>NC_072393.2:36887500-37487500 GCF_028885625.2 Pongo pygmaeus
CAATTCCCAGGAGACACTTTGTCAAAATGTTCATGCCTGAGCAAAGTCACTAGAGATTCCGGTTTAATTGGCTTGGGGTGGGACGTGGACATGGGAGTTCTTAGAAAGCTCTTCTGGTGATTTTAATGCAGAGGCAGGGTTGAAAATCTCTGTGCTAGACCAGTGGGTCTTGAATATTTTGGTCTCAGAACCCTTCAGAATGTAGAAATTCTGAAAGTTTTAAGGACCCTAAGTGCTTTTGTTTAGGTGTGCCATTAGAAATTAAAACTAAGAAAATTCTAAAATGTACATGCCATCATGTATTTAAAAATGAAAATAAACCTATTGTATACTAACATATCTAGAATGTTTTCATGGAAAAAATAACTGTATGTTCAAAAAGTTAGTGACAAGTATAGTGTCTTAGTAGCTCTTTGCAAACCACTGGCTTAATACAGAAGTCACTATATGAAAAAGGCACGTGCACACCCATGTTTATAGCAGCACAATGTGCAATTGCAAAGATATGGAAACAACCTCAGTGCCCATCAACCAATAAGTGGATAAAGAAAATGCGGTGTATATACACTGTGGAATACTGCTCAGCCATAAAAAGGACAAAATAATATCTTTTGCAGAAACTTGGATGGAGCTGGAGGCCATTATTCTAAGTGAGGTAACTCAGGAATGGAAAACCAAATATCATATGTTCTCACTTATAAATGAAAGCTAAGTTATGAGGATGTAAAAGCATGAGAGTGATATAATGAACTTTGGGTATTTAGGTAGGGGGAAGTCTGGGAGGGGGATGAGGGATAAAAGACTATACATTGGGCACAGTGTACACTGCTTGGGTGACTGGTATGCCAAAATCTCTAAAGAATTCATTCATGCAACCAAAAACTACCTGTACCCCAAAAACTATTGAAATGAAAACAAAAATTATTTTAAAGAAAACACAGCTGGATTCTAATATCTGCTTCCACATTCAGTCTTGCAATATGTCGTTTCTGTTAGAATCTATGAAGAAAACCTGACCTCACACAGATGTCGTTGGAAAAGGGAGGTATATTGTAAAAGCCTTTTCAGATAATTGTGGATGTTCTTTGATACTACACCAAAACTCAGCAACTGGTAGTTACTCAAAGGTTAGTTGCAATGTGGAATCTGAAAATATATAAACTTTCTGTGCTCCATTACATTAAAATCCACTGGTCTATCTTGATATTTGAATGGATTTTTTTTTACCCTTACATGATTTTATTACATCTAGCACAGGTCACTTGAGAAATATCAGCTCAATGAGTCATGTATGCAGATCCTGCAGTGTTGACACAATCCATTATTCAATATTAAAGAAATCACATGTGTTAGTATCTCTTTAACTATTGGAAAGCTGTCAAGCTCATGGTGGCTGATACAAGTTTTTCAAAATTCTTGAAAGCTTGAGTTTCATCATTGGCAACAAATACTGTCAGTTATTTTCTTGGAAGTGACAGAATTAATTTGTTCATTTTCCAGATAATGTCTGCCAAATAGTCAAGTTTGAATAACCATAGTTTGTCTATCAGTTGTTCTTTCAAGTAAAAATGGTGCTCTTTGAAAAAAAAAAAAAAGGCAGAGAGTTCAGCTCACAGTTCAGAAGATTGGCAAAGGTGCTTTTCCTTGAGGCAGCTGTGGAACTCCCAGATGGGACAGAAGTGCTCTATGTCTACCTCCCACTTCATCACAAAGAACATTGAAAGGCCAGTGCTCAAATATTGAGATTTAATAAAATGAATAACTTTCAATATGTCATCAAGTGCATTCTTGTTATTTCAAATTCATAATCTCTATACTTGTTTTCTTATTGTGGTAAAATACATGTAACATAAAATTTTCCATCTTAATGATTTTATATTTTATTTTTTTGAGACGGAGTTTCACTCTGGTTGCCTAAGCTGGAGTGTAATGGTGTGGTCTCAGCTCACTGCAACCTATGCCTCCTGGGTTCAAGTGATTCTCGTGCCTCAGCCTTCCAAGTAGCTGGGATTACAGGCACCTGCCACCATGCTTGGCTAATTTTTGTATTTTTAGTATAGGTAGGGTTTCAACATGTTAGCCAGGCTGGTCTTGAACTTCTGGCCTCACGTGATCTGTCCCCCTCTGCCTCCGAAAGTGCTGGGAGTACAGGCATGATCCACTGCATCTGGCCCCAACTTAGTTATTTTTAAGCCTACAGTGCAATGGCATTAAGTAGATTCGCGTTGCTGTGCAGCCATCACCACCACCCATCTCCAGAACTCTTTTCATCTTGCAAAACCGAAACTCTGCATTCATTAAACAATAACTATCTGTTCCTCTCTCCCCCCAGCCCTTGGCAACCACCACTCCACTTTCTGTCTCTATGAATTTGACTACTCTGAGTGCCTCATATAAGTGGAATCATACAGTAATTGTCTTTTTGTGACTGGCTTATGTCCTTTAGCATAATGTCCTCAAGGTTCATCCATGATGTAGCCTGTGGCAGGATTTCCTTCCTTTTTTAAAGCTGAATAATATTCCATTGTACGCATACACTACATCAAGTGCATTCTTAAGTGAAACTGGCTTTTGTTTTTCTTCACATGCACGGCAGTGAAGAATACAGTGATGACTAGTACAGGTCTGTGCTAAGGAGACAACAGTTCTACCCACCCTGAGTACAAAATGGAAAGGCAAACCGTGTCGTATTATCACGAAAATAGTGTTGGCTTTTCAGACACCTGAAATCATCTCAGCAAATTTACAACCCAGGTTCTATGTTGCAATTTCTACTTACACAGTGTATTAGTCCATTTTCACCTGCTGATAAAGACATACCGGAGACTGGGTAATTTATAAAGAAAAAGAGATTTAATGGACTCACAGTTCCAGCTGGCTGGGGAGGCCTCACGATCGTGATGGAAGGTAAAAGGCATGTCTTACCTGGCAGCAGACAAGAGAGAATGAGGACCGAGTGAAAAGGGTTTCCCCCCATAAAACCGTCAGATCTCATGAGACTTATTCACTACCACGAGAACAGTATGGGAGAAACCGACCCCAGGATTCAATTACCTCCCTCCGGGTCCCTCCCACAACAAGTGGGAATGGGAGCTACAATTCAAGATGAGATTTGGGTGGGGACACAGACAAACCATTTCACACAGTAAAGTAGAAAGTCTTCAAAAAGGAAAGAGAAAACAGAAAATGCACTCATAGTCCAAAAGCCCAGAGACAGCCACCATCAGTATATACGCTGTTATGTTTTCTTATCAAGGCCACATTCCTGAAATGTTTTGTCCTTATGATGCTGGTAAGCAGGGAAAGGGCCAAAAGACACTGTGCTGGACAGATATTTTCATTCTCTCTACAAGCTCTAGAAAAACAGAGGACAATTAAATTGAGGACTCAACCAACATTTGGAAATGTGAATGTAATTAATTCTGTAGAAATATTTAGGGAATATTTGTCTTTCATTTTTCCTCTGTAACATCTTGATATAAGGAGTGTAAGAATCCCTGGCTCCTTACCTCTAAGGTCCTTGTTTCTAAAATGTGGGTAGGCCATGGTGCAGTGGCTCATTCCTGTAATCTCAGCACCTTGGGAGACTGGGTGGAAGGATAGCTTGAGCCCAGGAGTTCGAGGTTGCAGTAAGCTGGGATTGCACCACTGCACTCCAACCTGGATGATAGACCAAGACTCTGTCTCTAAAAATCTAAAAATAAATAAAATGTGGGTAATGGTGGTCTCACACTGGCTCATGGGAGAGGTTTAGTGATATAATCTCCACTTAGTGCTGAGTGAGAAGTTGGCATAGAGGAGGGAGCTCACCAAGTGTCCGTTGTCTTTCAATAAATACTAATGTAAGTAACAACAATAGTAATAATAATCATAATACCTCTTAGATACTTATTTGCTTTATCTTATTAGGAACTCACACAGCGATGAGAGTCAGAGGCTGGCCCAACCATCTCTACTTAGCAGATGAGTAAATGAAGGTTAGAAACCCTGAGAGCACAGGAAGGGCCCGGACACAGGAGGCAGGGCTGCCAGTTTCACCAGGGAGAGGATCCCTGAAACGGATCCCTGCACCTCCCTGTGATGGTTAATATTGAGTGTCAACTTGATTGGATTGAAGGATGCAAAGTATTGTCCCTGGGTGTGTCTGTGAGGGTCTTGCCAAAGGAGATTAACATTTGAGTCAGTGGACTGGGAAAGGCAGACTCACCCTCAATCTGAGTGGGCACCATCTAATCTGCTGCCAGTGCAGCTAGAATAAAGCAGGCAGAAGAAAGTGGAAAGACTAGACTGGCTAAGTCTTCTGGCCTCCATCTTTCTCCCCTGCTGGATGCTTCCTGCCCTTGAACATTGGACTCCAGGTTCCTCAGCTTTGGGACTCAGACTGGCGTCCTTGCTCCTCAGCTTGTAGATGGCCTATTGTGGGACCCCACCTTGGGGTAGATCATGTGAGTCAATACTCCTTAATAAGCTCTCATTTATATATACATCTATCCTCTCAGTTCTGTCCCTCTAGAGAACTCTAAGACAGATTTTGGTACCAGGAGTGGTTCTAGAGGAACAGAATATTAAGGATAGAGTTCTTTCATTGGTTTGGGGGTTTCTGGAAAACCCTGACTAATGTACTAGGGAGAAGTTCCCTGAAATGGATCCCCGTACCTCCCTGCACCTCCCTGCTGGTGCTGTCTCACTGCCACACTGCACTAGTTCTACCATTCTTTTGAAGTTCCTCCTTTAAAATGACTCACTTTTTTTTTTTACTTAAATAGTGTTTGAAAGGAAGGTTATATGACTACTGTAAAAGTAAGACGAGCATTACTTGCCACAAAGAGGAAGTAACAACAAATTTAAATATATAGCTATCTGAATAGAGGGTGTTCTCCACGTACCACTGAAAATCACCTGGTGGCCACCCAGAAGCATGTGGTCCTGGGCTCTGGCTCTGAGTGGAGCGTGGAGACTCTGAAAAGCCCTAAGTGGACGCTCAGAACATCTACAGCCGCAGCACCAGCTGAGCGCTGTTACAAACCGGATACACCACTCAGGATGTGCTGTCATTTGCATTCCTGTGATCTAAATACTTCTCTGTCCAAACTTTCAGGGTGGTTTCTAAATGCACAAATATTTATAGGTGTAAATTCAAGTGGGTGGCAGGTATTGTGTCAGGTGGGTAAGGCATATAGAACAGGAGTAACTGAGATGATTCTGCCAATCCCCGAGCTTGGATGGAGAGTTGACAATGAGAATGCAACCCAGGGACAAGGAAGAGGGTGCTGGCCTTTGGTAGCCTGTGAAATGGAAGTCTGGGTGGTCTCCCCCAGTACTTGGCAAAAACGGTGGCCCCCACTGGCTGGGCTCCAGAGCTGAGAGTCTGTGGATCTCCCTGTCCCATAAGCCCTTGAAACAGAGAGTGGAATAAGACAAGATGGTGACAAAGGAAGTGTTAACCTGTGCTATCCTCTGCACCTGCTCCCAGCAGCCTTACAAAGGAACATTTAATTCCCACAAAAAAGGAAACAGATGTTGTCCTCTTAATAAAACACCAATCCTTAAAATCATCATCCTGGCCAAGTGCCACCGTCCCACCTAATAAACATGGATGGCTCTGTGACCGGCTGGATTAATTAATACCCACAGGTTCCTGACCTTTTCCTGGGCACATGGACAGTCTGTCCCCCCAAGACAGATGACCCGCTGGCTCACCTCTGCCTGTGATGCATGCGTGTCCTTCTTATGCGAGAGACATGGGACCAGAATCCAAGTCCCCAACCAGATCTGCTTTCTGTTCCAGAGTAAAATAAACATAAAAATAAAAACAAGCCTGCCTGTCCTTGACGTTCCTCATTGCACAACAAGCGACTTATAAGAAAATCAGTATTTGCTGATTTTCCAACAATGAAGGAAACATTGTTCTCTTCTAATGAAAGGGCAAGATTTCATTTTCTTTTTTTAAAGCAATAATTCCCACCTTACCCCTCCCCAAGGAAATGGTAATCATGCTCTGTTTGTCTTACCTGGTTGGGGAAATAGCATCACCTGAGTCAGGGTCTTGGCCGGAGACCCAGCAGGTCCATGCCTCTGTGAATACATCAGGAGCAGATGGGGCCTCCAGGTGGGGTGTTTGGAGGACCCTATTCATGGACAATCAGGAGGATCCTCAAACTAAGAGAAGGAAATACATGGAGTGTTCCGGTTTCCATGTACCCCCAGGCTTACCCTCACACGTACTTCCATATACACTGGGCTTTCACCAGTCGCAGGCCTAGCCTTATGGTCTTGTTTTCTAATTTATACTAAAGTATGAACAGCCATCCCAAGCATAATGGGGAGTAGGGCAGGGAGGACACACAGATAGAAGTAGGCACCTCGCTTTGCTGTATTATATCACATCCATGTTCCACTATCACAGCCTGAGAGCACAAAAGCAAAACAAAACAAAACAAAACAAAAAACCCAGTAATGACTTGTACCACTCAGAAACATAATAGAAAATGAAACATGAGAATACATGAAATCAGCTACAGAAACAATGAAAAGATACATCTGGAACGATTTGACCTGGGGCAGCATAAACATTGCAATTGTTTGTCGTCAAGGTAAAAAATAAAAACAGAAAAATATATGAGCGTCATCTTAGGGAAAAACCCTCCCCCCAGTCTTGGGTCAGCGTAGGGAGGT
Organism: Pongo pygmaeus; assembly: GCF_028885625.2. NCBI lineage: Eukaryota > Metazoa > Chordata > Mammalia > Primates > Hominidae > Pongo > Pongo pygmaeus. The sequence goes on from NC_072393.2 coordinate 36,894,176, forward strand.
AGTCAAAGTGCAGGTGGGAAAGCCCAGTGTCAAAGCTGATCGTACCATCCAACAGCGACTTGGCTTTGATCAACTGTATTTAGTTTTTCTGCCTTCATTTCTGTGATGGTTGATTTTAGGTGTCAACTTGATCGGGTTAAGGAACTCCCAGACAGGTGTTAAAACACCCCGTCTGGGTATACATGGAAGGGTGTTTGTGGAAAAGATTAACTTGTGGAAAAGATTACTTGGTCGGGAGACCAAGTAAAGAAGGTCGGCCCTTGCCCATGTGGGCTAGCATTGTCCAATCCATAGATTGGATTTAAAAGGTAGATCCGACGGATCAAAAAGGAGGACGACAGGTGAATTCTCTCTCTTTCTTCTGGACCTGGGACATCTCGCTTCTGCTCTCAGCTGTCAGAGCTCCAGGTTCTGAGGCCTTCAGACTCTGGGACTTTCTCCAGCAGCTGCCGATATTCTCAGGCCTTCAGACTCAGATTGAATCACACCACAAGATTTCCTGGGTCTCCAGCTTGCAGAGGGCAGATCACGGGAGTTCTCAGCCTTCACAATCACGTGAGCCAATTCGCATAATAAATCCCCTCTTAGTTTTCTCAAAGAATGAAAAATAGATTACCATTTGACCCAGCAATCTCATTACTGGGTACAGACCCAAAAGAAAATAAACTGTTCTATCAAAAAGACACTACCCTTGTAGGTTAATCACAGCACTGGTCACAATAGCAAAGACATGGAATCAACCTAAGTGCCCACCAATGGATGACTGGATGAAGAAAGTGTGGTCCATATACACCTCAGAATACTACACAGCCATAAAAAAAAAATAATGTCCTTTGCAGCAGCATGGATGGAGCTGGATTAGTTCGCTATTATCCTAAGCGAACTAACGCAGAAGCAGAAAACCAAATACTGCATGTTATCACTTATAACTGGGAGCTAAACTGGGTACATCATAAAGATGGGAACAACAAGCACTGAGTTACAAAAGGGGGATGGAAAGGAGGGAAACAAGTGTTGAAAAAACTACCTACTGGGTAGTACTTATTGGGTACTATGTTCACTACTTGAGCAATGGGAGCATTAGGAGCCCAAACCTCAGCATCTCATAAAATGTCTATGTAACAAACCTGCAAATGTAACCTCCAAATATAAAATTTAAAAAGTAAAATTAATCCCTGTCTACCTGTCTATCATCTATCTAATCCATCTGTCTATTATCTATCATTGATCATCCGTCCATCTATCATCTATATGTCTATCTATCATCTGTCTATAATCTATTTATCTACATCTATCTATTTATCTATCTATCCATGCATTTATCCTATTGGTTCTGTTTCTCTGGAGAATCTTCATACAGCTTCCCATCTATAAAGTGGGTGGAATAATAGTGCATATCTCATAGGATGTTAGGAGGATTCATGAGGGCACATCTTAAATGGAACACTATGACTTTTTCTACTCTATGGCTATACTTTGGACTACTGTAAAATAAGCTCTCATAACTGAGAACCAAAACTTTCAAAACAAACATCTGCCTTTCAGGGGCATGTTGGGTTGAGAGTCCCCTTTTCAACTACCACCTCCTGCTCAGCTTCCCTCTCCTGGGTGGGCGTGGTATGGGGCAGTGATATGTGGGGGATCACACGCCCCTCTCTGGGAAGCAATTGATGAAGACTGGGAGGCTTAGGCATAGCTCCTGCCTTCTCTCCCTTCTAACCTGAGCACTCAGACAAGTGGTTTAGCTGAGTACAGCTCCTCCTCATCTGCACTATCTGCCATCTGGAAGGAGATAACAAGAATATGCAGATATGTGGTTCTAACACCTGACCTTCTAAATCTTCTGGCTTCTGGGTCCCAGTGAGGACCAGTCTTGACTTTTACGAGTTCTCAGGGCAAAGACATCCACACAAAGATAGCCCCATCATGTTCAACCAACCCTGCACAAAGTTGGAGGGTCCCACCCTTTAACTTACTGCTTACTTACTGCTATCAGTAAGCCTTCTTTTGTTCTGGCTGCCAGGAAGTTCAAAGAAAAATTAAGTATTCAACTAGAGCAACTATGTAAACCCTCATGTTAAATGTGTGTATTACTTCTACATGGAAGGGTTTTTTTTTTCTTTCAATGCATTGTTGAAATACTCTATTGACTACATGATTTTTTTCAAAGGTTAAGAGGCAGAGAATTCCCCAGTGAGGATAATACAATTCTAAACAAGCAGGGTATAGGATCACAGCGGTAAAACACACCAGGGTTCAGTCTAAGAGTTTCTGCTCAAGAGACTGATGTCTTAGTGAATGCCTCCTACTATCATCTCCACTACAACCTGAAGGAATAACAGGAAGAAATGAACAAGGGCAGGCAGATCAGGAGTCAGAACACCAGGGTTCTAGCCATGGCGCACCATTTGGTAGCTGTGTGACCACCCTGTACCTCAGTTATCTGATCTGTGAAATGGGATATAATGGGAAGAATGAGGCTATTTCTCCCTGGGCATCTGAGGGTCTAGGATTGCTACAAGGGTGACATGAAACAAAGGATGCCAACATCTTTCGAACAGGATGAGGTACTAAGCTTCTCTGCAACACTGTCATAAAGATGTCATTTTCCACGCTTCCCATCATAATATCAGCAGGTCCACCTTAGAAAAGACTCACTGGGGAAATCTGTAAGCAACATCATGCAAAAATCCTTCTCCACATTTCCATTTCCTCACCCATGAAGCAAAGAAGACAAATTCCTGACCCATGTCCCCAAGTTGGTGGTGGTCAAGAAATGATGACAACTCATGCTGCTAGTTCCCAGGGATGGCAGCTCACACATTTGACCTTCCTTGAAAATGTATGAGTAACTGGAATTCTCAACCCTGGTTTTGACGCCAGGAGTCTAGGGCACAGAGAACTTAAGATATTACCAAAAGTCACATAGCAATTCATCCACAGGCAGTCTGGTCCTAAAGTCATGATTTTCACGGTACTTCCTCTGCAGTGAAAGAGGGTGGGAGATCTCAACAGGAGTGAAGGCTTCTGAGTGCAAGAGAACTTCTCCAGGTCAGCAGTGCTTTAAGCAACCCGTGTTCCTAATGGGCCCTGAGGAACCCAAGTAAGACAGTGGCAGGGCTCATTGGAACCAGGTCAAGGGGAGGTATGCACCCACTGGTAACCACCAGGATCTGCCATCCCCCGAGGTCCAAGGTCAGCTCCACCTCTTTGCACTTTGGTCAGATGTAATGGAAAGACACTACAGACACCAGCAGAGCCCACATGAGAACACAGATGAGTCTCCCAGACAGAAGGTAGAACAAAGGTGACATTCACAGAGAGCACATGAGAAGCAGTTGCGGTTAAGTATAAGAGCAGGTGAAACCAGCTGCAGAGGCGTGAGAGGTTTATTCATGTTCTAGTCCTAAATCTCGGTGCTAGTTACATGGGGAGCTCTGTTTATTTAGCTGGGTCCTTACAATCAGTGTGTTTTTCCATATGAACATCACCCTTTCACACTTCAAAATAAATATCTGACAAAAATGAGCCATAATGGCCTGGCGCGATGGCTCGTGCCTATAATCCCAGCACTTTGGGAGGCCGAGGCAGGCAGATCACAAGGTCTGGAGTTCAAGACCAGCCTGGCCGATATGGTGAAACCCCGTCTCTACTAAAAATACAAAAATTAGCTGCATGTGGTGGTGCACACCTGTAATCCCAGCTACTCGGGTGGCTAAGGCAGGAGAATCTCTTAAACCTGGGAGGTGGAGGCTGCAGCGAGCCAAGATCGTGCCACTGCACTCCAGCCTGGGCAACAGAGCAAGACTCTGTCTAAGAACAGAAAAAAAAAAAAAAAAACCAAAATGAAATGAAATAGAATAAAATGAGCCACAACTTCTGGGTGGAAGCAACTATGCTGGTGTTCAGGGGTGTGCCCACTGGCATTTGCTGGGAACACCGGTCGGTGCCAGATTTGAATCCCTAAAATAAATAAATAGGTAGAGACACCAAATGCTTCCCCACACCTGGGCTTTCATGGGATGGACAATGTGCCTCCTTAGAAGAGGCACAGACAAGTTTCAGAACAAAGAAAGCACAGGTGGAGGCTGGGCGCACATTTTAAGTATCGCACAGTACAAGCTGCCTGCCTCAATTGAAATTAAATAATATTCATGTGATTGGTTGATGTCTCTCTGCGAGCATGGGGCAGCCGGGCCAGAGACTGGTGTGCACCATCCAGGGACATAGCAGGTGCTCTGGAAACAGCCAAAGAAGGAGGAGGTGGATAAAGGAGGATTGGCCCCCATGGCGCCTGCAGCTCCTACCCCGTGCCTGGTGTTCTCCCACCTCACTCCCTCTCTCTGCCTCTCCCTCTGTCTCTCTCTCTGTCTCTGTCTGTCTCTCTCTCTGACACTCTCTGTCTTCCTATCTCTTTCTCTGTTTGTCTGTGCCTTTCTGTGTTTCTTCTGTTTTTGTCATTGTCTCTGTGTTTCTTGTCTCTGTGTGTGTGTGTGTGTCTCTCTATCTCTCTCACTGTGTCTGTCTCTGTGTATATGGCTATCTCTGTCTCTCTGTCTCTGTCTCTGTGCTTGGCTGTCTCTGTCACTCAGTCTGTCTCTCTGTCTCTCTGTCTGTCTCTGTCTCTCTATCTCTGTTTCTTTGTCTCTCTGTTTCATTGTGTCTGTCTGTCTGTGTCTTTCTCTCTGTCTCTGTCCCTCTTTCTGTCTCTGTTTCTCTGTTTCTTTGTCTCTCTGTCTTTCTCACTGTGTCTGTTGGTCTCTCTTTCTTTCACGTGGGTATACACCCACCCTCACCCACAGCCTCAGGCCACAGAGGCACTAAGGGATTCTGTCCCTCAGGCTCTCCAGGTGTCTTGGCCTTAAGAAATCCAGGTGAGTCTCTCAGAACAGCCAAGATCCAGCATACAGAAGACAATGCTTCAAGCCCTTGCTCAAGGCCAGACCCGCAAGCACAGCAGGCATGGCCCTCCCATCAGATGACGGTGACCCTCTGGGCATCCCTGAAGCCCCAGGGACCTCAGATCCCACTGTGCAATGGGCTGCAGTGGTCACCACGTTCTTTATGTAGAACTCAGACTTCCGGCTCCATAGCCACAATCGTGGCCACCCATCTGAGCATATCTACAGCTCTAGAGTTCACCAATACCAGGTTAGCAATTTCCCCACATCTCATCTGAAACCTACAAGGGCCGTGCTTAGCAAAGCAATGTCAGGGATGCCACTGGCACTCATTGCAAGGGGGAATCTGGGCATGCCCACTTCTCTTGCCTCATCGTCGTACTCCCCCATCTGCTTTGGGCTCTGCTCCTGCAACTGTGACCTTCTGGTCCCTTCTTGCAATCCCTGCAAAAGGCAGCACTTCACCATGGCTGGAGGGAGGGCTGAGGAGACCTCAAAGGGTCAGCCCGACTCCCAGAAACACTGAGGTCAGTAGCAGTCTGCCCTGCCCCAGCCAGCAGACCCCTCTGCTTCCTCTCCTCTCTGCAGTTTGCCTGTTGCTACCTGGATCCTGGACCCTCCCACCCCCCTCAGCACCCCTGTGATTGGGTGCTCCACTGCAGGATGGCCAAGTTTATATGCTGTCAGGCACTTTATATCCCCTATAACTCTGCCTCCCAAGCCCTCCTGTGCATGTGTTTAATTTTTACAATCAGGAAGACAGATGGGGAGAGTGACAGCCCAGACACCCTAGAGGGGTGGGCTCCGGCCCTGCCTCGGAGGAACCTGCGCATGAATTCCATCAATGACCCTAGGTTGTATTTTATGCATAACACCCCAGTGGTTTTCAAATCTCCTTAAATTTTTGATGACTGAGATAAAGGAAAAGGAGGAGGCTGTGTAAATATGGAGCCACTATTGGGGAAGAGCTGCTGGGACCTCGGTAGGGCAGGAGTAGAGGCCACTTGGTATCGGTAATGGAGCCTTGCTTCTAACTCCCTTGCTGCTCACCTGCCACGCCAACACTCCCTCCACCTTCCAGTGTGCAGAACAGTGGGAGAACCCAACTACCCCACACCCTGATCTTTCTGAGACACACCCTACCTAGGATGAAGGTGATGATGATGACGAGCACAAAAAGAAGGAACACATAAGATGTTAAATGAGAATGAACACATCTTTTAACATGCTCGTTTTTATTGATCATCACTCACAGTCTAGAAAAGCAATGCCCTTGTTATGCAAATACAGCTCTAAACCAAGTCCCCCCAGTGCCACTTCCAGCTGGATGGCAGGTCAAAGCCCCTCCTGCAAGAAGTTCTGTAGCCACAGCACCAGAGTAATTTTCTAAAACGGCAAATCTGCTTGTATCCCTTCCCTGCGCCAAACAATATCTCCCCATCACCCTCAGTCTATGCTCCACATCCACCCTGCCTAGCTCCCCACCTTCCAATAAAACAACAGCAATAACAGTAACAGGAGCCAATACTTAGTGACTGATTGCATGCTAGGTATTTTACAGGAATTATACTGTTTTCTCCCCGTAACAGTCCAATAAGGCAAGTACTTTTATTTTGCTTATTTCACAAACCACAGGGAGGAGGAGGAGGCTGCCTATGGTCACACTGCTGGCCAGTCCAGTCCTCCAGGAAGCCATCCCAGAGGGCCCTAGGGTATGGGCTGAGTGATGTGACCAACTGTGCCCATAGCATTCCAGGCTTTTCTCTTATCACAGAGATATGTTGTAGTTTAGGGTCAGCTTGTCCATCTCCCTCCATGGGAGGGAGACAGACACACCATCTGAGTCATTCTTGTGCCCCCAAGACCCAGCACTTGGCACACGGGAAACATCCAGAAAGCTTTTGAATGCACCCATGTTGGACTTAAGCCACCAGGCCTTTATTAGCTCAGGTGGGCTCTAAGGTGCCTCTCCTGGCCCTGTGAGCTGCTGGGCTGGACCCCACAACCAGGGAGGAGGGTCCTTGGCAATGGGGATGGACCTCCCTCTCCCCCTTCCTCCCTCCTTCATGAAGTCTTATTCATGCACACCGTCAAGGTGCTTGTTAAAGCAGAACATCACTTGGGGACCAGTTGTATCCATTGGATTCCCTCAAATTCCTTGGGCCCAGGAGTAAAGTTTAAAACTGATTCTGCAAAAGGATAGCCCCAGTTGGGCTTCCAGGTGGAATAAGTGTACTGGACAATAAACACTTTATTCCCATAGGAGGAGGGGAGGCCGGAGGGCCCGCAAATACCAGCGAGCTTCCGTGCAGAACCAGGACCCCAAAGAAGAGAGCAGATGGATCCAGACAGAGCTGAAGCAGGACTGATAGCAATCAATACCATCCAACTTAATTTAATTCATTTGCCTTGTATTGAATATGATCTTAATATACTAGGAGACATCAGCTTCTATTAGAGCCCAGGAAATCATCTTTGAAAAGAGGCAAAATGGTATCAAATGCATAATTTGAAAAACATTGTTTTCAACATCTTTCCACTTCATTTAGCATTTTGAGGAATTGAGGCTATGTCTTGTAACTATCAAACTGAATTAATCACCTTGAGACCTGATAGAAGATAACTGGAACTCTAATTTCAGGCTGCTTTCATTCTTGGAAGATAGCCTTTGAAGTGGGAATACGGGAATTCGTGCAAAATCGCTTCCACTGTGCAGAGGCTGCCACACTACAATTCTTCAATAGACTAGAGCTTGCTATTAAATATGGTGGTCACTGACCACAGGTGGCTACTGAACCCCTGGAATGTGGTGTTCTGAATTGAGACATAAAATACACGTGGATTTCAAAGACTTCGTTGAAAAAGTGTGAAATATCTAAATAATTTTTATAATAACTACATGTTGAAATGGCAAATATTTTTATATTTGTGGGAGTAAATAAAATATGTGAGTTCACCTTAATTTTCACAAGTCATTTCACTTGATTTTTTTCACGTATTTGTTGCATCTCCCAGAAAATTAAAAATTCCATATGTGGCTCTCATTGTATTTCTGTTAGACAATGCTAGTCTACACAAAGAAATATTGTTGATGTGTGCCCAGAGTTTTACTTTTCTTTGAAATAGTGTATTTCCTAAGAATGCATTTACATTAAGTTGTGCCAACACTGAGGTATTTGATTAAATTTCTTTATTTTGATTGGAATAGATAGACTTATACATAGAAGAATATAATTTGGAATTTGGATCTCTAAAACTGTGCCCAGAGTTTTTAAATGACCTGTAAAAATACATAGGATGTAATTTTACACGAAAGAAGGAAATATGTATGTAGAGGATAATTAAAACCATGTAAAACATACAGTTATGTTTACATATATGTAGACAGAAAAAGACAGGAAATTCAGCTAGAATAGACATCTCAGAATGGTGGAATGACAGTTGATTATAATGGTCTCTTTTATGCATTTCTACACATTCCTGAGAGAGTTTTTTTTTGCATTTATTATTAAAGAAAAATAAACATTATTTTTACAAAAATATTTTCCACAAAATTAGTATTGTTATGTGTATTGTTCTCTGTCTTGCTTGGTATTTGCTAAAGTAAATAATTTACAATCACACTCAGATTATATTTAACCCCCAGTGGCATCTCATCATGAAATACACCATTTTTATGAAGAACTCATTCTCATGGAAGTCCATTTTTTAGTTAGATCACAAAACATTTTATTTAAATTAATGTTCTAGTCAGCAACAGATGATTTGGTAAAAAAAAAAAAATTGGTGGTCACTATTACAATATTACATTGAAAAGAGAAATTTTATTATCAAAGCTTGCTCATCCAGAATTCATTTTTAATGGGCTTGTTGCCTGAACAAAAAGAAAGAAAAAAGATCCTAGAAAATATCTCATGGATTTCTAACAGCTAGTCTTTTATATGGGCTACATTTGAAGAAATAATAAGAATTTTCTGACCTAGAGAAGCATGAATGAGAAAATGGTTCTGGCCTGATATTTTCCCAATTTGGTTAACCCTCAAGAAGTCCTGTTGCAATGACCTCCACCTGGAAAACTTGAACTCCTTCTGGGTTGCACAGGCCCACCTGCCAATGCATTTATCCATTTATCCATCCACCCATCCATCCATTCATCTGTCTGTCTACCCATCTGCTTGTCTGTCCACCCATCTGCTTGTCTGTCCAAGTCCTTAGGCCTGTTGGAGGAACAAGAAATCCAGTGTGGCTGCAGGAGGCAGTAGATAAGGTCAGAAAAGTAGGCAGGACTTCACTTAGATCTTACAAGTGTTAAGGAATTTGGACTAATCTCAGTGGAAAGGTACTGGAGAGGTTCAAGCAGGTGCGCTGATGACATCTAATTTCTGTACTGCAACACCACTCTGGCTGCTGTGTGGACAAGGAATTCTATGGGGATGAGAAGGAAGCCAGGAAACCATTTAGGAGACTACTTCAGTCATCCATGTGAGAGAAGAGGGCAGCCTGGATTAGTCATCACTCCAGAACAGACATCTCTTGGGTTCCACTCAGGGTACACAGGCTCACTCGTGGCTGGCATTGGTTTATAGCCCCGATCCTTCTAACACAGTGACATGGGAAGGGCACCCCGGAATACGAGATCATCTGCCTGAATCCTTATAATATTTAAGCATCCCAAATCACCGTCTAAGCAAAAAGTCTTCTTCAGGTTCCCAGAGGTTCAATTCTATGCAGTTTCGCTGCTTTTCATTTACCTCGAATGGTCCCAGATGGATCTGGAAACAGATGTGTCAACACAATCCCTACTCACAAATGCTTCCCAGCCACCAGGAAACAGGTTATCAATTGTAATCTCCATGGAAAACCTGATTCCGTCAGAGCTTTGCAAACCCCACAGGGCTGGGCTATATCAGGGAGCAAGTTCCCGCTGGCAGTAAGAACACCAGACTTCCCCAAACTGGACCTACTGACACTGGAGAGAGGGTGAACTTCCCCAGTTCTCTGAAGTCCTGGCACACTTCCTGTGCTGTTAAACCATCCCCGGGTAAACCTGACCTTCCAGAATCTGTGAAAGCTAGCTACTTCATGATGAACCACATTTCTGAGTTTATCAACCACTGTTACTTTTCTGGCTCCTACCCAGTCCCATCTGGGGAGCAATGCAGACCCAGCAATCCTGGCATCTGGAAGCATTTGTCTTAAAAGAGCCAGTTCCCTCTTGATGTCCATGATCAGTTCAGCTTCCAGCCAACAGACCAGATAGTCTCTCCCATGACCCAGACCCACAGGATGCTACCTGCAGTACATGTGAAATGTCCCTACTATGGACCACTGTCCTGCAGGCACCTGCAGACCTGTCCACCATTCTGGCCCTGTGGGGAAAATGGGTAGATGCCAATACGTTGAGATCATTTGCAAGTGCACAGATACCCATGCACACACACAGTGCTTGGCCAGAAGTTAGTTTAAGGAACTGGACCTCTGGGAAGGGTGTGGATCGGGCAGAGATATTGGCTGTTTGCAGACAGCTGCTGTATGCTCAGCTATGCTCTGGGCTGCATCAATTGGGGCTGCAGAAAGACAACAGCATAGTCCTCAACTGCTGATAATTTGATGTAGAGTTGGGGAGGTTGTCAGAGGGCACAGATAGTAGGAGTCCATAGACTATGAAGACAAAGTGGAATTCACCCTGGAATTTACCCACTGAGGAGACTGCCCTTGGAGCTCCGTCCTCTCTGGGTAATGATCCTGCACAACACCCTCCACTTTGGGAGCTTTGTTTCCCCCCATTCTTTCAATGGAAACAATGGCTTAGAGGAGTTCTGGAACTTCCTAGGTACAATGGAATCCCATCACACATAGAGTGAGGATCTAGACTCAAAAATCCTGCTGAGCCTGGGCGCAGAGGCTCATGCCTGTAATCCCAAAACTTTGGGATGCTGATTGCTTGAGTTCAGGAGTTTGAGACCAGCCTGAGCAACGTGGCGAAACCTCATCTCTACCAAAAATACAAAAAATTGGCCAGGCATGGTGGCATGCTCCTAGTCCCAACTACTTGGGAGGCTGAGATGGGAAGACTTCTTGAGCTTGGGAGGCGGAGGTTGCAGTGAGACCAGATCACACCATTGCATTCCAGCCTGGAAAACAAAGCAAGACCCTGTCTCAAAACAAAAACAAAAACAATAGCAAATTCTGCTGAGACAGGACTGCTGCTGAAAACCACCAAAAGTGCAGCAGAAATGATTTTGTGTAGTCAGTCTTCCCTACAAGATTTCACTTGTACAACATGAATGGGATAGATTAAGAGCACATATGCAAAATATGAACCCATTGTACTATTTAAATTACTCCCTTTTCTGACAACCATGTATATTTTAATTCATAAATACCCGTGCATTGAAGGAACATGACCAACTATATAGCATTTTTACAAGTTGATCAGGCTCAAACCCTGACCCAGTTTCAAAACGATCTAGCTGGAAATTTCCAGCAGGAAATTATTTTCTTATAGTAACTTCAGAAACATTGAATGGGCATGAAAGTGCCCCGCCTGCCTGTCCACAGTAGCAAAGCTACAAAAAAACCATGCAGAGAGCCCCTGAATCCCGCACCAGAGACAGGATCTTTACCCCCCACAGCAGAGAGGAGAAGCCAACCTCAGAACGCAATTTGGTTTTTTTTTTTTTTTTTTTTTTGAGACGGAGTCTCACTCTGTCACCCAAGCTGGAATGCAGTGGCTTGATCTCGACACACTGCAACCTCTGCCTCCGGGGTTCAAGTGATTTTCCTGCCTCAGACTCCTGAGAAGCTGGGATTACAGGAGCACACCACCACGCTCAGCTAATTTTTGTATTTTTAGTAGAGATGGGTTTTCACCATGTTAGCCAGGCGGGTCTTGAACTCCTGACCTCAGGTGATCCACCTGCTATGGCCTCCCAAAGTGCTGGGATTACAGGCATCAGCCACAGGGGGATGCAGTTCTCTATTTTAATAAACTACCCTGCCAGCCTCTGAGTGCTGTGTCCTGAGCACCTCCCCTCTTCATAACGTAGTTGATGAAGTCTAGAATCCTTCTTTTGGGGTACAGGACCCATTTCCATATAACTTTGCTCCCTGACTCCCTGAAACTTCTTCCTGAAGGAGAGGTGGGCTACAAGGACTCCTTCTCCTAAAGCCAGCTCCTGAGAGTCCAAAACCTCTAAAAGTTTCTCATCCTTAACGGGTTTCCTTCAAGGCACCTTCAGCTTAGGCTTCAGGTCCACCCTGTGACAGCTTTGCACTCTTCTTCTTGTCCTGCCTTGGGGCATTGGGACCTGAAAGGCATTTTCTAGAGCCTTGTTGAAGAAGCAATTGCAAGTCAAAGCTCTGACCCAAGCCAAAACCCAGAGATGGGTACAGCAGATTCAAGCAAGTTCCAGCCCATTCCTCAGCATGGACTCATTAGGCACCCACATGTGCGGGGTCAGAGGAGGTTTCAGGACAAGGGTCCCCCTGCATGAGTGGGGCGACGCCTTTGACATTGGCGCCTTCCCTGATGGGCTTGGCCTTGGCTGCTCTCCATCTCTAGTAGGCCAGGGTGGCTGGAGGGGCCTCCCTGGGCCATCACAGCCCCTCCCCGCTGAGGAGACCGCCCTTGGAGCTCTGTCCTCCCTCTGTAATGGGCCTGCCTCTCCCTGCCAAGGTTTTAAAAGCATCTGGGCACAGGTGCGCGTGCTGCCAGCCTCCAGGGCTAATAAGCGGAAACTCGGCAGAGGAAAATGAGGCCGCGTAGCCACAGTGCCATTATGTTTTCCCAGAACATGCAATGCTCCCAAATAAATGTGTCTCCAGCATTATCACACCACAATATTCATACGGCTCATTACTGGTTTTAATTTTGCCCGTTGCTTATTTACTGTCTCCTTCCCCACTTTATTGCCAGGGTGGAAGAGTTATTCATCCAAGCCCAGCACAGAAGGGCCCCAAAGCGGAATTCCTCCAGAAGCCGCTGGCCCAGCGCTCAGGCCTCACATGCTCCAGCTCAAACCCATGCAGCATCAGAGGTTCCCCCAGGCGGCCCTTCCTGCAGCTCCGTGCCACGTTGACTGACTGCTTTTCCTGCCTGGGGAATGAGCCCTTTCTCCTTTCTATGACCAAAAGCTGTGTGGCCACCTGCTACGGTGGACAGATGAGCCCATGACACTACGCAGTGATTGCCTGTGTAGTGTGAGGTCAATAACACCCACACGGCCCCTTCACATAAGGAAGCCACTGTCATGTGCGCTCTGCAACCTGGGACTCTTGCCTGCTCTGCTGTGATACAGAGCTAGTGCCCTTCCTCCCTAGGCATTGCTCAGGTCCCAGAAGCCACACAGTCACAGGTGGAAGGATGGCAGTGTCCTTCAGCTGCATGGGGAAGTGGGTGTGGCATTCCATCCCTGGAGACACCTCCAGAAAGGTAAAACCCTTGAAGGAAAGAAGATGCACACAATGACTTCATAAATATACTTTTAGAAAAAATTGGAATTAATGCTTTTTAACTCAAATTTGACAAGCACAGAATGGTATAAAGAAGCAAATCACTACACCTCTCTGCTCATCAACAGAAAACTCTTAAACTTTTGGCGCTTTTATATTTGATCTTCTTTTACCTGTACTAAAAAAAAAAAAAAAAAAAAAGAAAAGGAAAAGAAAAAAAGAGAAAACAGAATTCAGAACATAATCTTGTCCTAGAATCTCTTTTTTATTAAATCCCTCCTCCAAAATTATAAAGTCGGCCTGTGTTTTCCACAACCAGTGTTGAAAAAGTGTTATCAGCATGTACTATCCCCTTCCCTTATCATATTTTTGTCCGTAAGCGATATATAAGCATAATGGATGTTGGAGAGAGAAGGAAGGAAGGAAGGAAGGAAGGAAGGAAGAAAAGAAAGAAGAAGGAAGATTAAAAAGTAAGGAGAGACGGAAGGAGGGAGAAAAGGAGGAAGATAGGAGGGAAGAATGAAAGGCAGACAGGAAAACAGAATGCAGGACAGGAGGGAGGGAGGAAGGAAAGAAGGGAGAAATATTTAACAAAAGCTAAATAGAAAAACAAAGAAACAAAAAAGTTTCAAAGAAAGTAAAAGATACAACAAAAATAGGCCTTCATTCTCATACATATATCATACGTTTTCATTTCTCTATAACTTTTTTCCTCTCAGCGAATTATCATGGTCATCCCTTTGGGAAAAACAGATACAAAGCACTTCCTTCTTTCTCTCTCTCTCTCTCACTGCGTAGTATTCTTTAGTCCTGATGTGCTCAATGTATTCAATCATTCCCGTACTTACGAACATTCAGAAGATTTCTTCTCCCTCTGTCCTTTAAAAATAATGCTTTTTGTTCAATTCCCACCTGTGAGTGAGAACATGCGGTGTTTGGTTTTTTGTCCTTGGGATAGTTTGCTGAGAATGATGGTTTCACAGGAAGAGGAACATCACACTCTGGGGACTGTTGTGGGGTGGGGGGTGGGGGGAGGGATAGCATTAGGAGATATACCTAATGCTAAATGACGAGTTAATGGGTGCAGCACACCAACATGGCACATGTATGCATATGTAACAAACCTGCACATTGTGCACACGTACCCTAAAACTTGAAGTATAATAATAATAAAATTTTTTTAAAAAGGAGTAGGAAGTTACACTCAACCTCTTTGAGAGTAAAATACCTATTATAAATAAATCATTTTGAATTTAAAAAATAATGCTTTTATTTCCTAAGTTACAGCCATAAAGTAGAATTACTGGGTCAAAGGACATGCATACTTTAATTTTAATAGATCCTCTAAGATTACATTCCCAAAAGACTGAAGCAAGTCACCATTCCACTGGCAACAGATGAAGCGCCTATATCCTGGCATCTTTGTCAGCATTTAATATTATCGTTCGTATATTTTTGTCAACTTGATGGTAAAACATGGTATTTCAGTTTTACTATAATTTTTACTTTCCCATTCACAAAGGTTGAGTACGTTCTCAAAAGTTTATTGACCCATTTGGATTTTCTTTTCTTGTGTATTGCCTATTGATAGTTTTTGCAAGGTTTGAAATTGGGTTACATGTCTTTTTCTTCTTTTGATTTGTAGATACTCTTTGCATATGATGCATATTAACTGTTTATCTGTCAGGCGTTGTAAATATTTTTCTCATTCTGTTTAACATTATGTCACACACAATTTCCCACATCTGTCAAGCCTCATTGTAAACATGTTTGATGCCTGCAAAATATTCCAAAGTGGGAGGATATCGATTCACCATCCTCTAGCTATTGTTGGACACTTAGAAGTTTCTTGCTCTCTTTATGGTTTTATGAATGATGTTGTGGGAACCTCTGAGCGTAAATCTTGCCCACGTTTTGTGTTATTTCTATAATGCAATTTAGTACATTTTGAAAATAGTTTTATTTGTAAAAGTAAAGTCATTAAATCAAAAATATAAGCATTTAAAAGCTGTTGATGCATATTGTGAAACTACTTCTTAATTGGCTATTTATTCTTCCCCTAACTCCACACTCAGTCTCCTTTGCTGGCACTGGGAATTGCAATTCTTAAAAATGTATGCCGTTGATGGCTTGAAAGAGTATCATAATATTGTTTTAATTGTTATCCTTTTTTTACCTTTGAGGATCTTGATTTTTTTAATGTATATGAATTCTATATGTTTGTAGGTTAAAAATCCTTAGTTATATTTGCAGGAAAAATATTCCTGGTTATGAGTTCACCTTATGACTTTATTGACAGATAAGATATGTACATCTTACAGAGTCAAATCCATTGGTCCGCTGTAATGTTTTTCATAATGTTAAGCTTAGTCCTCTGCTAGCCAAGAGATCATTTCAATATGCACTGATGTTTTCTAGTTTGTTGTGTTTCAATTTCTATTTGACATTTAACATTTTAATCTGTTTTATCTCATTTTGGGGTATGATGCAAATATAAAATCTGCTTCTTTAACCTAGGTAGTTTTCCATCAAATTCAGTGCCATTTGGAAAATACTCCTTAAATATCAATCCCTTCTAATGAAATTGTTTTGGAGCTCTCTGGTCTGCATTTTAGATTTGTGTACTTCTCTTAGTATTAGTATCTAATTAATTTAAGGATTTTTGCTTCATAATACATTTTATCTGGCAAAACAAATTCTCCTTCCTCCAATTAATTTTTGGTTTAATTTTATTAACTGGTGCTTGTCCATCTAATTTCTCCTAGGTATAATTTAGAAATATTTTGTTCTTTGCCCCCACCCCCACAAAAAAAATCCTTCCCACACTTCGATTAAGATTACATTGAACCTCAGTCTAACTTGAAGAGAATTTAGACATTCAGTCCCCTCATTTGGCTGTGGCTATATTTATAGCTGTCTTTAATTGAAAGTTTTTTTTTTTAATCTTTATCATTATTCGTTTCTATTTTCTCCAACTACATTCTACACCAAACTTCTTAAAACTTTTTCTGGGCCAGGTGCGGTAGCTCATGACTGTAATCCTAGCACTTTGGGAGGCTGAGGCAGTGGGATCACCTGAGGTCAGGAGTTCGAGACCACCTTGGCAAACATGGTGAAACCCTGTCTCTACTAAAAAATACAAAAATTAGCCGAGCATAGTGGCGCATACCTGTAACCCCAACTACTTGGGAGGCTGAGGCAAGAGCATCGCTTGAACCCAGGAGGTGGAGGTTGCAGTGAGGTGAGACCATGCCACTGTACTCCAGCCTGGGTAACAGAACGAGACTCTGTGTCAAAAAAAAAAAAAAAAAGAAAAAGAAAGGAAGGAAGGAAGGAGAGAAGGAAGAAAGGAAGGAAGGAGAGAAAGAAAAGAAAAACTTTTTCTGGATACTTATATTTGTGATTTTTAAAATTGATTATTGGTGGCCAGGTGTGGTGGCTTACGCCTGTAATCCCAGCACTTTGGGAGGCCAAGGTGGGTAGATCACAAGGTCAAGAGATTGAGACAATCCTGGCCAACATGGTGATACCCCATCTCTACTAAAAATACAAAAATTAGCTGGGTGTGATGGTGCGTGCCTATAGTCCCAGCTACTCGGGAGGCTGAGGCAGGAGAATTGCTTGAACCTGGGAGGTGGAGGTTGCAGTGAGCTGAGATCATGCCACTCCAGCCCGGCAACAGAGCGATACTCCGTCTCAAAAAAAAAAATTGATTATCTGCTATTAGGTTAAAAAAGGAACTTCTGCATGTCTGTTAAGAATATAATTATCATTTTATATAATGATAATTATAGAGCATTGGTGATCACATTGATTTTATTGGTGTTGAAAATACTAAAATTATTAGTCCAATTAATAATAAAATTATAAATAACATCAGTAATAGTAAAACTGTCACTACATCTGAGATTCTTTTAAAAATAGTGTTTTGCAAATTCTTCTAAGATGCCACAGAGGTTTGTGTATAGTTTTTGATTTAAAAGCCTTGACTCTTTACCTATTAAATAGGTGAACACTTTGCCAGGGTTTTAAATTAGGAAACTTTCAAATTGGGAACTAAATTTTTCTAAGACTGTAGAGATTTCTAGTTCTCTTTAAATTTTCTCAGAAAGAGATTTCTGTGCTCATCACTGACAGAAGTTGTCACTTCACTGACGTCATTGGTGCAATTGAGGACAAATGTAACACTTTATGATCTGATGGTTTCCCTGGACACATTTCGGCCCCAGGAGTTAGAGAAAGTGAGTGCCCACAGTCAGGGGAGGTGCCTGGTGGCTGCAGCCAGCCTTCGTGTGCACAGGTGTGGAGAAGACGCCCTCTCCAATGGGTAGGGAAATAAAGATCGCAGTTAACAGAATCACATAGCCAGCACTGCCTGAGTGCTGATCGTGACCAGCCAATGCTCTAAGGGCATGGTGTGCACCATCCCTGTAATCCTTTTCCAGCTTTATTGAGGTTTAATAGACAAATAGAAATTCTGTATATTTAAGATGTATCTCTGATGTTAATATAAATATACAATGTGAAATCACCACCACAATCAAGATAATTAACATATCTATCACCTCACATAGTTACTCTTTTCGTACTTTATTTTTTTTATTTGTGGTAGGAACATTTAAGATCTATATATCTACATTATGCACAATAGCCAAGATATGAAAACAACCTAAATGTCCATCGATGCGTGACTGGATAAAGAAATTGCAATATATACATACATACATATGTACACACACACACACACACACACAATGGAATATTATGCAGCTGTTTAAAAGAAGGAAATCCTGCCATTTGCAAGAACATAGATGTAACTGGAGGACATTATGCTAAGTGAAGCAAGCTAGACACAGAAAGACAACGTTGCATGATTTTTCTTATATGTGAGAACTAAAAAACAAACAAACAAAAAATGTTGAATGCATAGAACCAGAGATGGGGAGATGTAGGTCAAAGGGTATAAAGCTGCAGTGATGTACGACGAATAAATCTAGATGTCTAAATACAGCATGAAGGCTATAGTTAACGATACTCTACTGTATTGAAAACTAAGACAGTAGCTTTTGGGTGCTCTTACCACAAAAAAAGGTAATCATGAGAGATGATATGTATATTAATTGGCTTCACTGTAGTAACCATCTCATTAAGCAAGCATACATCAGACATCACCTTAAGTACACAATTTAAAAAAAAAGAAGAGGAGCTTGAAGCTTGCTAAGGTTTTGTCTGCCTAGGTACACACAAAACAGTAAGAGACAAATAGCAGGACTTGACACTAGCTACTCTGCAGTCTCCCTCAAAAGACAAATTGCCTAGTTCTTTTTCATTTTGTTGTGGATATACAAACACACACATATATATGTGTGCATATATGTGTGTGTGTGTGTGTAGATATATATATGTGAGTGTGTATATGTGTGTATATATATATAGGTGTGTGTATATATGTGTGTGTGTAGATATATACAGGTGTGTGTGTGTATATAAGTGTGTGTGTAGATATATATAGGGGTGTGTATAGATGTGTGTGTAGATATATATAGGTGTGTGTGTGTAGATATGTGTGTGTGTAGATATATATAGGGCTGTGTGTGTATATATGTGTGTGTGTGTGTATATATGTGTGTGTGTGTGTAGATATATATAGATGTGTGTGTATATGTGTGTGTGTATATAGATGTGTGTATATATATGTGTGTGTATATATAGGTGTGTGTATATATGTGTGTGTGTAGATATATAGGTGTGTGTATATATATGTGTGTGTATATATGTGTGTGTATAGATATATAGGTGTGTGTGTATATATGTGTGTGTATATATATAGATGTGTGTATATATGTGTGTGTGTAGATATATATAGGTGTGTGTATATGTGTGTGTGTGTGTAGATATATAGGTGTGTGTATATGTGTGTGTGTAGATATATATAGGTGTGTGTATATGTATGTGTGTGTAGATATATATAGGTGTGTATATGTGTGTGTGTGTAGATATATATAGGTGTGTGTATATATGTGTGTGTGTGTAGATATATATAAGTGTGTGTATATATGTGTGTGTGTAGATATATATAGGTGTGTGTATGTGTGTGTGTGTAGATATATATAGGTATGTGCATATATGTGTGTGTAGATTATACAGGTGTGTGTGTGTGTGTAGATATATATAGGTGTGTGTGTATGTGTGTGTAGATATACATAGGTGTCTGTGTGTATATATGTGTGTATGTGTAGATATATAGGTGTGTGTGTGTGTGTGTGTGTATAGGTGTGTGTAGAGTAGCCAAATTCATAGAGACAGAAAGCGTGTGTTTGTAGATATATATAGATGTGTGTGTATATGTGTGTGTGTATATATAGGTGTGCGTATATATGTGTGTGTAGATATATATACGTGTGTGTATATATATGTGTGTGTGTAGATATATATAGGTGTGTGTGTATATATGTCTGTGTGTCTGTGTGTAGATATACATAGGTGTATGTGTATATATGCATGTGTGTGTAGATATATAGTGTGTGTGTATATATGTGTGTGTGTCTGTGTGTAGATATATATGGGTGTATGTGTATATGTGTGTGTGTGTAGATATATATAGGTGTGTGTGTATATATGTCTGTGTGTCTGTGTGTAGATATATATAGGTGTATGTGTGTATGTGTGTGTGTGTAGATATATATAGGGATGTGTGTGTATATATGTATGTGTGTGTAGATATATATAGGTGTGTGTGTGTATATATATGTGTGTGTGTATATATTTGTGTGTGTGTGTAGATATATAGTGTGTGTGTGTATATGTGTGTGTGTAGATACATATACATGTGTGTGTGTATATATATATTACCAAGTTATCCATGTCTAAATGCTCTGTTCTGTGGCATTAAGCACATTCACATTGTTGTACAGCCATCACCACCATCTATGTCCAGGGTTTTTCATCTTCCCAAATTGAAACTCCATAACCAGTAAACAATAACTTCTCATCTCCGACTCTACCTGGCCCATGCTAACCACCATTGTCCTTTCTGTCTCTATGAATTTGGCTACTCTACGGACATCCCATAAATGGAATCATACATCTCATAAATGGAATACAATCATACATTGTTCGTTTGTATCTGACTTGTTTCACTTAATATCTTCAAGAGCCATCCATGCTTTTGTCCTTCCTCTTTAAGGCTGAATCATATGTCATTGTATGTCTACACCACATTTTGCTTATCTATTCATCCACTGGTGGACATGTGGGCTGCTTCCACCCTTTGGCTATTGTGCCACTCCTAGTTCTTGTCCATGCATTGGCCTGCTGCTTGGGAGCCAACCTGGTTTCTTGGCAGCCTCTGTTCCTTGTCCCCACTTGGCAACATGGCATGGCCCATGTGGGGAAGAGCTGTGTGATATGGGGAGAAGCAGAGGGTAAAGGATTCCATGCAACAATCACTAGAGGAGCACTTATTTGTTGCCAAACAGTGTGCTAGGCCCAGTAGAACCATGGAGAAAGACAAGGCACCATTTACAGGCTAGTAAGATGCACAAACTCCAGACCATAATTCAAGAAAAAACAAAAAACGCTGCTGTTGAGGCACTGGAGAGATATGGTTTAACTCCACATTGGAGAGGGTTGAGTCAGAGGGGCTTCATGCAAGGGTGGATCTTGATGGGAGCTTGAATGCTGATTGGGATTTAATAAATAGAAATGGAGGGAAAAGTATTTGCCCAAAGGAGACTATATGAGCAAAACCACAAACTCAAAGGTGGGGAAAGTGAAGATACGAGTTCAGAGGATCACAGTAGTCCTGTTTGGTTGCACAGGGGCACAGTCAACTTCTAATGTCAATTACGACCTGGACCTGGGGACTTGCTAAAAATAGCAGTCCTCCCCACTTCTTTCCTCTTTCTATTCAATAAAACCAAGTCTGCATCTATTGAGAATAAAGGCAGTAGGTCAGATGAAGAAGCTGTGTCTGGGAAATTATCTCGTGAATTCAAGCAATTAGAGAGGAGGAGAGGTGGTAAACTTCTGTAAAGCTGTTTTGCAAACTAAGCCAGACATTCAAGAAAGCAGGTTAATGGTGCATCCAGTGATAACAATGTCAGGGTATAGATCTATACCTGCCCGAGGTCACTACAGAATATTGTCACACTCTAGTGGACAGCATGTTCATGTCTGCTCAGCATCTATTTCCCTGTGTTTGGTAATGCCCCTTGGATTATCCCTGTGCTTTAAGTAAGGCTAATCCTACCTCACTGGCTCAAAGCCATAGGTTGTGGGTTCAGGGATGAACACGTTGATCCCAGCAGGGCCAGTGGGACCTCAAGCCAAGAACTTCCGTTGCAAACGAACGAAAAAGGTAAGCTGCTTTTCCATGGATTTGCCAAGTTTATGGAAGACAAGCTTGGAGCTGCTGAAGGTCAACTTGCAGAGGCTACTCATGAAGAAAGCCAAGAATCAGAGAGAGACAGGCTCCTGGATCCAGTCATGCCTGAAGACACAGCCCTGGATGTATCAGTTACATAAGAAAATATAATAACTCACAAAATTTGTTTGTCTATGTTTTTATGCTGGTCAGGGTATGTTTTCTGTGACAGAAAGAGTCCTAATTATATATATCTATTCCCCACAGAAGTATCCTTTCAAATTCTATGAGCAGAGCCAAGGCACAGGACAGAATTGGCTGCATCAGCCCAAAAGATTACTCAGCCAGGTATATCGGAAGCAGAATTCTGATGAAATATGTATGCAGATAATTTAAAAATATTTTTTATATATGAATCTATTTTAGTCTGAATACTCTCAATGTGTGTACACAGTTTGAGTTCACCACATAATGTCCCAAATCCAGCTTCTTCAGCTGATCCACTGCTTTTGTTCTCAACAGACACAGACTTTAATCTTATGTAAGGGGAAGAGGAGGAAGTGGAAAGTACACTGTCTTTCAGCAAGTCCTCAAGTCAAGGTCACACTCACCTAAGAAGTTAATCACTCATTCTGCTTTTAATAAATCACCTTCTGCAAAATTTTGGTAAAAGTGTGGTTTATTTAACATATATATTAGAAATTAAGAAATAAAATTGTCTTTATTTGCAGATAACATAATTGTCTACATAGAAAATCTAAGGAATATACAAAGAAGCTACTAGAAGTAACAAGTGAGTTTAACAATGTCACAGAATATATCAATAAACAAAATAACAACTGTATTTACATATTGTAGCAACAAATAATTGGAAATTAAAGCTTTATAATGTAATCTATTGTACTAACAATATCAAATATACATAAAGATAAATTTAACAAAATATGTGTAAGACTAGTAAACAGAAATTACAAAACATTGCGAAAAAAAGCCCTAACAAAAAATATATACTATCTTCATAGACATTATTTTTAACTTGTTAGTTCTCCCCCAGTTAATTTACAGGTTTAAAAAAATTTCAATTAAAATTCTAGCAAGCTTTTTAAATTAATGTAAATTGACAAAGTGATTCTAAAATTTACTTGTGAAGGCAAAGGCCCTAGAAAAGCCAGAACAATTTTATAAAGAACAAGTTTGGAAGTGTAAGAATACCTTATCTCAAGGCTTAATACAAAGTAACAGTAAACATTATGGTGTGGCAGGGGCAAAGGAATAGCTGTATGGATCAATAAAACAGAAAAGAATATCCAGATATAGCAGACCCATACATATGTGGTCAAACAGTTTGAGGTTTTCTCCCCTCAAAAGGCAATCCACATAATGGGAGAAAATACTTGCAAATTATATATCTGATAAAAGATTAGTATCCCTATTCCATAGAGAACTTCTAAAACTCAAAAGCAAAAACCAACCTGATTCAAAAATAAGCAAAGGAATTGAAAAGGCATTTCTCCAATGAAGATATACTAATGGCCAATGAGTATATGAAAAGATGCTCAATATCACTAATCATTAGGGAAAGGCAAATCAAACTACAATAAGATACCAACTCACACCTGTTAGGAGGGATACTATTAATATAACAGAAAATAAGTACTGGCGAAGATGTGGAGAAAATGGAATTCTTGTGTCCTGTTCTTGGGAATGCAAAATGGTTTAGCCAATGTGGAAAACAGTATGGTAGTTCTTTGAAAGACTAAATACAGAATTACCCTATTCAGATTCAACGATTCCGTTTCTGAGTATATAACCCAAAAGACTTGAAAGCAGGGTCTTAAAGAGATATTTTTGCACACCCATGTTTCGAGCAGCATTATTCACAATAGCTAAAACATGACAGCAACCCACAGTCATTGATGAATGAATGGATAAGCAAAATGTGGTTTATGCCTACAATGACTTATTATTCAGCCTTTTATAAAAGGACATCTGACACATGCTACAACATGGATGAACCTTGAGGGAGTTATACTAAGTGAAATAAACCAGTCACAAAAAGAAAAATACTGAATAATTTCACTTCATAAGGCAGAATAGTCAAAATCTTAGAAACAGAAGGTAAAATGGTAATTGCTGGGGCTGGGGAAGGTGGGAATAGAGAGCCGCTGTTTAATAGGTACAGAGTTTCAGTTTTGAGAAATTAAAAGAGTTCTCGAGATGATTGGTGGTGATGGCTGCACAACCATATGAATGTGCTTAATACTACTGAATCGTGCACTTAAAAATGGTTAAGATGGTCAGTGTTATGTTATTAATATTTTTCCACAATGTTTGATTGAAAATATCAAATGTAGGAGAGAAAGGGGAGTAACTGGAACCCTTGTTTGTTGCTGGTGGGATATAAAACAATCTCTTTGGAAAACAGTTTCTTACAAAATTACACATATTTATCCAGTGTATTGAACTGAGAATACTTTATTGAATATATTTACCCAGCATATTAAACACATACCTAACATCTCCCATTAAAATGAAGACATATGTCCACACAAAAATGTTTACACACATGTCCATAGAAGCTTTATTTGATGGATCAAAATGGAAACAACAGAAATGTCCATCAATAGGTGAATGGACAAACTGTGTTATATCCATGTAATGGAATATCACTCAATTAATAAAATTGAATGATCCTCGTGAATCTTACAATCATTATTTTTGGTGACACAAAAGGTTGCACATTGTATGAGTCCCTTTATAGAACATTCTGAGAACAAACAAAAAACCAGGGACAGTGGTGAGGAGAAGAATTGATGACAGGTGGCATGAGGACACTTTTTGCAGTGGTGTGAATATTCATATCGCAATTGTGCTGGTGGTTACAGAACTGTATATCTTAGTCAAAGGCCATAGAGCTTTTCATCCAAAAAGGTGACTTTTTGGTACAAAAAAGTATGTGCAAGAAATCTGGGTTTTAGAAAAGAGTCTCAAAACAAGTATATAGAGAAAATTTAAAGTTTTTCCTTGGGAAAAATGCAAACCTGTGTTTCTGGATTAAAAAAAATTCAAAGATGCTAATTGTTTTAGTCCATTTTGTTGTTCCTAGTCCATGTTGCTATAAAGGAATACCTGAGACTGGGTAATGTACAAAGAAAAGAGGTTTGTTTGGCCCATGGTTCTGCAGGCTGTACAAACATGGCGCCAGCATCTGCTCAGCTTCTGGTGAAGCCTCAGGAAGCTTTAACTGAAGGCAGAAGGTGGAGGGGGAGCAGATGTGTCATATGGTGAGAGAGGAAGCAAGAGAGCAAGGAGCAGGTGCCAGGCTCCTTTAAACAACCAGGTCTCATGTGAACACACAGAGCAAGAACTCATTCATCATGGCGGGGAGAGCACCAAGCCATCCATCAGGAATCTGCCCCCATGACCCAACACCTCCCGTGAGGCTCCACCTTCAACATCAGAGGTCATACTTCAACAAGCGATTTGGAGGCACACACATCCAGGCCATATCACTAAATCTTTCCAAATTAATGTATTCGACTTATGTGATTCTAAACAAATCCTAACAGAACTTTGTGGGGAACAGGTGAAACTTGACAAAATGATTCTCAAATTTACATGGAAAAGTTAATTGCTTATAATGCCAGAGAAAGTTGAGTAAAATAAAATAATGAGGAAAAACTATTTTTCTTACTCCACATACACCCTTGTGTAGTGATTTCCAACCTGGGTTATGTGTGCACGTGTGTGTGTTTGTAAATGTGTGTGTGTGCACATAGGTGTGTACATTTATTTTGTTGTGGGCAACAGTCACAGTTTGAAGAAAGGAGAAAATGGTGGTTGCTAAGTCCTATTGTTCTTTGTTTTTAAAAATAATATAGTTTTTAAATTATACAGTAAATGATGAAGAGATTCTTTTATGCATCTGAAAAGAGAAAAAAAATGAGCTTAATTTTTTTAAAAGAAAGCCTTCTTTACCCAAAGTAACTGAATTAAATAATGGGATGAATGTAATTTTTTTAAATGTCAGGAAATAAAGTAAATATTTACCTAACCTTGAAATGTAAACTAATTTTAAAGAATGGTGGCAAAAATATGATGCTTTTCAACCTCTATTCTTTTTGCTTCTCTGCGCACAGTGCTGTGCCTAGGCGTCATGCTAAGTATTTGGGCAGAGGGTTCCACAATAAAAGAAGTTTTTCTTTTTTTTTTTAAATTTGCCTTTCTTTCTATATAGAATTCAACAATATATAAAATTATAAAGAAAAAATAAGAGTCCTCTGAAGTCTCACACCTTTGAAATAACCATTAATAACACTTGGAATAAGCTTTTTATATATAGATTTTCTTTAGTCATAGAAACATACACATATGTAGACTTTGTAAAAATGGAATAATACCACACGTGCTCCATGTTCACTCTTTCCAACAACCCACATATTTCTTCATACTCCTATAATTCTATGAACACCCATACATGAAATTCTCCAAAATTCTATTTGTGTGTGTACGTGCATTTATATACATGTACTCTTTGGAAGATTTTCTATTATTTGATTTACAGAAATGGAGTATCTTCCATTATTTCTACATTTTAATTTCTTGCTTAACAATACCTTATAGCAGCTCCTCAAAGTCACAGAGTGTAGCTCGAATCCCTTCTTTGCCCTGGCTCCATGCCATTCCATGCTGAAGTCATAGTCTTCTCTTTTTGGCCATTTTGGTTGGTAAGCATTTGCTCTGTTTTCAGTTTTGGGGCCAGTGCAAACGATGCTACAATAAACCTCTGTATGTCTGTCCTTATGGATTTGTTCTTTCAGTTCTACGGGGTAATTTCACAGGAGAGTAATTGTAGGGTTGGATGGTAGATATATTTTTTAATGTTGAAATGATGTTGCCAGACTGCATTCCCAAAAGGTTATTTTCACCAGCAACCTATGACAATATCTCCTTTCTTCAAGCCTGTCAATATTAGTCAATAGTACATATTTTTATTTTTGAATATAAAATATCATTATTCATCTAAGTGACATTTCTTTGCCTACTGTTGAATTACCTTAAATATCAAAACAGTAAAACATTTCAATATCAAGAATTATATAGAAATATTGACAATAACTATTGGTAGCATACATTTTTCTGGAATGTTCTACCATAGCACTGTCTGGTAAAAATTTCTGCAATGGGCCAGGTGCGGTGGCTCACACCTGTAATCCCAGCACTTTGGGAGGCCAAAGTGGGGGGATCACCTGAGGTCGAGGGTTCGAGGCCAGCCTGGCAAATGTGGCGA
This sequence comes from Pongo pygmaeus, assembly GCF_028885625.2. NCBI lineage: Eukaryota > Metazoa > Chordata > Mammalia > Primates > Hominidae > Pongo > Pongo pygmaeus. The sequence continues at coordinate 36,921,186 of NC_072393.2, forward strand.
AACCCCGTCTCTACTCAAAGTACAAAAATTAGCCAGGTATGCTGGCGTGCACCTGTAATCAAAGCTACTTGGGAAGCTGAGGGAGGAGAATAACTTGAACCCGGGAGGTGGAGGTTGCAGTGAGCTGAGATCGCACCTCTGCACTCCAACCTAGGGAACAGAAGGAGACTCCATCTCAAAAAACAAACAAACAAACAAACAAACAAATTTCTGCAATGATGGAAATGTTCCATATTCTGTGTTACCCAATATGATAGTCACTAGCCACATGCAAGTATTGAGCACTTGAAATGTGGCTACTGTGAGGGATTAAATTTTTATTTTATTTAATTTAAATTCAAATATCCAGATGTCCCTATAGTAGCCAGATGTGGCTACTATATTGGATAGTCCAGTTCTAGAAAATGCAAGTCAAAAGGTTAAAACATTGAAATATGCACGTATCTTTTTTTGATATACCTAAAAATCTCACGATTTTTTATTAAGAAAAAACTACTAGAAATAATAAGAAGCTTTTTTCAGGTAACTACATATAAGCTAAATATACAAAAATCAATAGCTCCTTTACTTAGTATTAAGCACTTAGAATATAAATTAGGTAAAATTTCATATACACTAACAACAAAAATGGCAAAATGCTAAAGAATAAATTTAACAGAAAAGCTATATAACATATCCAACACAAATTTTAAATTGTAATAAAAAGAATAAAAGAAAACCAAATACCTAGAAACGTACACTATACTCTTGGGCAAGAAGATATATTATCATATACATCAGTTCATCTAAAATTAACTTATAAATTTTATAAATTCTAACTAGATTTCCAAGAGGTTAAAATGATCCTTGAATTCATGTGGAAGAATATGCCTAAAGTGTACTAAAAATATATAAGAATAAAGTGAGTGAGGCTTAATTTATGCATTACTGTCTTCTCAAGAGCCATTGTAGCAAAGTTAACATGGTGTGGACGTAAGAAGAGACAAATTGGTTTACGGAAATTAATTAAAAATCTGGAATTTGATCCCAGTATATGCAAAGTTAAGAGCTGACAAACATAGAGTTTTACTTAATGTGAAAAAATGGACCATTTAATAAATAATGCTGGAAAATTCGTTATCTTTATAAAATATTGCGGCATTATTCACAATAGCAAAGACTTGGAACCAACCCAAATGTCCAACAATGATAGACTGGGTTAAGAAAATGTGGCACATATACACCATGGAATACTATGCAGCCATAAAAAATGATGAGTTCACGTCCTTTGTAGGGACATGGATGAAATTGGAAATCATCATTCTCAGTAAACTATCGCAAGAACAAAAAACCAAACACCACATATTCTCACTCATAGGTGGGAATTGAACAATGAGAACACATGGATACAGGAAGGGGAACATCACACTTCGGGGACTGTTGTGGGGTGGGAGGAGTGGGGAGGGAGAGCATTGGGAGATATACCTAATGCTAGATGACGAGTTGGTGGGTGCAGCGCACCAGCATGGCACATGTATACATATGTAACTTACCTGCACGTTGCGCACATGTACCATAGAGCCTAAAGTATAATAATAATAATAATAATAATAAAAAGAAAAAAATAAATAAATAAATAAAATAAAATAAAATAAAATGTTAAACTTTTATTCCATTACCATAGGCAACAATAAATTTCAAGATAAAACAAAAGAATCTTATGATAAAAATCAGAAGACACTCATACAATCCAGGGATTAATGTAGTCTTCCTAAATAAGAATAGAAACTCAGATTCTTAAAAATTAAAGGGAGGTTATATCTGTCTTAATATAAATTTAAAACATTTGTTTGATAAAATACACAGTAAACAAAGTCAACACACAAATGATATTGTAGAAAATAATCTTTGAAACAAGGCTAATCTCCACACTGCATAATAAAAACTCAAGCAAACTAATCAGATAAAGGCAAACAAGCCAATTTCAAAAAGAAAATAAGGAGGAATCGTGATGAGAAAATTTACAAATCTAACCCAAACCCTGAACAAAATTAGAGAAGATGTACAAGTCCCCTCTTGTTGACGTCCTCAACTAGCTCTGCCTCTCCTTCATTTCTGGTGTTCATCTACAGTTTCTAGGAACACAGGAGAAAAATCATCACTGCCACAGCAACAGAATGCAGAGGAACATATGATAGATTTCCCGTTATTCAAATTGACAACTGCATGTCAAATAATCAAAAGCAAAAGATCAGACCTGTAATCCCTGTACTTTGGGAGGCTGAGGCAGGAAGATCACTTGAAGCCAGAAGTTCAGGAATAGCCTGGGCAATATAGCAAGACCCCATCTCCACATAAAAATAAACAAAAATTAGCTGAGCATGGTGGTGCATATGTGTAGTCCCAGCTATTGAGGAGACTGAGGTGGGAGGATGGCTTGAGGCTAGGAATTGGAGGTTGCAGTGATCCATGTGCATGACACTGCCCTGCAGCCTGGGTGTCAGAGCAAGACCCTGTCTCAAAAAAAAAAGAAAGAAAAAAGAAAAAGCAAGTTGCTTGTTTCAAATATGCCCACTGAGCAGACACACTGCCTTCACCAGGTATTTTTAATTCTGTGGGCCAGATAAGGAGGGTGAACACCATCTTACAGCTTACACCAGAGCCAGATCCCCTAAATCTACTACTGATGCTGCGGTCTTAGAGCCTTGGTAACCTGGGCTTCAAAGGGGCCTAAGGACCTATCTTCCTCAACCCTTGCTTGGATCTGCTTGAACTCCTTCCCTCAGCCTCCCTGATGGGTGATTGTCCAACCTCCATTTGATCATCGGCCCCAATTAGTAAGGAGCTCACTCTCCCTGACAAAGTAAGAAGAAAGGCTTTCTCATTCTGAACCCACAATTGCTTCCCTCCAAGTTCTGTGTTCTCAGACCCCCAAATCTCCCAGAGGGTTCCTGTCATCTGCACAGCGGGGATGCTTTATTCTATGGGAATCTTTGAGCAAGTCTGACCAGTGGGATAAATGCACGTTTGGCCTTTGTCTTGGACAGATGGCAGTGATGAGTTTCTGTAGCGTGCCAAGACCTCACCTGCTCCTCAGAGGTGGCCATCTCTGGGTCTCACTTAGCTCCTGAACTATCCGGGTCACCACACTCACCTGAGACAAGGTAGAAAAATCAGCTTCTAAGCCCCAACCTATATGTGCTTCATCAGCGTCCCTGGGCTCATCAGTCCGGCATTCGTATTGCAAAATGCTCCCAGGTGATTCTGATCTTCAGCTGGCTTTGAAAAGCCCTAGCTCAGAGGAGCTCAAACCCAGGCATCTTCAGAAAACTACCAACACACTTTGATTAGGATTGGAAATCCCAATTTTCCAGCTACCGATAATGTTAAACAGCTGATGTTTCCCATGGCCCTTCCTTGTTTGTAAAGTACATTCTCCAAAACCGAATTTGAGACTCATAACAGCTCATCAAGGGATGCTTTTTACCTATGAAGACAGTGAATCACTGAGGCCTACTGGGTGTGATAATTTCAGGACACTATATGTGCAAATAAGCCACTTTCTTTCTCTAGAACTTAACTTACTCCTACCTTGGACCTAAGTTCTGAGTCAACAGTCAGTTCCATTTTTTTTTTTTAGATGGAGTTTCACTCTTGTTGCCCAGGCTGGAGTACAATGGCATGATCTTGGCTCACTGCAACCTCAGCCTCCAGGATTCAAGCAATTCTCCCGCCTCAGCCTCCTGAGTAGCTGGGATTACAGGCGCCCTCCACCATACCCAGCTAATTTTTTGTATTTTGAGTAGAGACGGGGTTTCACCATGTTGGCCAGGCTGGTCTCGAACTCCCAGCCTCAGGTGATCTTCTCACCTCAGCCTCCCAAAGTGCTGGGATTACAGGTGTGAGCCACTGCAACTGGCCAGTCAGTTCAAATTTAAACTCAGCCCATTCCGGATTTCTCCTCTCTGTCCTCCAACCATCGGGGTGGAGGAAGACAAAGCAGTTTTGAGCTTTGGTCAGCCTCTGTCCATGCACATCTGCTGAGTCGAGCATGGGTCTTTTCTGTTCTTTGCTGATATCCAGTTCACTAATAGATCAGCGGAGATGTGTATACCTCCCCTATGGTGCCTGACCCCTGGTCCTTGGTGTGCCCTTGAGCACCCACCAGGATCAGGAGGCCCCACAGGTAAGCCAGCCCACTCCTACCTATTCTGTGAGCCCTTCTTGGGGCTGTGGAAAAGCAGCTGTCCCTCACACCTTTAGGGGATGGCAGGAGCTTTGAGGATCCCCTCTGCTGGGATCACCTTGCTCCCAGGCCAGGGTGTGGAGCCACTCGGGGCCTCCCACTTCACAGCTTCTCCTTGGGAAGTAAGACCCAGCGATTCTGTGTTCTCAGACCCCCAGATCTCCCAGGGGGGGTCACCTGCTCACAGATACTTAACCCAGGAGAAGGAGATGGATGCCCTGTCCCTTCCACGCGGCTTTCTCTCAGTTCACCCCCTCTTCTTTGGAGTGAGAAGTGGGCATTGGCGCAGCAAATATTCTTTGCTTATTTTTAAGCTAAAACATTAACCTTCGGAAGCTCAAAAGGTTAAAAGATATAATAACTGCATTTGTCTCCCTTTGAATTCCTGCTCTAGGTGTATTCCTTGGGGTAGGGGGGAGTAAAAAGACCATGGAAAATGAAGAATAGACGAGATTGCTAAGACTAGTGGTTATTATTTTTTTTAAAGAATATCAGTAGAGTGACTCTAGTTAACAATACTCTATGGCATATCTTAAAACAGCTAGACAAGAATAATTCAAATGTTCTCAGCATAAAGAAAAGATAAATATTTAAGGTGATGGATACCCCAATTACCCTGATTTGATCTTTACACATTACATGAATGTGTCCAATTATCACACGTATCCTGAGATTATGGACATCTATTTTATATCAATAAAAACAATAATGAAGTGAATGCTTGGCATTAGTATCCCTCAACAGGGAAATGTTTCTAAGGTCTCAGGGTGAGCAAATAGCAAAATTTGGGCCAGAAGTCAGGGCCCCCAATAGCGAGCCAGAAGTCTGTGGGCTGTGTCCTGTCTGTAGGAACTTAGACATCGTCTCCATCTTCCCCCTGGGGAACTCCTCCAGAGAAAGGCATTGCTGACCCTTCAAAGCACCAAAGATAACAACAAGTCTTCTTCCCCAAGCAGGCATTCCAGGTGAGTCCGGGGTGTAGAAGACTCCCTCAAACAAAGGGTGTCCTCTCCTCCTTAGCTCACGCAGGCTGCCCAGGATGAAGACCCCGTGGGAGCTTGGGAGCCTCGAATGGGGGCTTGTTTCCACTCTATTGCATGGTGAGGCAGGCTTCTCATCAGACACCTTCCTCCTCCCCCAGCCGGGAGACTGACAGGCATCACAATACTGCACGCTGGGCCAGGGGACAGTGAGTGACAGCACTGCTTCGAGGGAGGATTAATTCTGCACAAGGAGGTGCTCTCTCCTGGCTCTGCCACTCACCTACTCTCCGGCACCACTGTCGACTGACAGCGCATGTTGCTCCTGACCTCACACATCACTGGGTATAATTGCCAGGGGCTCATTATTGTCATTAATGTCTCCTGCATGCACACGGGAGTGCCTTTCACCCCAACTCACGCATCACAACGAAGGCTGCACCTGTGGGGTGCCAACCACATGCCTGTCATCCTGGGCTTGGCAGGGACTTCTGGGGCTGGACTGTGGTTGTCCACAGTGGCAGTGTCCAACATTCCAGCAGGTCTGTGATGCCTGTCCCGCTGCCAGGAGTCTAAGAGCCTCTAGTGCTGAAGAGTTTGAAGAGCCTACCTTTGCAGTGGACCCTTCTTCCAACACACAACCAGTCCAGAGCTGACACAAAGGAGCAGCTCCTTAGCCTCTGATATCCTGAAATGTGTATATTCAGAAAACTAAAGCTCAGAGCTCCCTAGGGATTATCTAGTCCTAATCCTTCTATTTCTTTTTTCCTTTTCTTTTTTTTCCTTTTTTTTGAGAAGGAGTCTCGCTCCGTCATCCAGGCTGGAGTGCAGTGGCACGATCTCAGCTCACTGCAACCTCTGCCTCCCTGGTTCAAGCAATTCTCCTGCCTCAGCCTCCCAAGTAGCTGGGATTACAGGTGCCCGCCACCACGCCTGGCTCATTTTTGTATTTTTAATAGAGATGGGGTTTCACCATGTTGGCCAGGCTAGTCTCTTCCTGACCTCAGATAATCCACCTGCCTTGGCCTTCCAAAGTCCTGGGATTACAGGTGTGAGCCACCGTGCGCAGCCCCTAACCCTTATTTTTCTAGATGAGAAAATTAAGATCCAGAGAAAGCCCTTAACCAGCTCAAGCTCACCAACAATTACTGATGTGGTGAGTCAAAATGTGTTTGTTTGTTTGTTTCTTCCGTAAGTGCTTAACCTGGATTTGTGAGTCCCCGGATATATTCACTACACTTAAATTTTCAGTGTAGTAATGAAATTTTTGAGTGCTTGCTATGGGCCAGGTACTGTTTCTTTTGTTATTGCTTTTATCGTTTTTTAAAATGTTGTTTTCCAGAAATGGCTGTTGGATATTTATTTAGTTGTTGCTGTTTTAAAATGCATACACTTGCCAGACACAATTTTAAGTACTTAACTTTTAAAAAATCATTTAAGTCTCTAGATAATAATTCTATGTTAAGGCCGGGCATGGTGGCTCACTCCTGTAATCTCAGCACTTTGGGAGGCTGAGGTGGGCAGATCACGAGGGCAGGAGATTGAGACCATCCTGGCTAACACGGTGAAACCCCATCTCTACTAAAAATACAAAAAATTAGCCAGGTGTGGTGGCGGGCGCCTGTAGTCCCAGCTACTCAGGATGCTGAGGCAGGAGAAGAGCATGAACCAGGGAGGCAGAGCTTGCAATGAGCCAAGATAGCACCACTGTACTCCAGCCTGGGCGACAGAGCAAGAATCTCTCAAGAAAATAAATAAATATAAAAATAAAAACAAAAATAATTCTATGTTATGAACTATTCTCATTTCATACTATTCATACAATTTTCCTGCCATGAAGGAACTGTTCCTATATTCATCTACATTCTGGAGGATATGTGAAAGCCTTGATATGATTTTTGAAGGCGTTACATATCACCTTTTCAAATGCTAACCTGGAAATTTTCTGTCTCAAGGAGCCAAAAACTGTTCTCCCCACATTACCCACATTTTCAAATTGAACAACACATTTCTAAATATTCCATGGGTCAAAGAGGAAGATCTCAATGAAAATTAAAGATTCATAAAATTGCAATGTTATGAGAGAAATTTATAGCAGTAAATGTTTATATTGGAAAAAACAAGAAGTCTCAAATCAACAATTGAAGTCCCTATCTCAAGAAAATGAAAAAAAAAAAAAAAAGAGCAAAGTAAACACAAAACCAGCAAAAGAAAGTAATAAAGATCCGAGAAGAAATCAATGAAACTGAAAACAGAAAAACAGCAAAGAAAAAGCATAAAAACAGCAAAGAAAAAGCATAAAACAAAACAACTACTTCTTTCAAAAAATTATGATTAATGATCAACCTCTATCAAGACTGACCAAAATAAAATGAGCAAGGACACAAATCATGAATGTCAGAAATAAAATGGGCTATTACTACAGATCCTGCAGCCATTAAAAGGGCAAGAATAGAATACTATGAACAACTTGACTCCCATCAATTTAGCAACATAGAAGAAATAGACTGATTCTTCAAAAACTGCAAACCACCCAAACTCAATAAAGATGAAATAGATAACCCAATTAGCCCTATAAACATTAAATAAATTAAATTTGTAATTACAGATCTCTTTTTAAAAAGTTGATTTCACTAGAAAATTCTACTAAACTTTTAAAGAATAATTAACAATTTTACACAGCGTTTTTCAGAAAACAAAAGAGGAGGAAGCACTTCTAAACCAATTTTGATCCCCTAAACTGCACAAATATGGTACAAAATAAACTACACTCTCTAGCTCTCATGAACTTAGTTGCAAAAATCCTCAACAAAATATTAGCAGATCAATTTACCAACATAAAAAATTAACTAGACAACACAACCAAGTTGGATTTATTTCAGATATGCAAGATTAATTCAATATTCAAAAATTAATCAATGTAATCCACTGCTATGATTTGGATATGGTTTATTTGTCCCTACCATAACTCAAGTTGAAATTTGATCCCAAATGCAGAGGTGTTGGAAGGTGGGTCCTAGTGAGAGGGGTTTGGGTCCTGGAGACAGATCCCTCATGAACGGCTTGGTGCTGTTCTCATGGTAGTGAGTGAGTTCTCTGAAACTGGATTCATTCTCAAAATAGATTAACTACTGGGAGAGTGGGTTGTTATACAGCCAAGATGCCCTCAGGCTTTGTCCCTTCACACATGTCCACTTCCTCTTTGACCTTCACCATGTTTTAACCCAGCACAAAAATCCTTACCACAAGTTAAGCGGATCCCAGTTCCAGGCCCTTTAAACTTCCTGGACCAAAACATCTTTAAAAAATTATGACTAGGAAAGAAATCTGACATAGTTGACTCCATCTTGCTTCTAACCTCACAAGCTGTCTTTGCTCATTCCTGGGCATAGGCCAAGCTAACTATGGGAGGAATTTACCTCATAGTTTAAGACAAAGATGATCACAGTCTTTTCCCAAAGCTAACCCCCTCTTTTCTTGAGGACCAAAAACACATCTTTGTAAAACTAACAAATTGGCCACAAAGTTAGAATTATGGTAGGACCCTAAAGTCTGTTAGGATGTAGGTATAGTTAAACTTTAACCAGTCATTGTTTTATAGTTTAGCTTTTCATATCTGCTTACTGCTCAGGAGTCATGTGGCCAGAGGACACAAGATTTGTAACTTCTCCAGTTGATCCTATAGATTACATCACTATTGTAACAGCTAAGATTGGTGTTTAAGATATTTTTCAGGCCCTGCATTCTGACAGACCAACTGATGCCACCTGGACCAATAACCCACACCAAGAAACTGACTCAACGTGTTTTGTCACCTCCACCCAGGAAATGACTCAATGTAAGAAGACAGCTCCTACCCCCTATTATGTCATCCCTGACCCAACCAATCAGTGTTCCCCATTCTTTAGGCCCCCTGCCTGATACACCTTCCTTGAAAGCCCTAGCCTCTGAATTCTTAGGGAGGTGGATTTGAGAAATCTTTCCCATCCATCCATTCGGATGCCTTATGATAATTAAACTTTTTCCCTGCTGCAACACTGCTATCTCAGTGTATTGGCTTTACACTGTGAAGCAGGCAAGAAGAAACCTTAAAAAACTCACAGAGCCATGAGCTAAATAAACTTATTGTCTTTATAAATAACCCAGTCTCAGATATTCTCATATAGCAACACAAAACAACTAAGACATACACCACATTAACAAGCTAAAAAAGAAAAATCACGTGATCCTATCAATTGACACAGATAAGGCATTTGACAAAATTCAGCTCTCATTGATTAAAAAAATTCAGAAAAAGAGGAACAGAAGAAAAATCCATCTACCTTATAAAAAGTATCTACAAAAACCTGTGGCTAACACCATCCTTATGGTGGAAGATGGAATGTTCTTCTTCTGAAACAGGGAACAAGGGCAAGGGCTTCACCCTCATCACTCTCACTCAATATAGTATTGGAATTTCCAGCCACTGCAACAAGGCAAGAAAAGGCATACAAATTTGAGAGGAAGAAATAAAACTCCCTTTTTGCAAATAACAATTGTCTACATAGAAAATCCCAAGGAATCCACAATAAACAAAAGTGGAATTAATAAGTAAGATCTGCAAGAACACAATATAGAAAATCAATCCCATTCCTGCATAATAACAATAAATATGTATCAACCAAAATATAAAGTGGAGTATAATTTATAATTGTTCCAAAGGAAACAAAATACTGAGGTATAAACTTAACAAGCTCCCTCTATTTCATGTTTTTGCCATGTGACATGCCTGCTCCTGCTTCACCTTCCACCATGAGCAAAAGGGCCCTGAGGCCTCCCCAGAAGACAAACAGATGATGGTGCCATACTTGTACAGCCTACAGAACTGTCATGCAATTCAACTTCTTTTCTTTATAAATAAAATAAAAATAAAACACTAAGAAAAATATGTACAAGATCTGAAAACTACAAAATGTTGATGAAAGAATTCAAAGAAAGTCTAAATAAATGAGGAGACATGCCATGTTCATGGATTGAAAGTCTAAACACAGCAAAGATGACAATTTTCCCCAAATTGATTTTTTAACTACATAAAGGGCAAAATATTTGAGTAGGCACCACACAAAGATAAACATGTAGAAAATGCTTAATATCATTAGTCATCAGAGAAATGCAAATTAAAACTACAATGAGAAGCCACTACACATCTAAAAAAAGTGGCTAAAGTAAAAAGAAAAAAAAAAAAAGATGATACTAATTGCCAACAAGGAGCTGGAGTAACTGGAATTCTCATAAACTGCTGGTCAAAATATAAAATGCATGATCATTTTGGGAAATATTTAGCATTAGTTCTAAAGTTAAACATATATGTATTATATTACTCAGTAATCCCACTCCTAGGTATCTCCATATATCTAAACATAAACCTTTATGTGAGTGTTTACAGCAATGTTACTTATAATTTCATCAAACTGTAATTAATCCAGATGTTCATCAATTGGTGAATAGACAGACAAATGATAATGCATCCATGCAATGGAATGCTACTCAGCAATAAGAAAACAAATAAAGAAGCAGATGAATCTCAAGTACATTGTAGTGGGCATTCCATGTGAAAAAAATCAAGGCACAAAAGCAAAGGACTGTATGATTTCTTTTATGTAAAATTATAGAGAAGGCCAAATTATAACCAACAGAAAACCAAACAGAGGTTTCCAAGGCTTAGGGCCAGGGAATGGGGTTGAATTTGAAGAGGTGCAAGTGGGTGATGGAAATGATCTATATCATGACTGAATAGATAAATGTATGCGTGGCTGTGCACGTCTACCAAAACTCATTGAATTATGCTCTTACATTTGGTAAATTACATGCATGTAAATTATAACTCATTAAAGCTGATATACAATTTAAAATTTGCATAAAATGAAGACAAAGAATTTTTTTTAAAAAAAATCTGTACACTCTTGCACAAGTTGGCTGAGAGAGAATGGTGCACAGAATAGGCAAATTGGATAATGGAGGAAGAGATAATTGAAGAGCCTAAGTCACACTGGCCATAGTGGTCCAAAACAAGGTAACAGGTGTGACCCAGCCCAGGCACTTCACAAATATTTGTTGAGTGGGTGTATGAACAGAATGGCAGAAGTCTGAGAAGGAAAAAAAAAAATAGCCTCTGCCAGCTGTCAGCTGGGAGCTGGCCTGGTGCTCTTGGCCATGGTGGTCTTCTATTAAACATAGACATTTTCAACCAACACCAACATCAGAGGTTGCTCTGTGACCATGATGGAGTGAGACAAAAACAAGACTCTCTCTAATCATTTCTGAGTACAGACCAAAAGAAGAGCACAGCGCAAACCACATCAAAACCAAACATTCTCCCCTCCCTGCAAATGTGGGTGAGTGAGGTTCCTTTTTTGATATTTAGCCACACTTCATTTCTCAGGCTTCCAGCATGCAGATTAAGACATCCCGGCATAGAACCGCCCCCGATTCCTGACAGCACTCAAGCCAGAGCACACCTTTGATGTGCTCCCAAATAACCACCTCCAATATCAAGCTAACACAAGTTCAAGCCCTGTAAGATGTCCCCACAACATCATCTGCCTCAGTTTCCCACCATTTCCCATGGTGTGCAGGCTACAGGTGGTCTCCTGGTGGTCTTAGGCTAGTCATTGTTGGAATCATCAAACCCTATCCATGCCTCCTCGGAGCTCTCGTTGCTTGCATTTATCCTCAGACTATAACATTCATGTGAAAAGTGCCAGGGTGCTGGCAGTACCCACTTACCCACCTATGTAGATATCAGCATATTAGGGCTGCAGCATGTTGGACTCAGCAGTGAGCTCAGGTTAATTGGTTCATGTCATTACGTTACAGCTTGGGTGTCACCAGCACCAGCATTCTTGGGGGAATCCACAGCTAGGGACAAACAATGGTGGCCTCTCTGCCTCCCAAAGCTTGGGGAACAGAGGGGACCGAGCAGTAAATCAAGGAACAGGAGTGCCGCTTGTTGGCCTGATATATACAAGGTTTCTATGAGCTTCTGGGCCAGTGTATTCTAGTGGAAAGATGCCAGATTACCTGTTCAAAATACCAAGGGTGTTTTGAGAATCCCAGCACTAACCTCATGTCATATATTTTACACTCCTGGGGAGTGCCCCTGACACCAACATGTGGGAAGGGGGAGAGGAGGGGTTGGTCATGCCATTCCGGGACAGAACAGACAGCCATGAGGATGCGGAAACATCCCCGCTGTTGGCAGGTCCTTCCAGAGTCAAACCTTTCAAAAGAACACTCAGACATGTTAGAAATTTACCGTCCCTCACTGTGGCTATATGCAAATATTTAGCTATAATGTTTCTTTTAATTTCATAAAAAGAAGGGGAAATGATATAAAATGGTACCAACCTCAGTATTCAATGTTGAGAGACTGATTAAATTGATACATTCAGATAATTAAATACTATGCAAATATTTAAAATGACAGAATAATATTTGATAGAGGAAGATGTATGTCCACGATCTACTTTTCAGTTAAAAAATATCAGATCATAAAATAATGCATACAATATAATCCTGTTTCATAAAAATAGTCATATAATATGTGCACATGAAATAAATGGCTGGAATCAGGTCCACGTGGAGAGTGGTTGGAAATGGTAATTTGTTTTTTTTGTTGTTTATTCTGTGTCTTCAGAAACACATCTACAATGAACTTATATCTTTCATATCAAAAATAATGAAGGCTTAGGGTTTTACCTTTGTTATTGGCCTGTCGTTCAGAGAGTCTAAATCACAGGTGAGTTTGAGCAGTGTCAGAAATCTGATATCCAGATGGGAAGAGGCTGCATTTCCGACACTCGGGGCTCCCCACAGCTGCTGTTTCAGACCCAAATCACTCTTACAGCTCAACCAAAATCCTCCCACTGTCTGAGATTAAAGACTCTGCCCTTCAAGGCTGAGAGCTGGAGGAAAGATTGCTAAGAACACTATATGCCAACATGTTTTCAGATCCTTGCATTTCTATGTCACCTAAACAAAGCAATGCTTACCAAAACTTCGCAGAATCCCAGAAGCACAAAGTTGCTAAGGCCGAGCAAGAGTGATGGGACATGGTCACGGTTTACTGGTAGAGCCGGCACTGCTTTCTCCTGTCCCAAGCCCTTCTCCTTGGACCATGCTGCTTTCCTCGTGGTGAGTGTTTCCCTGTCGTTTAACCAAGGAAGAAGACATTCCTACGAGAACAACAAATAGATTGAATACAGGAGCTGTTGGGCCAGGGGGTATGTGGGGGGAATTTTCCCCAAAACTTCAAGAATAAATCTCCAAACCAGTGTCTTTCAGATGCAAGGATGGTGCTCACGATAGGCCAAACCAGTGTGAAAACCCCACAGACAGCCATTCTCAGGGCAATTGGGCTGCCCTGCACTGCCAAGTTGGTCTTCCCGGGGCCTCATGTCCACAGCTGTATGGGATCCAGGGCTTGCCTAGTTTCATCTGGTTGATTTCATTTCCTCTTTCTTTCTTTCCAGTGATGAGGTTGGTGAGGACAGTCTTTTACCCAACTCCTGCATACCAGTGACTCTTATGTGAGAGACGCCGGCCTAGGCTATTATCTCCTGGGAACAGGTACTAATGAAATGTAATTTCACTGAGGCTGCAACACATCTGAGAAGGACAAGGTGATGTGGGGCCAGCCATCTTCATCCTAAGGCTCCCGTGCAACATCCTGTGTCCCTGGAGGCCCAATTTGACAAACCCCTGCCCAAGGTGAGCATCCATCTAGCAGGGGGAGGCAGGCTTAGCCCATCCGTATCGCCCTTTAGCCTGGGTGCCCAAGAGCCAGGTTGCCTGAGTCACTCAAGGAGCTCAGAGCACATAATCAGACTCTCCAGAGTCCAGGTGCTGCAAACTATAGTTTGGGGACATTCACCAGGTGGTTCTGATGCACAGGGAAAATCCACTCCAATTGTGCAAATAGTTTATGCATGGGGAGCCTTGAACCCAAATCCACTTAGGCAAAGTTTACTTGACATAGCCTGGCACTAGAGCTTCTGGGTACTTTTAAAAGAAAAACTCTGGACAAATCAAATTTAACAGGTTTAACTGAGCAAAGAATGATTCGAGAATCAGGCAAGCCTCAGAACTCGATTAGGTGCAGAGCAACTCCAGGGCCACCTTGTGATTGCACAACATTTATAGAAAAAAAAAAAGAAAGTGAGCTACAGAAAAGAGAAGTGAGGTACAGAGACTGCTCGATTGGTTAAAAGTTGGCATTGCCTTCATTGAACCTCGTTTGAACAGTTGGCCTGCATTCAGGGATTTGGGAATTTCACCTGTAGGGGCTTTGCCATGGAGAGAGAGCTGTGTGGAGCTTACAGGGACACACATGAAGATCCTGGCTAGGCAGGGAGTTGTTCCCTGGAGGTGCCTGCTAACCCCATGCCATCACATGATCCTGCAGCATGGGTCTCCTCTTTGTTCAGCAAGTTCATCTCTAAACACAACAGAGCTGTCAGAAAACACTCATTTCTTTAGAGGGTAACTTACTGACATCGTAGTTGTTGCATTTTTTTCCCCAGTTGCAAATGAATGTTTCTTAAAAACAGAAGCCACGGATGGTGATCCTGACTCTTAATAGCAGGGCTGTTGGTGACGAGCCATGTGCATCCTGCAAAAATACCCACCTAGTCCTCCAACAGGGAGATTTGCCTTGTGCAAGAATCTGCACAGAACACTTGAAGGTTAGAACAGCAAGTACTTCAGACATGAATAATGCCCATTAGAACACTCTTTTTATTTTCAAAAGTATTTATTTACCCATAGAAACCCTACATTCCCTCCTCCACTTTCAGCATGGCTCATCAGTTCATAGTAAAGTTCAAGGCAGAAACGAATTTTTCAATATTTTGCCAATGGCTGCTCTACCATAGAATTGGTCATACAGGAAACAGGGGCATTTTAAAACACAAATATGTTGGCTGGGCCTAGAGCAGGGACCTCAATTGTTCCTGCCTATGAGAACCATCAGGAAGCCCCCTCCACAGAGGCTCAGATTTCATTTTTCTGATATGAGCCAGGGCATCATATTTTTTCAAAAAATATAAATACTTGCAAGTTTTCTAGTATGCATTCAGGCTTAAGGACCACTGGCCCAGCATAGGAGACAAAACAGGAAGCATTAATTAAGCAAAGCTGGACTGAGCACTTATGTGTCGGGCACAATGCTTGAAGGCAGGTGGGTTTTCCTATGGTGGAATCCTGAAGCTCTTATGCTCTGTGACCAGTACTAATATCAGAGCAAAGGGGAAGCCATCTTGAACACCATCTCTGTACACACTGTTTTAGCAAAGAGAAGAACTACCAACATCTTATGTTATTCAAGCAAGACTCAACCCAGCCTACCAGGGTAGAGAGACAATCTGCAAGTGACAAGGGAAGATTGGCAAAAGAGAGAGATGTAAGCACAAAGATTGTACATTTTAAAAATCTCCAGTAATTCCAGGATATGGACAAATGTACAAGCTGATAGCCAAAGAGCATGTAAGGATTTTAATACCACATTTCCAGTTACAGCTAGTGAAGCATAATTGGGTACTAAATTACAATGTTAATATTCATTTGAACAAGTAAGTGCTGTACTTGGAGTAGTAGCATCAGGACCCCGGGAGGGCAGCAGAGGGGCTGCATAAGTGGACAGAGAGCTTCTCTGAATGAGTTTTGTCCCAGGTTTGGTTAAGGTTGGTTCTCAGCAGAGTCTTGAGAGGTTACAACACGGATTGTGGTTGATGGGATTTCTCCCATTGCAGTGACGCTCAAAGGATTCGGAATTAAGCAAGTTAACATACAAGTAATTACAAACTGCGGTTGGTAACACATGCTAGAAAGAAACAGAGAAAAGAACCCCAGGAGAAGGCCATAGTGAGAAGGCATTCAAGACGGCAGATGTGCAATGGGGGAGGAAGTCCTGAACCCTGCTGCACAATTTTTCTAGCACAAATAGAAGGAAAGGGTCTTGCTTGAGGTCACCTATTATTGCGGACTTATCTATTTATACCTCCATTTCCTCCAAAAAGAGTCTGAGGTGGGGCTAACCTGTCATCTACAAGAAAATTAAAGTCATTTCTTAAAAGGGGCAAAAGCAAATTGAAGTAATGAAGAGGAGGGAGAGAGAAGGAGGTTAAAAGAGAGAGAGAGAGAAAGGGAGAGAGACAAACACACACACACTCTCACACACACACACATGCACACACAGCCACATATTTGAGTTCCTTTCTAAAATCCAAATCTTAAATAGAGCACAATTTTCCTTTTGCCCATTTCTCAAGGAATTGGTTGTCTTCCTATGCAATTTCTTTGGGCTTCATACAAAAGGTAAGATTCCATATTGAGCAATACTAATTAGCTAGGACCATCTCGAGTATGTAACAAAAGCAAATCTATCACTAGCTGTGGGGGAAAAAAAATAGTCCTCATCTCCCCCAAACCCCAAAACACATAAGCTCAGCATTTTAACTGGCTGGGGTGAAAGCCATTATTTTCATTAATGGAGCTCATTTTTATTTTATTGGGCTTTTTTACTATCAGATTAAAAGCATGTTTTTATTGTAGTTTTTTCTAATGCAATCTGAGATGATGTGCTCAGAATGAATGGAATAGTTATTGTTTTAATTATTTTTTCATTCCCTGTTTTTATTTTGTTTGTTCCTTTTATTTACTACTCTTAAGTTTGCCTTAATAACATGGACTCGGGGTGCTTGGAGGCCTCCAGTCAGCATCCCTGTGGTGGTTTGCATTTGCTAATGACCAAGGAACAGGGAAATCACTAGCGTGCGGATGCTTTCAGAACTGAGTCATGGCCCAGCCTTCCTGTTGAGGATGCCCAGGGTAGGGCCCAGGGTAGGGCCAAGGGCATGGACCCCCAGGGTTGGAGGGAGCAACACAGCAGCTCGCAGAAGCACCTGATGTCTTTCCAGGACACTTCTGTCCCTGCGTCTGCTCCAGGCTGTCCTGGCTCACTAGGTCAAGGAAAGGCTGTAAGGGATCTCAAGGGAGGGAAGTCAGCAAAAGGACATGTTCCTCATCTACAGCCACATCTCTCCCTGATGCCCAGTTCCATACGGGATACTGTCAAAACACACAGGTTTTCACACACAGAGGCCTGTAGCTGGACACAGGCACGTGTTCTCTGCCCTGAAAAAAAAAAAAAAAGGAAGACCACAAAGGCTTCCCAGCAAGTTCAGATGTCTCGGGGACCCTGTGGGCCTAGGAGAACCAGAAACAAGGGCAGGACAGAGTTTCTTATTTAGAACAGAAATCAAGTACTTCTTTGGGAGTTAGCTGTCCAGGGGCCAAGCTGAAACAATACCGGACACTGCAAGTTACTCAGAAGCCCGACCCTCAGCCCTGCCATTTGCAACAACACAGATGAACGTTATGTTAAATGAAATAAACCAGACATAGAAAGAAAGCACTGGCTGGGAGCAGTGGCTCACGCCTGTAATCCCAGCACTTTGGGAGGTGGAGGCAGGCAGATCACTTGAGGCCAGGAGTTCAAGACCAGCCTGGCCAACATGATGAAACCCTGTCTCTACAAAAAATACAAAAATTAGCCCGGCCTGGTGACATGAACCTGTAATCCCAGCTACTCGGGAGGCTGAGGCAAGAGAATTGCTTGAACCCAGGAGACAGAGGCTGCAGTGAGCCAAGATTGCACTACTGCACTCCAGCCTGGGCAACAGAGTGAGACTCCATCTCAAGAAAAAAAAAAGAAAGAAAGAAAGAAAGCACTATGTGATGTCACTTGCATATGGAGCCTAAAAAGGTCAAATACACAGAGGCAGAGAGTGGAATGCTGGTTACCAGGGGCAGGAAGCTGGGAGAACGTTGGTCTTAAGGTACAAAGTTGCAGCAATGTAGGAGGTGTAAGTCCAGAAATCTAATGTACAGCAGGGAGATTACAGTTACTAGTAGCGTATTGTTTGCTGGAAATTTGCTAAGAGAGATTTCAGGTGCTCTCACTACATGCCCACACACACACAAAGGGAACTAGGAGAGGAGACATGAATATGTTAATTTGCTTGGTGGGATTAATCATTTCACTAGGTCTATCAGAACATCATGTTGTATGCCTTACATATATACAATGAAAATATTGGGCATATAAATGCCCATAATCGCCTGATCAAGGATTCATTTGGGGTCCCTTGTGTGCCAGTACTCACATTCTCTAGGCCTGTTCTCCACTGTGACTGAAGAAAGAATCCGTCTTCCTCACGAGAAGCCTTGGCCTGTGCTTGGGTTTACCACAGTCCTCCCTCTCTCTAAAGTGTCATCACTGACTCTAGTTGCCTGCCTGCACCCCATTTGCAGAAGGGGTCCCCAAAGTATGCTCTAGTTTCCAAGCCTGTTTGAATTAAAATCTGGCAAAGAACTAAAGATCACGTTACTCCCCTGCTCAAAGGGCTTCCCATCCCATTCAATATAAAATCTGAACTCCGTGTGGCCCCAAGAAGCCCACCATGACCCGACCCTCTCATCGTTATCCTCATCTGCTCCCATCTCTGCCCAGAGGCTTCACAGAGAGGCCACCTGTCATCACCTGCCATGCCCCCCATGGCTCCTGTGTCCTCACCTGTCTTCCTTTCCGTCATAGCTCGGTCATCCCTGACTGGCATTAGCTATGCTTTTATTGACTATCTCTCCACCTGAGAATGATCACGTAAGGGAAAAATTTCATCTGCCCCTTCATCACCACTGAGTCTCCAGCACAACAGCCCTGGGTACTTGGTAGGTAGTCAAGGAATATCTGGAAGATGCTAGGGCTCTCTGTTTTTGTTTTTGTTTTTGTTTTTTTGACAGAGCCTCCCTCTGTCATCCAGGCTAGAATGCAGTGGCGTGATCTCAGCTCACTGCAACCTCCATCTCCCAGGTTCAAGTGATTCTCCTGCCTCAGCCTCCTGAGTAGCTGGGATTACAGGTACCTGCCACCATGCCTGGCTAATTTTTTTTATTTTTAGTAGAGACAAGGTTTCACCGTGTTGGCCAGGCTGGTCTCGAACTCCTGACCTCAGGTGATCCACCTGCCTCAGCCTCCCAAAGTGCTAGAATTACAGGCGTAAGCCACCACACCAAGCCTAGAGCTCTCTTTTCACTGTTGCATCCCCAGTACTGGTGACAGTCCTGGGCATATAGTAGATGGTCAGTAAATGCTTTTCATCCAGGGACAAGTTGAAAAAGCACTGGGCACGTCAACACCCAGATTTGCATAACCAAAGACTCCTTTGTTTCCACTTCTGTCCCAATGGATGAAGCAGGAATTTCAGGAGTGAAGGTGAACCTAGGACTCAGGTATTTCTTTCCAGCCCTCCTCAAACCTACAGAATACTGGGGAGGTCACTTTAGTTTGTTACTGAACAAAGGTAAGGGATATAATGCTTTAAAATCCCCATGAAGCCTGCTTGTTAATCAATATTGAATCACTAATGCAATTTATTACATCCTTTGATTCATACATATCCATTTCACAAGACATATTCTATCTATACCAACATTTTACACAAGGATTGAAACAGAATATTGAGCACAGTTTAACAAAATCTAGGCACAAATTTCTGGAAATAAATTCTACTTATCAAAAGTCATTGTTCCCCTAAGGGAAGCAAACACTATAATCTAAAGAACTGTTTTTTTCATAAAGATAACTTGGAAGAAGCTACCCTGCCTTTGGAGAAAATACCCAGATTCAAGTTACATACACGAAAGACTTGTATTTATCATGATCCAAATTCACAACACTCAAGTGCCAAGGTTGCGTGGTCTCCAGGAATTCTGAGTGGGAGAGATGAATTCACCATCAGTAAGGACTAGTATATTGTCCTTGAACATTGCACTTGTGAATTCCATATTGAATAAGATTCTATTTTGCTCCAGAGTTTTGGGGTTATCTGTCATTTTGAAAATTCTTGATCTAAGCTCGGCAGACTTTGGTTGGTTCTATATTTGGTTCTATTTGGTTGGTTAGCAAATATAACCAACCATCCCTTAAAAGGTGCTGCAGGAGACAACAAAGCTGTGGATCATGGGTTTATAAAAAGAAAATGTTCAGCACTCACAAACAATTGCACGTCATTTGGCTGGCAGGATGTGGAATGCAAGTCAGACCTTGTAGTTTAACCTCAGGGTTGAGCTGCATGCAGGTTTCTGCATTGGTTCACTAGGAATAATGGATGACTACTGATTATTATTACATATTATCAAATGTATATTATAAAAATTATATCATTAAATATTATATAAATATAATCACAAAGATGACAATGGCCAACACTTCGTGAGTGCCTTCTCTCTACTGAACAACATGCTAAGCCCCTTACAGTCATTTTTCCCTTTTAATGACCCACGCCCACAGCAGTGGTACCATCACTCTTACTTTCAGATGAGGAACGTGGGACAGAGAGAGGCTAGGTTGCTTGCCCAAGGGGATCACTGGTGCAAATGAGGCCCCAACAGCCAAGGGGAATGAGTTGTGAAGCTACACACAGAGTGAGGGGCCATGGCAAACCCAAGCGTTGAGCTGCGGCTGCCGTGGCCGCATCTCCACATTTCAAGAGAACAGCACATCCTGATTTCAATTTGTAAACATTAAAAACGTGATAGACACAGATGAAACACAGCTCCAGGCCCACAGCCAATCCTCTGGGCACCATTTGGCCAACTCCACACCCTCTTCCTTTGCTCCTGTGCTGTTTTGATGCTTGTTTTATCCTCCCCACGAAGTTGTAGAGTTCTGAGAACAAGGACCGTATCTCACACAGCTTTCATCTCCTTGCAGGTAGCACCAGTGCTGGCTGGGAGTATGTGGTGGTACACTGGGGACAGATGGTAACCCCAACCCCAGGATCCAAATCCTGCCCAGTTTGCCTTCTTGGACACAGGGGCTCATCTGGAGTCTCAGCATCCATGTCTTGCTACCTTTTACATAGCAACTGTGCTCTAAACTGAAGAAGCAAAGCCGGGTGACTTAGTGGGCATGGGGGTGCTTATGACTGGGGGCCAGAGCTGCAGGGTCTGTTTCGGGGGCAGTGGGGCCCTGTCAGCCACATGCTCGGACACCCAGATCTAAACACCTTGCAGTGATTATCCAGGCAACCCTGAGTCTGGAATCTTCCTTCTTCTTGCACGTCTTCTTCACTGTACCAATTTGAAGCAATACTGTAAAGTGGTACCAGCTCAGACACACACACCCAGCAAATGAGGGTATGTGTGTGCACACCCAGAACATGGAAACTTGTATATACACACTCAGCACATGAGGACATGTGTGCACATACCCAGAACATGAGAGTGTGTATATACACACCCAGAACATGAGAGCTTGTGTGCACACCCAGAACATGGGAATGTTTGTAAACATACCCAGAACATGAGGACTTGTGTGTGTACACCCAGAATGTGAGGGTATGTGTGTGCACACCCAGAACTTGGGAATGTGTGTATACACACCCAGAACATGAGGACATATGTGTGTATACCCAGAATATGAGGGTATGTGTGTATACACTCAGAACATGGGAATATGTGTATACATACCCAGAATATGAAAACATGTGTGTGCAAACCAGAACATGAGAACATATGTGTGCACACCCAGAACATGAGAACATGTGTGTGCAAACCAGAACATGAGAACATGTGTTTACAAACCAGAACATGAGAACATGTGTGTGCAAACCAGAACGTGAGAACATGTGTGTGCACACGTGAGGGGCTGTCTGTTCACACCATATGATGGCTAATTTTAGGTGTCAGCTGGACGGTTAAGGGATACCAGGATAGCTGGTATGGTAAAGCATTATTCTGGGTATGTGTGTGAAGTTGTTTCTACAAGAGTTAGGTGTACGAGTCAGGGAGCTGAGTAAGGAAGATCTGCCCTCTCCCAATCAAGGCAGACACCCTCCAATTGGATGAGGGCCCAGATAGAACAAAAAGGCTGAGGCAAGGTCAGTTTGCTCTCCGTCTCTTCTGTGTCTGGAACACCCATCTTCTCCTGACCTTGAACACCAAAACTCCACATTTTCCAGCCTCTGAACTTTGAGACTTTTACCAGTTCCCCTACCCACTGTTCAAAGGTTTTCAGGCCATGGGCCTGGGACTGAGCTGCACCAGTGGCTGCCCTGGCTCTCCAGCTTGCAGATAGCATACTGTGGAACTTCTCAGCCACCATAATAGTGTGAGCCAAGTCCCATAGTAAATCCCTTCTCGTCTATTTGGCTAGCTATATCTATTTCTATGTGCATATATGCCTATATCTCTATATCCTATCAGTTCTGTTTCTCCAGAGAACCCTGATTCATACATGCCAGAACATCAGAACATGTGTGTCTACACCAAGAACAAAAGAACAAAGTTGTTCAGTGCACTCATCATACTTCAAAGACATGTGTTGTTGGAGAAAATTCAAGATCTTTGGTTTTGCATTTCTCCATCCCAGCAATGAGGGGATGAGAGAGGTACTAGTCCACTTGGGATAACTAAGAATGGATTGTCACTCTTCATAATCAGGGCTGGCTGATGGGAGGAGGCTTGCTGTGGGGAAATGAGGGCAGGACGGGGAGCATGGCTATCCAGTGCCTTGCCAGGCTGTGAGCCTCTCAAATGTAGGGGTTGCACAAGAGTGGGCTTAGCTCAGCCAGCATCTACCTGTGAATGATGAAATTGACTTTGAGGCTAGTGATGGGTCTGCAATGCTGCGTTCCCATTATTTCTTTATTCTGGTTGGATCTGTCCATTCTGACTCATCAGAGAAAAGCAGGAGATGAACACAGGGCATATTGGGCATTCTGTGTTTGAGTTGGTATCTCATACCCTGCTAGGCTGCAAAGCACACACCCAGGGACTTGAGGTGACACCCGTAAAGGAAGGCTTCTCTCCCACACACTGCCACTCCACTGCCGAGGAAGCTCCAGCACTAACCACCACCTCCTGCACACAGTAAGTCCAGGATTTAATGGCTGGGCTTATCTCATGCGACGTTCCCAAGGCTCCGTTTTTCATTAAGCAATTTTTAAAGAGTTTTATGACCCTGTGAACAATAATTTTTTTTAGTGAAAGCAGACTGAATCGTAAGTGATGGTAATTACACCAAACTAATTGTAGACAAAATTAGTAAGAGGTCAGATCCGTTTGGTTACAAAAGAAAATATATGCTTGGAATACACCTTAAATGATCTCTGGGAAATTAATTCATCATGGAAATAAAAGGAATATTCTTAAATCAACAATGGCTCTCTCGTAAAACATTTGCAAGGAATAAGGTTTCCTCTTTAGTTTTGGTTTTGATTCAATGCCCAGGTGCCAGTCTGCACCAGGATTGCAATAGGACCCAGGACCCAGGTGTTTCCTTCAGTGCAGGGAGGACCTTGCAGACATTTCCCATGACTAGGGTCCTAACTGAGTCATCTCCTTTTAGCTTAGCTCACAAGATCCTTCATGGCCTGGGCCCTTCTACTTTTTTTTTTTCTTTCGAGACAGAGTCTTGCTCTATCACCCAAGCTGGAGTGCAGTGGCATGATCTCAGGTCACTGCAACCTCTGCCTCCCGGATTCAAGTGATTCTCCTGCCTCAGCCTCCTGAGTAGCTGGGATTACAGGCACGTGCCACAATGCTCACCTCATTTTTGCATTTTTTAGTAGAGATGGGGTTTCACCATGTTGGCCAAGCTGGTCTTGAACTTCTGACCTCATGATCCGCCCGCCTCAGCCTCCCAAAGTGCTGGGATTACAGGTGTGAGCCACCGCATCTGGCTGCACTTCAACTCCTTGTAGGTTTATTTCCCACCATGCTCTCACTACCTGAGACTACCTCAGTGCCTTTGAGTTAAACAGGATATTCCTCCTGGAACTTTTTTCCTGCTATTTCTCTACCCATCTAAATAAGTGCCTCTAGATCATCAGGTGTCACAGCCCGGTGTTGTGAAGGACAGGGGAATGTCTTGCCTCCCGTATGGACTGGGTGTCCCTGCTCTGTCCCTTACAGAAGACAGAGACTTCATGCTCACAAGTGCTTTTGCCGCTGTATAAGGCATGAGGATGGATGAGAGTTCAGGGACACATACCTGCTGGGGGTGGGGGACTCAGGACCTGGTGACTGTGGGGCAGACACACACCCGGCAGGCTGGGCAGTCAATACATGCTTATTATAACACTGGTTATAAATGCTTATTCAGTGAATGAATGGGTCCATTACCTCTAAGTCACTCTTCAGCAGCCACATCTGGCTATTCCCCTCTCTGCTCAAAGATAAACAGTGCCTACAGGAAAGCACCCTTAGCATATCCTCACCTCTAGTAAATTCCACTGCAGGGGTTTAAAGCATGGTTTGGACCACCATTCTGAGCCAAAACATCAGGGAAATATCCAAATTTAGACATGAATGGGGAAGAGGAGGAGGGGAAGAAAAGGAGGTGGTGAAGAGGTCAGAGGAAGAGGGATGGGGTAGCCAGATGCACGCATGAAGAAACCAATCCTTACACCCCAGTCTACCTGAGTTGCCCAGCCACTGAAAGGCAGGGATGCCTGAAGACCCTGGCACCAAGGGAAAAAAACTCCAGCAAGTCCTCGTGGGCTCTGGGTAAAGAAAAGAGGCTCCCAGGAGGAAAGCCCAGTCAGAATTCAAGTTTTGGAAGAGACAAGATGGCCTCAAAGACTCAGATCCACTCTGAAATCTTTTAGCAGTAGCTTCAGCCAAGTAGCTCTAAGAAAGGCCCTCAGAGATACAAAATCTAAGAAAAATAGTCCTGGCATCTAATTACAACAGTGCAGTTTGCTGCTTTTATCTGTAATTGGACTGTATAGTCTTTCATTCTAATTTACTTTACATCTAAACTGTGATAATCAAGACAAGCAGAACAGAATGGTCTCTAACTGGCTATCCTACTGACACCCGTTAATGCCTAATTATAACAACTAAATTAAAGATGCGACTGTAAAGAGGTGGAATATCAGTTTGAAGCATTTAATTCTGTGAAAAGAAGTCTAGATTTTAAATCCTAAGTAAGAAAATCAATACTATGCCTCATTATATTGGTATTGCTAAACAGATTAATGAAATTAAGTATTTTGTTGTGTTGCTTTTCTTTTTTCCAATGTTCTCCTGATGCAATGATGGTTTGTAATGAAGGACTACTGCAGAGGAGGAAGTTTAAATTGAGAGCCAATTTATACACCGAAATTGGGAGATAGCTAATCTCGTTTATAGAGCAGCGGCTTTCTTTTGATATGGTTGGATTTTTAGATAGGCATCATGGGTCTCGACTTCTGCAGTCTCGTAGAACAAAAATAAATTCAACTCAAGCTAAGCAGTGGTGCTGTCTTTCCTCTTCCTATGAACAGATGTCTCAATGGGGACTGCTGTGACAATGTCAGCATCTATGAGCACTGGTTTGGGACAAGCATCCCTGAAGCTTTGTGTGCCAGTGGCCTTATTGTCTATGCCAGGCTAAATGTAGCCACCTGCGAAGGTTTAAGGGACACAAGGAAGCTGGCCAGGTGAATGGAGAACATATGAGGTCCCCAAAGCCGTTCGATTGATTGGAAGGTGGAGGAGAAGCCATGAGAAGCAGCCACATTTCAAGTTGGACACCAAAGCCCGGAAGGAGAAGGACAAAGGTGTGCAGAGGGAAGATGTCCTGTTCCTGGGACCAGGGAGGGCAGCATGTGCAGGGTGATAGCAGCATGCCCCCAACTCATCCAGCAACACTCTAAGTTACCTGTTTATTTATTCATTCTTACTATTGCCCATCCTGATTTTTTTTCTTTTTTTTTCTTTTTTTTCTTTTTTCTCTTGAGACAGGGTCTCACTCTGTCACCCAGGCTGGAGGGATCATGGCTCACTGCAGCCTCCAACTCCTGGGCTCAAGCCGCCCTCCTCCATCAGCCTCCAGAGTAGCTGGGACTACAGGTGTATGTGATCACTCCTGGCTAATTTATTTTATTTTATTTTTTGTAGAGACAGGGTCTCACTATGCTGCCCCAGCTGGTCTCAAACTTCTGGGCTCAAGCAATTCTCTCGCCTCAGCCTCCCAATGCTGGGACTACAGGCACACACCATCATGCCTGGCTATTGTGTGTGAGTGTATGTACAGATGGGGTCTCACTATGTTGCCTAGGCTAGACTCAAACCTCTGGGCTCAAGCAATCCTCCCACCTCAGCCTCCCAAAGTGCTGGGATTACAAGGTTGAGCTGCCATGCCTGGTCTCATCCTGACTTTGAAGCCTTGGAACGCAACATCAATTATGAGAATCAAAAACCTAAAAAGTTGCAAAGGCTGACTGTGTCAATCACCCTGTGGGACTTCCCCCAAATCCCATGCCACAGAGATTCACCAGTGCAGGTTTTTGAGGAATCCAAAGACCTTGCAGAATAGACTGATCACCTGGAGGAATCTCTAGAAATCACCTAGAAGTGACCTTACTGACCACTGAGTTACTATGAGCGAATGACTTGGGGACTATAGTGTGCCAGGCCTTTTCTGGAGCTGGGGACACAAAAATGAGCCACACTGAGTCCTGGCCCCCTGCAGCTTGCCATTTACAAACCACTAGGTCATGCAGGGGTGAGAGATCCAGCAGGAGGAGGGGAGCACAAAGCCGGGGCCCCAGACAATGGAGAAAACTACGGCTTCGGTGAATGTGTCCGGAACTTCCCAATTATAAAATCAAGAACACAGATGGGTGCAGTGGTGTATGCCTGTAATTCCAACATTTTGGGTGGCTGAGGTGGGAGGATCTCTTGAGGCCAGGAATTCAAGACTGGTCTGGGCAACATGGTGAGACTCTGTCTCCACACATTTTTTCTTTTTTTTTTTGAGACGGAGTCTCGCTCTCGCCCAGGCTGGAGTGCAGTGGCGCGATCTCAGCTCACTGCAAGCTCTGCCTCCCAGGTTCACTCCATTCTCCTGCCTCAGCCTCCCAGTAGCTGGGACTACAGGTGCCCGCCACCATACCCGGCTAATTTTTTGTATTTGTAGAAGAGACGGGGTTTCACGGTGATAGCCAGGATGGTCTTGATCTCCTGACCCTGTGATCTGCCAGCCTCGGCTTCCCAAAGTGCTGGGATTACAGGCGTGAGCCACCGCGCCTGGCCTCCACAAAAATTTTAAAAATTAGCTGAGCATGGTGGTCCTAGCTTCTCAAGAGGCTGACGCAGGAGGATCGCAGGAGCCCGGGAAGTCAAGGCTGCAGTGAGCTATGATCATGCCATTGCACTGCAGCCCAGACCACAACAGAGCAAGACCCTATTAAAAAAAAAAAAAAAAAAAAGACATTTTAGTTTTAAATTCTAAATTCTATCTAAATGGGCATTTTTGGGGATGAGAATTTTTGGCTGTTGAATATTGCCTGTACCACCCTCTCTTTGGATTCCTGTGGTCTTTCCCAATTTCTTAAGCACATGAAGATGTGGAGGCATGGGCAGGGGGTGCCCTGGGGACTGTATATATGGGCTGAGTGATCATTGCAGGCCAGAGAGAGGTTACCAGCCACCTTGGAAAGGAATGGTGCAGTTCCTGACCCTGCAGGACCAGACAGGACTCTAATTGCTCCTTTGCTTCTGGTACTCGGAAGACAAACCCTGCCATCTCCCACCAGGCCCGCCTCCCAGCTGCACAAATAAAGCCAAATAAAAACTGCCAACGGCCGCTGGTCCCCTTGCGACAGATGTGGTGCCTCTATGCCATCTTGTCTGTTCTTAAGGGTTTGTTTTTATTGCAAACAGACAGATGTGGCTTGTCCCTTCCATCTTGTTTACGATGCTGCAGGAACACCTGTGGAAGAACAGGTCCCTGCAGAAATCCTTGACTTCCGTTCAGATGGCTTGAGACTAAGCCAGCCGGCTGGGCAACCCCATCTGCTAAGGATTCCAGGTTCCTCTGCCCAGGGAAACCTGAAGAATCACCCACAGGATAATCCCAGACACAGGAGTGTCACCACACCTATGTGCACATTATGTTAACAATGTGTACACCTTCATTCAAACATGTGCAGAGGACCTACGCTGTGTGTGCTGCCTGGCCCTGCAATCTGTGCTGACTGACTTGTGGTTCAGCCCAGCTTCTCATTGCAAAGGCTGCTTTCATTGCCTGACCTGTGTCCACTTAGCTATAGAATTCACTGCATTGAGAACCCACAGCCCTGACCCACGAGTGAGGGCCATGAGGCTTATGAGGATTGCCTTATTGATTCTCCCGGTTTCAGATAAAGTGGCTTATGACCTGGTGTGGAACAGACCTGTGTCACCAGGGTGAATTCTATGCCTAGGCACAGAAGGAAGGGGAAATGCTCGCACAGAGCCCAGGCTTGGGGGATATCCTCTGCTCTCAGCCAAGCTCTGTACACCTTCTTAGAATTCTGCAGCTCCAGCCACACCATTATAGATCGCTTGCCTTGCACTTACTTTATTTTATTAGCACAGATGATGGGAGAGCAGTGACTCAACTTGTAACTTTGTGCAACAACTGCCTCTTTGTCTTAACCTTATGTTTTCATGCCACAGCTTTTGCTGTGTAACAAACCACCCCCAAAACTCAGCAGCTTAAAAACAGCCACTATTTAGTTAGCTCACGACTCTGTGGGTGGGCTGAGTGGTTCAGGCAGCCTCAGCTAATCATTGCTAGGCTCACTCAGGCATCCAAGATCAGCCGGTGAGTGGGCTGGTGGCTAGAAGAACTCAGATGCCCTCAGTCATACAACTGGCAGCTGGCAGGCCGTTGGCCAGGGTGACAAGGGTGATGGGGCCACATACCTCTCACCAAGCAACAGCCTAACCCTGGCTTCTCCACATGGTGACCACAACAAGAGAGTGAAATAGAATGTGAACATGCTTTTCAAGTCTGCCTGTGGTATGTTTTCAACTGCCCCATTGGCTAAAGCAGGTCCCAAGGCCAAGCTCAGAATCAGTGTGGGAGCTTGATGATGCTAAGAGCTTGGAGAGCTTAGACACCAGCAGGAGGGATAATTTGCCTCCAGTTTTGCAATCCACCACAGGATTTTTTTAAAAGAAATGTCTTATTCATTTTCTAGCCTCTTCCATGGAATGTTTCCATCATTTATCCTCAATGTTTAGTGTTTATAAATGAGGAAGAAATTCAGTTTTGTTTCCCTCATTAATTCACAAGTATTTAGAATGTATCTTTAAATTGCAATTAGGTTAAATTTTCTGCCTAGGATTTTCCCTTTTTTCTACTTCTACTATATTGGGGTCATGGAATTTGAAATTAGTCCTATTCTTTAGGATTTTGAAAGCCATGTGCGTGGGTGTCTGGGTGTGGAATTCTCATTATCCCATGGATATTTGAAGACTGTTTAGTTTTATTGTTTGATATAACTATATAGATGCAGATATATGTAGATTTAGATTTAGATAGAGAATCAACCTTGTCTGTAATGTTTTTAAATTTTCTCTGTTTATTATCTGCCTGATCTGTTACGTTCTGAGAGGAGAATGTCACATTATTGTCATATAGTTTTTGTTTGTTGTTGTTGTTATTGTTTTTTGACATGGAGCCTGTTATCCAGGCTGGAGTGCAGTGGCACAATCTTGGCTCACTACAACCTCCACCTCCTGGGTTCAAGTGATTCTCCTGCCTCAGCCTCCTGAGTAGCTGGGATTACAGGTTCCTGCCATCACACCAGGCTAATTTTTTTGTATTTTTAGTAGAGACAGGGTTTCTCCATGTTTGCCAGGCTGGTCTCGAACTCCTGACGTCAGGTGATCCACCCGCCTTGACCTCCCAAAGTGCTAGGATTACAGGCTTGAGCCACCATGCCCAGCCTGTCATGTTGTTTTACTTGATATATTTTCGTGCCACATTGCACAAGGAAGTAAGAATTCATTAATTATATAGGAATTATGTTGATTCTTATATATTCTTGGTTAAGTAAATTTTTTATCAGTATAAAACAATTGTCAGGGCACAGTGGCTCACGCATATAATCCCAGTTCTTTGAGAGGCCAAGACGGGAAGATCAATTAAGGCTAGGAGTTCGAGACCAGCCTGAGCTACATAGTGGGACCCCACCCTGACAAAGAATTAAAAAATTAGCCAGGCGTAGTGGAGCATGCCTGTAGTCCTAGCTACTTGGGAGGCTGAGACAGGAGGATAGCTTCAGCCCAGGAGTTCAAGGTTACAGTCAGCTATGATCAAGCCACTGCATTCCAGCCTGGGCAATAGAGAAATACCCTCTTAAAAATAATAATTAAAAAACTCACTTTATCTTCCTTATTGCTGGTTTCACATAATTTCCTATCATACTGTAATGGGCCAAAAATTAATAAATCCACAATAGTGAGCATGCTCATTAACTAGCTCATTCATATGGTGAGTAGAATTCTACATTATGCTCTTCTTGGAGTTAAATGTGTTAATGTATTTTGAAATTATAAAAATGCTGATCTTGGCTGAGCATGTTGGTTCATGCCAGTAATCCCAGCACTTTGGGAGGCTGAGGTGGGAAGATCACTTGAGCCCAGGAGTTTGAGACCAGCCTGGGAAACACAGTGAGATTCCCCCATCTCTATAATCAAGAAAAATAAATAAATAAATAAATAAATAAATAGTAAGTAATAAAAATGCTCATCTCACTTAAAAATTACAATGTTTATTGAGATAATTATAGATTCACATTTAGTTGGAAGGAATAATACAGAATGATCATAGATCATATACACTCTTTTCCTAGTTTCCCCCAATGATAGTCTTAAAAACCACTGTATAATTTCACAACCTCATGCTGACATCGATACAACTCAGCATCCTCATTAAGATGTCTCCAGTTTTACGTACACTCAGTGGTGTGTGTGTGTGTGTGTGTGTGTGTGTGTAGTTCTGTACAACTTAATCCCATGTGTAGGTTCATGTATTAATATTTACCACCACAGTCAAGATACAGAACACAACTTGGTGAAAACACTATCCTTCATCCATTGAATGGGTTTTAAGCCTTTGTAAAAAAAATATGGAGCACTTCGTGAATTTGCATATTATCTTTGTGTGGAGGCCATGTTAATCTTCTTTGTATTATTCCAAACTTTTATTATATGCACTACCAAACTGAGGCCTGCTCATACCTTTTGACTTACCAATGCCACTTGTGTAAATAAGTTTCTGAAGATGAAGTTATATTCTCCAGGCTATTTAATGCAGTAATACTTATAACAGCAAATAAAAGAGGAAGAAGGCATGTCCAAAAATAGTAGATAGAAAAAACGTATTTGTTATCTATTGCTGTGTAACAAATTATCCCAAAGTGTAGTGACTCAATAATTCCAAAGTGTAATGATTTATTATATCACAATGTATGTGATATCTGAGTGTTGCTCTTCTGGGACCTCTAAATGGGGGCCTCTCACAAGACTGTTCTCAGGTGGCAGCTGAGGCTGGGGTTTTCTCTGAAGGTTCAACTGAAGAAGAATCTACATCCAAGCTCATTTATATGGTTGTTGGTAGGATTCAGTTCCAAAGGTCTCAGTTCCTCTCTGGCTGTTTTAAGAGTCTTCCCTCAGTTTATTGCTATGTGGGCCTCTCCACATTGCAGCTTACATCATCATAACGAGCAAGACAAGAGAGCACAAGAGACTGCTAGCAGTGTTTCATAATCTAATCATAGAAGTGATTTCCCATTCATTTTTCTGTGTTCTACTCATTAGAAGCAAGTTGCTAGGTCCAGCCCCCACTCAAGAGGAAGGGATTCCATACAAGTGGGAATACCAGGAGGTGAGATTTGGGGGATCTATGTTGGAAGCTTCTTATTATAATAAGTAAATTATTACACATTCATACTATTGTGTACTATGCAAACATTGAATTTTCTACAATAATTACATTGGGTATAGGGCATGTTGTCATAAGAAATGAAAAGAGCTTCTGTAACTTGGAACTCAATATCAAGTATTCTAAAATATGTGAAACATAAATCCCAAAAGAAGATGAGGAAAATAGTGTACAGATAAAAATATTTGAGGAAATAATGACTAAAAATATCTCAAATTAAGTCAAAAATAGAAAACCTCAGATTCAAGAGCTCAATGATCCTCCAGAAGGATAAAAATCAAAGTAAATCACACCAATGAACATTATATTCTAATTGCTGGAAATTCATGATAAAGAGTTTGAAAAACATTAAACAAACCAGAGTGCTATGGTTTGGTTGTCTGTTTCCTCCAAACCTCATGTTGAAATTTGATTCACAATGTTGGAGGTGGGGCTAATGGGAGGTGTTTGGGTCATGGGAGCAAATTCCTCATGAATTGATTAATGCCCTTTCTCAAGAGTGAGAGAATTCTACCTCTGATAGGTCCTTAAAGAACTGGTTGTTAAAAAGAGCCCAGCACCTCCTCTATCCTTTGCTTCCCCTCTCCCCACATGATCTTGGCTCCCCTCTGCCTTCTGCCAGAAATGGAAGCAGCCTGAGTCCCTCATCAGATACAGATGCCCCAGTCTTGAACTTTCTAGACACCAGAATCATAAGCCAAATAAACCTCTTTTCTTTATAAATTACCCAACATCAGGTATTCCTTTACAGCAACACAAAATGGGCTAAGACACAGAGGGGGAAAAGACTCTTACTTATAGAAAAACAAAGATAAGCATAATAGCTTATCTCTCATCAGAGCTATTGCAAGCCAGAGACAATGGAATAACACCTTTAAAATGCTGAAAGAAAATCCTGTCAACCTAGAAGCATACATCCAGTGAAAATACCCCTCAAAATGGAAAGAAAAATAAAGACTTTTTAGATGAACAAAAGTAAGAAAATAATCACAAGTTGATCTGTTACACAGAAATGTTTAAGATACTTCTTCAGGCTGAAAGGAACTGATAGAAGATTGCAACATGAAGGAATACATCTACATGAAGGAATAAAAGACCTAGAAATGGCAAATATATGGATTAAATATGAAATACTTTTTCCTTATTTCTTAATTCCTTAAACTACATTTGATTATTAGAAGAAAGAAAATAACATTGTATGGTGGCATTTTAACATATGTAAAAGTAAAATGTATGATGATCATAATAGAAAGAATGAGATGGTGATTACAGAAAGTACACAAAGCTACTAAAACTAACAAAGAGATTTAGACAAAAACAAACAGAGGAGAAAAATAAAATGCTAGAAATTATCAATCCAAAAGTGGAAAAAAGGAGCAATAAGCAAATAAAAAATAAATATAATGGTAGATTTAAAGCCAACCATGCCAATAATAGTATAAAATGTTGTTAATGCTAACACTAAAAATATAAGAGCAAGCAATATGTTAAGTGTGTCTACAAGAAATACTCTTTAAATATAAAGAAGTAGGTAAGTTAAAAGTAAAAGGAGTTAAAAAGACATTAAACAATATGCATGGAAAAGAAAATACAGCTATATTATAAGCAAAGTAGACTTCAAGACAAAGAATATTCGTAAAGACAAAGAGAGATATTTTATACTGATAAAGTATCAATTCATCAAGAAGACATAACAATCCTAAATGAATCAACATATAAACAGTTATTCAAAATACATTAGGCAAATTTAACAAAACTACTGGAAGAAATAGACAAATTTACAATTATAACTGAAGACTTTATTCTTGCTCCGGTAGTTAAGAAAACAAATAGACAAAACAACTGTAAGGAAAAAGAATATCTGAATATTATCAAACAATTTAACCTATTAAGCTGTATATATCCAAGAAAACATACATATTTGTTTCAAGTGCACATGGAACATTCTCCAAGACAGACCATCTGTTAATAAATTAAAGAAGACACAATAAATGTTATGCATTGAAATTACATAGTATTTTCTCTATGATGAAATTAAATAGAGTTAAAATAGAAGTTAACAAATATAAAATATGTTTTTTTAAAACACTACTGTGTTGGAAAGTTAAACAAAATCTTCCAGGTATGCCATGAATTTTTAAAAGTGCAAGGTAAATTTTAAAATATCTTAAATGAAATAGTAATAAATTCATAACATTTTAAAATTTACGAGATACATATAAGGTAGAACTTGAAGTAATTTTATACCTTTAATTGCTTATATTAGAAACACAGAAAGGTTTTAAAATAAAAAATTTAATCTTGCAACCTCAAAGGCTAGAAAAAGAAGGACAAATTCAATAAAACATTAATAGAAGTAAGGAAATAATAAAAATACCAAAGGTAATCAATAAAGTAGATTATTTCTTTGAAATGGTAAATAAAACTAGCAAGACTGACCAAGGAAAAACACAAACACATATTCAATACCAAAAATAAAATAGGAGACATTACTACAGATTCTACAGACATTAAAAGGCTAATACAGGGATAGTATGCCAAGAAATTTGACAATTTGGATGAAATTTGACAATTTGGATTAAAATATATTAGAAATGCACAATTATTCAAGCATATCCAAGAAAAAGGGGAAACATAATTAGTTTTACATGTAGTAATGAAATTAAATTCACCAGTATAACCTTCTCATGATTAAAACCTTTTCAGATGACTTCACTGATAAGTTCTCTTGTGTAGTTATGGAACAAATAATACAAATTATTCACAACTCTTTCAGAGAGTAGAAGAGGAGAAAATATTTTCCATGTCATTTTATAGAGCCAGCAAAAGCCTTATACCAAAATTAGACTGCACAGGAAAAGAACACTGGGCCAGGCGTGGTGGCTCGTGTCTGTAATCCCAGCACTTTGGGAGGCTGAGGCAGGTGGATCATGAGGTAGGGGATCGAGACCATCCTGGCTAACACAATGAAACCCCGTCTGTACTAAAAATACAAAAAATTAGCCAGGTGTGGTGGCACGTGCCTGTAGTCCCAGCTACTCAGGAGGCTGAGGCTAGAGAATCGCTTGAACCCGGGAGATGGAGGTTGCAGTGAGTCGGGATCACACCACTGCACTCCAGCCAGGGTGATGGAGCAAGACTCCATAAAAAAAAAAAAAAAAAAAAAAAAAAGAACACTACAGATAAATATCCCTCATTAACATAGATGATAAAATTTTGTACTAAGTACTATAATATTTAATTTACCAACATATGAAAACAATAATACATCTCAAATAAATGAGATTATCCCCCAAATACAGGGCTGTTTTAACATTTTGGTGTGTAATTCACCACATTAAAAAATGAAGCAGAAGTACTATAAGATTATCTCAGTAGATCCAGAAGAAAAACCTTTGATAAAATTCAGCACCTCCACTTTTCATCAAAATAGAAGTAATAGGAAACTTCCTAAATTTGGTCATGGGCTTCTGCAGAACTCCCAACTGACAAAATTACTTCAAGTTAGACAATTGACAGATTTTCAGCTAATCAGGAGAAAGGCAAGGATGTTTCCTCTCCTTGTACTGAAATTCCCAGTCATTTTTATATATGAAGAAAATCCTAAGGAAATTACAAAGAGAACAATATTACCTGGACTAATACATGAATTTAGCAATGTCACAATATACACTGTAAATAATACAAATAAATTGTATTTCTATATAATAGCTGTAAAAATTAGATTATACAATTTAAAAACCATACTCAATAGACATAAAGTACTTAGAGACAAATTTAGCGATAAATGTACAAGAAATTTACATGAAAAACAACATATAATCTCTAAGAGAAATTTTAAAATATCTAAATAAAGATCTGTACCTACTTCATGAATTGAAATTCTCAATACTTCCAAGATGTCATTTCTTCCCAAATTGATCTATTGATTCAATTCCATGCCAAGCGAAATCCAACAAGCCTTTTTTAAAAAGAAATTGAAAAGCTGTTTCTACAATTTATGTAAAAATATATCTAGTAGAGCCAAAGCAATTTTTAAAAAGAAGAACAAAGGCTTTCAAGATTTTTTTATAAAGTAATAATAGAAAAGGTACTGTGGTTTCTGTATAAGGAGAGACAAAAAAAATCAATGAGACACAGCAAAGAATCTATAAATAGATTCAAATCTATAGGGTCAGTAAATGTTTGACAAAGGCACTGAAGTAATTCTTATCGCAATAATAGTCTTTTCAACAAAACATTCTGAAACATCTCAATATCTGTAAGGAAAAAAATAATCTTATACTGCTGTCCTCCATCACAGACAATAATTAATTCAAAGTAAACTACAGACCTAAACCTAAAAGCTAAAACTACAAAGCTCCTAGAAGAAAACATAAGAGAGTATTTTCATGACTTCAAGGCAGGCAAAGATTTCTCAGGGGGGAAAAAAAAACACCAAAAGCATTTAATAGAAAAACAAATGAACTCCATCAAAATTTAAAAGGTCCACTTATCACAGGATATTGATAAATAAATGAATGGGATAACCAAAGAAGGAGAATGTCAAATGTGTCAAATGGTTTATATTTAGAATATAAAGAAGTCCTACTCAATAATAAGATAGAGCAAAAGATTTGAACATATATTTCACAAAGAAAGATACAGGAATGGCCAGTTTTATCAGGCGCATATACATTAATGAGACACCACTTCAAACCTTAGAATGGCTACAATTAAAAGGAGTGACCATACCAAATGTTGAGAATGAGGAGCACCTGGAATTCTCATACACCGATGGTGGTAGAGTAAAATGGCATAGCCATTTTGGACACTACTAGGGCTGTCTCTTATAAAATTACACGTACACATACCCCATGACCCAGGTTTGCATTCCTTGACGTTTATCTAAGAGAAATTAAACTATATGTCCCTCAAAATTTTGCACAACAGTGTTAATAGAAGCAGCAACTACAACAAAAAAGGAAGCAACCCAAACATCCATCAACAATAGAACAGACAAATAAATTGTGGTATTTTCATACAATGTGTACTACTCAGTGATTAAAAAAAGATACTAATACATGCAAAATATGGAAGAATTTCAAAACCATCATTCTTACTGGAGAAGACAGACAAAATAATGCATACTGTATGATTCCATTTATGTGACTGTTTTAAAACAGATATGATGAATCTATGATGATAAAAATCAGAACTATGGTTTTCTCTGAAGAGAGAGGCTAAGAATGTACTGGGAAGGGACATGAAAGAACTTTCTGGAGTGTGGAAATGGACTATAACTTAATATGGATGTGTGTCACTCTAGTATGCATATTTTTCAAAACTGATCAAAGTGTATATTTAAGATCTATGCATTTCACTGTATGTTAATTATAGAGCAATACAAATTTTAAAATCTTAACTCTCTTAATCCCATCTCTTTTTGGCAAACTCGTGCTCATTAATTGCAGTCCTCAAAATGAACCCTTTCCCCCAGCCCCAAAAACTCATTTTGCAGCTGCTATCCTGCCAAGAGAATGAAATGGCAAACTCCAGTCTAATGTACTTTCATATGCATTTTTTTTCTTCAAACACATTCTCTTGCACCTGCAACATTGCACTATATAAAAAGAATAGATAAGAAAACCAGATGGAATCTCATCCAAATTTATTACTAAAGATAGTTCCCAAGTGAATGGCAGTACCACCTCTCCTTCATAGCCAGGCAGACATAGCAGTTCAAACATCTCTTTCTGAGTAGTGTAAACACTTCTCTGGTTTGAAAGTTTATTAAGTTTTCATTAAATTTTGATATTGTCCTGGCTGCAAGTGCTAGCTGGTTCAT
This sequence comes from Pongo pygmaeus, assembly GCF_028885625.2. Classification (NCBI taxonomy): domain Eukaryota; kingdom Metazoa; phylum Chordata; class Mammalia; order Primates; family Hominidae; genus Pongo; species Pongo pygmaeus. The sequence continues at coordinate 36,959,024 of NC_072393.2, forward strand.
ACACTTGAAAGAGCAAATGCTCAAACTGTTCACTATATTTGGTCGGCAAAGATCCCTGTCATTTTTCCCTCAAGCCCAGTCAAAATCCTCTCTGGAGCCTCAAACTTACAGAACCCTAGACAGAGAAATCTCTAAGCAAGGAGCTATTATAAGCATCTCAAGAAACTCACTACCTTTAACATTGCAACCATTTGCACCAGTAACATCAAGGTTTGAGCCTCTTCAAATCAAATTTTCCAACCATGTTGATCAATAATTTAAAAAGACTGGAAAAATCTATTTCTAAAATCTGTTTAAAATGTTCCTAGGTACATGTGCAGGACTTGCAGGTTTTTTATACGGGTAAAACATGTGCCAGGGTGGTTTGTTTCACCTATCAACCCGTCACCCAGATATTAAGCCTAGCATGCATTAGCTCTTTTCCCTAATGCTCTCCCCCCGCCCCTGCCAACAGGCTTCAGTGTGTGTTGTTCCCCTCCCTGTGTCCATGTGATCTCATTGTTCAGCTCTCACTTAAAAGTGAGAACATGCAGTGTTTGGTTTTCTGTTCCTGCATCAGTTTGCTGAGGATGATAGTTCCCAGCTTCATCAATGTTCCTGCAAAGCACATGATCTCGTTCCTTTTATGACTGCATAGTATTCCATGGTGTATATGTGCCACATTTTCTTTATCCAGTCTATCATTGATGAGCATTTGTGTTGATTCCATGTCTTTGCTATTGTGAATAGTGCTGCAATGAACATATACACAACCCCATTATAATGTGGGCAAAGGAAATAAACAAACACTTCTCAAAAGAAGACATACATGCAGCCAGCAAACATACGAAAAAAGCTCAATGTCACTGATCATTAGAGAAATCAAATCAAAACCACAATGAGATACTATCTCATGCCAGTCAGAACAGTGATAATTAAAAAGTCAAGAAACAACGGATGCTGGTGAGGTGGTGGAGAAGTAGGAATGCTTTCACACTGCTGGTGAGAATGTAAATTAGTTGATTTCTAAATTTTTAAGCAGGATAATCAAAATGCAACCAATAATGTTCAGCTTCTGGTGGAATTCTCAGAAAATTCCATTCCTTATTCTCCAAAGAAAAACATGTTTGTAGCCCCCCTCAATCCACCTTAGTAGATCCAGAAGTCCTAGCACCCCCAAACTCTAATACTAGTTGAATGCAAATTATTAATTTCATAGTAAAACCAATATGAAGACGGTAATAAAAAGAAGTCATTATGTTCTCTCAGATACATTCTTTCCATGCTTACAACTAATATCTGTCTCCTGAGAATCTGTTAGCTTGCATCAATTCTTGCCACTTTGAAATGAATTAGGGCCCAGTATATTGGGATTGACAAAAGAGAGAATTCCTGAAGACTGGCAAGCACACTCCTACTACCTCCTTCTTGAAACCACTCCAACCCCAGCTCTTTATCTGATTGGGTTAGGGAGGCTAGGTCTGATCCAACATGAGATGTCGCGATGTGATGGGAGTCAGGAAATCTGTCTCAACTCTGCCACTGTGTAACCATGGGTAAACCCTTTGTTTTCACTCCTCCACATTGCCTTATCTGACAATCTCTCATTTGGCTTGGCTAAGAATTATAGGAGTCATTTTGTGTAAAGATTCCCGAAATATAAACCAACCATGGGGACCCTCCTTAACATTTCATCATCAAACTTTCAAACATACTGCATCTGTTCCCAACTTCCCTTTTTCCTTCCTGTTGCAGTGAGCAACTCTTCTTGCACCTAAGGCCAACTAATCCACCTACACTTGGGATCTCAGCCTCTTCTGTCTTCTAAGACAGTGGTTCTTAATCCTGGCTGCGCATGTGAATCACCTAGTGAGCTTCTATTGAACACACACACACACACACACACACACACGCACACCATGCCCCAACCTGCCTCCAGAAAGGAACTGTGGGGGATAGGAATAGAAGCTTGGACATCAACATTTTTCAAAGTTCTCCAGGAAATTTGAATGCACAACCAGAGTTGAGAAAATCTAATCTAAAAAAATTGTACAATCCATTATTGTTTCTGTGGGCACTGGTTCCTTCCCATTCCCACCATGCATTTAGAACACAATTAAGTCCCCTACTACAAAAGTCCCTCCCTAAGTCCCTCCACCCCTCTCTAATTATCACCCAACTGTCTCCTCACAATATATTGCCATTTGTACTTGTTTCATTCGATTTTCTTAAACCTTAAACCTGTGGTCATTTTTGTCACCTACTTCTTTCTCACTTCCATAAAATCCATAAACTCTATCCAAGATATTTCTTGAATATACTCCTTTTTCTCCACTTTCATTGCCTTCTCTTCAGTTCAAACCATCAACTTCTCTCCATGACTTGCTGTAGCTAGTGGCCTCCATCTAGGTTTTCCTCTATCCACTTGGTCTGAACCACATCCTCACGCATACATCACAGAGCACCAGAGAAACTTCATAGTGGCACAACCCACATCATGAGTTTCTTTCACATTTCAACTCTTGTAATGCTTCTGTACATTCAAAGACATCATTAAAAAGTAAATAGATAAGCTATAGACTGGAAGAATATATTACAACAACAACACACACACACAAAACACAATACACACCCACAAAACACAATACATCCAACACACACACACACATTTGTATCTGGATACAAATAATTAGGTCCAGAATACTTGAATAGTGTTTAGAAATTCAAAAAGAGAAAGCAATGAGACCAACAGAAAAAAAATGCAAAGCAGCCATTTACAAAAATGGCCTTGTATTAATCAGAGAAATGTAATTTGAAACTATAACGACACACCAATTCCCTCCTCAAAAATGGGATGATATTAGAGAGTCTGGCAATATCAAGCATTGGCAATAGGAATTAAAATAGGCAGCTGGAGGTTATACAAATAGATACAACCACTCTGCAGAACAATTAAATTTAAAAACATGCATACCCTGTAACCCGACATTTCTACTCCTAACTTTTCAACTAAGAAAAATTTTTACATATATATAAATATGTAGCTATGAGAATGGTTATGGCAGTATGGCTTATAGTAGCAAAGAAAAAAAGAGATGCTTATAGAGTCATCAAAGGAGAATAACAATTCCTGTAATGGAATACTATGCAGCAGTGAAAATGAATGGGTCACAGAAAAGGAAATCATTGAGATTGAATCTAATAAACATGATGTAGAGCAGGTGCAAGTGACAGAAGATATCAGACAGTGTGATCATTTCATAAAGCCTAAAGGAAATAAAAATACTGTATTTGCCTAGAGATGTGTACATATTATCATGGCTTTCACAAAAAGGAGTGTGAAGTTAGGACTTAAGTACAGATCGTTTATTTGGGAGGTGATCCCAGAAAACAACTGTAGGGGAGAGGAGAAGCAACAGGGAAGGGAAGGCAGCCAATAAGAAGTGTGCTACTTAGCCAGCTAGTCATTGGCACTTAATCCTGCAGGGAAATTCTATGTCCTGGGATAACTCATCAGAGTGGGGAGAGACCTGGGATATTTATACACCAAGTCCAGTCCATCTTTTTCTGAAAGCAGCAGAGGAGGAGGAATTAATCCCCAGCACTTCTAGTCTCACACAGTGGTGGCCAAGTAGCCCCTGGTGGCCAGAGAAAGCCCTCAGGCAAAACAACAATGACAAAAATAAATTGCTAGTTGATCCCTAATGCACTAAAATGAAAAAGGTGAGGAAATGTGGGTGGAGCTCTTGACAGCAGCTGCCATATATAATGAGCTAAGAGCATACAAACAGGCAGAAGAATGAGAATGCCATATCCGGAATAGATTAATTTTGAGAGCTAAGAAGGGGGTTTAACCAAGGAGAAATACATCAATGTAACTACTTTTATTTTGTTTTATTTCTTAGGCTTTTAGATGGGTACCTGTAGGAAACAGCCTGCAGCCTGGATTGAGTAAACGGTCCCTTATCCACAAAGGTGAGGTCAGGGTATTGGAAGACCATAGGGATAGTGGTGGATTTAAACAGTGTCTGGGCACAAGGGGAAAGGGCAGAGAGAAGTTGCAGAAACCAAGAACCAGAAGGAACCTGGCTGAAAGGAGGGAGCCAGGGCATAAATATTGCTTCACTCTTCTTGCATCCTCCAATCTCCTTTGGTCACACCCAGCAAGAAGCCAGAGGTGGCCAGAGGAGTCACCCTTCCAGGCACAGAGTGGGTGGGAGGGTAGAGAGTTGACCTGGAGGCAAAGAGAAGCTGTTGAGCACAGTTGGTGTGAGTTGTTTTATATATATATATTTTTTTGAATACTTTCAATATAGCTGAAAACATTTAAGAAATATCTCCCTAATGGCATTAGATTGCCTTGGTGTTAGATCGCTTCGGTGTTAGAACACCAAAACCTAATATGGCCATCTGGTCCACCTCCCACCCCATTCTGTAACCCCTGCTAGGCCCGCCTCCATAGTGCACTTCTGTCACTTGCCTCCGTGTGGCCCTGTGATCCTCCATCCTTTCCCGTCCTCAGGGTTTCTGCAGATGCAGCTCCTCTGGCATTAAATACTTTTCTCACCTTGTCTTTGCTCAGCCAACCCTTATTTAACCCTAAGGCTCCAATTTAAATATTTCACTCCAAAGAAGCTTTCCCCGATACCCCAGACCACAGAAGTCCATCTGGTGCATACATTCTGTATGTGTTATTCTCCCTGCTAATCACACTTTAATAGCTTATTTATGATATCATCAGCACCGGCACCACACGCTCAATAGCCATGAGCTCTTTGGGTTCTGAGGAAACACAGACAAAATAAGAATCCTGACTTTATTCATCACATAGCCTCTGTTACCCCAATGGAGGCTGACCCTCTTTTCAAGGCTCACTGAGAAACAGAAAATGACAATGACTTTGGAAACCCCAGTATTAAAATATCTTCTCCAGGTTTCTCACCTCATCCTTGCCACATGATGATGCTCATTTAATCCCAGGGCCTTAGCTCCTTATAAAATCCATGCCTAACACCCACACACCAAAAATGCAGCATGGAGCTTGGAAGGTCTTTAGGAGGAGGTTTGAGAAACCCTAGTGCTCGAGGAATTTCAAATCCATCTCCATGATTCAATGATATAAATTCTGAATTTTTCTTTCTGAAATTTAAGATCTCTGATAGAAAATGACTGTAACATAAGTGATGGACCAGGCGCAGTGGCTCACACCTGTAATTCCAGCACTTTGGGAGACCAAGGCAGCTGAATCACTTGAGGCCAGGAGTTCAAAACAACACTGGCCAACATGGTGAAACCCTATCTCTACAAAAAATATGAAAAAAATTAGCCAGGTCTGGTGGGCTCATGCCTGTAGACTCAGCTACTGGGGAGGCTGAGGCAGGAGAATCGTTTGAACCCGGGAGGTGGAAGTTGCAGAGAGCTAAGATCACATCACTGCACTCCAGCCTGAGAGACAGAGTGAGACTCTTTCTCAAAATAATAATAATAATAATAATAATAATAATAATAAGCAAATGAATAAAAAAGACACAATTGGAGAAGCCAAGTATTCCCCGCCCTTTGATGAGCTAAGTCCACAATGGGTCACCAGGTCACCCCTAGGCAGGCAGGGATCCCTCATGGCCACACCTGAAGAAACAGTGGAGCCCAGGCTATTCTCTGGAGCAAATCACAAACACAGGCCTGGGAAAGGATCTAACTAGAACCAAATCCATGCCCATGCAAATAGGAATATCATTAAATATATAAAGAAACATGTAACATATAAATAGAGGCATCAACATATATGTAAATAAAAATTAGAATAGAAATGTTTATAGGTACAACAGTCTAGGGCTGTGTGCCATTCTATAGCAGTGTTTTTCTACATAGGAGGAAAGCAAACATATATACATATACATGAACCTTTACATAGACATGTATATGTGTGTGTGTATATATAACATATATTCATATTTATTTAAATAGATATTATGTTAATTATTTATAGGTATATATAAATACCTATACATATAGAAATAACATACATACATATAAATGTCTACCTGAGCTATACACACCACGGTGTGGTGTTATGCTGGTATGTGCCAACCTCTCACACCTGGCAAGGCCACTCTGCTCAATGGTGTCTCTTGAGAGGGCAGGGTCGGCCAGCCTCTCCCTGGGGGAAAGGCCCACCTTCCTTTGTTCTGCTGTCTTCCAAGTTCTTCCACCTTTGCATGCAGAGTGAACAGGTGGTCCCAGTCTGTAGGCAAGAGCCACTGCAGGCCTGGACCCCGGTGTAAACATGAGGTGGAGCCACCACGACTGAGTGTCCACCAATCACCAAGCTTGGCAACAACACGCAGTGACAATGCCCTCTGCCCTCCCGCACCCTCCCCAGACTTCTGCGAGTGTCAACATCAAGACTCTACACCAAACATTTTATGCTGTGTCTGGAAGTTGGCAGGTTGCTTTTATTTACAACCCTGGGCAAATCTGTGCAGGAGATATAATCATTTTTCCAAACCAAGGGTGAGGTATGTATCTCAGGAGAGCTAAGTTGGTGGCCTCCTCCACAGAGGACTTCATATAGGTCCACCTTTGAGTTTTGGGTGCTGTCATTAACCAGGTAAGTCTCTTCCCTAGCATCACATGGTTATTAATGGGCAGAGTTGGCATTAATCCTGGTCTGATCCCAAAAATCCCATGCCTTCTGCAGTAGCAAGACCGCCCGGAGTGAGTGTGGCCCCTGGGTGCTACCCCCAACCCACCATCCCCATTGCCAGGCAACCTTCATCCCCTGAGAGTCCCTCCACCCAACAGACCCCCTGCTCCATAAAGACGCAAGGTGGCTCCCAAGCACTCCCTCTGGGGAGCTCAGTCCTGGCCTCACCTTTCCAGACATGGAGCAATTTCTCTCTGAGACAGGCAGGGAACATAATGAATGAACAAGACCTTAAGGAAAAAAGAGAGCAAACCATATTTTTCTTTCTTTTGAGATAAAAATAATATGCCTGCACATCAGATCTCCTGTGACAGAGCTAATGTCCAGGAGCAAAATCAGAAAAAGCATCCTCCTCTTGCTAATGTGAACATAACAACGGGCTCCTCTGATGACCACAGTGCCACAGAAGTCCCTGTCAAGCCATAGTCTGCAATGAGACCTATGAGAGTTCAAGAGGAAAGTCTTCCCTTTGCTTCACTTTATCCCTATTCGCTAAGTACAGCCAGAAAATAACCGTAAAAATTAACCTAAAGCTTAATGGCTTATGTAAGAATGCCTTAATAAAAATATGTTGGCAAGGTTGTTGAACTATGCAATTAAACCCCTCCCACTCGATACTTTTCAGTCTAATTTCTTTCTAAAGCTTATTCAGCAAACCCAAATGCCAATGCTCTCCTTCAATTTCCACTTCTTTGAACCTGCTAATTTATGAATAAGAAAGGATTTATTTGTGTTATTAGCCACATGTAACCTCTTGTTGAAAAAGTACTTTTAAATACTAAAATCCTGAGATGCCTTGAGATTCACCAAATATCTGAAGGATGACTTTGATTTTTTTTTTCTTCCACAAGCTGTGTTTGATTTACATCAATTAGGCCCTCCACATAAGGTATCATATAACAGGAAGGCTAATAACCCAGAAATAACCTCATTAAAAGAGACAGCATATCGTTCTAAACAGAATGAACTCTAAGCAGAAAAATTAGTGACCTGGAAAGTAGCAGGGAGAGGTAATGGCAGTACCAAGAAAAAATACATCCCCGTTAGCAAGTCAAAGGAGAAATCACCAGCAATAATGTAAGAATACAATAGAGGCAGAAGCAGAACATTTTTGTAATGTTTTTAATCTGTTCAAATCCTGGAACATGCAATTTATTTTTCGCCTGGTCAAAAATAGTCTCTGAAATCATGCATGTATTCCTTGTAGACTCAGGCACACAAAAGGGACCCTCGCACCAGCCTGTCCCTAAGTGGGATGTGTTGACTGTGTCTCTAAGGTCAGGTGGTTTCCAGGGCTCTGAATTTTCCCACCATCGTGAACACTTTCTCAGATGGGTGAGCCCCTCTTGGACTGCCACCCACCTGATACCAGCTTATGCCAGGAATTTTTCTCCTTGACATAAAGATGCAATCTGCTGTATCTTATGGCACAGCCCATCAAAAACACAAAGCTCCCCTTCTGCGACTCCTTGTTGACTCCAAGTGCCCCCCTCCCACCAAATTCCCATTTTATGGGCATTTTGTAAATGCATGATTTGCCAAGAAATGACTGTTTCCACGAAGCCTCATGCATGTGGTGTTTTGTTTTTTTTTAAAAAAAAAAAAACAAGAAGGTGGTCACATCAGAGGGAAGCCATTTCTAATGGTAAAATGCAGCAGAAAGAGGAAATATAGGTGCTGCCCCCAGCTCCCTGGACCTGAAGAGTCTGGCACACCATGGGAGATCCTGGAAGACTGTATTCAAATGCTGCTCAGCTCCTGAGTCAACAGAGTGATCCTTAACTGAAGAAACAGAGATCAGCTTTAAATGTGTATAAGTGTTTTTACAGAGCACGTTAAGACAGAGATTGTAGTGGAGTCCCTGAGAACCCCCTGATTCACTTTTATTTGAATTTCCCATGGGCCATTCCTGGGCAGGTCAAGCCAGCAGATAAAATTCACTTCTCCGGGGACCCTGGCTTTTGAGGAATTCCCCAGCAGCAGGGCATACGGGAGCCCAAGACCTTGCACAACCCCAAAAGAGGATCAGAAAGTAGGAAGCCAGAGCCTAGGAGACCTGGGGAAGAGGCTGTGGCCTCAGCCTCAAATGACCGATGCTGGGGCCACCTCCAGGGCTTTGGGGCTCGGGGCCTCTTCCAGTCATGCAATCTGCATCATTCGTCTCCTGCCCCATTCCTACTTAGAGTTCAGAGTACCAGGATCTGAGCCAGAAATATTGATACTACCATGAGGCCTGAAGGGAGACTCATGACTGTACGAAGAAGCCTGGCAGGATATCTGGTACTTCCTGCAGCCCATCTCCCTGCCACTCCTCTGATCTCCATGAAATCACACCTCCAGATGGACAGGTAACTGTGAGACTATGTGGCCTGGACCACTAGGTCAACACACTGCTCCTGGTTTTCAGCTGACACTCCCTTTCTTTCTCCAATGAACCCTCTGATCCAGAACCTCACCTCCCCTTGGGAGCCAAGCTCACGCTCACCTACATGCCTTTGCCCTTATGCCCTTTCCCAGACCCACCGTCGCCCCTGGCAGCCTCCTTCCTCTCCTCCTAGCCTAACCCACACAACTCTCAAGTACAAGCTCATTTCCCAGGACTCTGGAAACCCTTCTCGATGCTGTCTGTCACTTCCAGCATCACCTCCCGGCCTAGCTCTAGAATCATGCAATCCCTCCCTTTTTGTTTGGTTCTGTTCCTTAACTATTCTGGAAAGATGACAAAAGCAAATGCTGCTTCCCTAGGACAGGGACCACAGACATGGGTTCCTGCATGGCCCGGGCTGATAGTTCAGCAAAGGCCACTTGGAGAGGACAATGGCCAATGGAGGGGATTAAGGGGACAGCTGTTGCCATGTGGTTAGGTCAGACCAGCACTGCCAAATGCAAATGTTCTCTTTTACCAAAAAAAAAAAAAAAAAATTAAATTCAGAAATTATAATTTTTATGTGAAATCTTCTGGGGTTGGTGAAGGAAATAATGTATACAGTGATCCATTTCCAAGCCAAAGTGCCTTAAGTAGGTTTCGGTCAGCAAACTACAGAAGTAATAGGATATACTAGGCCCCTGCTTGGATAACCAATGCCTGCTTGTCAGCCTCCTGCTTCCTCCCACTTTAGTTGCCTTCACCTGAGCCAAAAGTGCAGTCTAAGATGAAAGTTTACTAGCTTGCGAAATAGCTCATTTTGTCTGTTCTTATCAGCCTGCCCAGCTACTTAGATCATAAGTCAAATACTTAAAGAGCCCCTAAGCTAACTAGGATTGCAATGCATTGTGGGCTGCAACAAAACGGAGCAAGACAACCCTAAAAAAAAAAAACACCTAGAGCCTCTACCCAACAATCAATAGGCAACATCCAGGAAGATTGTGACCGCATAGTACTCAGCCTATGAGGAGCTGGGGGAGGGACCTGTGCCCTAGGAGATAAATTGCTTGTTGAAACTGTGCTGGGTGTGCCTGTCTATCAAAAACACTCAATCTTGCAAGACCATCATTAAAAGTCTCACTTTTGCTGTTCTCCGGGTCTCTGAGTCCATTCTTTGGGCTTGGATGGGTGAGTTTCTCACATTGGCAACCTATGTTACAGCAGTTTTAAGCATGATTTAGCCAGGCAGAGCCTATTGGTGGCCATCCCAGTGCATGGCCTGGAGGCTACATGCTCCCTCCCAGGTGATGGGAAGTGGCTTCCCAGGGCCCTTCCTTTCTCCAATAAACCCGCTGATCCAGCACCTCACCTCACCCAGGGAGCCAAGCTCATGCCGCAGTAGGTTTGAGTAGGTTTCTCTGGCCTGTTGCATCTTCCCACACCCCTGCTGCTAGGTGCCCACCTCTCCTACAGCCCACCTGGCTGCAGCCCAGGTGTGGGAAGATAGAAGGGGCCAGAGAAAAGCTGGGCATCTCCCACCTCCTGCCCCACAACAAGACAAGGCTTCCTCCCCGGGTTCCCTCCTGCAGTGGGTGAGGCCATCCCAGCTTTTCTTATAGCATCATATGATTAAAGCAAAAAAAAAAAAAGAAAAGAAAAAAGAAACCACAACCCCAAAGTGTTTCATGTGACTCCGTGAGGGTTGCCAGAGAGCTAAGAGCTTCTTAAGCAGCTTCCTTCCAAGCCATTTGGGCCCCTTCTATAAATAAAGCTTTAGACAATTTTGCAAAAGGATATTTATTTACCTGATAGATCATAACAGCTCCTGCGCTGTCTTTAGCCCTGTTGGGTGATCTTTGAGCACTTAGCTCCCTCTCACCTAGTTAGGCCTCTTTTTGGACAGCAAAAGAAAAAAAGTAATATAGAGTTGAGCTCCTTGGAGGAGCAGGCACCTGACGTGGGGTGGTCCTCCTCGCCGTGGGCTCACTGTGATCCAAGCCATTAACACAGAGGCAGCAGCAGATGCCAAGGGGAAATTATTAATAAGCGATGTCTGGAGGACTCCAAGCCAGCACAAACATTTCTAAAGTGGCAAAGGGAAGAGGCGGGAAGGGGGGGAGGAGGGAACCACCGTTGTGCTTTTCTCAGAAGAGCACGACCAAGAGGAAAACAGAAGAGAACAACCCGAGGAAGACGAATGATTACAAGGGAAGCAGTTCTTTCCCTCTCTGGGTTTCACCTGCTTCGATTTTGAGGTATCCCTACATGCTTTTCTTGCTTCAAATTGTGCAGAGGAAGGGCTTAGCTCAGGCATTCTCAGCACTGGCACTACTGATATTTTGGGGCCAGACCATTCTTGTCAGGGACTGACCTGGGTATCATAGGATGCCTTTCGGCATCCCTGGCCTCTACCTGTGTCATGGCAGGAGCTGCCCCCTCTCCTAGTGTGCCAACTGCAGCATCTCCAGGCATTGACAAGTGGCTTCTGGGGAGAAGAATCACCCCTGGTTGAGAACTGCTGAAATTAGACATAGAGATAAAATTGAGAATCAGTGCAGAAAAAAATCAGAAAGGTCAGGAAAAGACCAAGACAGTGGACCTGAGTTCCAATCCCAGCTCCGCCGCTTCCAGGGTGACCTTGATTGAATGACTTCCTATCTGGGTCTTAATTTTTTTTTCACTTATAAAATGGGATTATACTTAACCATGCCAACCACATAAGATATTGGTAAGAGTTGAAACATTATTCGTGTCGTGTCCTTAGCACAAAGCTTGGCGCAGAATTTAAAAATCAAAAATCACCCATTATTATTGTAACAATGTTTATCAGCATATGCAAAATAGTCTCTCTCACAACCTACCACACATGAAGGGTTCCAATTCCTCTGACCAGTGCGCTTCCATTCATCCCAACAAGCCTTTGCTGTGTGGAGGCCGATTGGCAATTACCTCCCACCCCCCTTAAAGTTATATTCCAGGAAGACCTGATGCAGACGTTTAAACTATTTGCATCAGTCATGGTTGGTTGTAAGTGACTGGAACCGACACTTAAACAGAAGAGGAGTGCCCCAGAATGCTGAGGGCAGCTCCAGATCCCAGAATCTAAAAAGAAGGCCATGGAGCCAGGCTTAGCACAGGGCAGAACCAGAGCAAATCTGTGCCCTTGACAGCAGGGACCAATCCATGCCACTGTCAGAGTATGATCTCTGGAATTAGTTAGTGCCAGTCTTTTTTTTCTTCTTTGTTCTCACATCTCTCTGCTCAAGATTTAAAGTCCCAGGAGGCATCTGGGTGCGGTGGCTCACACTTGCAATCCCAGCACTTTGGGAACCCGAGATGGGAGGATCACTTGAGGCCAGGAGTTCAAGAACAGCCTGGGCAACATAGCAAGACTCTATCTTTACAAAAGATTAAAAAATTAGCCAAGCATGGTGGCATGTGATAGCTACTCAGGAAGACAAGGCAAGAGGGTTCCTTGAGCCCAGGAGTTTGAGGCTACAGTGAGCTACCATTGCACTGTTGCACTCCAGCCTGGGTGACAGAGCAAGAGCCTGTCTCAAAAAAAAAAAAAAAATCCCAGGAGAGAATGTGATTGACTACCTGGAGTCTCATGCTCAACCCTGACCTGGGTGAGTAGCAGGCACTTTGATTGACAGGTCTTCTAAGCCCTACCTCATGGAGGAAGGGGAAGGGTCATTTCTAATAGGAAATTGGAGTGCTGTTATCCCAAAAAAGAAACAGAACATGGAGAGCTAATAAAAGCAACACTCACTCATCACACTTCTATACTTTAGAATGTACTCACTTGCTCTTTGCTGGGGCAATAGCTGTGTGTTACTTTAGCACAGAGAGCAGAAGCACTCCACCCGTTCCGTATTCACTTTACACTTCATCACGAGTTCCCAAATAAGACTTCCAGCCTTTAGGCTGGTCTGACATCCCAATAAAAAGAGAAGGCCATAGTTAGAGGAAACGCAGATGATAAGGCTTTCATTTCCCCCTGGCTGAGAAGGCCAGGGCACACTGCACTCTCCCCAGAAATGCGACCCAGCATCATTCCATCCTCCACGCTCACAGACCTATGCCCTTGTACCCTCTCCCGCTCCCACTTCCTCACTTCACTCCAGAAGGACACAGCCTGGCTTCTCCACTCAGCCCTCTCCCAACCCCACGCATACTTGATTCACGACTCCAAATATGAGTACGAGCTTGATTACACCACACCTGGAAAGAAGGCCCTGGAACTAATTAATCTACAGTCTCCTTCGCGACACAAGCCCACCATGGAGAGGAACAGGAGTGAACATGGCCTCCAGGAGGCTGCAACTCCACACTAAGCCAGGAGACACTGAGGGCTGCCAGGGTGGGAGCTATCGATTTGTCAATACGCGAAACACAACCGGAGAGTCATTTTTTCTGCTGAGGTTACCATTTATCCCGGAAGATGCTCTTGGCATTAAAGCGTGGCATGAAAGCTTCCCTTAGATGGCAGGATAAGGGAAATGTTAGACACACAGAGAGAGTAACTTGGCACTTGAGATTTATTAATATTTTAAATGTGGAAGGCATACATTCCAGGGCTTACTCATTGCTTCTGGGGAAGGATCCAGGTAAACAAATCCACAACATCGCTAGAAACAAAAACTCCACCTTTCCATCCTGTTCCTGCATGGGAAAATGAGGATGAGGTAATTATTCAGATATAAGTAGTATCTTTAGGATAAAAGGATCGAAGGCCTTTGCTGTTATATCTGGGGTTTCTCCATCATACTATCCTGGGAGAACAAATTGAAATTACAATTTTATTAATGACACTCGGAAGAGTGGATCAATTTTTCCATGAATTCAGAACTTGGCAATGAAGAGACCATACTGGATCATTTGAGGTCAGGAGTTCGAGACCAGCCTGGTCAACATGATGAAACCACGTCCCTACTAAAAATACAAAAAATTAGCTGGGTATGGTGGCATCCGTCTGCAGTCTCAGCTACTCAGGAGGCTGGGGCAGGAGAATCACTTGAACCCAGAAGGCAGAGGTTGCAGCGAGCCAAGTCACTGCACTCCAGCCTGGGTGACAGAGGGAGACCCTGTCTCAAAAAAAAAAAAAAAAAAAAGTAAACTAGGGTCTGTCTGTTCCCCACCTAGGGCCTTTTCTACTTGGATGAATCTGAAAGAAAAATAAAAATGGAAATCAGAGGTCATTTTATGGGCAGATTCCAGCACCAGGATTCCCTGTGATTTGTTCAAAGAAACCTGCTCCTTTCCACATGTCCCTTACAAAGAGGGCTCTTCCTGCTTGGACCCCCTGCACTAGTCAATCCAGGTGACATGAACAGAAGTCATTTAAGGCTGTGGCTTCAGACTCCACCAGTTTCTTCAGTCTCCTGATGAGCACTGAAGAGAAGAGTCACGAGAACTGAAAGAAGAGAGAAAGAAAAATCCATCAAAACTTCATTTAGCCAAAGGAGCAAAAACTCAGGCACAAAACCGGTCAGTTAAATAATCAGTTTGCCTTGCTTTTTTTTGTTGTTGTTGTTAGTTTGTTTTTAACTGATTTTTTAAAATCTGCCTTTAGCAGAACCATTAGATTCTGGCCAGGAGTGGTGGCTTACACCTGTAATCCTAGCACTTTAGGAGGCCAAGGCAGATGGATCACTTGAGCCTAGGAGTTCGAGACCAGCCTAGACAAAATGGTGAAACCTCACCTCTGCAATAAAGATACATGCACAAGTTATGTTCATTGCAGCGCTATCCACAATAGCAAAGATATGGAATCAACCCAAATGTTCATCAATGATAGACTGGATAAAGAAAATGTGGTACATATACACCATGGAATACTATGCAGCCATACAAAGGAATGAGATCATGTCTTTGCAAGGACATGGGTGGAGCTGGAAGCCATTATCCTCAGCAAACTAACACAGAAACAGAAAACCAAACACCACACATTTTTACTTATGAGTGGGAGTTGAACAATGAGAACACATGGACACAGGGAGGGGAACAACACACACTGGGGCCTGTTTGGGGAACTGGGGGAGGGACAGCATCAGGATAAATAGCTAATGCATGCTGGGCTTGATACCTAGGTGATGGGTTGATAGGTGCAGCAAACCACCATGGCACACGTTTACCTACGTAACAAACCTGCATGACCTGCACATGTATCCCGGAACTTAAAATTAAATTAAATTTTAAAAGAATGCAAAAAGTAACTGGACATGGTGGTACGCACCTGTAGTCCCAGCTACTCAGGAGGCTGAGGTGGGAGGATCACCTGGGCCTGGGGAGGTTAAAACTTCAATGAGTCCTGGTCATGCCACTGCACTCCAGCCTGGGTGACAGAGCAAGATCCTATTCCTTAAAAAAAAAAAAAAAAAGAAAAAGAAAAAAAATTCTTACAGGCTTCCAAAGAAGATCTGCTGCCAGACTGTCAGCTAAAAGCAGGTGCCTTATTAAGGATAATAGGCTAAAGAGAACCTCTAACACTGCATTTCATAATTAGACTTTGCATTCTTTTCATATTATAGCACTTCATGTAAAGGATAAGACCTCAAAATAGTATACTTTCATTGTTCCCCTTTTGGACTTTATGCTATGATTGTCATACACTTTATTTTTACCTAGATTATAAATGCTGGAGTCTATTACCACTTTTATTTAAACAGACAATTATCTTTTAGAGAGAGTTAACTAACAAGAAAAATATCCTCTACATTTCCCCTTATAGTTACAGTGGAGCTCTTCACTTTCTGTCTAGATTCATATATGATGGAAATATAGATCTTGACTTTGCATTTTCAACATACTTCCCAGACAGACTTTGTAATTTGGCCTAGAGATTAGGCCTGGGTCACGGAGCCCCCAGCTGTTTCTCTGCCCCGTAGCTCTCTCTGAGGGTGCTCCTACCTGCCATAAAGCCCGGGTTGGAAAGGCGTCTTCTCAGAAGACTTCTCCAATCCTTTCTGCACCCATGCTCCCTCTCCAGGCATGGTGCTCCCTCTTGGTATCCACCCACACTTTGGATGGGCCTCTCATTGCTCCTTTCATTGTCAATGCCATGTAAACACCTGCTTACCCCACTGAGCTGCCGGCTTCTGCGTGCTGGAGCTCATGAGGTATCCTTCTCCAATACCTGGCCCTGAAGGTGTTTTGTTTTGTTTTGTTTTGTTATTTATTTATTTATTTTTGAGAGGAGTCTCACTCTGTCACCCAATCTGGGGTGCAATGACATGATCTCAGCTCACTGCAACCTCTGCCTTCCTGGTTCAAGCGATTCTCCTGCCTCAGCCTTCTGAGTAGCTGGAACTACAGGCACCCACCACCACACCCAACTAATTTTTGTATTTTTAGTGGAGACGGAGTTTTCCCATGTCAGCCATGCTGGTCTTGAACTCCTGACCTCAGGTAATTCACCTGCCTAGGCCTTCCCAAGGTGTTGGGATTACAGGCATGAGCCACTGCGCCTGGTCATGAAGAAAGGTATCTTCAGGTTTGCTTTCTAAACAGTATCTAGCAAATCACTCTCCATGGTTACTGTAGGGCATATTTGCCTTTCTTCTTGAAACATCCTTTCCAAGTTTAAGGCATTCTTCTCAAGGAGACACCAGCAACTCACTTTACCAACATTCCTTGCAGCTCGAGTGTGGACCTGTGACCTAGATCCTGTATTCAGGCACCACAAAACTTCACTCTAAGGAGGCAAAGACACAGCCCTGTACAGAGTCTAATCTGGTGGGCTGACTGCGGATACTTCTCACTTCTAGACACAGTGGTGGCAGTCATGCCTTATTCTGGAAACTGCTGCTGTAAGACAGGGGTATCTTATCAACACCTCAGTTGCAAGAATTGATTGAACTTCTTTTTTTTTTATTTAATTTTTTATTTCCATAAGTTTTGGGGGAACAGGTGGTATTTGGTTACATGAGTAAGTTCTTTAGTGGTGATTTGTAAGTTTTTGCTGCACCCATTACCCAAGCAGTGCACACTGAACCCAATTTGTAGTCTTTTATCCCTCACCCCCCGCCACACCCTTTCCCCAAGTCCCTAAAGTCCATTGCATCGTTCTTATGCCTTTGCATCTTCACAGCTTAGCTCCCACTTGTAAGTGAGAACATACAATTTTTGGTTTTCCTTTCCTGAGTTGCTTCACTTAGAATAATAGTCTCCAGTTCCAGCCAGGTTGTTGTGAATGCCATTAATTCATTCGTTTTTATGGCTGAGTAGTATTCCACTATATATATATATATATATATTCCACTATATATATATATATATATAGTGGAATACTCTGTCACTATATATATATATGTGTGGGTGTATATATGTGTGTATATATATATATATACTCTGTCACTATATATATATATGTGTGGGTGTATATATGTGTGCATATATATATATATACTCTGTCACTATATATATATATATATATATATATATATATATATATATATAGTCTGACACTTATCAGGTGCCCTATAAACATACAATAGGAGTGGCAAACAGAAGCTTGAAAACCAAATCTAGCCTGACTGTGCACTCCCTCTTGTGACCCAGTGCCTTTATATATATATCTATATGCCACAATTTCTTTATCCACTCATTGATGTATGGGCATTTGGGTTGGCTCCATATTTTTGCAATTGTGAATTGTGCTGCCATAAACATGCATGTGCAAGTATCTTTTTTTAATGGACAATGGATCATTTTTGTTTACATAAAATATTCATCAAAAATTATTATTTATTATTATTTATTATTTATTTTTATTTATTATTATTTATTATTTATTTAATTTAATTTAAATTTTTTAAGGATCAGGAAAAATAACTAATGGGTACTAGGCTCAGTAACCTGGAGGTGTTTGTTATCAGGTAAATGGATTAAGCTGCTTGTGTGAACACAAGGGAAAAAGCCCAGGCCTAGGAGAGAAAAAGCATTAGGCGACCGTTCCAGTGTTATCACAGGTGGGCCCGGCTGATGGTGGGAATGTGTGGGAAGCCAGGAGACTCCAGCCAGGGCAGCTGGGAGGGGTACTGCACTGTAGACCCAGGAAATTGGAGACAGGTCTTGGTTAATTTAGAAAGTTTATTTTGCCGAGGTTGAGGACGTGCGCCCGTGTATTGATGTTAATGCTGGAGAGGTAGAGTGAGGCATGTCCAATCCCACTTCCTTTATGGCCTGAACCAGTCTTTCAGGTTAAATTTTAAGAGCCCTGGCTAAGGAGGAAGTCCATTTAGATGGTTGGGGGGGCCTTAGAATTTTATTTTTGGTTTACACCACAGATAGGTCTAGGCCATCTCATAGGATCCTGCAGAAGGTTCACCTTGGGTCTAGAACTGATTCAGACTTTCCCAGGAGTCTCCTCACTAGCTCTGATGCTACCACTCCCCAGGGCCCTCTTCATAAGGACCTATTTGTTCAGAGGGAGCTATAAATCAGCTCCAAGACAGAGAGGAAGAATGAATGGCAATCAAGGAAGGCTTCCCTGAGGAGGGGCAGAGCTTGTGGGCACCGTGTTCCCAAGGCACACACCTAGAAAGCGCACAGACCTCTAGAGTGTGCACCCACCTCTCCAGCGGGCCCTCTCCAGGGCAAATGCACCTCCCTTGTCTCCCATGTCTGACACTTACCAGGTGCCCTATAAACATACAATAGCAGTGGCAAACAGCAGCTTGAAAACCAATTCTAGCCTAACTGTGCACTCCCTCTGGTAACCCAGTGCCTTTATCAATTACCTTTGACTGCCTCAAGATCAGGCAGCCCCTCTCCAGTCCCCCAGAGTCCTTGCCACATCCTCATCTTGCTTATTTATTCACATTACGTGAATAGCCCTGCTAGGTGTTTAGATTCACCACCCTTGGAATAAGCTAAGGAAAGCAAAAATGGGATTCTGATAAAAAGAAATGACTATAGGGGCCATGCAGATGGCAGGAAAGCAAGAGTAAAAGGATGGATATAGGGGCCCTGCCCAGTGTGTTAGTGAATTATGAGAAGTCAGCCACTGCTGCTATGCAGAAAGAAGGTGCTGGAAGCAGGAGGGGAGAGCCTGATTATAAACAGAGGCAGGAAGGGAGATGCAATCTGCAGCCAGAACCCTGGAAATCGCACCTTGATCCAGTGTTC
This sequence comes from Pongo pygmaeus, assembly GCF_028885625.2. Taxonomy (NCBI): domain Eukaryota; kingdom Metazoa; phylum Chordata; class Mammalia; order Primates; family Hominidae; genus Pongo; species Pongo pygmaeus. The sequence continues at coordinate 36,978,205 of NC_072393.2, forward strand.
CCCAAAACCATCATTTTCCCTTCGTCTTGGCAATTTTCGCCATATCTGCATACCATCTGTTCAAAATTTACTTTTTAAAATGTTTGCCTAACTTAAAAAAATTAAACCTCATCCTAAACAATGTTCAACATCAAATTCATGAGTTTTATGTACTAGTTTTGTTTCTTCTAATACACATTAAAATAAAAACATTACCAAGAAAAGTCTCTGATACTATTTAAAATTATTTAACCACTATTCCGGGCCCCCAGTTTCCACACTGAGAATCATTTCTTAGTGTATCTTTTGTCTAAAAGCAAGATTGAGACAAAACCTTTCACTTGAATGTAGCCACTATTTTTTTTGTGGGGGGGGCAAAGAAATCAGCATTAACGAATCAGGATGCCTTTTCATAGCTTTTCAGGTTTGGGACTTATTAGAATAAGTCTAATAAATCTAATAGAATCAGTTTATTCCATTAGAATAATAGGGTCCCCTTTGACATTTCATCTCAAAATCCCAGTGAGTCTCCAATTGTGTTCGTCTTTTTCAATCTATTCCCTCATCTCCTTTCAACATCTTCTAACCACTCTCCGCTGAGCTGGACACCACGAGTGGGGTGGGCCAGTATCACCAGAGGGTCAACCTGTCAGCAACTGAATTTGTTCTGAGTTGACTCTGGGTCCAGACTACTGCATTCAAAAGCCCAGCTCACACCTAACACCTGTGCGTTCACAAGCACATTGCTGACCTTCTTTGTGCCTCAGTTTTGTTATCTGTAAAATGGGGATGTAAACACTACCCATCTGATAAAGTCATTGGTAAAATTGACAAGTTAGTGCATGGAAATACTGCTATGTTGTAAATGTGTCTCCCAAAGTTCATGGGTTGGGAACTCTGTCCCCAAGGCAACAGTGTTGAGAGGTAGAACCTTTAAGAAGTAATTAGGTCATTTCTTAATGGATTAATGGCCTGACTCGTGGGAGTGGGTTAGTTACTGAAGGAAAGGGTTCCTGATAAGAGGATGAGTATGGTCCCCTTCCTCTCTCTCTCTCACCCTCTCACTTTCTGCCATGGTATGACACAGCAAGAAGGCTCTCAAAAGATGCCGGTACCTTGATATTGGACATCCCAGCCTCCAGAAACATGAAAAATAAATGTCTTTCCTTTATAAATTATCCAGACTGTGGTATTCGATTATGGCAACACAAAACAGGCTAAGGCACATCTAGAACAGTACCTGGCACTTAGTATGTGTGAGCTATAATTTTTATTATTATTACATCCCACTAAATAGATCTTTTCCCCATGCATCCCATTCTTCAAAGATCTTAAGTTCAACCACTACCTTCCTTCACTCTCATCCAATTCCACTATCTCTTCCTGGGAGGAGGCCATTGGATTCACTCCCTTTTCTACCCCTACTATCACTCCTGGAGCAATCTCTACTCAGTGTATTCCCAGCCCACAGTACCACCTTTCTTTTTTTTTTTTTTTTTTTGAGGCAGAGTCTCACTCTGTCACCCAGGCTGGAGTGCAGTGGCGTGATCTCAGCTCACTGCAACCTCTGCCCCCCAGGGTTCAAGCAATTCTCCCTGCCTCAGCCTCCCAAGTAGCTGGGATTACAGGTGCCCACCACCACGCCTGGCTAATTTTTGTATTTTTTAGTAGAGACTGCGTTTCGCCATGTTGACCAGTCTGGTCTTGAACTCCTTACCTCAGGTGATCAGCCCACCTCGACCTCCCAAAGTGCTGAGATTACAGGCATGAGCCACCGTGCTGGCCTGTACCAGCTTTTGACAAATTGCATCCTCCTGGACCTCCCTCCCATCAATCCAGCTTGATCTGCTGTGGAACATCCAACATTTCTCTGTATCTTGGCTGCTCAAGAACAGTTTTCTCACAGGCTTCCAAGTCCTGCCATATTTGGCTTCAAGCAATCCTGTTGGCTGGATCCCCCAATGTCTCCACACACAGTGTCCCTGGGTCATATCTTCCCACCCTAGCTGGGTGTTCCGAGACCACCTGGGTGCATTCCCAGAGAGAGACCCTCCCTGTCCTATTCACATTTCACAACTTTAACCCAGTTAAAGCCCTGCCTTTTCTTGGGGGCCTTCCCTGATCACCTCCTTCAGAGTTACATGGCTGAGTGCCCTGTTTAAGTCACAGATGTTCTCATGGCTGTCCATAGGGCCCAGGGAGTTGGCATGAAAATAGGACTCACTTACACCCTATCCCTTGTGGTCTGAGGGGTGGGCAAATGACCCAGCTAAACCACTCACAGTTAGTCCTTTGGAAGGCCATATTGATTGGTCCAAGTGGGTCAGCTGAGCCAATCAATCAGTGTCCTTCTGGAGACCACAGTGATTGGTCCAAGGAATCAGCTGAGCCAGTCAGAGTTATTCATAAGGAATTTCTGACTGGAGCTGGTGGGAAAAGCTTCTTTCCTCTGGGAAGGCAAGCTCAGAAGACCCGGGATGAGGTGTCAGCCTTGTAGAGAAGCTAATGCTGAGGGAAGTGAGTCAGCGAGGTAAAGACAGAAAGTCCTGAGAGTATTGAGTCTCAGACTCCAGATTCCCTGCCCCATCTGTGGTTTAACATGAAAACAAGCCCAGAATCCTGACAGTGAATAAACACCCTGCCTTTTTGTTAAAGCTATCCAGAATTGGTTTATATTTCTGGAAATTAAAGAAACTGTAATAGGCTGTGCTTCCCAGGCTAGCCTTTGTTATGTGTGTATATTTTTTAATTTAGTTGTTCACGTGTTTAAGTCATCCCTGTCTATATGAGAGAGAGGAACATATCTCATGCTTCCTTCATTTCTCTCCCTACACTTGGCACAATCTTGGGCACAAAATAGATGCTCACTAAATACGTAGGCCCACAGAGGATGCTAGAATTGGCTGGTAGGCCCAGCTGCAAACGGGAAAATTCTGGATCACCTAGAGTCAGCCTACAAGAGCGCCCATCACAAATGTGCAGGAATTGAGTCACAGAGAATTATGGTTTTCTCAGTAAAGGTTGCTTAAAACAAAAGCCCATTCATCTGCTTGCAGAAGACATTTAATCAATTTACATGAGGGATTTCAAAATTAGTCAGACTGTAATGAACTATGAAATACTGATTAATGCATTTTTGCAATGTTTGATTAGAAACTTAACATGTATGCGAGCACATCTTTACCATTACAGCATTTCTATGTTAATATTTGGTTCTTAACCATTGGCAGAATAGATATTCTGAATTATAGAACAAAAGTGTATTTGTGGTGAACAATATGTACACAGTTTTCCTGCTGGAAAGTGCTTCTTGATGTTCAAGAGGTGTCTCACATTTGAGGGGGTGACTGGGAGGAAGTAATTCATAGGAAGCCGTCACTATGAAGTTGAGTATTAGCTGCTAAATTATTTGAGAGTTCTCCAGAAACCACTAGGGTAAAAGAGGCCAGCCATGTCTCCCACCCCATCCCTCCACTAACAACAAGGCATTCTCTGAAAGAGGAAACAATCCCAATTTTACAAAAGCAGAAAAAGCCGAATTCTTTTGGCCAGGATTTAAATATACTACCTCAGACAAAAATGTTTGTTAGGTTCCTCCTCAGGACAAGCAAATTATTAATTGAAACGTTTGAAAATCTTCTTGAACCTATAGAGGCCACAGTTTTAACGTTCTTTCCTTCTTTCTCTCTTTCTTTCTTTTTCTTTCTTTCTTTTTTTTTTTTTTTTTTTTTGAGACGGAGTCTTGCTCTATCACCCAGGCTGGAGTGCAGTGGCGCAATCTCGGCTCACTGCCAGCTCCGCCTCCCGGGTTCACACCATTCTCCTGCCTCAGCCTCCCGAGTAGCTGAGACTGCAGGTGCCCGCCACCACACCTGGCTAATTTTTTTTGTATTTTTAGTAGAGACGGGGTTTCACTGTGTTAGCCAGGATGGTCTTGATTTCCTGACCTCGTGGTCTGCCCGTCTCAGCCTCCCAAAGTGCTGGGATTACAGGCGTGAGCCACCGTGCCCGGCCCTTTCTTCTTTCTTTCTTTCTTCCTTTTCTTTCTTTCCTTTCTTTCCTTCCTTCCTCCCTTTCTTTCTTTCTTTCTCTTTCCTTTCTTCTTTCTTCCCTCCCTCTCTCCCTTCCTTCCTTCCTTCTTTCCTTCCTTCCTTCCTTCTTTCTTTGAGATAGGGTCTCACTCTCTTGCCCAGTCTGGAGTGCAGTAGCATAATCTCTTGGCTTACTGCAACCTCCACCTCCAAGGCTCAAGCCATTCTTCCACCTCAGCCTCCCAAGTAGCTGGGACTACAGGTGTGCACCGCCAAACCTGGCTAATTTTTTCTATTTTTGGTAGAGACAGGGTTTCGCCATGTTGCCCAGGCTGGCCTTGAACTCCTGGACTCAAGTGATCTGCCTGCCTTGACCTCCCAAAGTGCTAGGATTACAGGCATGAGCCACCGCTCTCAGCCCACACTTTTAAATTTCTGAGGACACCTCCAAAGATTTTTGTGTCTGTGTATTTCACAGAGAAGGCAAGTTAGTCTGTTTCATATAACTGGAATGCCCTTTCTCCTGGCAAGATCAACAGAACTCCAAATATCAGGTGATGCTGGAAGTCATAAAAAGGGAAACGTGCTGAATTGCAAAAATCCAATCAACTAGAAGTATGATCTTCTTAAAGTTACTTAAAACAAATCTTATTTGCACACATGCGGAAGACATCTAAAGAGGTGGATTGACATTTAAAAAAAAGTGTTAAAAATTAGCTATTAAAGAATTTGAAGATAAATTCCCATAGTAGGTTTCTAAGAGCACTGATATGCCGAGCCTGGCCCCAGCCATAAGATTATCAGACAAAGCCCAGGCATGGTGGCTCACGCCTGTAATCCCAGCACTTTGGAAGGCCTAGGCGGGCGGATAACTTGAGGTCAGGAGTTCGAAACCAGCATGGCCAATATGGTGAAACCCCGTCTTAACTAAAATACAAAAATTAGCCAGGCGTGGTGGCGCACGCCTGTAATGGCTACTTGGGAGGCTGAGACAGGAGAATCGCTTGAACCCGGGAGGTGGAGGTTGCAGTGAGCTGAGATCGCCCCACTGCTCTCCAGCCTCGGTGACAGAACTGGACTCCATCTCAAAAGAAAAAAGATTACCTGACAAACACTGGTTTCAAAAGGTGCTCCTGTGGAAATCCAATCACCATAGAGTGTGCTAACTCCAGAACAGCAATATACAAATTTGTTCACATACAGAAGAAGAGGTCACATGTGTGAGTGCACACGTGGGTACACACAGAGAAACATACTTCGTGATTCTCACAAGTGCAGGCAATTATCTCACATTTAGATTTTAAGCCTCCCTTAGAATTTTAAAAATCATTATTTTGCAGGATCGCCATTATTCTGATTCATTAGCGAGGCATACTTATGAGGGTCTTAAAATAACCAGGATGCTGGACATGTAAAAACATGCTTCTTGCTGTCATGACAACTAAATAACAACAATAATGCTCACATCCGAATGACTACAGGGAACAAAGTTATTGTGCCTGAATATAGATAAGTTAATTATGGAATCATCAAAAGAACAGCAGCTCTGTCAATGCAAAGATGATTCTAAAATAATCAATAACAACAATCTTGTTTGGTAATTGGCTATTTGTTTCCAATATGGGCTCTACCTTTGGTCTGCGTGGAAATGCAGCAGGCTCTTTAGCCAGCAGAAGAGGAAAAAAAAAAAGGAAAATCTTTCAGTTTAGGGTTGGTGGTTGTCAGTAGCAACAAATAATGGAAAATTGCCATCTGGCTTCTTTGTTTAAATGAGATTTGAATAATCAATTTAATAATGGATAGAGCACTTGCTTACAGAAGTAATCCATTGTCATTGCTCAGAAAAAATAAAAACTTTGTCACCAGAGACAAAGCTCTGCGGTGTGACTATAGGTAAAGCAAATAAATGTCTACGTACATGCCACAATTTTTATTTTCACTGCTGACTTTACATAAACTAGAGGATAACTCTTCCTTCTCTATGCTTAGCTTTTCACATTCTGTGTTTAATAATCAGGACGAAATCTACAGAGCAGTTGGCTTGCTACAGGCGTTCAACTCTACCGATGGTTAGTGGAGAAAGAGACACACAAATGGTAGATTTTTTTAGCACATTTTCCCCCATCATCATGTGACACATCGTGGAACAGGCCTGATTTCAGCAGAGCAGAGGAAATAAAAATGCATCTGGCTATGGGGTGTGTGTGAGTGTGAAAATGTGTGTGTGTTTCCTTTACACAGCTGCACCAGAGGAAAAATGCTATTCAGAAAGGAAGAACAGGGTGACACCAGGGATCACGATGACTCATTCATTTACATGATAAAAATGAAGACAGCGGGAAAGGTGTTCCTAACCCGAGCAGAAGCAGGAGTGATGACATCCAAATATGGGGCTTGTGTCATGTCGTTTTGTGTGTGTGTTTTTGTGTGTGTTTAATGAAACATGCGTGTGCTGTATCCCATTGGCCTCAAAAGACCCTCGAATCTTTGACTAAAAAATTTACTGGTCGTGCACAGTGGCTCATGCCTGTAATCCCAGCACTTCGGGAGACCAAGTTGGGTGGATCACCTGAGGTCAGGAGTTTGAGACAGCCTGGCCAACATGATGAAACCCCCGTCTCTATTAAAAACCCAAAAGTTAGTCAGGTGTGGTGGCAGGCGCCTGTAATCGCAGCTACTCAGGAGGCTGAGGCGGGAGAATTGATTGAACCTGGGAGGCAGAGGTTGCATTGTGCTGAGATTGTACCAGTGCACTACAGCCTGGGCCACAGAGTGAGATCCATTCTCAAAAAAAAAAAAAAAAAAATCCATGTGATTTGAAGGAGAAAAAGGGATGAAATCCAAAATGCCTCATTTTGGAAAGTGGCATTCAGGATTCAAACAGCACCATCTGGGCTCTACGGACCTACGAGACTGGGAGGCAGGGGCTTCTCCTGGCCTCCACTGCTTGAGGACTAGAGGGTATTAAGGAGGATCATCCTGCTGAATCTGGCCTTAGGCTCCTGTTTCCCCAGAACTCCCGATCCACTCGGGGCACGTTCCCTTTCAACCAGCACTGGTTTACTCCTCGGCCTGTGTCACTCGGAAATTCCCCCTGTGAGGTTTCAGGTTGTTTGCCTCTTCTCTGACTGAAGACTCATTACTGTTCACCTCTGCCCCTCTCCCAACCCAATCCACTTCTTATTTACTCTCCCAGGACATCCAGTGACCAGGTCCCTCCCCGGGTCACAGTTTCATTAACCCCCTTCCTTCAACAGGGAAGTTAGATCTGGTTGACCCTCATCCCATAGACTCCCTCTGGGACCCAACTTGGCCCCAGGGTTACCAGCACTTCCTTGACACCAAGGAACCCCACCACATCACCTCGTCCAGTCCTGCCTTGGGCCACAGAGCCTTTTATGAAGTCTTAGATAGTTTCTCAAGTCTTCTTCACATCTAGGGGACAACTCCATTCTGGCCCCTCTTCCAGCTGGGTCTTGTGAATTCCCCAGGCAGAGCCCCACAGAGACAGTGCACATTTTCCCTGTGCTTCCCAAGACCCCCACCCTAATTCCTGGAAAAACAAAGCCAGGAGGCTTAACCTCTTTCACGTTTCCCCAATTATCTGAGCCATCATCTGTCACCCATACTCTATATAGGGGTATCTTCTTGCCAGGATTTCCACTGCAACATGGAAGGAAGACTCGGGAAAATTGCAAACACATGGTTATGTGCTCATCATTGCCAACACATTCAGTCCAAACAGAAGCTCCTGTGCTAAAAAAAGAGGTGTTCTCCACCTTGCCAGCCTAATCCTGTCCTCTCTCATTTCTCCAGAGCTCTAAAGGTCCCCCTTACACCAGCAGCTTCAAGCTTCAATCTCCTCCTCCCTACTTGTTTCTTCTCCTGTATCCTGGTGCGCCCAGATCACCTTGTCTTGAAAAGAAAAAAAAAAAAATCCCTGGCCTCAGTATCCTCGGTTTCAAGCAGACCACTGAATACTCAGGTCAGGAGTCCAGGAAAGACATCCGTGGTTCCTATGCCCTCCATGTTTCAGCAAAGGATATAATTTCATTCTTTTTTGTGGCTGCATAATATTCCATAGGGTCACTTCCATTTCTATTCTTGTTTCAAAATCCTGAAAGCTCAGAAGGCAGGTTCATTCATGTGCTGAATTTGCCACAACAAAATACCATAGATGGAGGCAGGGGCTTTCACAGCAGAAATTTATTTCTCAGAGTTCTAGAGGCTGGAAGTACAAGGTCAATGTGTCAGCAAATTTGGTTTCTTCTGAGGCCTCTCTCCATGGCTTGTGGACGGCCGTTTTCTCATGGTGTCCTCTGATCTGTGGCTTTCCCGCAGTGCTTGTGAGTCTTTGGTGTCTCTGTGTGTGAGCAACTTTCCTCTTCTTAGAAGGACACCAGTCAGATTGGATTAGAGCCCCACTCTGAGGGCTTTATTTTAATTTACTCACCTTTTAAGAGGCCCTATCTCCAAATACAACTGCATTCTCAAGTACTGGGGGTTAGAGGTGAATTTGGGGTGGAGGTTACAGTTCAGCCCAGAACACCAGGTGAGAATGTCCAAGGGTGTGCACTAAGAGAGGAATGCAGAGAAGCAGGTCACATTCCTGGGGGGCTGGGGTTGTCAGGGTCAGGAAAGAAAAAGGAGAGAGTGGGTCCTAAAGGAAAAGATCAGGGTTTGGAGCAGGAGAGGCTGATCCACAGAGACGAGGACTACAGGATGGGCTGAGGAGTGACAGCAGAGAAGAAATCCTGAGACCCAGCCATCTCCCCTCCCTCGTGCCTCTGTGAAAGGGAGTGGAGCAATACTGGACACAGGCTGGATACCTGTGGTCTGAGCAGCAAACAGGAGAGAGAAAAGCAGAGACCAGAGGCACATGGAAGGGCGATAAGCTGAGTGAAAGATAAGAGAGGCCAGGCCAGCACAGCGGTTCATACCTATAATCCCAGCACTTTGAGGAGGCTGAGATGGGAAGATCCTTTGAAGCCAGAAGCTCGAGACCAGCCTGGGCAACATGGCAAGATACTGTCTCTCTGAAAATTTTAAAATGTAGCCAGGCATGCTGATTTGTAGTCCTGGCTACCCAGAAGGCTGAGGCAGGAGGGTCCTTTGAGCCCAGGACTTTGAGGTTGCAGTGAGCCATGATTGTGCCACTGCACTCCAGCCTGGGTGACAGAGCGAGACCCTGTCTCCAGAAAAATAAATAAATGAGGTTGGGCACGGTGGCTCATGCCTGTAATCCCAGAACATTGGGAGGCTGAGGCAGACATATCACTTGAGGACAGGAGTTCAATACCAGCCTGGCCAACATGGTGAAACCCTGTCTCCACTAAAAATACAAAAGTTAGCCAAGCATGGTGGTGCGTGCCTGTAATCCCAGCTACTCAGATGGCTGAGGTACGAGGATCGCTTGAACCCAGTAGGTGGAGGTTGCAGTAAGCAGAGATTATGTCACTGCACTCCAGCCTGGACAATAGAGCAAGACTCTGTCTCAAAAAAATAAGAGAAATAAAAATAAATAAATAAATAAATAAAACTAAGAGAGGCCAATGCGGGGGGCCAGGTTGAGGATACTGAGAGTGAAACAGCGGAGGGTAATTGTAGAAGAAACAAAATAAAGAGACAAAACCTGTATTATTTACTCAATGTGTACACACTGTGGCTAAGAATCAAAACCATTAGCATACAAGAAAGCATTTAGAAATTCAAATCAATTTATCATCACTGTCACTGTAATACTGACAATTATTATTTATTTGTTCACCAGAGATCCTATGAACATGTTACAGTTGTCGCTTCATGAAAGGACCAGCTCTGCCTGGATTTCTGCTGTGTAATGGAAGATGGAAAAACTTCAAACATATTTTTATGTCCTCATAATGGATGCAGTTCAAGCCACTGCTCCTACTTAGCTAATGACTTACCAGGGCAATGGAAATACAAGCAGGTCCCTGCACTTTAAGTGTGGTCATGGCTCTTCTCAAATTCAAACTGGCATTTACGTGCAGCTCTTCCTGGCACATGAGCTCATGGTGCTGCTGGAACACATTTTTGGTGGGCACCCAGGGAACCATTAATCCTAGTCGCCACATTCATGTGTATATTCAGGCTTGGAGCATGTGAACTGGCTTGCTTGGAGTTTGAACCAGGACATCAATTACTAACATGTTGGAGAAATTAATCTTCCATCAGAGGATAATTCCTACAGGCAAAAACGCTTTGGCTACTGCATGTAAGGACAATGTTTGTGTTCTCTGTTCACATCAGAAAAGAAACCCCTTATTAAAGGAGGAGGAGGCCTTTGTTAATGGTGCCGATACTTTGTAGACCTTAGGAAAAGGGTCTTCTCTGCCCCAAGACCTCCAGCTTATAGAAGCTGCTTATGCAATGGTAGACCCATCCACTCTGCAATAATGAACAGACAGATAAAGCTTTGCTGGGGGTAAGATAACTCAGATTTTGCTGTTCACATGAAGACACTGTCAACTTTCAACCCTTGGCTCCCTGAACTTCATTTGGAAATCTCAAATCATCACTTTGTAAACAGGGAAGACATTCCCTGAGAATAGGGTGGTTACCAGCGCCTCTCCCCAAAAAAACAAAATGCAGAATTGTGTGGGAAAGAAAGGCATAGCAAGCTGCCATTCTGCAAGGAGAGGGTGATTGACTCAAGATAGGGTGATAAAGATCAATTGCCTTGGCTTGGAGTTATGACACCAACAAAGTTACAATGACATTAGCACAAAGAGAGAGACACAAATCCATTACAAAGATACAATCAAATATTCAAAAAAGCCTGGCATGCTCATTACTTATTCATGCTAATACAAGTATATTAAGAAATCTAAACAGTGTTAGCGCTCAATCACTCACAAACCAAATGAGGTTTTGCATTTATCAGACTCCAGTCATCAGGGCCTGTACAAAGGTGGTAATGTGACATAACTGGAGATATTTATATCAGCCTACATGGACGGAGAGATACACCAGGATTTATTAAACTGAGGAATGCCATCACATTCACACAGCAATAAAAAAATAACTGTGCAGAAGTCATTTCCCCAGACAATAAGATTTACCTTTGCAATGTCTTAAAGATTTTGTATCTGTTTTTAAAGGGTCGCTGGCAGCATTTCTGACCTTAATAAACTATTTACAGATTAATTTTTTCCACAAAGGACTGGACACCCAAAAGTAGGTTCCCTCCTCGAAAGCCAGCAATAGACTCTAAAACTTTCTGTTTCTGATGATGCTGCACACAGACACGCGTATTCCATCTTCTCGGGGACTGCTGTCTTTGATTAAGTGACATGTCCTCAATTTTCAATAAAGAGAAGTCTATTCAGGATACTGGGGTGGGGGCAGGTGGTGATGTCAGTAATGATGTCCTAGTTCAATTCTCCAGTGCATGGGTTTTGGGGAGCCTGAGAGGATATTTAAGAAGATCCGCAAGTTTTACAGGGAGGAGTGCAATGGGAAGCTACAGAAAATCCTTGAAAAGGGATTATCCTCAGCATGAGAGTTGCCTCACCAGCTTTGCTCTTCTCTACCTCCCAGGAGATTTCTGCTCCCCTGGTTTCTGAGAAAATCCTCTCTCCCCATCTTTTCTTCCTCCATTGGTGTCTCTTCCTCCCTAGGTTCCTAATGTTGGTGTCAACTCCATTTCTTTTTTTTTTTTTTCCTTCGCTCTGTCACTCAGGGTGAAGTGCAGTGGCACAATCTTGGCTCAATGCAACCTCCACCTCCAGAGTTCAAGCGATTCTCCTACCACAGCCTCCCAAGTAGCTGGGATTACAGGCATCCACCACCATACCTGGCTAATTTTTTGTATTTTTAATAGAGATGAGGATTTCATCATGTTGGCCAGGTTGGTCTCGAACTCCTGACCACAGGTGATCCACCTGTTTTGGCCTCCAAAAGTGCTGAGATTATACACGTGAGCCACCACACCAGGCCTTTTTTTTTTTTTTTTTGAACAAAGATATCCTCATCTTTAATAGGGGTATTGCTAGCCAGTATGTGCGTGTCTGTAATCCCAGCTACTCCAGAGACTGAGACAGGAGAATCGCTCAAATCCGCCAGGTGAAAGTTGCAGTTAGCCAAGATCTTGCCACTGTAATCCCACCTGGGTGACAGAGTGAGACTCTGTCTCAAAAACAAAAAACAAAAAAACACAAAACAAAACAAAAAACCAGAACTTAAATAGGGATATTGCTTTTCTTGTTAAAAACATTTACTATTACACATTTTATTTCATTTGTTAATAATATTTTTACATTTCATTTTCTATTCAGAGGCTACACATGCAGGTTTGTTACAAGGGTGTATTGTGTGATGCTGAGGTTTGAGGTACAATTCAACCTATCACCCAGATAGTGAACATAAGTACCCAATAGGTAGTTTTTCAGCCCTTACTCTCCTTTCTTCCTCTCCCTTTGGAATCTCAGGCATCTATTTTTCCCATCCTTGTGTCCATGCACACCCTGTGTTTAGGTCTCACTTACAAGTGAGAACATGTGCTGTTAAATTTTCTGTTTCTGCATTAATTTGCTTGGATATGCAAATTGCATCCTTGCTGGATTTGCATCCCTGTTTCTGTAAAGGACATGATTTCATTCTTTTTTGTGGCTGTGTAGCATTCATTCTTTTTTGTGGCTGTGTAGTATTCCATGGGATCACTTTCATTTCTATTCTTGTTTCAGTCTCTTCTCCCCATGGCTGGTCTCATCCATGCCCATGGCCTCTAGAGCACATGGCCTCTGGCACCCCAGTGATCCTCCAAATTACAATGTCCCAGACTTCTCACTGGAATCTCAGAGCTTCATATCCAATTGCTCACCACAGCACCACCCATAAGCCAGACACTCAGAGAGCCTCAGAGTCTGTCTTGATTCTTCTTCACCTAGAACAGACAGTGAGTCACCTGCAAGGTATCTTCATCCCCTCCATTCCATCCTCACTGGAAATGCCCTGGTACAGCCCCTACATCTCCTTCTCATTCATGGGTGCAATCCTAGCCCATCTCTCCTTTCCCCAGAGTAATCTTGCTGGAACATGCCTTGTACTTCATTGCTGTCCCTCTTAAACGGGGCCATGAATGGCCTACAGAGTGAGGTCCAAACATTTTCCCAGTGCCACGAGGCCCTTCCTGCTGTCAGTAAGAATGTGTCTTTGCTGATGTTAGGCATTTGCATGAAGCCTACGTTATAACCACACTGTAAGCACACCCTGCCGCCAAGTGGTCTGTGAACTCTTTTTCTGCTTGCTTGCTTGCATGTCTGATGCCTGGGCAGCCTTCTTTTGCCCTCTTTCAGTGTCTTCCTCAAAAGCATCTCTTGGGGAAACAGCCAGAATCAGTCACCCCTCCACCTGTGCTCCTCTGGCCCTCTGTGTCCTCCTCCCAATTACTTCCAGGGAGACAGTGGGCTGCTAACAGTCTGGCACTCAGCCTCCTTCCTGCAGTTCAGGCCTGGAAGGATTCACGACCCCCAGCAGAAGCTGCCCTACTCATTGCTAGGATGTCTCTTTTCCCTCTGTTTCCCTTTACTGAGCAATGGCCAGGATTGGGATCAAAGTCTAACAAGGTCTTGCTGGGTACCAGGCAGAAGGAGAATTCTCTCCCAGTAATCCATATCATAATCAATTCAGGTCATCTCAAGGAGCTACATAGAACTGTGCTTATCACTGCAAGAGAAAGGAAAAGGAGAGCCAGCTGCTGCCTCTCAGAATCTAATAGGACCATCCTAAGAAGCAATTTCAAAGGACATAAAAGCTGGCTTGTGCCAGATGCAGTCAAATGCCACCTTTTGAAGGGTGAAGGGTTGGGAGCTTAGGGTTCAAATTCTGGTTTCTTTGTGCTGATGGCGTGTCCCCACTTCCAGCCTTAGCATCCTCACCTGAACATGTCCTCCAGGGGAAGACACTAGCCCGACATCATAAGTGTTGTTAGAAGGTAAATGCCATGTCAGCTGAGACACTGTCTCTCCCATTCACTGGCATATGCACAATGTCTTGCACTTAGTGGGCACTCAGCAAGTATTTACAAAGGAAGAAAAGAAGGACAAAAGGAGTAAGGAAAGAAGAGAGGGAAGACCAGGTGGCTGTCTGCCTCTTTCTTGGTTGACTCCCTCATTTGTTTTTCAGTTCTAGAGACAAGATCTATCCCACTATGTTGCTCAGGCTGGAGTTCAGTGGTGCAATGGTGCAATCACTGCTCACTGCAGCCTCAACCTCCCAAGCTCAAATGATCCTTCTGCCTCAGCCTCCAGAGTAGCTGGGACTATGGGCGTGCACCACCATGCCTGGCTATTTTTTTATTTTATTTTATTTTATTTTATTTATTTATATTTTGTAGAAATTAGGTTTTGCTTTCTTGTCCAGACTGGTCTCTAACTCCTGGCCTCAAGCAACCCTCCCACCTTGGCCTCCCAAATCACTGGGATTACAGACATGAGCCACTGCACCTGGCCGACTCCCTCATTTTGATGGAGCATGTCTTCCTGTAGCTTCTGATACATAGAAAGTAAATTGGTTAAGAGCTTCTATGACTGAAAATGTCATTATTCTAGCCTCATACTTGATTGATAGTTTGGCTAAGTAGAGAATTCCAAGATGAAAAATTTGGAAGATGCCGTCTAGTTTCCAGTGTTTCTGAGAAAATAGAATTCCCCTCTGTCTCTCTCTCTCTGTCTGTCTCCCTCTCACTTCTCTTTCTCTCCTATGCATGCACACATGGAGGTACACATCTTGTAGGTTGTCTTTCTGTTTCCATTATTCATAAATTTCTCAGTGCTGGGCTTTAGATGAGGACATGTGCCTATCCACTGGCCTGGGCACTGAAGTCAAAGGAAGTTTCAAGGGAATCATTTTCTCCATGACCTCCTCCCCTCCGGTTTCTCTATTCTCTTCTTCTGGAACTCAGATCTTTACTCAGATCTTTGGTTTCCTAGAGCAGTCCTTTAATATTTGTTATTATTTATCTCCTATTTTACATCTTTTTGTCCTTTCCCCCGTCTTTCTGAGTGATTTCCTCAAGTATAACTTCAAGCTGCATGGGGTGGGGAGAAATTGGGAGATCTAACAGCTTCTTCAACAGACTCGCTAATCCCTGAGCCAGTGGGGTATTCCGTGGTGTAGATTTGTGGACTCTCAGCTTTCCCCACTGGCTTGGGAGTTAGTACTCTTGACTAAGGTACCCAAGTCCCTTACTACTCACACATTTATTTCCTACCTTCCAAAATTCTGCTGCTGCAATTTCATCTGCTGTTTCTCCTGTTCAAGTGCCTTTCAAAATAGGCAGTGTCTTTCCAGTGGGGTTGGAGAGAGGAGATAAAAACCTCACTTTGTATGATACACAAAAGGTTGCCTATATATTTATTTCAATTTTTTTTTTTTTTTTTGAGAAAGGGTCTCACTCTGTCACCCAGGCTGGAGTGCAGCAGTGCAAGCATAGCTCACTGCAGCCTTGACCTTCTGGGCTGCAGCAATCCTCCCTCCTTAGCCTCTCAAGTAACTGGGACTACAGGTGCGTGCCACCATTCCTGGGTAATTTATTAATGTTTTGTAGAGCCTGGGTTTCACTATGTTGCCCAGGCTGTCTCCAATACTTGACCTCAAGCGATCCTCCCACCTTGACCTCCCAAATCACTGGGATTACAAGTGTGAGCCACAGTTCCCAGCTACAAAGATTGTCTGTAATATATACACTGCAAATATTTCCTTCCAGTCTAAAAGTTGCCTTTTGCCTGTGTTTATCATGTCCCCTCTAAATGGAGCTGCTTTTGATTTGTAGAGAAATCTCTTGATCTGTCTCCTGAGCCTGAAATCTTGCAGGAGAAGACTTCAATCAGCAGTGCTTCCCAGTTTTTGTTCTTTTAGGGGTTCAAGGCATCTTCTAGCCCTTAGTCATTCTTAATGAATAAAGCCAGAACACTGAAAGTGCACCGTTCCCTGCCCTGAGTTGCTTCATTCCACTGGGTAGTGATCAGCCCCTAGTAATTCTTGGGACTTCCAGTGGACCTGGAAGTGTGTGGACCTGGAAGTGGATTGGTGTGCTTCCAGCTCCCCAATCAGACATGCAAGACTCCATTCTCTAGGCAGGGTGCCTGTCAAGTCCTCACCATGAGGGCACCCATCCTCAATTCACTGCATGGACTTGCTTCTTGGACACTACCCTCAGCATCTCCCTCCCCCAAGACTGCCTCATTAGCCGGGTTATTCAAGGCCGTGTTCCCACAGGGCACAGCTCTGAGCAGGAGCAATGCAGACCCCAGGTGCATACAGATACGGCTCTTGGCTTGATGCCATTTATAAGCAGTGACTGATAAATCCAGAGCTTTGGATCAGATAAAACTTTGATAAATGGCCTCTTCGCATGCTGGTAGCAATACCCACTCCTGTCCATTCTGAGTCACCTGCTGCAATCAGCTTCATTTTCTTTAATCAACAGCACAGGCAACAATGCTTGAAAGTGATCGCACTAGTGAGAAATGGTGGAGATAGTCCCCTACCGAAGGGGACCTGAGACAGAAAAGTACAAAACTCACAGCCCTGTTCAGAAGCCCCCATGCCTGGAATAACGCAGCCCGTCTTCCTCTATCTTGGCTGTTTGAAGAGGAACAAAGATGGCATCCTACAGTAGACAACAGAGGTCCCTGGACCTGTGCACAAATGCAAGGCATCACCCCAAGCATCCCCTTTGCCGGGCACACCTCACCTGCCCTTAGTCCACCTGCACCTGGAGCAAGTGGCTGGCCAGCCCTGGCTACTTCTCAGAAGGAAGTAAGCCACCTCTCTCCCTCTCATGCTTGTGAAAACACAACTCTGTCTTCACCTTGTCTACACCATCAGGTCCACAAAGCCACCCCTTTCCCCACCGTGAATCAGAATCTCCCAGATAAAGGAGTTGTGTTGGCCTAACAGATAGGCAAGCAAATTGGGCCTGTTTGCAAGGGATAAAGCATTTGGAGAGCTGAAAGTTTCTTTAAAGCTGTTAAGTACACCATTCAGTCCTATTCAGGCCCCTCAGCCACACGGGACAGTTCCATGCATGTAGCCCCCCACTAATAACCATTCCCCACCCCCTACACACCCACACCTCTGCATATCAGGACTCTCAATTTGGCAGCCCTTGTTGCTGTCTACAAGAATGAAAACAAAACAAAAAAACAGTTTTCCCAGGAGGGAAGCTGGGTGAAGAAGACATGAAATGCATAGAGCCTTCTCCTTCTGGCCCATGACAGACATGAACACACAGATGCAACACAACTCTGGTCCAAACATCCCTGAGCCCGGACATTCTATGAGTCTGTTGCTTCCTTTGTAAAATGAGGAGAAAGTGACTCAGACTTGAGAGACAGACAATGAAACCAGATTTCAAAGCCCAGGTCTGCCACTGACCTGCTGTGCAACTCAGGGCAATTTAATATAATCTACTTCTCTGAGCTTGGTTCCTTATTTGTAAAATAAAGATTTACATCTCAAGGTGTATTCATTTACTCAGTCATTCAGCAAATATTTATTTGACTTGTACTGAGCTCCAGGCAGTGTTCTAGGTGTTAGCAATGGTCATGAACAAATGAACTCTGTAGGGTATGGCACAGCACACAGGTGCTAAGTAAATAATGACTGTTATTACTCTCACTATTGCTAATGAGTTTTGTCATGAGGAGCAACTGGAATTAAAGTATGTTAGTGTATTTTGTAAGTGTAAAGCTCTCTGCAGACATTAGCTGATACTATTTCTTCCATGGCTCATGCTCTAAGAGAAGGCCAATGGGTTGCTCTCAGCCCCTTTCAGCATTGCAAGAGAGCTGCCACCAGTTCTTGCCACATCTCCTGTCTCATGTACACAGCTATCTTAGAATTCATGCTCTGAACAGGCAGCAAGCGAGATCAGGCAGCAAGAGAGATCAACCTTTTTCTTTCTCCAAGTCTCAAGGTGCCTCTTTTGTCTTGCGTTTCTCTGATCATTGGAGCTTTAAGCATAACTACCAGATTTTCAAATTAGTCATATTTGTCTGTGTGCATTTGTACACATACTAATCAGCATCAAACACATCTGGGTGGATAGAGATAAACAGATACATAGATAGACAAATGATAGATAATAGACAGATGATAGATAGACAGATGATAGAGGTTAGATAGACAGATAGATTGATAATAAATAGATGATAGGTAGATAGGTAGATAGATGATTGATGGATACATAGATAGATAGATAGATAGATAGACAGATAAATCTGTGATTGCCTACCTACAATGAAGCCTCTTTAAGGAAGGTCCCCAGGGGTTGGGTGTTCTACAAAACTAAGCTCAACCATTTCTGCCCCCAAATGAGGCCATGAAGAGGCGGAAAACAAAAGGAGGGGAGGGCCAGCTGGTGCTGCTGATTTTAACCCAGCAGGCTATCAGGTTGCACTAGCCAAACCCTGGGTTGGATGAGCCATGGCAAGATCAAGGTTGGACAAGGGTAACTGTGAATGGCTCAGCAGTCCCTCTCCATAAGTAGTTATTTCTCTCTTTGGAGAGAAGAGCTTTGCTTCAGGATCTCTGTCCATGTGTGATGAATGGTTGGGACCAGAAAGACATGCATGTGTCAAAAATAGAGTGAGCCTGTATTCCTGCGGAAGGTCAAGTCAAGTATATGACTGGCCCTGGGCAACACCAAACTCACCACTGCTGATTCCTACAGAGTGTTCTCCTGCCCTGACACCATGGCTCTCAGGGCCCTCCCGTGCCCAGAAGCTAATCAGCATCAGACACATCTAGGAGAATTTCAGGGACTGCAGCCTCCCTTGAAGGTGGCAGAGAGAACCAAACCCTCAACCCACCCCCAGTCACAAAGGTAAAATCAGGATGGAAACCAAAAGACCCATTTTTGTACTTAATTTCCATTGATTAAAAAAATATGTAAATGCAAAGATGTTGACACGATTAAGCCATTATGGGCTTATTGCGCAATTATTTCTTTGATAGTTCATGACGGCTCAATTGGAGGCATAATGGACTATTATGCAATGACATCTTTGCTGAGTTTTTTGCTTGTTTTCCTCTTTTCCTCAATTTTCTTTCCTTCATCTTTCCTCCTTTAAAAAAAGAGAGAGAGAATTTTTCATTTGCAGATCATTGACTTTTTAATGTCAGATTATTTACTCAATAGTCAATAACGATGCCTTTGGATTCATTATGGGCTATCGTGTAAATAGCTAATTGCATTAATTACAGCCTTTTTACAAATGTTTAGTTTGCAGCTCATCACACCCACGGACTGTGTAATTGCTGCTATCGGGGCTGATGGGCAGGCACAGCCCTGGGTGCCTGCATGGTGACAGGGGGACGTCTGTTGCCTTTGTTCTAACCTGACCAAGTTAGAACCACTAACCACATCTGTGCATGCATGTGTGCCTGTGTGTGTTTATGTAGAGGGGAGCTATGGCATGAACATTTGTCAATTATTTCACTTTATGTTCATAAAGATGAGGAGGGATTCTTTTGTGGCTGAAAATTTTGCTTTGAAAACCTTCATGCTAATTTAAAGGAGGAAAAGTCTATGAGTTGGAAAGACTAACTTATTAAGAGGCAGTGTGTTCTGTGAGGCATTTTTCTTTTGTAGATTGGAGCTAGTGATTTTGAGAGCAGATTCAGATCCTGG
This sequence comes from Pongo pygmaeus, assembly GCF_028885625.2. Taxonomy (NCBI): domain Eukaryota; kingdom Metazoa; phylum Chordata; class Mammalia; order Primates; family Hominidae; genus Pongo; species Pongo pygmaeus. The sequence goes on from NC_072393.2 coordinate 36,997,873, forward strand.
AGTGCATACAGAACAAATCTCCCAGGATCTGGCCGATGTACTCACGAGGCTCATTGTCTTCTTGTCAACAGGGCTTTGTGTTTGTGAACGGGGATTCTCATATGCATAGAGCCTTTGTGGAAGCCATCTAATATCTTTTGCATGTACATTTGAGGAAAACTGAGGCAGAAGATAAACACGGTCAGCACTGGGTCAGCTGGTGTTCACTTGTAGTGAGGCAGGTGGTTCCTTGGATCAAGGTGACCATTTTCCATTCCGTCACCTGCCTGTTTTCTGAGCTCCAGGGCCAACCACAGCATCTTCCTTTATTGTCCCAGGGGGTTCCTTTCCTTCCTTCTTGTACCCTTCCCAAGCATCTCTTCACAGCCTTCACTGCTTGGCATAGACCACCCCTGGCCAAGTTGTCAGTCCAGATAGATTGCTCTGCATGTCAGGGGTTCAGCAGTATGTTCAAAATTGAAAACATAATCTCGATCACTTTTTAAAGACAATTCAGGACACCTATCAGAGGTCAGACTGAGTTAGCATTTTGAGTAAAGGGACACAAAAATTGTGCTCTGCCCCCAAACTGAAAGGCCTTCCTCCACAACTATAGTGAACCCCACAGTATACTGGGCAAGGGGTCTTATCTGCAAGATGTCCATCCACTCATCATCCCTCCCCAATACAGAACCTACAGAAGAACCATGACCAATCTGCATAAACCATTTAATCCAAAGACAGCATAGCATGCACTGATCACATAAACACTTCCGCTTGCGGCAATTTTAATATATACCTTCTAAAATCTCACTGAACCGAACATCACAAAGAGGGATATGAAATTAGTAAGGCTTCTTGAATATTCCAAAGAAAAATAATTACCTTTCTGCACTAAAAAAAAGCTGGTATTGGGGAATTTATATAAAAGGTCAACTTCAGGGTTAGATACTAAAGGCCAATGGTGACCCCTTCCAGATCCATCCTCCTTCTACGTCTATATCCATTTGTCTTAACCAATCAGATCTAGTTCACCAAGTTGCAAGCAAGAACCTGATGCACAAGCACACACTCTAGTGTGAACTCGTGCAGACATTAAAAAGTATTTTCAAAATTTTAAGTCAGAAATACAGAGATTTGGAGGTTCTCCTTCAAACAACAGCAAAGTTTAATTTCCCAGAAACATCAGCCCTTAAGCATTTTGGGAATGAAACTCTTTCAGGGATGGAGGAAAAATGCTTCAGATATTCTTGAAAGGAAAGCATTTGGACCCTGTGTGGCCAGTGCAAAAGTGGCCCTGTTCATTTGGTCAGTGTTGACAAAATGCTGAAGGTCCTCAGGCCTTTGCCATTTCAACTCCTAGAACTTGAACTTGTGGGTTGGTGAAATAACGCATAAATGTCTCCTGTTAGCCGCACATCTCTTTCTCCACCTTTAGAATGCTTTCCTCTATTTGACCACTTTTCAAGTATTAATGGTAAGTCATAATTCCAAAATAATTTTGAGAGCAAAAGAAAATAAATACACCCAGCCTAGGAGATAAAAAAGAGTTATGGGACTAGTTTAGACAAGATTATGACACTTATCATTCAACTAAAACCATAACGTAATAAAGAATTTTACACATTACATGGTCCTCTTTTCTTAACATAAAGGGATAAATGGCACACTTCTCATATCTAGCAACATAAGGTACTCAAATCTATTCAGATGGTTCTACTAAAATTGGGAGAATTAGGAAAAAGAAAAGATGCTTACTAACTGGAAAATTTCATGCATTTTTTAAATTTTTATTTTACATGTGCAGGTTTGTTACATGGGTATATTGCCCCCAGGTAGTGAGCATAGTACCCAATGGGTAGCTTTTTAACCCACACCCCCTCCCTCCCTCTCCCCTCTAGTAGTCCCCAGCATCTATTGTCCCCATGTTTATGTCCATGTGTGCTCAATCCTTAGCTCCCACTTGTGAGAACACATGGCATTTTTTCAGTTCCTGCATTAATTAGCTTAGGATTCTGGCCTCCAGCTCCATGCAAGTTGCTGTAAAAGACATGATTTTGCTTTTTAATGGCTGCAGAGTATTCCATTGTGTACATGTACCACATTTTCTTAATCCAGTCCACCATTGATGGCCACCTAGGTGGATTTCATGTCTTTGCTGTTGTGAATAATGTGGGCATGAACATACATGTGCATGTGTCTTTTTGGTACAATGATTTGTTTTCTTTGGGATGTATACCCAGCATTGAGATTTCTGGGTTGAATGATAGTTCTGTTCTAAGTTCTTTGAGAAATCACAAAACTGCTTTCCACAGTGGTTGAACTAATCTACATTCCCACCAAAAATATATAAGCATTCTCTGCAGCCTCGCCAACATCTGATGCTTTTTGACTTTCTGATAATAGCCATTCTGACTGGTGTGAGATGGCATCTCACTATGGTTTTGATTTGCATTTCTCTGATGATTAGTAATGATGAGCATTATATCATATGCTTGTTGGCTGCTTATATGTCTTCTTTTGAGACAAGTCTGTTTATGTCTTTCATTCATTTTTTAAGGGGCTTATTTGTTTTTTAGTTCGGGAATTTCTGAGTCTTGGTTGCAAATGTCAGAAACCAATTTCAAGGTGGTTTAGGGTAAATGGATTTATCAAGAACATCCTCCAGGTGCCCCATAGAGCCAGACAGAGCAGTGGGCTGGATCTCAGGAGCCCTGGGAGGCAAAGCATTCAGGGCTCTCACACTCTCTTACCACTTCTTCCCTCTCCCTCTCTCTGCCAAGGTGGGCACCATGGCAGTCAAACACTCCCAAGATTCTACTGCTGAAAAGAAAGTCTCTCTGGATCCCAAATCCAAAAAATTGTAATTGTTGAGTATCCACCACTGAACTTAACAATGGTGCCAGGAGATCATTTGAATCAAAGCTAATCACCCAAGACCATTTGAATGCAGCAGGGAGAGTGGGGGAATGATGGAACAGATTCTATGAGAAAAGGTAGAAAAATTGGGATAAGCAGTGAAAACAAAATGTATTCTCTAAGTACAGGCAGGATTTCCCATGGTAGTAATTATGACCCTCTTTCAATTATCCATGCCTTGGGTATAGCTAATGAGCAGCAGCTGGGGTAAGCGGAAGCAGAGTTACAGACAATCAGCAAGCATTTTCCAAACCCTTGCAACATGGACTGTGATATAGTTTGGATGTTTTGTCCCCTTCAAATCTCATGCTGAAATGTGACCCCCACCTGATTTCAAATTACACTACGGAGCTATAGTAAACAAAACAGCATGGTACTGACGTAAAAACAGACACATAGACTAATAGAACAGAACAAAGAACCAAGAAACAAACAAATCCACATGCCTAGAGTTAATTTATTCTTCACAAGATGTCAAAAACATACACTGGGGAAACTCAGTCTCTTCAATAAATAGTGCAGGGAAAACTGGGGATCTGTATGCAGAAGAATGAAGCTAGACCCCTATCTCTTGCCATATACAAAAATCAACTCAAAATTAATTAAACACTTAAATTAAACATTGGAGAAACTCTTCAGGACATTGGTCTGGGCAAAAATTTCTTGAGAGTACTTGAGAGTACTAATAAGCCACAAATACGGGCAACCAAAGCAAAAATGGACAAATGGGATCACATCAAGTTAAAAAGCTTCTGCACAGCAAAGGTAACAATCAACAAAGTGAAGAGACAACTCACGGAATGGGAGAAAGTATTTGCAAACTACCCATCTAACAAGGGATTAATAACCAGAACATATAAGGAACTCAAACAACTCTACGAGAGAAAAATCTAATAATCTGATCAAAAATGGGCAAAAGTACATACAAATGGCAAACTGGTATATGAAAAGTGTGCAACCTCATTCATTATCAGAGAAATGCAAATCAAAACTACAATGAGATATCATCTCACCCCCGTTAAAATGGCTTTCATCCAAATGACAGGCAATAACAAATGCTTGTGAAGATGTGGAGAAACAGGGAACCCTTATACACTCTAATGCAAATTAGTACAAATACTATGGAGAAGAGTTTGGAGGTTCCTCAAAAATCTAAAAATAGAGCTGTCATATGATCCAGCAACCCCACTGCTATATATCCAAAAGAAAGGAAATCAGTATGTCAAAGGGACGTCTGCCATCTCTGTTGCAGCAGTATTTATAATAGCCAAGATTTGGAAATAACTTAAATGTCCATCAATAGATGAATGAATAAAGAAAATGTGGTACATATACAGGATAGAGTATATCAGCCATAAAAAAAAAAAAGAATGAGATCCTGTCATTTGCAACAACATGGATGGAACTGGAGATCACTATGTTAAGTGAAACAAGCTAGACACAGAAAGATAAACATTGCATCTTATCACTTACTTGTGGGATCTAAAAGTCAAAACAATTGAACTACTGGAAATAGAGAGTAGAAGAATGGTTACCAGAGGCTGGGAAGGAGAGCAAGGGTTGTTGGGGGAAGTGCGGATGGTTAATACATACAAAAAAATAGAAAGAATGAATAAGACCTACTATTTCATAGCACAACAGGGAGACTATAGTCAAAAATAATTTAATTGTACATTTTAAAATAACTAAAAGAGTATAATTGGATTGTTTATAACAAAAAGGATAAATACTTGAGGTGATGGATACTCCATTTACCCTGATGTGGTTATTAACACATTGCATGCCTGTATCAAAATATCTCATGTAGCCCATTAATATATATACCTACTATGCAGTCACAAAAATTAAAAATTAAAAAATTAAAAATAAAAACAAAGTGATCCCCAGTGTTGAAGGTGGAGCCTGGTGGGAGGTGTTTGGGTGATGGGGGCACATTCCTCATGAATGGCTTGTGCCCTCTCCACAGGCAGGAGTTCACATGGGATCTGGTTGTTTAAAGAGTCTGGGAGCTCCGCCTTCTCTCTCTTGCTCCCTCTCTCAACACTGGCTCCCCTTCACCTGCTGCCATCATTGGAAGCTTCTTAAGGCCTCACCAAAAGCAGATGCTAGCACCATGCTTCCTGGACAGCCTGCAGAACCATGAGCCAAAATAAATCTCTCTTCTTTGTGAATTACTTAGCCTCAGGTATTCCTTTGGAGCAATGCACATGAACTAACACAAGCCCAGTAGGACAGAAAGGTAAAACATGGTCCCTAACCTCATGGAGCTTAGGTTCTCAGGATAGGGGGAAAAAAAGAGTAGATTTAACTGGGGGAACTTTGTGACATCAGTTAGGGTCGCAGCCAAGTAATTCAGCCTGGTCAGGAGGGGGGTGAGATAGCCGATGGTATTAAAAAGGATGTGTGTGCGCAACTCTCAGAGCGGGGTTGTGGGGCACAGCCACAGGGAAAGAAGTGGCAAACACTTCCTGCATGCAGACCACGTGGAGTTTATGGTACAGAAAGTGGATCCACCTCCCAAGGGTAATGCCACATGTCCTCTAACATCTCTGATGAAAAGGTGCTATCTTTATATGAATATTCCAGCAAGTGCTAATAATGCTATTGTTCCTGTCACTTATGACAATTTCTTATATAACTTCCCAGAAAGATAGTCTGACCTGGACCTGGAATTCTGAGAGGTTCAGAGAAGCAAATATCCTTATCCAAGGGATAGCACAGGGACCCCAGGAGTCTGCCCTAAGACTTCAGACCATCATCTCTGCCATCCATAGGTCTGCGCTGGGTGCAAGTCACCAGATCCATTATCGGGAAACCAAAACAGCCACTTTGTGAGAATCACCCTTCTCCTTGAGCATCCCTGCCAGGTGTGCTGGGAGATACACATGGACCTCACTGGAGGAAATCAGTCAATCAGTGGCAAGTGGGCAAGGCACACATATTACAAAGGATTCACACCATGAATAATGTATTTCAGACTTCCCTTCAATATCAAGATCCCATACATATTCTTTTCCTTGAGAGAGAGAGTTTCACTTTTGCTGCCCAGGCTGGAGTGCAATGCTCACTTCAACTTCCGCTTCCTGGGTTCAAGCAATTCTCCTGCCTCAGCCTCTGGAGTAGCTGGGATTACAGGTGTGTGCCACCATGCCCAGCTAATTTTTGTATTTTTAGCAGAGATGGGGTTTCACCATGTTGGTCAGTCTGGTCTTGAACTCCTGACCTCAGGCGATGCACCCGCCTCAGCCTCCCAAAGTGCTGGGATTACAGGCGTGAGCCACCGCGTCTGGCCACAGATTCTTAAATGAATCAATTTCCAAAAGTTTGTTTCCCATATGAAGTTTCAGAAATATGTAAAATATGACATATAATTAGAGTCTGTAGAACTCTAGAAGACTGGAGCTGAAAGTGGCTGCAGGCATATGTAAGCCCAATGACTTTTCTAACTGAAGTGTGTAGAAGTATCACCTATGTCACCTGTCAAAAAGACCTCCATGTGCCTTCCCCAGGCAGTCTGATTCTGAAGACCTGGGGCAGACCCAGCAAGCCTGATGCTGGACATTCATGAATCCCACTGCTAGGGAAACAGAAGCAGGATAGCTTCAGTGACTCCTGGAATCACACAAAGCCTGGACAGAGCTGGGACTAGAACCCAGAGCTCTGATGCTCAAAATGCTGCCTCTAGTTCAGTAACTGCTTTTCTAGAATGCCTAGATGATGAATGGCTTCAAAAACTGGAATATTTTATCTCTAATTCTGATAAGCAACAATTATTTCCCAGAGGGTGGGGCAAATAGAATATAAGGCAGAAGATAAGGATGTTTTATAAATTGGAAGAGAAGTCTCCAGCCCCGCACTAATCCACTCTGCTTTGCTCTAAACTAAAGAGGATTGCATTTACTTTTTTTTTTTTTACTTTGAAATAATAGACTGAAAGAAAAGGTTCCAGAAGAAAATCCAAATGAACGCCCAAGCCATGTTCTCTCACAAAAGAATACTGAGCAAACTTTTAATGCAGATGATCCTGGAACAATTTAATAGCTAAGTGATCCATGATTTTTCTTAACATCTAACCTCATTAAAAGAGAGAGGGAGAGAAAAAAGAAGCTGAGAAATATCTTTCAAACCCGATGAATTCAATGCCACTTCTTTTTCTTTTACTTAATTTTCCAGGTATCTCAGCATGATCTGAATAAATTATGCTGACAATACCATAATATAAATGATAAATCATCAACACAATTTTAGTGATATATTGCATGAAATGTAAATAATAACCAAGGCTGCTAATTGGCTTGCTTCTTGGGAACAAAGCTGTGACCGCGTGGCTGTGCCAGTCTTCACTCCGTCATTAAGTATTTCTGCTGGTAGGTTGTTTCTGCTGATCTGGAGAGGAAAGCGCAGCCTTGCAGGCAAACCTTTGTGTGAAACTTCTTGGAGCAAGAGCAAGGGCTTGAGAGAGAGAGACCATGGTGAGTTGCAGGCGATACTTTCTTTGTTCCTCCAGAGTGCCTGTGAGTTGCAAGTTGGCCTCGCTTCCCGTGCAAAACTGTGTTCCCCTAGAAGCAGCAGCAAGACTGAGACAAGGGAAATCTCTTCAAGTCAGTTAAGTTGCTGAATCTTTCCAAAAACTCTTCTGACTCATTTTGATTTCTTCCTCTCTTTTTTTTTTGCTTTGATAACGATTTGATTACAACTTCATTTGACCAGAAACATAAGCTGTTTCTATGTGCTTCTTATTTTGAAAATACCTTGTTAGCATTCATCATATGTTTATGGAGCTTAAAAATATATTTTGTTTCCTTTTCCCAAACAAACCCTTCTGCTTTCTAACAGGGTTGGGCTTCTTATCTACAGTGTTCCCTCTGTGTCAAACGATGTCTTCAGAAAAAAAATAACCTGGGGCATAGTGGGTACATTCATTCATTTACTGAGCATACCAGACCAGGGTTTGAGTCCTGAGGGGACACCATGTGAATCCCAGGGGGCAGGTTTCCACTCTTAGGGTCTTACATCCTAGTGGGAGGGGCAGGCAGAGAAAGAAGAAACATAATACATTTAAAAAATTGATTTGAGATCAAGTTGTTTAAAACAATATAGAGCAATAAGACAGAGAGGAGCAGGTGTGATAGATGGTTCCAGGTGGCCTCCACAAGGAAGTGACATTGGAGTTGGGGCTTGGGGGACCAGAAGGAGCTGGCCATGCAAAGGTCTAGGGAAACTGTGTTCCAGACAGAGGGGCAGCATATGCAAAGGTCCTGAGGCTGGAGCAGTCTATTAAGTGTGAGGGAGGGAAAAAAAAGGCAGCAACTGTGGAACTGGTTTCTCACTGCAGCATGATGGTATCCCAGGGGACCATTTGAAAAAAGAGGAGTTTCTTTCTGCCACACCAGGGGTCGCTGCACAAGACTCCACCCCCATAGCTCCCACTTCACATCATACCTTTCATCAGTGGGGCTGTGACTTCAGAGCTTCCAGGAATGCAGCTCCCATACCCGGTCTTCTCCCAACTCCTTGTGCTCGGGATTTGAATGTGTTTCCTCCTCCAACCTGCTGGCTTCCTAGGAGTAGAGTCACTCTCCTTAAAGATTGGCCAGCCCATCACTGATGTGATCTAGCTCAGAGTGGGTCCTGGAGGCCACTGCCAGGGACTGGGCCTGGAGTGTGGTTTCTGTGTTCGTAACCACTGTACTATTCTGTTCTTCTGCTGCTAATAAAGACATACCCGAGTCTGGGTAATTTCTAAAGAAAAAGAGGTTTAATGGACTCAGAGTTCCATGAGGCTGGGAAGGCCTCACAATCATGGTGTAAGGTGAAAGGCAGGTCTTACATGGTGGCAGGCAAGAGACAGTGTGTGCAAGGGAACTCTCCTTTATTAAACCATCAAATCTCGTGAGACTTATTCACTATCACAAGAACAGCATGGGAAAGACCTGCCCCCATGATTCAATTACCTCCCACCGGGTCCCTCCCATGACATGTGGGAATTGTGGAAGCTACAATTCAGAACAAGATTTAGATGGAGACTTACCCAAACTATATCAGCCACTTTGGGTTCCAGAAACAAAAGCACCCAGCCGGGAGCCTCTGATGGGATGCTTCTTGCTACACACGGGCCCTGGCCTGCTGCCCCTTGTTTATTGGCCAGAAAATCTGGCAACTCACCACCCTAGGAGTATGAGAGCATGACATGTCAGGTCCCTGACACCTGAAAGTGAAGCCACCAATGCATTCCCTGGAGAGATCCCTTAAGTGGCTCACAGCAGAGAGCAACTGTCTTGATGAAAAGTTCTGAAGACTAAAGAACTGCCCCTAAATATTCCTCTCTCAAATGAGCTGGCAGCTGTACTTCCTTCTAAGAGTTAACTTGGACACTGGCCTGCACCCCAGAGAAGGTCCCATGAAGTCAACCAGCAGCTGAATAAGGGCAGCTTTTACTGTCAAAAATTATCAAGACAGGGACTGTGGCCAAACAGAAGAGCTGCAGGTTTAGCAACTCTCTTCTTGCAGCCGTCATTTCTAGGCCTCCATCCTACCATCATCAAAACCATTTATTAAGCACTCCATCTGCATAGAGCTCCCATTTAGGCCTGGGACACAGTGAGTCTGTTAGACAAAAGGTCCCCATCACAGAGTTATGGGCCCATCACAGACAGACAGTGATGAGGCCGACTAGCTAATTAAGGCAGGCATTAAGCCAAGAGGCAGAGTTACAAAGCATTTGCACTGGACACAGGCAGAAGAGTCCAAAGGTCCTAGTGGGGAGGAGAGGTGGGGAAAGAGGTCCTCATGCAACTCTGCCATTTCAAAGGCTTCCTTATCCAATGAAGAGCCATGTCCATTGGATTCAAAGTCAAAGGATGATCATTATTATTTTTTCGTTTCAATAGCTTTTGGGGTTCAATAGGTTTTTGGTTACATGAATGAATTCTACGGTGCTGAATTCTAAGATTTCAGTGCACCCACCTATCACCTGAGTAGTGTACATTGTACCCAATATGTAGGTTTTTAAATCCCTCCCCCCACTTCCCAACCTCCCCCTAATCTCCAAAGTCTGTCATATCACTCAATCTTTGCGTTCTCATAGCTTAGTTCCTACTTGTAAGTGAGAACACGCAGTGTTTGGTTTTCCATTCCTGAATTACTTCACCTAGAATAATGGCCTCCAGCTCCATCTAAGTTGCTATAAAATACATTATTTAGTTCCTCTTTATGGCTGAGTAATATTCCATGGTGTATATGTACCACATTTTCTTTATCTACTTATTGGTCAATGGGCACTTAGACTGGTTCCATATCTTTGCAATTGTGAGTTGTGCTGCTATAAACATGCACGTACAAGTGTCTTTTTCATATAATGACTTCTTTTCCTTTAGTTACATACCCAGCAGTGGGATTGCTGCATTGAATAGTAGATCTACATTTTGTTCTTTAAGGAATCTCCATATCATTTTCCATACAAGTTGTACTAATTCACATTCCCATCAGCAGTGTAAAAGTGTTCCCTTTTACCACATCCACACCAACATCTATTGTTTTTTGACTTTTTAGTTATGTCCATTCTTATAGGAAGGAGGTGATAGCTCATTGTAGCTGTAATTTGCATTTCCCTGAAAATTAGTGATGTTGAACATTTTTTTTCATATGTTTAAGAAATGGCCTTCATGTCCATTGCCTTTGTTTGAGTTCCTTATAGATTCTAGACACTAGTCTTTTCTCACCTGTACAGTTTGCAAATATTTTCTCCCCTTCTGTGGGTTGTCTGTTTACTCTGCTGATTATTATTATGATGATGATTACTATTATTATTATGCAGAAGCATTTTAATTTAATTAGGTCCCATTTATTTATTTTGATTTTTGTTATATTTGCTTTTGGGGTCATGGTCATGAATTCTTTGCCTAGGCCAATGTTCAGAGAGTTTTTCCAATGTCATCTTTTTGAATTTTTGCAGTTTCAGGTCTTAGATTTATGTCTTTGATCTATTTTGAGTTGATTTTTGTATGAGGTGAGATATGGGGATCTAGTTTTATTCTTCTACATGTGGCCTGTCCATTTTCCGAGCACCATTTATTAAATAGGTTGTCTTTTCCTCAATTTATGGTTTTATATGCTTTGTCAAAGATTAGTTAAAAAAAAAATTGTGTACCAGACTTCCACTTCAGGAGCAACATGGCGTAGCCTCACCTTCCCCTTCCATTGACCTCTAAATATAACTAAATACTGTGGAATTTATTCAATAGACAATGTTAGAAGGACTCTAAAGGCTGGAAAGAAGAGGATGGACTACTTAGGAGACTTGGAGCTTGAATGCCAATGTGGTGAGTTCCGCAGATTTTCTTTGCATCTTCCATATACTACTACACTAGACTTCAGAGGAGCTTGCAACCCAGAACTGCCAACAAGTACACACACACAAACCTGCATGCACAAAAGGGAAGCCAAGGCACTGGGCATGGGGAAGCCCAACAAAGACCATGTGGGAAATTCCAAACCTGCTGCACAACCCAGGCCCAGAACAGTGGTCTGTTTGTTAAGCACAGTGACAGCAAAGCCCAGTGATGCCAACCCTTGTCTTACAACCAGGGTCCTGAAGGGTAGTCTGATCTATCTTCAGTGGCAACAGCAAAGCTCCAGGATAGCCTAGACCCTACTCCATAACCAGACTTCAGTGGACAGGCCAATCTGCAATCAGCAGCCAACAGCAGCAGCAGTGAAGCCCCATGTCTCCCTGGTCTCTAACCAGGAGCATGAGGAGACTCAGGCCCAGCATCTCCTGCCTTTCCTCCCCAGATGGTCATCCAGTGACAGCAGCCATCCCAGAGAAGCAAGTGTCTTATTTTTTCTACATTTGACACCATCAGAAATTGCTCAGGAGCCCCAGCAGCACCTGAAGCATGAAATAGACTAGAACAGCATCACAGGGCTCAAAAATCTAAACTGTCACTGGAACTAAAGTTCACAAAAGTGGGCCAGAAAGTGCACACTAAACCCAAACAGAGTGACTGCCTACTGAAATAGAAGATTGAAATAGGATTATTAGTGCTCTGCCGTAATAATCAAAATATACAAGATACAATCTAATTCACTCCTCATACCAAGAACCAGAAAAATCATAATTAGAAAGAAATAAGGCAATCAACTAACACCCGTACCAAGTTGCATCTGATGCTGAATTTATCTGACAAAGAGTTTAGAACAACCATGGTAAAAATGCTTCAACAAGCAATTACAAATTCATATGAAACAAATGAAAAAGTGGAAAAAAAATACAAGTTGTAAAAGCCACCAAATTAAAATTATATAACTGAGAAAAAAAATCCCAAATAAAAAATCCATTGGTGAGTTCAGTAGTAAACTGGAGATGACAGAGGACAGAAGCAATGAACATAAAGACAGATCAATAGAAGTTACTCATTCAGAACAACAGAGGGACAAATTTAACAGAGCCTCAGGGATCTGTGGGAAAATAACCAAAGGTCTAACCTTTATATTATCAGAATCCCAGAAGGAAAAGAGACAGTGGGACTGAGAAAGTATTTGAAAGAAATAATAGTTAAAAACTTCCAAAATTTGGTATAAATAAATAAATAAATAAATAAATAAACCTGCAGATTTTTGAAGCTGGGCAAGTTCCAGATATAAACCTGAAGAAATCCACTCCAAGACACATCACAACACTGAAAACTAAACCCAACAAAAATAACATTAAAGAGAGAAATAATGCATTACCAAAGGAAAAAAACACCAATTTGAATGACAATGGATTTTTTTTTATCTGAAGCTATGGAGGCCAGAAGAAAGTAGCACAATATTTTTCAAGTTTTGGGAAAAAAAAAAAAAGAAGAAAAGGACTGTCAACCTTAAATCCTATATCCAGCAAAAGTGCCCTTCAGGAATAATGAAAAAATAATGACTTTTTCAGACAAATAAAAACTAAGATAATTTGGAGCACACCTACTGTTTGAGAAGGGGTAAGGAAAGCTGTCCAAACAAAAAGAAAAGGACAACAGAAAAAGAATATAATATTTGAAGAAGAAACAATGGAATGGGTAAAAACAGAAGTCAACATACTAGACCATCCTTCAACTCATGAGTTTCTTTGTGGTTAAAGCAAAAGCTACAACACCATCTAAGGTGGTGATTAAGGTATATAAAAGAAATGCTTTAAAATAATTATATTTTAAAAGTGGAGAGGATAAGGGTGCCTAAATAGAAGTAAGGTCTATATACACTTCACTTTAGGTGCTAAAACCTAAATATCTTACTATTATGTCTATGGTAAGATTTACAGTAACCACTAAGAAAACTATACAAGGTGACATATTCAAAAATACTAGAAACAAATCAAAACGGAACTGTGAAAATTTTGAATTAATCCACAGAAAGGCAAGAAAAATAAAAACAGAACAAAAAATACCACAGGAACAAATAGAAAACAACTCACAAAAAAGCAAACCTAAATCTTAACATGTCAATAATTACTTTATGTGTACATGGTCCAAACACAGCTAAAAGATAGTGATTTAGCAGAGTAAACAAAAAATATGACCCAATACATGCTATCTACAAGAAACTCACTTTAAATATGACAACTAGGTAGATTGAGTGTAAAAGAATGGAAGAAAAAAATATACATATATCTTGGAATAAATAATCAAAAAATCACGAGAGTAGGTATTCAGATGAAGGGACTTTGAAGCAAATGTGTGTGTGTGTGTGTGTGTGTGTGTATGACAAAAAGGAACATGATGTAATGAATCTCCAAGGAGATATAACATTCTTAATTGTGTTTGCACCACATAACAGAACATCAAAATACACGAAGCAAAAACTTATAGACTTGAAATGAGAAATAGAAATATCCACAATTATAGTTAGAATTTCAACATCCTACTATTGGCAACTGATAGAAATACTAGATAGAAAATGAGACAGGATATAAAAGAACTGAACACCATCAACCAACAGAATCTATTTGACATTTATAAAGCATTCCCCTATCCAGCAGCAGCAGAATACATGTTCTTTTCAAGCATTCTTGAGAAATTTACCACGGTAGACTATATCTTGAGTCATGAAACAAACCTCAGCAAATTTAAAAGAATTTTAAATTTTAAATTATTTTAAATCATACAGACTATTTTTTTTTACCATGATGGAATCAAACTAGAAATCATAAGAGAAAGGCAACAGGAAAACCTCCAATAATTGGAAATTAAACAATGCACTTCTAAATAATCCATGGCTCAAGAGGAAGTCTTATTAAAAATACATAACACAGGCCAGGCACAGTGGCTCACACCTGTAATCCCAGCACTTTCGGAAGCCGAGGTGGGCAAATCACTTGAGCCCAGGAGTTCGAGATTAGCCTGGCCAACATGGTGAAACCCTGTCTCTACTAAAAATATAAAAATTGGTAGGGCATGGTGGTGTACACCTGTGCACCTGTAATCCTAGCTACTTGGGAGGCTGAAGCATGAGAATCACTTGAACCCAGGAGGCAAAGGATGCAATGAGCTGAGATCTTTCCACTGCTCTCCAACCTGGGTGACAGAGGGAGACCCCGTCTCAGGAAAAAAAAAAAAAAAGAACAAAATGAAAATAAAAACAAACCATATCAAATTTATGAGATCAAGCTAAAGTAATAGTAAGAGGAATATTTGTATTAGTAAATATAGTTGACCCCTGAACAATATGGGGGTTAGGGGTACTGGTCCCCCAACCCATGCCATGTAGTAAAAAAATGTGTGTATAATTTTTGACTCCCGAAAAACATAACTACTAATAGCCTGCTATTGACCAGAAGCTTTACCAATAATATGAACAGTTGATACACACATTTTATATGTTATATGTATTATATAATGTATTCTTACAAGAAAGTATGCTAGAGAAAAGAAAACATTATCAAGAAAATCATAAAGAAGAGAAAATATATTTACTATTTATTAAGAGGAAGTGGATCATTGTAAAGGTCTTCATCCTCATCATCTTCCCATTGGGTAAACTGAAAAGAATGAGGGAAAGGAAGCATTGGTCTTGCTGTCTCAGGGGTGGCACAGGCAAAAGAGGTGGAGGAGGTGGAAAGGGAGCAAGAGAGGCAGACCACACTGAGTATAACTTTATGGAAATAGATCATGATTTCTGTCTGACTTCTTTGCTTTTTCGTTTCTCTAAAAATGTTTCTATATGGTATCAATTCTTCTTCTATCATTTTCTTTCATTTCATTGCCCCTGTCACAAAAGAGTCCATGTTGTTAAAGAAGTCAACAGCAGTCTTAAATAATTGGAACCCTTCCACCAGATTGCCTAATGTCAACCTGTTTTCTGGCACTGCTTCTTCTATGTCTTCCTCATCATCTGGTACTGGTTTGGAAACACTTCCTGCAAGTCTTCTTCTGTTAACTCCTTTGATGTGGCATCTATTAGCTCTTGAATTTCTCCAAGATCTGTATCTTGAAACCCTTCACACTTCCCCCACCATTTTGGCCATATCCACAGTCTCTTTCAATATGTCCTTGATTGGCTCTGTCACATATCTGGTGAAGTCATGCATAACATCTGGACACAGTTTTCTCCAGTAGAAATGTATTGCTTTGGGCTGGATGGTTTTCATGGCTTTCTATAACAATGATGGTATCTTCATGGAATGGTATAATCTTTCCAGACTTTCATGATGTTCTCTCTATCAAGGTTCTTCTCTTCCGTAGTATGACAATCCTTTCTACAGAGTGTCATATTTAATGAGCTTTAAAGGTCCTTATGACCCCCCAATCTAGAGGCTGAAGTAGAGACATTGTGTTTGGGAGCAAGTAGGATGCCTTCAGTGTTGAACTCATTGGGGTTCTGGGTGGCTAGGGGCATTGTCCAATTTCAAAATAATTTTAAAAGACAGTTCCTAACTGCCAAGGTACTTCCTGACTTCAGAGACAAAGCATCATTGGAACTAACCCCCTCCACCCGCCCCCCAGAAAAAAAGAGTTCTCATCGTCCAGGCCTTCTTGTTACAGGACAACCAAAAGACTGGTAGCTGGTGTTTACCCTTTCCTTTCAAGGCTCAGGGGTTAGTAGCTTTATAGATAAGAGCAGTCCTGATCATAAATCCAGTGCATTTTCACAAAACAGTAAAATTAGCCTGTCCCTTCCTGCCTTAAATCCTGGTGCTGGGGCTGGCTTCTCTTCCTTATGAATAGATGCTTTTTAAGGCTTTTTAAAAAATCAGAATAAGGAGCTTTGCCTGCATTAAAAACCTGTTCAGGCAGATATCCTTTCTTCTCAATGATTTTGTTAATAGTTCCTGGAAACTCATCTGCTGCCTCTTGGTCAGCAGAAGGTGCTTCTCCTGTTATCTTTATATTTTTTAAGCTAAATCTCTTTCTAAAATTATAACATCATCCTTTGCTGGCAATGAATTCTCCAGCTTTAGATTATTCACATTCCTTTTGCTTTAAGTTGTCACATAATGATTTCCCATTTTCTCGAATCGTGTTAGAGTCTACAGGTATGCCTTTCTTATAGCAATCCTGCACCCACATAAAAGCTGCATTTTCAATACAATAATAAAAAGCATTTCACAAAAAATTACCAGTTTTTTGTGCCTACTGGTATAGCTGAAAAGACAGCTTCACAAGTTTCCTTTTCTTTTTTTGCTATGGTCCTTTCCCTGGAATCATTTATCTTGAAATGGCAAATGACTGAGGATATTGGCACATGCCTGAAGTCCCAGAAATTTGGGAGGCTGTGGCAGGAGGACTGCTTGAGCCCAAGAGCTCAAGTCCAGCCTGGGCAACAAAGCAAGATCCCATTTCTTAAAAAAGAAAAAAAAAAGAAAGAAAGAAAGAAAAGAAAGGAAGGAAGGAAATGGCAGGCAACAGCAGCTTTAGACCTCAATCTATGGCACCTATCAAGCAATTAAACTTTTTCTTGTAATATCGTGACTTTTTTCTACTTCTTGGGAGCACTTCCAGCATCACTAGTGGCACTTAGAATGGGCCCCAGAGTGTTATTCAAGATTTACGGTATTGCACTAAACACTATGGGAAATAGATGAGAACCACAAGAAATCACTTTTTACTGAGACACAAACTGCTCATGGGGAGATGATTAGCCTCTCACAGCACTATAAGCAGATACCCTCAACACTAGCTCGCCACAATAGCAACAAGAGGAGGCTGCTAAATTATCACAATAGTCTAACACATGCTACAATTACGTTTTATGCAGGTATAATTTAATATTGCATCCTTACATTTGTTTACATTTCTCTCAACTATGAATGGTGTCTGTGTTTATGTATGTAAGTTCTGATAAATTTTAACTTTTTCTAATAGATGTGTGTATATTTTATGGTAGTAAGTGATAAAATAGACTAGTATTTACATATATTTATGTATGCATAATATACTGAACTTTTAAAAAATGATATTTCTAGCTCATACAGTGTGTGAATTTTTTCAAATTGTTGCAAATTCCCAAAAAATTTTCCAGTATACTTATTGAAAAAAAATCCACATATAAATCACAGTTCAAAACCGTTGTTCAAGGGTAAACTGTGCTTACATTAGAAAAGAGAAAAGTTTTCAAATCAATAATCTAAATTCCTACTTTATGAAACTAGTAGAAAAACAAGATAAACCTAAGGCAAGCATACAAAAGGAAACAATTAAATGAAAAGCAGAAATCAATGAAAGGAAAATAAGAAAATAAAGGAAATAATTGGAACAAATAGCTGGTTCTTTTTTAAAAAATTAATAAATTGATAAATGTCTAGGCAAGCTAACCAAGAAAAAAAAGAGAAGACACAAATTACCAACATCAGAAATGAAATAAGACTCATCACTACTGATCCTACAAAGATTAAAAGAATAATTTAAAAATTCTGTGAACTATTCCATACTCACAAATTTTTTAACTTAGATGAAATGGATTGATTCTTGAAAGACACAAATTACTAAAGCTTACACAGAAGAAACAGATAAGCTAAATAAGCCTACATCTATTAAAAAATTGAATTAATCATTAACAAACTTCCAAAAAAAAGGAAAGCATCAGGCCTAGATGGATTCACTGATAAATTCTACCAAATATTTATGGTAAAGACTATGCCAGTTCTCTACAATCTCTTCCAGAAAATAGAAGCAAGATGCTTAGTAACAGGCCAGCATAACCTTTGACAAAATCCAACACATAATCACAAGAAAACTCTCAGCTAGCTGGGAACTGCCTTAATGTGATAGAGAACATCTACCAAAAATAAATAGCACCATACATAACAGGGAAAAAACAGACACTTTCCCTATAAAGTTGTCAACAAAGCAAAGATATCCTGTCTTGCCTCTTATTCAGCAGCATACTTGAAGTCTTATCTAATGCAATAAGAAAAGAAACAGAAATAAACTTTATAAGACTGGAAAGGAACAAGTAAAATCGTCTTTGTTCAAAGATGACATTATTATCAATGTAAAACATCCCAAAGAATTGATCAAAAACTAAAACAAAACAAAGCAAAACAAATCTCCTGGAATTAATAAGTGAGTATAAAAGGTTACAGGTTACAAGATTAATATACAAAAGTCAATTGCTTTTCTATATACCACAATGAACAATTGAAATTTGAAATTTAAAAATACTATCAGTCAGGTATGGCAGCTTAAGCCTGTAATTCCATCACTTTGGGAGGCCAAGGCAAGAGGATCACTGGAGTCCAGGAATCCAAGATTAGCCTAGGCAACATAGTGAATACACCATCTCTACAAAAAATAAAAATAGGCATAGTGTCACATGCTAGCAGTCTCAGTTGCCGGGGAGGCTGAGGTGGGGGAATCGCTTGAGCCCGGGAGGTCAAGGCTACAGTGACCCATGATTGCATCACTGTACTCCAGTCTGGGGAACAGAGTGAGACTCTGTCTCAAATAAATAAATAAATAAATACGGTTTATAATGGCATCCAAACAATGAAATACTTAGGAATGAAATTAACAAGATACATATAGTATCTGTGCAGAAAACAATAAAACTGTGATTTTAAAAAATCAAAGATCTAAATAAATGGAAGGATATTCCATGTTGATGGATTGGAAGACTCAATATTGTTAAAATGTCAGTTCTTCCCAACTTGATCTATAGATTCAATGTAATCCCAATCAAAATTGCAGGAAGCTGTTTCATAGATAGTCACAAACTGATTCTAAAGTTCATGTGGAAAGGCAAAATAGATACAATGGCTCATGCAATACTGAATATGAACAAAGTTGGAAGACTCACACGACCAAATTTTAATACTTATTATAAAGGTATGGAAATCAAGACAGTATGGTATTAATGAAAAAGCAGACACATAGATCAATGTAACATACTAAAAAGCCCAGAAATAGAGCTGCACAAATATAGTCAACAGATCTTTGGCAAAAGAGCAAAAGCAATTCAAGGGAAAAGAAGTATTTTCAACAAATGGTTCTGAATCAATTGGATGTGCATATTTTAAAAAAGAATATAAACACATACCTTACACTTTTCATCAAAATTAATTCAAAGTTGATCACAAACCTAAATGCAAAATACAAAAGTATAATAAACATCCAGAAGAAAACATGAGAAAAAATCTAAGTGTCTTTGGGTTTGGCAATGAGTGTTTAGATACACCAAAAGTATAATCCAAACTTAATGTTATATAAAAATTAATAAGTTAAATTTTATTAAAACAAAAATTTATAAGATACATATAGTTTCTGTGTATAGACTGGGATAAAATATTTGCAAAACACACCTAATGACCTTGGTTTGGCAATGGGAGTTGACAAATGTATTTCCTATTTTCTCAACTATAGGAAAATAACTCAACTTGTTTTTATACTAGTTTAAAAATATAAGGAGAAGATCTGAACAAAAATCTCACAAAAGAAGATATACAGATAGCAAATAGGTAAATGAGAAGGTACACAACATAATTTATCATTAAGGAATTGTAAATTAAAACAACAATAAGATATCACTATGTACCTATTAGAATGACTAAAATCTAAAAGCGTGATAACATCAAATACTGATGAAGATACAGAGCTACAGAAACTCTCATTCATTGCAACAGAGAATGCAAAATGGGACAGCCGTTTGAGAAGACAGCTTGGCCATTTCTTACAAAGCAAAACATAACCTTAACCATACAAACCAGCAATTGCACTCCTATGTATCTACCCAACTGATTGGAAAATGTATATATGCAAAAAACTGCGTGTGAATGTTTATAATAGCTTTACTCATAATTACAAAAACTGGGAAGCAACTAAGATAGTTTTCAATATATAAATGGATAAACAGATTGTGGTGCATTCATACAATGGAATATCAATATAAGTAATGCTTAAATAAGTAAGTATATGGGAATAAGAGACAAATCTGTAAGAAGAATTCCAAATAATGTACATAGATACTCTGCCCTCAAAGACAGGGAGAGCCCAACTCCTCATTCCTTAGAGATGGATTGTGCTTAGTGACTTCTTTCCAGCAAAGTATACTATGATAAAATGGTGGTGGGTGGGGGGAATCAATAACTTTATAGTGGGGAGACCTGACAACCAACTTCAACAAGGTAATGAAAGTCAGCATCAATAGCGATAGAACATGTTGATAGTATGTACTGTTGACATGATGTAATGAAAATGGCCCTCTACCTCTGTGGTCTTCTTCCCCAAAGCCCATTTTAATTGTGATAAAAGCTACCCAGGCAAATCATGATAAAAACACAGAACAATTTCCAATAGAGGAGCATTTGACAAAATTCTTGACAAGTACTTTTGCAAGCTGTCAAGGTCATCAAAACAAGAAAAGCCTGAGAAACTTTTATATCCAAAGAGAGCCTAAGGAGACAGGATGACTAAATGTAACATGATATTTTGGATGAAACAGAAGAAATTTTATAAAAATTAAGAATATATGAATATAGCATGGACTTTAATTAATAATACTGTATCAATATTCATTTACTAATTATAACAAATGTACCATACTAATGCAAGATGTTAATGACAGAGGAAACTGGGTATTAGGTATGTGGAAGCTGTCTGTAGTATCTTCTCAATTTTTCTCTAAATCCAAATATGTTGTAAAAAATAAATTCTCTTTTTAAAAAATAATAGTCATTTCACATTACTCCACTATGTCTAACCCTCGCTGGAGGGTTAGCTTTCCTTTGGATTTAGAATCAAATTCCAACTACCTTGAAGCCCTTATCTGAGTGCCTTTGTGAAACCTTGTTTACTACTTTTCAGTCAAACTGGTGTTGTTTCTCAGCCTCCCACATTTCCCCACATCTTCTTGTTTCTTTTGTCCACTATTATAATCCTCAGATTTCAAACAGTACCTGAAACATAGTACATGACAACTGGTTGGATGGATTGATGAGGAGATGGATTCATGAACATGACAGTTCCAATAACAAACCAATGATAATTGAGTTTTATGACCTGGAAGAAGCTAATCTCACTGCAATTGTCTACTGATACATTTTGAAGACTCACAAAATACTCATCTGAATCAGTCAGCATTTCATTTTATTAAGGAAATAGTCGTATAATTTAAAAAAATTGTTTTAGAAGCAAAAATGTCCACATGCCCTACAAGTGCTACTAACCTGTGTGTACATCCCTCTTATCCTTAGATCTTATACTACCTTCCAGTGACTTCTTAAGCTAATGGTCTAATCACTTCAAACTAACACTGCACAATTAAGGTAAACTTATATTAACTGAATGATGTCCATTGGACCTCAATAGAATTTCCAGTGTCATTTTAGACACTTTACAGACAACGTCACTTGGAATTAAAAGGAAGAAGTTTTAGAGCTACTCAACTATGTAGAAAATAAAATTTATAATGATCCACAGGGAATAGCTTGACCTCTAGCAGCTTGCAGTCAGGAACAGAGACATGGACAAGAATGAACATCCAGATAATTGAACAAAATCCAAACCACTTCACAGGTAACAGTCAAGGTTAAACATGTCTTATGTCTACAAGCCAACATAAGATCCAGTACTTACTACCTGCAGTAATTTAACACTTCTTAAAATTTCATAATCTCTTTTGCAGCAAATATCAATTTTTTTTCTTTTTTTTTTTTTTTTTGAGACAGGTTCTTGCTCTGTTTCTCAGGCTGGAGTGCAGTTGCACATCTCTGCTCACTGCAAACTTCACCTCCTGGTTTCCAGTGACTCTTCTGCCTCAGCCTCCTAACTAGCTGGGAATACAGGCGCCCGCCATCAACCCAGCTAATTTTTGTATTTTTAGTAGAGACAGGGTTTGCCATGCTGGCCAGGCTGGTCTTGAACTCCTGACCTCAAGTGATCTGCCCTCCTCGGCCTCTCAAAGTGCAAACATCAATTTTCAAAATTATCTTCCAAAGTGCCTTGGGGTTTTGTGTTATAGCTTACATAAAGGTGCATCTGAGGAACATAAGTAAGCAAGTCAACTTAATTGGATTTAAGGAGGTCTCAACCACTGGATTTTGGAGATCTAATCAGCAAGAAAGATTTTATTTTGAATAATTACAGGAGAGATAATTTTCTGTACAAAGAAAAAGGTATGGAAAAAATAATGAAAATGTGAACCACTGTTACTCTGCCCACATTAAATGAAAACTCAGTTGGTTTCTTGACATACAAGCAAGCAAACCCTAAAGAAAACTTTGCACATTAGCAAGCTAGTCTAGATTCTTGAAGGCTTAACTTCATTGCACTTCAAACCCCAGTCTTGCATGCCAAACATTTGATATTACATCAACATCGCCTTGAAAGAATTCTAACTCTGGAGGCAATCAGTTAATAAAAAAACATACAGGGGCATTTTTTTTTTTTTTTTTTTTTTTGAGATGGAGTCTTGCTCTGTCACCCAGGCTGGAGTGCAGTGGCACAATCTCAGCTCATTGCAAGCTCCACCTCTTGGGTTCATGCCATTCTCCTGCCTCAGCCTCCCGAGTAGCTGGGACTACAGGTGTCTGCCACCACACCCAGCTAATTTTTCCTTTTTTTTTTTTTTTTTGTATTTTCAGTAGAGACGGGGTTTCACCTTGTTAGTCAGGATAGTCTCAATCTCCTGACCTCATGAACGGCCCACCTCAGCCTCCCAAAGTGCTGGGATTACAGGCGTGAGCCACCGTGCCCAGCCAGGGGAATTTTTTTACATATAATTATTTTACATGCTGATCTCAGGAACTTGATTGTCTCTTCTACATGGGAACTACCAGATATCTAATTTTCTGGTATAAAGGAATACAGGAATATACATGCTTCTCAAGCTCGTATGGAACATTCACCAAAATAGACTACATTCTTGGCCATAAAATACACCTGAACAAATCTAAAAGAATAAAAATAATATATTGTCTGCTCTGAGATCACAATGGAATTAATCTAGAAATTAATTACAGACAGATAGTTGGAAAATCCCAAAGTATTTGGAGATTAAATGATACACTTCTAAATAACACATTGGCCAAAAGAGAAATCTCAAGAAAAATTTAAAATATTTTGAATTAACTAAATAAAATAATGAACTAAATAAAAGTAAAACCACTACATATTTAAATATGTGGAATGTGGAAAAAGTGGTGCTTAGAGGGAAATTTATAGCATTGCATGAATATATTTAAAAAAGAAGAAAGATCTAAAATTAATTATCTAGGCTCCCACCATAGGAAACAAGAAAAAAAAGAGAAAATTAAATTCAAGGTAAGCAGAAGAAAATAAATAATTTTTAAAAAGCAGAAAGCAATGAAATTGATGAAAGGAAATAGAAAAAATTAATAAAACCAAAAGGTGGTTCTTTTAAAAAAATCAATAAAATCAATAAACTGCCATCCAGTGTAACTATGAAAAAAAGATAGAAAAAACAAATTACTAACATCAGAAATGAAAGAGGGGACATCACTACAGATCCAATGGACATTAAAATGATAAAAAAGGAATGATATGAACAACTTTATAGTCATAAATTTGATAACCTAGATGAAGTGGACCAAGTCCTTGACAGAAACAGTTTGCTGTGTCTGTCACGCAAACTCACATGAAAGGTAGGCAATCTGAATAGGCTTATGCCTATTGCTGAAATTGAATCAATAAATAACTTTGCCAAGCAGAAAGCATTGGGTCTACTGGTAAATTCTACCAAATACTTAAGGAAGTAATTATACGGATTTTTTTTTTTACAATCTCTTTCAGAAGACACCAGCAGAGGGAATACAGAAGGTCTCCAACTTACGTAGTTTTACTTAAGATTTGTTGACTTTATGACTTTATGATGGGTTTATCAGGGTATTAAGTTCATTTTTGACATACCATGGGTATCAGGACATAACCCCATTGTACATCAAAGAGCATCTGTACTTCTTAACTCATTCTATGAGGCCAACATTATTCTAATACAAAAACCTCAGAGACATTACAAGAAAACTGCCAACCAATACCTCTCATGAGCATGAATGTAACACTCAACAAAATACTAGCAAATTGAATTTAGCAATACATAAAAAGAATTATACACCATGACCAGGTGGAATGTGTCCCAATTATATGAAGCTTGTTCAATATTTGAGAAGCAATTAATGTAATCCAGCTTATCAACAAGCTAAAAAATAAAAATATTGCATAATTATATCAATAGATGCAGAAAAGGCATTTGAAAAAATCCAATACCCATTCATGATAAAAAGCACTCAACAAACTAGGAACAGAGGGGAACTTCCTCAGTATGATAAAGCATATTTACAAAACACTTACAGCTAATATTATAGCTAATGGGAGAAAAAGCCCTCTTAGTAAAATGAGAAACAAGACAAGAATGTCCTCTGTTACCACTGCCTTTCAAGGTGGTGGTAGTGGAAGTGCTAACTAATGCAATAAGAAAATAAAATTTCTAAAATGATATGCAGATTGGGAAGAAATGAAACTCTGTTTACAAGTGGTGATTGTCTGGGTATAAAGTCCAAAATAACTGACAAAAAAATAAGTAATTTTAGCAAAGTTGCAAGATACAATATTGACATACGAAAGTCAATCACTTTTCTACATACCAGCGATGAACAAGTGGAATTGAAATTAAAAACATAATGCCTTTTACATTATCACCCACTAGATGAAACACTCAGGTATAAATGTAACAAAATACATAAAAAATATGTATAAGGAAAACCACAAAACTCGCTTGGAAAAGTCAAAGAATAATTAAATAGAGATATTTCATGTTTATGGATAGCAAGACTCAATATTGTCAAGACGTCAGTTCTCAACTTGACCCATGGATTTAATGCAATCCCATCAAAATCCCAGCAAATTATTTTGCAGATATCAATAAATAATTCTGAGGTATATGAGCTGAGCATGGTGGCAAATACCTGTGGTCCCAGCTACTGTGGAGGCTGAAGTGAAAGTATTGCTTAAGCCCAGGAATTCAAGTCCAGCCTGGGCAGCATAGTGAGACCTCATCTTTAAAAAAATAAAATAAAATAATAAAGTTTATACGGAGAGGTAAAAGACCCAAAATAATCAGCACAGTATGAAGAACAAAGTTGGAAGACCGACTCTAACCAACTTCAAGTTTTACTGTAAAGCCACGGTAAACAAGATAATGTGGCATTGGTGAAAGAACAGACAAATAGCTCATTAGAACAAAATAGAAAGCCCAGAAATACGCCCACATAAGTATAGTCAGCAGATTTTTAGCAAAGGAAAAAAGGCAATACAATGGAACAAAGATAGTATTTTGAACAAATGGTGCGGAAACAACTGGACATCCACATGCAAACCAAAAAAAAAAAAAAAAAAAAAGAGTCTAGACACAGACCTGACACCCTTCAAAACAAATAACTCAAAGTACATCACAGCCCCAAATGTAAAATACAAAACTATGAAACTCCGAGAAAACAGTATAAGAGAAAATCCAGCTAATCTAGGGTTTAGCAATGACTTTATAGACCAAACACCAAAGACACAATCCATGGAATAATGAAGCAATAAGCTGAACTTCATTAAAATTAAAAATTTTAGCCCTATGAAATATGCTGTCAAGAAAGTAAAAAGAGAAGCCACAGACTGGGAGAAATATTTGCAAAAGACACATCTGATAAAGAACTATTATTCAAAATATGCAAAGAACTCTTAAAACTCAATAATAAGAAAACAGCTCATTTAATAAATTGTGTCAAAGACCTTAACAGACACCTCAACAAAGAAGATATGCAGATAGAAAATAAGCATATGAAAAGGTGCTCCATGACATATGACATTAGGTAAATGCAAATTAGTACAGCTGTGATATACACTACACACCTGTTAGAATGGCCAAAATCCAGAACACTGAGACATTAAATATAAGGATGTGGAGGTAAAGGAACTCATTCATTGCAGTACAAAATGGTACAATCACTTTAAAAGGTAATTTGGTGGTTTCTTAGAACACTAAACACGCTCCTGCCATACTATCCAGCAATCATGCTTCTTGATATTTACCCAAAGGAGCTGAAAACAGATACACAGAAAAATCTGCACACAGATATGTATATCAACTTTATTCATTCATATGTGCCAAAACTTAGAAAAAAGCAAGATGTTCTTCAACAGATGAATGGAAAAATAAACTGTGGTACATTTAAACAATGAAATATTATTTAGTGCTGAAAATCAATGAACTATCAAGTCATAAAATGAGCTATCAAACCATAAAAAGACAGAGAGGAGGCTGAAATGCATGTTACTAAATGAAAAAAGCCAATGTGAAAAGGCCTCATACTGTATGATTCCAAATATATGACATTTTGGAAAAGGCAAAAGAAGGTAGACAGTAAAAAGATTAGTGGCTGCCAAGGGTTAGTGGGAATGCATGAACAGGCTGAGTGCAGAAGATTTTTAGGATATGAAGCTGCTCTGTACAATACCATGATGATGATGTATCATCATAACAGGTCTGAATCTGTATAATGTACAACAAGAGTGAGCCCTAATGTAAACTATGAACTTTGGGTGATAAGTATGTGTATATGTAGGTTCATCAGTTGTAACAAAAATGTCACCTTGGTGGGGGATGTTAACAATGGGGGAGGCTGTGCACATGTGGGGACCGGGGTGTATGGGAAATCTCTGTGTTTGCTGCTCCATTTTGCTGTGAACCTGAAACTGCTCTAAAAATAAATAAAAATAAAGTGAGGTTAGATAGAGATAGATATAGATAAGTAATTACAGACAGATACAGACACAGATAGATACAAGTACAGATAGATACAGATACTGGTATAGATAAAGATACAGATAAAAATACAGATACAGATAGATGATACAGATAGAGATACAGATAGATACAGATATAGATACAGATACAAGTATAGATACAGATACAGATAGATGATACAGATACAGATACAAATACAGATAGATACAGATATAGATACAGATACAAATATAGATACAGATACTGATAGATGATACAGATAGATACAGATACAGATATATATACAGATACAGATATAGATACAGATACAGATAGTTACAGATACAGATATAGGTACAGATACAGATGTAGATACAGATAGATACAGATACAGATATAGATACAGATACAGATACAGATAATGCAAAGTGAGTTTAGAACGTCTGGGCCATAAGCATATTATTATGTGACTGTGTCCACATTAAAGGAAAAGTGTGCCCTACAGAAAACTTATTGATGCCAATGTGGCAATGATGAGTTATCAACAAATAGAAACTATGCTGGACTATCATATTTTAACCTCAGAGGCCAGTGACCAGTGCCAAGTTAACCTGTTAATTCCCAAAGTAGTATTATGTGACCAGATGGAAAATTCCAATTGAACATCTGTGTTACAGAAAGAATGGGGCCTTCCACAGCCTGGCTGAAGATGCAGGATAATACTTGTTAGTAGTCATATCTAAAAATGAGAAAAGTGGCTATTCCCTTTGGATGGAGCTGTGAATCCTGAACTTTTCTTCATCAGCAACTTCTTAAACATCTTTTTCAGTGAATCTCCTGCTTTGGAACACTGCATCTATGACACAAAGCAAAGTAACAACTAATTCATTTTTTCACTTTTTTTTCCTTTTATGGGTACATAATATTTTACATATTTATGGGGCACGTGTTTGTTACACATGTGTAATGTGTGATGATCAGGTCAGGGTATTTGGGGTATCCATCCTCTTGAGTACTTATCATGTCTATTGTTGATATCATTTTAAGTCCACTCTTATAGTAACTTCGAAATATACAAACTACTGTTGCTAAGTATAATCACCCTGGTCTGCTATCAAACATTAGAACTTATTTATTTCATCTAACTATATATTTGTACCCAAACTCTCCTCATTCCCTCACTCCCACTCACTCACCTCCTCTTCCCAGTCTCTAGTAGCTGTGAGTCTATTTTCTATGTCCATGAGAACATTTTTGACTCCCACATATGAGTGAGAATATGCAGTATTTGTCTTTCTGTGCCTGGTTTATTTCACTTAACATAATGGCCTCACCAGTTCCACCCATGTTGCTGCAAATAACATAATTTCATTTTTTATGGCCGAATAGTACTCCATTGTGTGTACATACCACGTCCTCTTTATTCATTCTTCTGCTGTGGACACTTAGGTTGATTCCATATCTTTGCTATTGTGAATAGTGCTGCAATAAACACGCAAGAGCAGGTCTCACTTTGATATACAGATTTATTTTCCTTTGGATAAATCCCCAGTGGTCGATTGCTGGATCTTATGGTAGTTCTATTTTTAGTTTTTTGAGAAATCTCCATACTATTTTCCATAGTAGTTGTACTAATTTACATTTCCACCAACAGTGTATGACTTCCCTTTTCTCCACTTCCTTGCTAGCATCTATTACTTTTTGTCTTTTTAATAATAGCCATCCTGACTGGTGTGAGATGCCTTTCCCTGAATGATTAGTAACATCGAGCATTTTTTCATAGACTTGTTGGCCATTCATACATCTTCTCTTGAGACATGTTTGTTCCCTTCTTTTGTTCATTTTTAATGGGATTATTTTGTTTTTCACTATGGTGTTGCTTAGTTCCTTGTATATTCTGGGTACTAGTCCCCTAGAAGATGTGTAGTTTGCAAACACTTTCTCCCATTCAAGAGGTTGTTTCTTCACTCTTTTGATTGCTTCTTCTGCTGTGAAGCTTTTTAGTTTTATACAGTCCTATATGTCTACTTGTTTTAACTCTTCTTTAATCTAAGACATGTGGTTGTCAATCAGAGCTGCAGATTATCCTAAAGTGACCACCACTAGCTGAGTTGATAGACTTCAGAACAAAAACTAGGCCCTTGATGGCCTCTTCAGCCTTCAGATACCTCTTAAGAAAATTCGTTATTTTCCTTTAAAGATTTTGAAGTACTCAAAATAGTTGGAGGCCAGGCGTGGTGGCTAACGACTATAATCTCAAAGCTTTGGGAGGCCGAGGCAGGCGAATCACCTGAGGTCAGGAGTTCAAGACCAGCCTGGCCGATATGGTGAAACCTGTCTCCACTAAAAGTACAAAAATTAGCCAAGCATGCTGGTGGACATCTGTAGTCCCAGCTACTTGGGAGGCTGAGGCAGGAGGATCACTTGAACCCAGGAGGCAGAGGTTGCAGTGAGCCAAGATCACACAACTGCACTCCAGCCTGGGGTATAGGGCAAGACTCCATCCCCCCCCAAAAAAAAAATAGTTGGAAAAATTCCCATCCGTATTTTTAAAGCTCACTATGAGTTTGAAGATGTCCAGGTTAAGAAATATTGAAATACTTGAGTCAAGAAAGTAGAAAGAGAACCTGTTATTTCAGAAGGATTCAGATGTTCCAAGCAAAATTGATGCATAGTGACACAGTCCGTCCAAGATATGGGTTGACTGTTACCTGGATTCTGGGATGTAATACTGTATAGTTATTAGTTACCCAAAAAAAAGAATTTATGGTTGTTAGTGGCAAAGAAATATGTGAAGTTGTCTCCAAATATTACTAAAGTATCATTTGATCCCAGAAGAAAATGGAAAAATATTTATAAAATTCTGAAAGAAAAAGTAAAACAAAAAATTGCCTTTTAGCCCATCACAAACAGGTTGTTTTATTAAGAACAAATTAGTATAATTCAGCAAGGTTGGCTAAGGGTTTTAGGACATAATAGCAATGTATTGTATGCTTAGAAACCACTAAGAGATATTTTAAATGTTCTTACCACAAAAAAATGATAAATATGTGGGCAACGCCTATGTTAATTAATTTGATTTAGACATTTAATAATTTATACATGTTTCAAAACATTATGTTGTACACCTTAAATACATGCAATTTTGTCAATTAAAAATAAATAAGTGAGTTTTAGGACATAGTCTTGTTACAATAATGGAAGACAGTCATAGCTGCTAAAATAGCAGCTCATCTTTCCTGTAGTTTTTGATTGCCTAATATTCAATCTCAAGTACATGGTAAACATGGATCCTTCTTATGGAGATGAATGGAATTTTTTATTTCAGTGAACTTTCCTTACATAAGTTTACCTCCTAAGAGTTTACAACATGATATCCAATCCATTGTTTCAACTGATGAGGAATTATAGTCTAAAGTGTACAATGGAGTTCTGAGATTTTGACTTACATGGAGTAGCTTATAGAGCATCCAATCTCCCATTGAACTAGAAAATCTAGATAAAATACACAAAGGGATGTCTTCTAGAAGAATCAGAACGTTACCAAAGCAATCAGGATTAAGAGGCCATGACCTCGGAAGGAAGGGAAGGGATATGAAAGTTAGCCCAACATTACATCTACTAATTATCCCCTTGGAGGATTTACCAATCCTCCTTGGCTGCAAAGAGCAAGAGGCCTGAGATGGCATATTTAATTTTTCCTTAATTTCACATGGCTAAGAACATAAAAATTGGAATTCAGGACTGTCACTCTAGCTAAACATAAACAGCCAAGTTTCCAGAGAGTAGGAGTCACAGACATACATCTGGCACTCTGCACCTGTTTTCTCCTTGAGACATTTACTGATTCCAAAGCTTTGTGGGGCTAGAGTCCCTGAAGCCAAGCAAAGAGAGGAAGAAAAGCTGAAGGGAGGTTTTGGCTATCTTACCACGCTAGGAATACAAAAATTAAAGTTCAGTGCTCACCAATGAAGCAATACACTGGTAAATATTCAGGCTTTCAGTTGAGATGCCTGAAGGACAAACCAGAGATAGAATCAGCCTTACAAACAGTGAAACCCAGACAGGAGTCAGCTCAGTTCTGGATTGAATCAAATTGGTATGTTTACACTCTCACTGTCATGCAGAAGAAGATAATCACTGAAAGCTTCTACAATTTTTCAGAGAGTATGCCTGATATAAAATTTAAAAATTATCAAGCACAGAAGGAAATAAAACCAAGGAGGGGTGGATAGAAATCATACAAATGGGAACATCTCCATAGATTTAAGGTTATCAGACATTGACTAAAATAACTATGGTTAGCATGTTCAGGAAAATAGGCAAGATGAAGTTCTCCCAAGAATACTTTTTAAGAATAAAATGTAATTCTAGATCTGAAAACTTTTAATGGCTGAAATTGTATACTCAATAGAAGTGTTTAGTAGCAAATTAAACACAGCTTTAAAAAATAAGTAAATTGGAAATTAAAACAGGAGCCAATTCACTTAAAATATGACAGAGAGGAAAACATATGAAAAATACAGAAGAAAATGTAAGGGGAGCATGTGGTACAGTAAAAATGTTTAATATACTACTGATTAAAGATAATGAAGAGAGGAAAGAGGGAAAGGGGCATGAGCAATATTTGAAGACATAATGGCCAGTAATAATTCAAGAAAAGAACTTGCCAATACAACATCATAAATGGGAAAAAGATTTCCAACTGAAAATCAAGAAACTCTGCAAATGTTAGGCATAATAAATATGAAGAAACTACAACTCAGAATATGAGCACCTAACTGCTATAACAAAGAGAAAAGTGCCTTAAAAACATCCAGAAAAGGAAAGAAGTATTACCTTAAAAGTAGCAATGGATGGACTGACAGCTGACTTCTGCAAAGAAATGATGGAAGCCAGGAAAAAATAGAAAGCTATGAACAACAATTGAGTCAAAGAAGAAATTAAAACATAAATTTTAAAATATCTTGAGACAAATGAAAATGGAAACACAACATACCAAAACTTATGAGAAGTAGCAAAAGCAGTCCTAAAAAGGAAGTTTATAGCAAGAAATGCCTATAACAAAAAGAAGACTGAATATAAATAACTTAATATTACACCTCAAGGAACTGGAAGAAAAAGAAGCTCAGAGAAAGGAAATACTAAAGATCAGAGCAAAAATAAATAAAAGAGACTATTCAAAAATAATTCAAAAGATCAACAGAACTGAGTTGTTCTTTTTTGAAAAAAAAAATTGATAAACCTTCAGCTAGACTAAGGGAAAGATGAGGACTCAAAGTCAGAACTGAAAGAGGAGACATTAAAACCAATACCACAGAGATACAAAGAATTATAAGATTACTATGGACAATTGTACATCAACAAATGAGATAATCTAGAATCGAGAAAATTCTTAGAAACATACAATCTACCAAGACTAAATCATTAAGAAACAGAAAAGCTGAACAGACCAATGAGTAAGGAAATTGAAACAGTAATAAAAAGTCTCCCAACAAAGAAAATCCCAGGACCAGATAGATTCACTGCTGAATTCTACAAAACATTTAAAGAACAACTAATACAAAACTCTACCACAAAATTAAGGAGGAAGTACTTCCAAATTCATTTTAAAAGTCCAGCACTACCCTAATACCAAAGCCAGGCAAGGACACTACAAGAAAACAAAATTGTAGGCCAATATCCCTGATGACCATAGATGCAAAAATCTTCCAGAAAATATTAGCAACCTGAATTCAACAGTGCATTAGAAGGATTATTCACCATGATTAAGTGGGATTTATTCCTGCGATACAAAGATGGTTCAACATATGCAAATCAACGAATGTGAAATAGCCCATTAACAGAATAAAGGACAAAATCTATGTGATTATTTCAATAGATGCAGATAACTCATTTGACAAAATTCAACATCATTTTATGGTAAAAATTCTCAACAAATTAGTTATAGAAGGAATGAACCTCAACACACAAAAAAAGGCCACATGTCACAAGCTCACAGTTCACACAATACTCAGTGGTAAAATTTGAAAGCTTTGTCTCTAAGATCAAGAACAAAACAAAGATGCCCATTCTCACCACTCCTAACCAACATAGCACTAGAAATCGTAGCCAGAGCAATAGGCAAATAAAAGACATCCAAATCAGAAAGGAAAAAGTGAAATCGTCTGTTTGCAGATGGTGTAATTTTATGTACAGAAAATGCTAAACATGTGAAAAAATTGTTAAAACTAATAAATTCAGTAAAGTTTTAGAACACAAGATCAGCATATAAAACTCCATAATATTTCTTTATAATAACAACAAACCTATTTAAAAAATCAAACAATCCTGTTTACATGAGCCACAAAAAAATGTAATTGCTTGTGAATAAATTAACCTAAGGAGGTGAAAGATCTGTATGATGAAAACTACAAAACATTGATAAAATACATTGAAGAAAACACAAATAAATGGAAAGATATCCTGTGTTCATAAACTGGAAGAAGGAATATTATTGATATGTGCATAACACCCAAAGCAACCTACAGATTCAATGCAATCTCTGTCAAAACTCCAATGACATTTTTTACACAAGTAGAAAGAAATCCTAAGATGTGTACAGAACCACAAAATACCCCAAATAGCCAAAGCAATCTTGGGCCAAAAAACAAAGCTGGAAGCAACATGCTAAATGATTTTAAAATAGGATACAAAGCTATAGCAATCAAAACATCATGGTACTGGCATTAAAATAGGCACATAAACTAATGGAACAGAAATGAGAGGCCAAGAATAAATTCACACATTTATAGATTTGGTCAACAAATATTTATTTATAAATAATTGAATAAATATAAATGTTTATACTGGTCAATTGATTTTTGACAAAGGTACCAAGAACACACAATGGGGAAAGGACAAACACTTCAATAAATGGTGTTGGAACAATTGCATATCCACAGGCACAAGGATGAAATTTGACTCCGATCTTGAAAACAGCTTTGCAAAGATTGTGACAGTGACAGAAGTCTAGCAAGGCTGACTCTGTCTTGCTTCTAACAAATGATCCAGCAACCCCACTACTTTGTATAGATCCAAAGTAAGTGAAATCAGTACGTTGAAGAGATATCTGCACTCCCATGCCCATTGTGTTCATTGCAGCATTATCCACAATCACTAAGATACGGAATCAACAGAAGCATCTATCAACAGAGGAATGAATAAAGAAAATGTGGGATATATACACAATGGAATAGCATTCAGCCTGAAGAAGAAAATCCTGCCATCTGTGACAACTTGGATGAACCTGGAGGACACTATGTTAAGTGAAATAAGCCAGGCACAGAAAGACAAATACAGTGTGATGTCACTTCTACATGGAATCTAAACAAGTTGAATTCATAGAAGCAGAAGGTAGAATAGTGGTTGCCAAGGGATGAGTGAGAAAGAAAGACAGGTTGGGAGATAATCAAAGTATACAGAATTTCAGTTAGACAGGAATTATTTCATGATATCTATTGTGTAACACAATAACTATAGTTAATAACAATGTATTATATACTTGAAAGTTGCTAAGAGATTAGATTTTAAGTGTTCTCACCACAAAAAAAGCATGTGAAATAATGCATACGTTATTTAGCAAAATGTAGCAATTTCACAATGTATACATATTTCAAAACATAAATGTACACCATAAATATATACAATTTTGTCAATTAAAAATTGAAAAATTCTAGAATGAATAATAAGTAAAATTTACACTTTGATTTTGAATTACAACAAAAAACTAGTAAGTAAAAAAGAAGATACAAAGTTAAATATAAATGTCAGGAAGAATTATCAAACTAGACTTTATAACCACTGAAAATAACTTTTAAGAGATTGGGTCACTGCACAAAGCAGGACTCTGTCAAATAAATAAATAAATAAATAAATAAAGAGTGGAAAGTAGGTTCCACTTGTGATAAAGATGGAGTAACAGAAACTGAATTTGCCTTCTGGTCTTAAAAATTAAAAACAAAACAAAACCCAAAATTTGTATCAAGCAATGTATTTTAGACACTGGACAACAGGCAGCTCAGGACAATGATTCCTAAGTGGATACAAACAAATGAGGTGACCCCTACAGTAGCTTAAGACAGAGATTGTCAGAGTGAATTTAAAAATATAAGCCAACACTTATCTATACTCTATCTCAAAGAACCAAACTTTATATAAATGATAGCCAAGGAAAATTATAAAATATTTTGAACTGAATGAAAATGAAAATCTTTTGAACTAAATAGGCAATATATTAAGATGTGTGGGATACCACTAAAGCAGGTATAAAAGGAAAATTTGTAGCATTACATTCTAGCACAGGAAAGAAGAAATGTCTGAAATTAATAACCTAAGCTTACACTCTAAAAAGCTTTGAAAGCTTTGTCTCTAAGATCAAGCTTCCACTCTAAAAGGTTTTGAAAACTTTGTCTCTAAGATCAAGCTTCCACTCTAAGCTTAGGTTATTAATTTGAGGTTACTTCCTGGAGAGTTTCCAGGTCATACTGCAAGAAAGGGAAATCCAAAGAGAGCTCAGTGAGCTCCCTGAGTTAAGGAGAAAAAATTTTCAAGTTAAAGAAAGAGGCCAGAATCCACAGGGAAGGATACAGAATAAAAGATTTCTGCACAAAGAGAGTTCTGGAGATCTGGAGAGAGTTCTCCTCAATTCTTCATCTTAGCACTGATCAGCATATTTGTGTGAGGAAAATGCACAAAGCCAGGGAAAAAACAGAAAGGATCACATTTTAAAATAATAAAGATCACATATAGCTAGAAATAATTCACCTTCAGAGCAGCCAAAGTGGAGAAGCTTCAAAACACACAGGGCTTTGGGTGGGGCACTCAGAAGGTATTGCCTTGGTATTGGAGCTATAGGAGCCCTAGACTAAAGGCTGCTCCTGCCCAGTCTAACAAAGGTTAAGGGTAAGGATATGAAAACAGCGATTATTAGTATGTTGCATCATTCAAGAAGACAAAACAATGCATGAGTATGTTAAGGAGAGACATGGAAGATATTTTTTAGACTGAAGTAGAAAAATAAGTACACTATCCAAAACAAAACACAGAAAAATAAAAAGACTGAAAAAACTTACATTGCAATGTGGGAAAACTCTAAGTGGACTAATATTGGGGGCCCAGAAAGAATAAGGGCAGAAAAATATTTGAAGACATAGTGGCTGAAACTTTTCCAAATTTCATGAAAATTGTGAACCTGTGGATTAAATGAATTCAACAAAACCCAAGCACAATAGGTATGAGGAGCACTATAACAAGACCTAATATAATCAAGTTGCTTAAACCAGTGATAAAGAGATAATCTTAAAATCAGCCAGACAGCAAAAAATACATTATATACAGAGAAATAAATAGAATGATAGCAGTTATGCTCAAAAAGCATGCAAAAATAAAATACAGAATATAACCATTAGATATATATGTCAGAAAACAGTACATCTTTAAAGCACTGAAAGAGAAAGTCTAACCTATAGTTTTATACCCAGTAAAGCTATTTTGGATAAATAAAGGTGAAATAAAAGTCTTTCAGACAAAGAAAAGCTGAAAGAATTTATCATCAGAAGATTAGTATAAGAAATGTTAAAGAGAAAATCCTTCAGAAAAAAAATCAGAATCTACACAAAGGAATTAAGATGGGAAGGGTATGTATGAGGGTGAAAATTAAAAACTTTTCAAAAGTTTTGCAAATCTTTTTAGAAGATAATTGATTGTTTAAAACAAAATAATAACAATGTATAATGGAGTTTATAACATAAGCAAAATGTTATCAGAGTGAAATATATTATGACAATAGCAAAGAGACTTGGAAAGGAAGAAACAGAAGTGATTGTGTAAGGTTCCTTGCCATAAGAAAAGTGCTATAATATCATGTAAGGCAGAGCATGATAAGTTACAGATATAGTCTGTAAACCCTAAAGCAGCCACAAAAATAGCACAACAAAGTGTTATAGCTAATAAGTTAACAAAGGAGATGAAATTGAATCATGAAACTTTCAATTACTACAAATAAAGAAAAAGAGGAGAATGGGAAGAGAACAAAGAAACTAATAGAAAATAATTATCAAGATGGTAAATTTACACATGACTGTATTAATAATCACATTACTCATAAATGGCCTAAACACTCCAATTGGAAGGCAGAGATTGTCAGAATAGATTAAAAATATAAAAAATACACATCTACACTCTATCTCAAAGAATCATACTTAATGTAAGAAACAAATGGGTTAAAAGTTAAATGACGATCAAGGGAAGTTATAAAATATTTTGAATTGAATAAAAATTAAAATCTTTTGAACTGAATTAACAATATTTTAAAATGTGTGGGATACCACTAAAGCAAGTATTAGAGGAAAATATATAACATTAAATGCTAATACAGAAAATAAGAAATGTCTGAAATTAGTAATCTAAGCTTTCACTCTAAGAAATTAGAAAAAAAAAAACAAAAACAAATTAAACCAAAGGCAAAGAGAAGAAAAGAAATAATAAGTGCAGAAATAAATGGAATTAAAAACAGAAAAATAATCCAGAAAAAATTAACAGAACCAAACTGGTTTTTTGAAGATATCAATAAAGCCAATAAACTTCTAGCCAGATGTACTAAGGATAAAAGAGGGAGAAAGAGAAAGAGAATCTCCTGTATCCGGACTAAGAAGGAACATCACTACAGACCCTGCAGACATAATGATAGTAATAACAATAAAGATTAGCCTGTGAGTAACCTATGTCTGAATCCACAAGGAGCTAGTCAATAGTTTAGATTCCTGGGGCCCATCCCAATCATAATGAATAAAAATTTCTGGGCTAATCAGAAGAAAGGGACATAATAATAATGATAATAATAATAGGGCTTGACATTTTTGCAAACACTCCAGATGACTGATGCAAAGTTGAGCTCAAGGTGCACTGCCTTAGACTAAATAGAGTCAACTAGTCTCCAAGATTTATGACTAGGAAAATAAAAAAATAGGTCATGCTCTACTGACTTCCATGTGAAGTCTAGATCTGCACTGTCTAGAAACAACCTGTCAGATAAAGCGGAAACTGATGTGACCAACAATGACATACCCATGAATTTAAGATTCTCTCCATTTTCTCTTTACAAGGTATGTATGTTGAAAGTGAAGCTCAAATAGGTGGCACCATCCCATGCACATCTTCCAAGAAGCAAAAGACTAAAATTGTCTGCCACAATAAAATAGAATACCACAATGATACATTTTGGTATCTGTCCACAAAACCTTCTTTGGGTTCTGCCTGATTTCTAGATTTCTAACTGTAACATAAACCCCTTTTCCTGGAAAACAATCGAAAGCAAAGAAGTTAAAACAATATTATGTGGGGCAAAATATAAGTCTGCTTGACATCTTTTAAGTAAATCACATACATTCATGTTTGACTGTCATTAGTGACAAATGATTCTTAAAACTTAGAAAGATGCTTTAGCTAATCACGATGCCCTCACTGCAAGCTCATAGCAGCCAAAGATTGGCCTATCTGCTGTGCAGAGGATATTCTCTGGTCACAGCCCACTCCTCAAACCCCAGGGCTTCCCAGTGGCCCAAGCCGACCAGCATACTAGCATGATACAGCCTATTACATACTGTTTAAATAAAGATTTGCAAGGAAAATAAATTCATGGCAACATTCATTATTGATCATTCTCAAAACTGTCTGGAGAATTCCCCCAGAGGGCTTAGGGAAGAAATTAAACATTGTTTTCCTGAGTTGTTTCCTGCTGTTTTTCCACTTCACTGGTTTTGCTCCCATAATTGTGTGTGATCCTATAGCCACAAATTTTAATATGCCTGAATTATTTCATACAACTTCTGGATCACATGTCAATAATTTCGGTATGAATAACTATAATAATAATGATGTTAATAATAATCACCGTGATGAGAAAAGATCCTTAGAGTTCCCTGTTTACTGTTATCTCTTAACTCTTTAATTATGTTTTGTCTGACCTAAATCTAATGAATCAAAATCTGCAAGTAATAAATTCCAAGTTATTTCTAGTCTCACCTGCCCACCCTTGACCACTGTCTCTTTCCTGGAGCTCATTCCCCCTTTCTTCCCCCTACTATTGTTCTCTTATGGTTTTCCTTCTATTTCTCTGACCTTCTAGATCCTCGTCACCATTTTTATGAGTTCAGAAATTTGAACTTTTTTTTTTTTTTTTGAGACAGAGTCTTGTTCTGTTGCCCAGGCTGCAGTGCAGTGGCACAATCTTGGTTCACTGCAACCTCCACCTCCTAGGTTCAAGTGATGCT
Organism: Pongo pygmaeus; assembly: GCF_028885625.2. NCBI lineage: Eukaryota > Metazoa > Chordata > Mammalia > Primates > Hominidae > Pongo > Pongo pygmaeus. The sequence goes on from NC_072393.2 coordinate 37,037,277, forward strand.
CCTGCCTCGGCCTCCCTAGTAGCTGGGATTACAGGCATGCGCCACCACCCCAATTAATTTTTGTATTTTTAGTAAAGACAGGGTTTCACCATGTTGGCCAGGGTGGCCTTGAACTCATGACTTCAAGTGATGTGCCCACCTCAGCCTCCTAAAGTGCTGGAATTACAGGCATGAGCCACCATGCCCAGCCCATTTCTCAGAATTCTAATCAGTGTTTTCTCATGTCATTTCAAACACTCTCCTTAGCCTCTCACCTCCTTGCCTAGCTTCAAACATCATCAATCTACATATCCAGAATTCACATCTTTGATGCAAGACTCCAGGTGTCATGCCTCCACAGCTCAGTTAACCGTCTGGTGTCACCTCCCACTACTGTCTCATGTGCCCTATGCTCCCAAACCAACTCCTCTGCTCACGGCTCAGCCAGCTTTCCCAGTGCCTTTTTATACCCACAGCTTTGACTTCCTGTTCCTTCTTCCTAAAACGCTTTGAAAAATCATATCCAGCAGTATATCAAAAACAAATTATTCATTATCAAGTTTGTTTAATTCAGGGAAAGTAAGAGTGGTTCAACATTAGCAAATATAATTTTAATATAATTTAAGATATCAAATATGACAAAGGAACCAATATATCTATTGTTGAGGAAAGAATTTGAAAACATTCAAACGTCATTCCCGATTTTTTAAATGTATAGAATACTGAAAATAAAATGCTAACTTCCTTACATGATTTAAAGAAAGAAACCTGTCTCGAACCAATCATCACTCATTATACCCAGGAATAAAACATTTGCAATATCCCTTCAAAGGGAAAATCTTTATAAGAACATTCATTATCACCACCACTATTTAATATTTCTCTGAAAGTTCTATCTAAAGCAATGAGACAATAAAATTATGTACAAAATATAAATTTAGGAAAGAAAAAACAGGGGTTAATATTTATATATTTTATGATTATTTCCCTTAAAAAATTATCTGAAAATATAGTAGAGCTAATAATAGAATTTAATAAGGTGTCCAAATAATAAATATTAAAAATGAATCACTTTCATGAATAAAACAATGATCAGTTAGAAAATATAACCAACAACCTGTCAGAATGACCAGGATCATTTGGGGTAAAAAGAAAATTCCAGACAGAAATACTCTATCTATCTATCTATCTATCTATCTATCTATCTATCTATCTATGTTACCTATGTCTGAATCCATCCACCCATCCATCTGTCTATCTGTCTACCTATATACACACAGCTAACTCTTGAAAAATGCAGTGGTTAGGGAGAACACTAACCACTCAATCAAAATCCACTTTTAACTTTCAACTCCCCCAAAACTTACTTAACTCCTAATACCCTCATTAATCTATCTATCTATCCATCCATCCATCCATCTATCCATCTATATCTATATATCTATATCCATATCTGTATCTATGTGTATAGATAGATATACACACACACATAGCTGACCCTGGAACAATGCAGGAGTCAGGAGACCAACCCCTCACACAGTTGAAAATCCACATTTAACTTTTGCCTCCCTGAAAACTTAACTACTGATAGCCTGTTAACCCAAAGCCTTACCAATAACATAAACAGTCATTATTTTAACACATTGTCTAGTATCTACATATATTTTACGCATTCATGACCTGCCTTTTTCTTGTTTTTTTCAATATTTCTAGACTACATGGCTCACCTGTGGGTTTCTTTTTCAAATTGTTGCAAATCTCCCCTAAATTTTTCATTAATTATTGAAAAAAGAATCCATATATAAATGCACCAATGAAGTTCAAACCCATGTTGTTCAGGGGTCAATTGTATGTGTGTGTGTATGTATATACATATATCCATCGCATATACTCAGATACTAAGATAGTCATGCCAAGATTATTTCTCTGTATATTCATCTGAATCATGACTATAAAATTTTTTTGAAAATACAATAAATAGTAAAGGATTTTCACAAAAGTTATTCCAATAAGTTGGTTTATTCTGATGAGAATAAAATAACAGGTTTATGTTGGATGACAAGTTTAAGGCCAATGAATTATGCACTTTAGAAGGGTGAATTTATGATACGTTAATTATATCTCAATAAAAAATTTTAAAATTAAAAAACTACTTGTACTACCTCTAAAGAGGTGACTGCTTATTCTCACACGGCATTCTGCTTACCCATGCATAGAGCAGCACAGACATAGACACATACAGCTCTACATATGTGAACCAACTCAACAGAGCTTCCCAACTTGGTACTGGCAATAATGAGATCTTCACCTTCCACCCAATTCCCCATGGTACCTGGTAGAATTCCACTTTATACCTTTATCTAAGAATCTCACTTTATAACTCATCCTTTGACATCTTATATGACCACATGACACGCTCATTCGTATGTGAAAGTGCACGTAGTACTATGATTTTTTGTACCCCGTAGTGCCTTCTTTATGCCTCTCCGATTCTGTTTTGAGGAAACAGAAGCTCTGAGAAGGCAAGGGACTTGCCCAAGTTCACAAGAATAGCAACTTCCAGACCTGGGACTTGAACCTAGGTCTCTAGATTGCATGCCATGGTTGACGCAGCCCTACGGCCCCGAGCATGCGCTTCTCTTCTTCCTACATGAAAGCCCTCCTTACAAGCCTTCCTTGTACCCTATGGCTCCAGGATCTGGCCCCTTCATCTCCCCAGAGTCAGAGTTACCACGGTGTAGAGGCGCACCAGTGGGCCTCCGGCAATGCTGCTCCCGCTTCCCACCTTCCAGTGGCACTCACCAGAGACACCCAGTGGTAAGAATTAACTGGGGAATGGCCCCGCCCCTGCTCAGGCCAGCTAAACAAAAGCATTGAGAGCAGCAAAAAGGGAGCTTTCGCTCTGAAGACCCCGCAGGCCCTTCCAACGAGGCCACTTTGGGAAGGAGTGCATCCCCTTAGTGGACCTTCACAGCCACACTCTCGACATTGGCTCCAGAGAATTCATGACTGGGAAAACTCATGAAAGCCTGGACAACAGACAGAGAAATCTAGCCACGTGATTCTGAACACGAATTCAATTTCCAGAGATTATTTCTAGGGCGCACCCCGAGGAGGCCAGTAGTGAGTGATGTCAGACTTCTGAAAGTTCTATGTAAAGCAATGAGACAATAAAAGTAAGCACAAAATATAAATTTAAGAGAGAAGAAAAAAGTGTTCATTATGTACGTATTTTATGATTGTCTTCCTAAAAAAATTATCTGAACATCAATTAGGGCTAATAATAGAATTTAATGAAGTGGCCATATAATAAACATTAAAAATTAATCACTTTTGTGAAGTAAAGCAATGACCAGTTAGAAAATATAACCAACAACATAGGACGACCAGGAGGAGTTAGGGTAAAAAGAAAATTTCCAAACACAAACACACTTACTATCTATCTATCCATCTGTCTGTCTGTCCATCCATCTGATTATCTGTCCGTCCATTCATCCATACATCTATCTATCTATCTATCTGTCTATCTATCTATCTGTCTGTCTGCCCATCCATCTATCCATCCATCCATCCATCCATCCATCCATCCATCTATCCAACCATCCATCCATCCATCTATCTATCCACCCATCCATCCGTCCATCTATCTATTCGTCTATCTATCTATCTATTTATCTATATCTATCTATGCATTCATCCATCTGTTCATTCATCCATCCATCCATCCATCCATCCATCCATCCATCTATCTATCTGTCTACCTATATACACACAGCTAACCCTTGAAAAATGGAGTGGTTAGTGAGGACCTCCCCTCACTCAGTCAAAAATCCCCACTTTTAACTTTCGACTCCCCAAAAACTTACTTAACTCCTAATACCATCATTAACAAATAAAAGCAAGCAAATGTGAACAAGGTAACGTTTAGGGGCATATCTAACTAGCAAAGATACAGTACCCAGGATTGATCAGAGCACAGGAAATGGACACTCTGAAGGGAAATTAAAGGGCAGGCAAACTTTCTGCAGTGATCCCATTGTTGCTCTCCCAGGAATGCGTCCTTAGGAATGGTCACATATGTGCAGAACTGAATTTCCAAGCCCGTCTAGTGTTGCAGTATTTACAGTTGCAAAAAGTCACAAACAATCTAGGCATCTAACAGAAGGGGTTGAGGCGACTAAACTAGTGGGTGGATTAATAGAACAAAATACTGTATAACCATTTTTCTTAATGTGGACCTGTGTTCATGGACTCAGAAAAATATCCATAATATAAAATTAAGGGAGAGAAGAAGGCTGTAAACAGCACATGCGTGAGCCCTTTTTGTTTTAATTAATAATTACATATATAATATATATGCATATATTATATTATATTATATTATATATATTTATGTATTTGTTCTTCTTGGAAACAAAGATGTCAATGAATGAATACCAAATTACTAACAATGGTTATCTTTGAATTTATCTTCTTTTCTCTTATTCATTCTTTCTCTCTCTAGATTTTTCTTTTTATTTTTTGAGTGTCTGTGTTTCCTTTCTATGATTATTTTTATATTTATAAAAATATGTAAATATTTTTACATATATGCATATCAGATGAGCTTTCCAGAATCTTCTGCCACTCTCAGGAAAGAGCACGCTGACCAACAGCGGGCGCAGGTGGAAAGTGAAGGCTCAGAGCATTGCTCTGAGACTTGTCCTGGGAGACTCCTGGTCTCCTCTCCAGCTTCCTGCTCACAGAGAGGCGAGGCTGGCTCAGGCCCCGACGGTGACGCTGACGACGGCGACAGGGAGGTGTGCGAAGCCGGGCGCGAGCTGTGCCAGCTCTCGCTAATCCTCTGCAGTATGGTTCGCTGCTAATTTGTCATGGCACATATTTGCCTTATGTCTAATTAGCATCAAATTGCAAACTGCTATTTGCTAACAATTTGTTGCATCAATCTGCTTGAAAATCTATAGTTTAGAATTGGATTGCAACTTATCCTGTCTATCAAAATTCTAGTTCACACATACACAAAATAACTTCCCCTTCCCGCCAAAAACGTCGCAATGTTTGCAGTGGCACAAAAGGAGAGCGATGTGTTTTTTTTTTCCCCAAAAGAAAGAAGAATAACTATGGGGTGTCTCATTTTGAATGTCCTGGCTTTGGTTTCCCATGGCCTGGGAAAAGAGCTGGAATAGTGCTCACACTCAAAAAGGATGCCCATCCAGGACTTTCTCAGGGACTTTCCAGGAAAGTCAAGACATAAAAAAGGCCCAGAAGCCCAGTCTTCTAGAGTCCCAGAAATAGAACTCCCAGGCCAAATTGTGCAAAGAACAAGCCCATACCTGCTGAGGGACACAACCCCACCCCAGGGTTTTGCCTACATTCGCTCACATAATGCTAGCAACCTCCTAAGGAAGTAGGGGTTAACATTTTTCTTATTTACAAATTATGAAACTCAAGTTGAAAAGCTAAATCACTCAAGGTCACATGTGTGGCAAGTGGCAGCACAATAATTGAAGCCCAACCGTGATGTTTCATTGCTAAGGTGACCCTCTAAATATCAAAAAATTGTTAGTAGGAATAACAATGATATAAAAATTATAAAATGAGATATAAATAAAAATAATAGAAAATGAATGAAATAAAAAGGAAATAATAATTAATCATTGCATTTCACTTGATAGTTTGGCCTTATGGAGACATCATCTAGTTGGATGTTGAAGATTTTGGTTTGGCAACATGCCCTGTGGACGGATGGAAGACTCCGGGCCTCACATGCCCATAGCCTCCTCATGGTCTCAAAAGCTACCTCCTGTGGTCCATCTAGAAGGAAGAACTGAGATAACCTACCTCGCAGAGGGATGATGCCTGTGGGTTCCAAGGAGAGTCAAAAGGTGACACTGGGTTGAGACATCCCTTCTTTCCTGTTTCTTGGGCAAGGAGAGACATGTTTCCAACAGATGGAAGCTGGAGCTCCATTGCAGAGCACAGGCACAGAATTTGTGACATTCTCAGCGCAGTAGCTAGTTGACTAAAGATGTGCCATCCATTAAAACTCATTGACCTCACAAGTGGTGACCAAGGGGCAAGAGGCTTCCATGGTGTCCACTCCGGTTCTCCTTGGCATCCCCAAAAAATGACTTTGCTTTGAAAAACAATTCATAAAATCATTGTTATTATTATTATAAATATTCAAAACCTGGCTGAACACAGTGGCTCATGCCTGTAATCCCAGCACTTTGGGAGGCCCAGGTAGGCAGATCACTTGAGGTCAGGAGTTCGAGACCAGCCCGGCCAACATGGTGAAACCCTGTCTCTACCAAAAATACAAAAATAAAATAAAATTAGCCAGGCATGGTGGCACAAGCTTATAATCCCACATACTTGGGTGGCTGAAGCAGGAGAATTGCTTGAACCTGAGAGGTTGAGGTTGCAGTGAGCCAAGATTGCACCACTGCACTACAGACTGGGTGACAAAGTGAGACTCCGTCTCAAAAAAAAAAAAAAAAAAGAAAGAAATCAAAATCTCTCCTTTTGTAGCTTCTCCTAATAATCCTTTGGGCTGGAAATAAAAGATCATCTAAGAGCACCTTCAAAAAAGGACCTAGAGAAATCACAAGGAAAATTTAAAAAGCAGTTATCTTCCCCACGCCCACGAACATGGTCAGGGGCCATGAGTTTGATATGCAGGACTGATATTCCTGCGAAAGATGTTTGTGGAGTACCTGCTGGCTGTCACAACCTGTGTTAGGTACTGAGGACATGGAAAGGAGTAGGGTGAACCAAGCCATCACAGAACACAGGACGCAGAGGCATGAGGAAACTCAAGGCCCTAAGACGAGTTCTTGATAAGGACAAAGTCTGGTGAATGCACATCAGTCTAGAGACAGACAAACAGAGAAGGCTTCCTAGAGGAAAAGATGCCTGAGCTGAAACACAAGGACAGGTGCATGGGATGAAATGATCCTTCCAGGCTGAGTGATGCACATGTGCATGCCATTCCCAAGGAACTGAAGCATCTGTGAGTTGCAGAGGCCAATCCCCGGAAGAGCAGTATCAAGGTTGAGACCAGGGTCCCCAGACTGTCTTCTGCCAGTTGAGGAATCCCTTCCAAAAAGCAGGGTATTAGGATGCCTGCAAAAGACAGCCTTTCTCATCTCCCTTGAGGATAAATCAGTCTCTCTATTGAGCTCACTGGAGGAGTCAAGCAAAAGGAAGGAAGATTCTAAGCCAACTCAGCAAGACACAGGAAGCAGGTTAAGAAACTTTCTTCACATGTGTTCTTGGAATGACTCTTTCACATAATAAGATGTTCAGTGAGGGTTTGCCCCATGCCAGATTCAAACAGAAATGATGCTACCAGCCTCTGTCCAGATGCACATTTCTCTATATTTTGACTGGAAGGAGGCCAGACACTGCATAGATCTGTAACCAGCAAGGAAGCAAACCAAAAGGTGCCCAGGAAAAACAAATAATCCCCAAACAGTTGCCTCCAGAAGGAAGAAGGAAGTTCATGCTATGCTAAAGAACTGTGCTTGGGGCTTGTGTGTTCAAGGCCAGTCAGTGGGGCAGATAAACCTTCAGCCTCCCCCCACCACACGTGGACACACAAGCTCAGGAACTAGGACAGGCAGGGAACTTGGGGTTTTGAGGCAGCCAGGGAGGGTGAGTGATCAGAAGAGCTGTCCGGAGGCTAGACACAGCAGTCTCCCCATAACGACAGGGTCACACTTGCTGAGAGCATGCTGTGTAAAATCCATACCATAAGCCTTCCCTCGCCAGCACAGCAGAGTGACAGCACCAGCCAGCAAGCCCGAGACATGGCCACACTGACCTGGCATCCTAGAACATAAAGCCAGTATGTCCTTTAATCAAAGTCTGAGTAATCTCTTTGGATTCAGTTTAAGTTAGATATTGTATTAGCCTGTTCTCTCACTACTATAAAGGAATACCTGAGACTGGGTCATTTGTAAAGAAAAGAGGTTTAATTGGCTCATGGTTCCAGAGGCTGTACAGGAAGCATGGTGCCAGCATCAGCTCAGCTTCTGGAGAGGCCTCAGAAACCTTACAGTCATGGTGGCAGGCAAAGGGGGAGCCAACAGTTCATGTGGCCAAAGCAGGAGGAAGAGAGAGAGGAGGCAGGTGCTACACACTTTCATTTTTTTCCAAGACGGAGTCTTGCTCTGTTGCCCAGGATGGAGTACAGTGGCACTATCTCGGCTCACTGCAACCTCCGCCTCCCGAGTTCAAGCAATTCTCCTGCCTAAGCCTCCCAAGCACCTAGTATTACAGGCTTGCACCACCAGGTCCAGCTAATTTTTGTATTTTTAGTAGAGACAGGGTTTCTCCATGTTGGCCAGGCCGGTCTCAAACTCCTGATCTTGTGATCCACCTGCCTTGGCCTCCCAAAGTGCTGGCATTACACTTCTAAACAACCACATCTTGTCATGAGAGCAGCATTAGGAGATGGTGTTAAACCATTAGAAACCACCCCCATGATCCAGTCATCCCCCACCTGGTGCCACCTCCAACATTGGGGATAGTGATTGAACATGATATTTGGGTGGGGACACAGAGCCAAATCGTAAAGGCATCCAAAAACAGCACTCCTTAGAAGCCAGAGGTACTCCAGCCTGGGCAACAGGGTGAGACCCCATCTCTACAAAAAACTAAAATAAATTAGCCAGGTGTCATGGTGCGCATCTGTAGTTCCAGCTACTTGGGAGGCTGAGGTGGGAGGATCCCTTGAGCCCAAGAGTTTGAGGCTGCAGTGAGCTGTGATCATGCCTCTGCTCTCCATCCTAGGCAACAGAGTGAGATCCTGTCTCTAAAAGAAGAAGAAGAAAGCCAGAGATACAAGCCTTTCAATGACCCATTAGCCCACCTGTAGGATCCGCTATATGCCTCCAGATCCCAGCAGAGGACTGAGAGGTGGATAATCTCCCGGTATTTGTGTGTGCCACTTTTGTGTGAGCAAAAGACCCAAGGTTGCAAGAACAGTAGGTGTGTACACAAAATAGGACCAGGTCCATACTGGTGCATACTCTCCTTATGGCATTAAAAAGGGACATGCTGAATCCTGGACAGAAAGGAAGAGGCCCCCCAGAACTTCCTCCAGTAGGGCCAACCTGTGTCGGGGGCCAGCCCAGCATCTCTGCATCCCATGGCATGCCCCACTCGGGGACCATCTTTGTGCCTCCCTGTTGCCAGTAAAGCACACTGATCTTTAACCTTTTCAGCAACTGCAAGACATCTCTGGGACCTCCACACAGCTCCTGTCAAAATGTCGGGCTGCTAACTATAAACTTTATTTTGATGTCTTGCTTTTCGGGAATAATTACTTTGTACCTAAAATGTTAGCCTATTTACTGCTTGTGCAAAAAGATGACAATAAAATCAATGTTGCACAATTCCCCAAAGTGCATCAAAGTCTTTTGCAATGTTAATGGACTGGCGGGTCTGAGAGGTGTGAGCTCATGTTGGCCTGTGTGGGCCCCCAGCTCTAGCAGGAGAACAGCTCTCTCCTCATCAACCTGCAAGCCCTTGTCTGCCAAATGTATTCATTCTAGAGAGTTGGCTCAGTCCCTGGGGTGAGAGAATGGGTGAAATGGGGGAGGGGTGATGAGAGCAGATTGGCAAGTACATGAAGTCACAAACTGTGTGAGCTGAAAGATGCTTGCAGGGACTGACAGATCCAATTCCACCTACCAGAGGCAGGGAAGTAGGTTCAGAGAGCGGGAGTGGATCCCCTAGGGCCCCACAGCAGATAAATTGTGATGCCAGAATAAGAATCTGTATCTTCATTTTTATTAGTATTTTTTTTAGATGAAGTCTCACTCTGTCACCCAAGCTAGAGTGCAGTGGCCTGATCTCAGCTCACTGCAACCTCCACCTACCAGATTCAAGTGATTCTCCTGCCTCAGCCTCCCAAAGTGCTGGGATTATAGGCATGAGCCACCGCACCTGGCCAGAATCCATATCTTCTAATTCCTGGTCTAAAATTACATCATCCACTTCCACTCTGCTCTTTGGGGGATTGAATGATTTTTCCTCCCTCTGGCATTCCCTCCTAGAACATAGACCAAGTGATGTCTTCAGGCAGGAGGACAGCTAAAAAGTGTCTACTGGTCATGTAGCTAATACAGGCACCATGTCCTAAGAAGTTTGGAGAATGCATCATAAAAAAAAAAATTCAGTTCCACGAAGTCATAGTGTATGCCGGTAAATTAAAGGTTCTGAGAAGTCTTACAATTTGCAGTGTGTTTCATTTTGTTTACCCAGCATTTCTAAAATGTCTTCAAACAAGTTATTTTGGTGGGGAGAGGTGCGTAATATTGGTTGGAGAATTTAATGCGGCAAAGGCAGCCTTAAATATATTCACCAGCATCACACTGGTTTTTTTGATGGCCGTGGAGAAGCAGGTCCTACAGGAACAGGTGTGGGAAAGGCGCCATGTAACATAGCCAGGTGAGGACAAGTAACAAAAAGAGGATTGGTGAAAACAGACTCCACTATGCCGTCATCTACAGCCCAGGGCAGCCAGATGCGTCTTCTAGTCTTGGGCCATTTTGCTTTGCTATAAAGAAATACCTGAGGGTGGGTAATACATAAAGAAAACAGGCTTATCTGGCTTACAATTCTGCAGGCTGTACAAGCATGGCACCAGCATCTGCTTAGCTTCTGGCAAGGAATCTTCCAATCATGGTGGAAAGAAGGCAGAGGGGGAGAGGTGTGTCACACAGTGACAAACAAAACAAGAGAGCCAGACTCTTTTAAACAACTAGCTCGCATGTGAACTAACAGAACAAGAACTCACTCATTACCATGGAGAGGGCACCAAGTCATTCATGAGGAATCCACCCCCCATGACCCAAACACCTCCCACCAGGCCCCACCTCCAACATTGGAGGTCACATTTCAACATGAGATTCCAAGGAGACAAACATCCAGACTTTATCACTTCTTCTCTTGGCATGTGTTGGGGGCATGGGTGGGCTGGATAGAAGCCAAGTACAGGGACACAAATTTGGAAATTTGCAAAAAAAAATAGCTGTAGCAGAGCACCCCCGCACAACGCCCGGCCCCCAGTCTGTCCAGTCTAAGATCACATTTGACTGACAAGGTATCAGGGGAAGGGAACAGTGGAAGGCAGAGGATGGGACCCAAAAGTCATTTGGGAGGGAGCAGTGCAGTGGGGCTCCAGGCAGGCAGAGCTGATCCTCAGGACAGCTCTGGGTATCTTTGTGAAGACACAGAGGCCCAAGGCTCAAGACGCAGAGGCCCTGGAGTGACTGCAGTGGTCACTGGGGCTACATCCATTGGCCCTTCTGCAGCAGGCCCTGTGCAAACGGAATGTGCTCTCTCTGGGGACTGACTTCATGCAACGAGGCCGATCCCTTGAGAAGATGGACAAGCCCTGTGTTGGGCAGAAGTGGCATGCCTTTGGCTTGGTTTTCACCTTCCATTGCAGCCTTTTGTGGCCGCATCAAGAGAAAAAGCTGGCAAAACACCCTCTTTACTGGCCATTTTCCTTTAACCACATCCCTGGACACGTTTACCCTAGAAGTCCGCCCACCTCTTTGCTGCTCGCTCACCTTGGTTTGGGGATTTTCTTGCAGCCTTTCCCATAAGCTCAGCAGGCCACTCTCTGCAGAAATGTAACTCTGCATCTAAGACATAACTGTTAAACCCTATCTTTTGGTTTCTGTCCCCAAAACCAATGTATTTTAATGCAGATGCCCTGCAGCCCAAGGGTTTTTAACCATTTTTGGAGGGAAAAATGTCACACAGCTTTTGAAAATCTGCCATAAGACCTACTCCCTGAATTCTCCATTCGTTTACTCAGAAAAACTCAATTGAATCAGGGAGGCATGATTCCCCATTAGAGGAATCATTTTTTCTTTCCTCTGGTGGGTTAGATTTGTTTAGGTGTTCACTGATCCCTCACTTGATTAATCACCCCAGCTGCCTTCTCCTTGCTCACCAGGTGGGGTGGTGAAACGCCAGAGTGGCATTAGGGTCCTGTAGTCCTGTGGCCATGTGGGGATCCACTGCATCTCTGGGCCAAAATGCCACCATTTTTCATTTGAATTTCTTCAAAGCTCCCAGGTGTGAGCCAATTCCAGCTACTTATTGTAGACTTATCTGTGAATATACTTCACCCCTGTTTCCTGCAATCTACATGCTCAGCCACACTTGAACAAATCCCTCCAATCTGCCTTCCTGAAATAGGATTGGATGAGGGAGTCTCTGGGAAAAAGCAAAGAAAGAGACCACAAAAACCAACAGGAAGAAGAGGTGGAAGAATGAAGGAAGGTGGTGAGAGTTTAATCCAAGATGGTAGAAATGGGAGATGAGACAGAGAAGTAGAAGAGAGAAGGAAAAGGCATAGTCAGAGAGAGAGAGAAGTTTTCCTGTTCCTGCTCCTACAGCAGGTCCTGGACCCAGGCATCCATCACCAGGCACATGATGGAGGAACTCTGTCCCCTTACCTATGACCAACGGCGATGTTTTTTCAGTGATTCTGCAAGAGTCAAAAACCCAACAAAGCGCATCGCCGGCGCTGTAAAGGGAGCATGCTGCCGGTGTCTGTGACCACTGTATGCAAAGCTTGGCATTAGTCACAGCCGGGCCGGCTGTGACAGGCCTGAAGTGAGGGAGATTAATGCGAGGCTGGGGCACTTTATTATTGTCATTCTGTTCTTTCAGACTCTGCCTCTGACTTTCAATTTTGCTCCAGAATTAATTGTCTGCTCCCTGCAGTATGACTGATGGAGAAGGATATGCGGAGCCCAGGCACCTGGCTCTGGCCTTGACAGTCTCAGGCCCGGTGTGGGATGGATTGTGTGCGGTCAGGGCGGGGGACAGACGGGCATCCCTCAAAGAAATCGGCCCAGGCCACGACTGACTTCAATCAGACGTGACCGGAGATTATCCTTTGCCAAGAATCATTTTGGCTTCTAGGGTTCCCAGCAACCTGCCCATTCCCTGTCATAGACCCTCCCTGGAACCCAGAGCTCGGTCTGTTGGTGGAGCCATTCCTAGTCTTTCAGGTTTCTGATTCTCTTCCTTTTTTTCTGGTTCTGGGCAGTAAATTAGCAGTGCAGTGTCCTAGGTCTCAGCCCTCCCAGATGTAAGCATTTTTGTGAGTATGTCAAGCACAGAATCTCTGACAACGGGAAACGCAGTGGGATTCCAAAACGCTGGTGCCATTTTCCAGTTGGAGTTGAATACCCACCTCCCTCTTCCTCATTACTCACCCCTGCCCCCATCTTCCTTCATTTCAAAAAAAAAAATCAAATCATATATTTAAACAGAAAAGTCTTCCTTAATAGCAAATCCTGAAGGAAGCCTCCAACAAAATAGCAATGTTCTCTCTGCCTTAGGAGTTTGGCACACAAGAAATGGTTGTTGACTGAATAAATGAACGTGTGAAGGCATGCAAGAATACTTTCATGGATAAATGAATAAGTGGGGTTCCTGGAAAGAATGAAACATAGAAAGGCATATCTTCCTTTTACAAATAAATAAAAATCCTTTCCATTCATTTTTAAGCCAAATTCAGCTGCTAACCATTTTTCTAAACTTTGGTCAGCCTCATTCCCCATTGCAGATATGTTCATGAAAACCTAGGTGTAATTCTTTAAAAAAAAAATAAATGGAATCCCACTTTAAATGTTTAAGAATGCCAGGGAGGAGGGAAACTGTCTTTGAGAAATACATTTCCAGTGCTAATTTTTATGCTCTGGTCTAGATGTGTGTGTGATTTTCAACTTGGGGTCTAGAGGTTACAGTTTCAGTGCATGAGATACAGATTTCCCTAGCCCTCCCAAAACAAAGTTTCATTAAAGGAACAGTTTATGTTTCCCAGGCACCTCTCCCTCCAAACTGGATAAGATTCACACCTGAGATGAGGAAAAACCAACCAATAATAGAAAGGGCAAGTGTTGATAAGCTGAGAACCATTTAAAGGCTGGTTTTCTGTAGAACTTTCAAGAGTTCCTTCTAAATATGCTGCCTGCCTGTAACCTGCAATAAATTACTACAGCTTTAACTCATCCGGTACTTTCGTACGATTACGGTATTATGTTAAAGGGTACAGAAATATATAATATGCTCAACTGTCTCTATAGTTGATACCAGAGGGAAAATTACCACCACTCAGTGAAGAAGATTCAACCTCATTACATTAATGATTTATCACAATGGGAAAATGTGAAAAGTAACTAGTTGCTTTTATGAAAAGAGGCAGCTTTTCCCACTGGCAACTCCTGCAGGCTCTCCAAGAAGGAGAATTTAGAAGGAGCTCCAGACAGTCACACTCTCCCACTCCCTTCCAAAGCTCCCTCTGCAACATGAAGGAGAAGGTGCACTGGCAAATGTTGGAATATCCTTCAAACTTGACATTAAGTATTCAAATGTTACTTAAGCAAAGTGTGAGCAATTAAATTAATCAATCTTCCTAGCCATGTACAGAACAGATGTTCAATAAATCCTCTTTGCTTACAGTGAGGGGGGAAGAGTCCACTTTTAACTGTCCTTCAGCGGTGACACTGCTCAGGCGTCCTCTGCCGGCCTCCTGGGCCACTATCAGGTGCTTCTGCTGCACTTTCCCTTATTATAAATAACAACAGGCCACCTGGACTACCTGTGCTACCTGGGAGCCTCAAGTTTAATGATCCTTCCGACACAGGGCTCTGCTCGCGCCTGATCCCAGGTAATGGGGCTGATGGGAATGGCAGTAGAGTGACAGCTGGCAGTGACAGATGACTGCTGGCCAACTTGTGCTGCTGACAAGCGGTGAATATGGGCCAGTGTTGCAGAAAGGTCAGGATAAAAGTATTTGCTTGACTTTCAAAGTTTCTCCAGAAAAAAAACAAGCAGATGAGCCAAAACCACGCAGACCTCCAACAAGGGTGCAAACTCTAGGTTTGCACCAGATAGGCTGGCTTGTTCTGGGCTCTAGAAAAGAAAGCAGTCTCCATCGGAAGCTATGGGTTAGATGAGGAGAGAAACTCAGACACTAGGTAGAGGGAGCCTTGTTTTCTTTGCATGAACAGTTCCCAATGAGGAACTTCACCTCTGGGCTGCCAGGGGACATTGAGGGAATGTTCAGTAAGCAATTATCTCCCTAACCCCCCAAGACGATCATAGAGAGTCTCCCTGTTACATCACCCAGATCTTCTAAGTATCCCTCTTTGCCAATACTCTGCTGCAGAGGCAGCTAACCTCCAATTTACAAAATAATAAAATCAATGAATGTGCCAGATTACCAAAGATCGCAGGATTTGACCTGACCACTGTGGCTTCTCTAACTAAATCTACCATCCTAAAGGAGAGGACTGGGGAATCCCAAAGCATGGGGAAGGCACTCAGCCCTAATCCCACAGTGCCAACCACCCCCTGGTCCACCCCTAGACCAGGACACTGCCCAACCAGAAGCCTCTGATCACCATCCACTGAAACCCACAAGGCCACTGACATTCAGAAGTGGTGGATACAATTCCTGCCCTACAGATACATAACTTCAACCTTTTGAAGGCTGCCTTTCCATATATGGACTTTATCCACATTTTAATGAGGCTTTAAAATCTCCAAGATTAAGCTGGTATTTTATGTAGAACTGCCTGCTTTTTATGATATCTTGACATGTTGTACAACATTTGGTGACTATATTGATCCTTATAAATTCAGCATCTATATATATTCATGAAAAGTACCTTTTCTCCCCATTCAGGCCACAAGATGATCCAGACACACATTTTCCTGAGTGGAGACAATAAAACTGCAATTGTCATGGTTTTGAGCGTACACAATGTTTCAGTGTTTTCAAATTAAACCCCTTTTACCATCTGCTTGCAAACTCCTCGGTGAGGAAATGACAGCTCCTTTCTAGGTATCTGATGGTGTAAGTGCCCCTGAAGTTTCTCCTTCAGGTGAGCTTGTTATAAATCCTGAGGGGCCTGGTAAGGGCTTCCTCCCATGTGGGACATTATACATCTTCATGCCCTCATGTTTGCCCCACCAGAGGCCAACCTTCTCCCATTTCTTTGTGCCATTTTATGCTTTGAATCTGAAACAAATGATTGCAGGGGGGAGAAAGAGCATTATCACCTTGGCGAAACATCAGGAGTATAAAAAAAAAAAAAGAAGAAGAAGAGGAAGAAAGAAAGAAAGAGACTATGGGCAAATTCATCTTCTGCTGCTACAATCAATCTCTCACCTAAAGAAATACACAATAACTAGGCGGGAAAGAGGCAAGATTTATGACTTAGAAACATCTACACTGACCAGCATATACCTAGTCTTCTTGGCTCTCTCCCTACCTGAATGGCTCTCTATAACAGTTACAATGATAAACTGTCTCTCCCTACTGTTTTACAAGTACATTAGCTTTATTTAATGAGATCTCAGAGTAATTTAACAGATGTATATAGGACATAAGACTAGGGAAACTCTTGCTACTTGGATATTTTTGCCAAGGTATTCTAGGACAGCTAATCTGAGAGATAGCTTTATATTCTTTGAGAAAGCATTGTTTGGAAGGCTTTTAAAAATGATTTTAATGGAAATATTATATTACAATCAATGAGGAGAGAGCCTCTTTCACATTCACTTGCATTCGGCCCATGAAAACGCAGGATGAATGGGCTTTGTGAAGTCACAGGAACTCACATATTGAACTGTCAGGAAGGATGTCACTGTCAGAAATTAATACTTTTGTTTAAAAAGTTAATATTTCACTCACCCACCTTCCAAAAATAGTAAGAAGATACCTGGGTGTGAGGAAACAGAGAGAGGGCAGGCAAAGGGACAGAGGAAGAGACTATTTGAGAAGGAGGTAAGGCACCTGTTTCAGCCAATGTCATGTTTCGGGGCCGGGGTCGGAGGTTGGGGACAGGTGAAGTTTCCTCGCCACCCTCTATCCCTCCATGCCTGGCGTGCTCAGGCCAGGACCTCCCCTTCCTGGCTGGCTGCCTTCTTCCTTCCCTGACATTCCTTAACACTTGGTTCTCTGAGAACTGTAATGGAGAAATGACAATGGTATTAACTTTTTAAAAATTGCTTTAATAAACTGCCAATTAATACGTGAGAAGAGAAAGCCACGGGAAATTACCTGGTCATGCTTAAAATAAAATTAAAGGGGGAAGGGGACGTTTTTCCTCTTCCTTTTACAGAAAGCACAAGGCTTGGGCTCTCATACCGCAGGATGTGATTTCCAGAACCAAATTCTCCTAAGTATGACAAAATCTACACTGCATGGCACCACATCTTCGTCTATGATACAGTTAACTCAGCTTCAAACTGGAGTGTCATCCCAAGTTTAGTAAATATTGGCAATACAATGCATTTAAAAACCAAAATGGAACAAAACAACAGCAACTCAAAATTTCACCCAATGTGAATACCAGTTTTAATTATTAGTGATTCTTTTTTTTTTTTTTTTTTTTTTTTTTTGAGACGGAGTCTTGCTCTGTCACCGAGGCTGAAGTGCAGTGGCACGATCTGGCTCACTGCAACCTCCACCTCCCTGGTTCAAGCAATTCCTCTGCCTCAGCCTCCCAAGTAGCTGGGAGTACAGGTGCCCACCACCATGCCCGGCTAACTTTTGTATTTTTAGTAGAGATGGGATTTCACCATGTTGGACATGCTGGTCTCAAACTCCTAACCTCAGATGATCCACCTGCATCGGCCTCCCAAAGTGCTAGGATTACAGGCATGAGCCAACACGCCCGGCCAACTTTTTTTTTTTTTTTTTTTAACAAAAATTGTCTTTTAAACTACAGGTTGCTTTTGGTCGAAAAATGTTTTTGTTCTTTAAATCCTTTAAATGGTTTGTAACAGACTGCAGTCGATATTTACAATTCTGCAAAAGTGTGGCAGGTCCTTCTTCTTAGGATTGCTAGAGTCCCTCATAGGCACCTTTATATGGAGTCACCTCTGAAAGTATAGATGTTACAGTGTGTATGTGACAGCAGGTGGAGGTGAATGCAAGAGCTACATGTGTGTCTTCTCAAGGTAAAAATATTTAACAACATCCTACCAAACATATACCACTTTATATAGTGTTCATGGCTCCTTATGAATAATTTAGGGCATCCAATGCAGTCTTTTTAAAATATAACATTCACAGTGAGCATAAAAACTCAATCCAATGAAAGGTTATGAAATTAGTGGTGACCGTACAAAATTGCAATGAGAAATCACAATGAACCTACTCACTTGGGAGGTGAGGGGCTCAAAAAAAAAAAAAAGGGAAAGAGAGAGAGAGAAACAGAGGCAGAGAGGTATGTGGTGTTCTTGCACCAACGGGTCAAGAACAAATCTGTTGCATAGAATTTCATTTCTTGAGAGCTATACATCAAGTTGTATTTGTTTAATGAGGTTGGCACCAGAAAGATGTACAGAACATGTCAGACACCCAGTACCAATGCGTAGTGGGGAAAAGATAACATCTTGGACTGCGACCACTCACTTCGTCTTCCAGCCAGTGTCTCTATCTGTTGGCTCTTTGGGGAATAATAAATGAGGGGGCAGAAGGAACAAGAAGCCAAATAATGAAAAACACACACAAAAAAGAAAAATTATAACATGGGAGAGCAAAGTAGAACCAGATTGACTGACCTCACAACTACATAATCAAGAAAAAGTTATCACTGAAGAAACTTTTACTAAGTGGAGTGATCTTAAATAACAGGGAGTCCTGTGAAATTTACAGCACTTTTAAGATATGCAAATTGAATGCAAGGTATAGACATAAGGGTAATTAATTGTAAATCTAAGAATAATGTTTCTTTGTCAGGCTGTCTCCATGTTGTGGAATACATTCTAATGTGCCTTAACTTGGAATATTTTTTTCAAGGCTGCTCTAATTATAAGATGTTCAGAATTTCAAAATACTAGTTATTCTTATCGTTTAATTTAGCGGCTGTAACATTTAATAACAGAATTTACTGATTGCATGACAATATTGTAATCTTTCAAGGTTAAAGCACTTGTTCCCAAGTCCAGCCCATCAGGATCCATGTGCAGAGAGAATGTTATGGATAAAGCACTTTCCACAGGTCCTCAATGGGTGTTGGGGGTGGAAGCATTGCAGGCCAGGTGAGCCCAAAAATGGGGCTTAGCCCACAGGGTTCTTGGCTTCATCCAGAAAAGAATTCAAGGGCAACCCAGTGGTAGGGTAGAAGAAAACAGCTTTATTGAAGTGGCAGTGTTGCAGCTCCGTGACTGACCCTGCAGAGCAGGGCTACCCCATTGTCAGTGTCCTGAGACCAGCAGCTCAGGGCAGTTTTGCAGTCATATTTATACCCACTTTTAATTACATGCAGAGTAAGGGGCTGTTTATGTAGAAATTTCTAGGGAAAGAGTAGTAACTTTTGGTTCATCAGGTCATTACTATGGAAAGGGGTGGTAACGCCCGGGTGTTGCCATGGCAACAGTAAACTGACATGGCGCACCGGCCAGCGTGTCTGATGGAAAGTTGCTTCCACCCAGGACCTGTTTTAGCCAGTCCTCAGTTTGGTCATGTGCCTGAGCCCCGTCTCCAGAGTCAAGTCCCGCCTCCTGCCTCAGAGAGATCCCAGTGGTTGCTCACTGCTGCTTAGTTGCCTCACTTCATCCACTGGCACATGCTTCTGGGTCTTATAGTGATTTCCTTATCATGCTGGGAACAATGTACTGATTTGTGCTCTTAGCGTTTAGCTCTCTTCTACCTGCCCATGAAAACCTCCCACTTCTTGTTAATGAAAGTGATGGTGGGATTCTGCAGATGACGGATTCTTATAAAAGTATAAGCAAGAAGACAGGGAGAGAAGTTTTAAAATCAAGGGAACGTGACTCTTGACTGTCATCAAGAAAGCTTGGTTGTCATCAAGAAAGCTCTTAGTGAGAACCACTTGAGGAAAGAGCTGGGAAAGAAGGGGTGTGAGGGGATTCCGCCAAGCAAATAAGGAGTGAAGGTCCTGCTCAGGAAGGAGACCACTGAAGGGATGGGATGCCGATTCCATCTTCAATCGTTTCTCAGAAAACATTTGGCCAAGAGTGGACTACACAACTAGAAGGTCTGGGAGTGGAGAAGTGGGCATGAGATTGGCCCAAGGAAAGTGCTAGGAAAGATGGGTTAAACTCTCTCTTGGGTTAAAGCCGCAAGGGCAGGGGGCCCAGGCAAGTGCTCTCTCGCCCTGAATGCTTGGGCTGTGTGCATGCCTGGCGGCTATGACAACGCCCGCTCTTGCCCTCCTCCTGCTCCACTGGCTTCTCCTCTCTGACTCTTCCACTTGCTCCTGGTCTATTCAATTTCCTTAAGACCAACCTCTGATGCTCCCCTGGGCTCTGTCTGGGGCCCTTTCCTCCTTTCCCCTCCGCACCCATCCTGCAATCCCATCCAGTCCCAAAGCACTAAATGCCATCTCTGTGGGTTGAGTTCCCTGAAATCTCCAGCCCAGACCTTCCAGGTGCTTATAGCTTTAATGACGTCTACTTTTGAATATCTGGTGGACATTTCTGGGCATTTCAAATGGAGCTGCTTCTGCCCGGAATGTTCTGCTCCTACTGAGAGAATTATCAGGCTTTGTATCACAGCTCAGGGGTCGGTATCCTCGGCTCACTCATCTTACGCAGGATGCCTCCCTCATTTCTCTGTCATATCGCCCTTACTTATTTCTATCAGAGAAACTTACACAATTTATATTGATTTCAATTGCATGTTTATTTTATGCTGCCTGTGTGATCTACTAAAATCGAAACTGAGGTGGGATGGGGAGGACAGGGGGCCTCTTGTCTGTGCCCACTGCTCTGATATCTCTGTCCTGCTGCCAATGGCAGGTGCTCGATAGATCACCACTGAGTGAAGTGCTCTGGTTACCAACTCAGAAAGTGAGTGTGGTCTGTGCCTCTTCCTAGGTCTCCACAATAGCCCCACAGTGAAAGTCCACTGCATGCAGAGAGACACTGCAGATAGACAGCATATCTAGGCATCCTGTGCCCATCCCTGGGCATCTCAGTTGAGAAACTGAAGCCGGATCAGAACAGGGCTGTGAGAACAGCAAGGAGTTTGGAAAGTAAGCCATTCAAGGCTTGGTGTTTGGAGACCCAGAACATTGAGCATAGAGGGAAAAGATGATTTAACATTTTATGGCACTTATTTACTAGATAGTCTGGAGGGAAAGGGATTTAAATTGCTCAGTACAGCTGCAGAGAGCACACTTAGGGCCCAGGATGTGGATCTGAGGAAGAAGTGTAGATTGGAATTCAGACTTGGGCCCAGAGCAAAACAGCCGTGGACTCAGTCTAGGCTCTACCACTTGCTACCTTGTGGAATTCTGAACAACTTACTCCATTTTGCTATGCCTGAACTCATTTCCCTGTTGAGAGGATTTAGTGAAACATTTGCAGAGCACCTAGCCTTCAAATGTTAAAGAGAGGTTTAGGAAAACAAACATCCCCCAAACTTTGTATTTGTAGAAAACAGTGAGGTTCCATTGAGACTAATTGTGGAATACTGTTAATCCCTTACCAGCTCATGCAATAACTCTAGTCTTCAGCAAGGTTGTAGCATTCTCTTCCCCACTCTCTCAAATATATCTGGGATTTGCCAAAGGGCTGTCTTCACTGTCCTCATAAGCCATCAGCCTGCCACCACTGGCCTTGGTCACTTTCAGAAAACTTGGCTCCAGGCCCCAATTCCAATGTAACCATCCCAGAAATTTATCCCAGTTACTGAAGTTCTCAACATTCATGCTTTAAGAACAGCTCTTGCAAGGAAGAAATCCGAGTTTCCCTCTTCCTGCCACAAAAATAAATAAAGAAAAGTAAAAGTCAAACCAAAGCCTGGGAGAAGATATGCATGCTGCATATATCTGACAAAAGACTTAGTTCTGTAATATGTAAAGAGTTCCTACAAATCAATAATTTTAAAAGCCAATCAGGTACCTCAAGGTATAAAATGGGCAGAAGACTTGAATGGACACTTCACACCCGAAAAAAGATACAAGTAGGCCAGGCACAGTGGCTCACCCCTGTAATCCCAGCACTTTGGGAGGCTGAGGTGGGCAGATCACCTGAGGTCAGGAGTTCAAGACCAGCCTGACCAACATGGATAAACCCTGTATCTACTAAAAAAAATACAAAATTAGCCAGGCATGGTTGTGCATGCCTGTAATCCCAGCTACTCAGGAGGCTGAGGCAGGAGAATCGCTTGAACTAGGGAGGCAGATGTTGCAGTGAGCAGAGATCACCATTCCACTCCAGCCAGGGCAACAAGAGTGAAACTCTGTTTCAAAAAAAAAAAAAAGATACAAGTAGACGTTTTGCACATGAAGAGATGTTCAACATCATTGGTCATCAGTGAGATGCAAACTAAAACCATAATGAGATGTTATTTCATATCCAGTATAGTGGCTAAAATTGAAAAGTCTGAGAGTCCCAAAAGTAGACAAGGATGTGGAACAACCAGAGCTCTTGTATATTGCTGGTAGAATGTAATATGGAACAAACACTTTGGAAAACTGCTATAAAGTTAAACAAACACTTGCCATTTGACCCACGAAATTCCAGTCAAAGCTTTTTTCAAAGAAGACAAAGATGACAATGATGATGACAATGAAGAAGAAGCAGAAGCAGCAGCAGAAGAAGAAGAAGAAGAAGAGAAGAAGGATGAGGAGGAGGAGAAGACAGCAATGATGACGATGAAGAAGAAGCAGAAGAAGGAGCAGAAGAGGAAGAAGAAGGAGGAGGAGGAGAAGGAGGAGGAGAAGGAGGAGGAGAAGGAGGAGGAGAAGGAGACAACGATGATGACGATGAAGAAGCAGCAGGAGAAGCAGAAGAAGAAGCAGAAGCAGCAGCAGCAGAACAAGAGAAAGAAGAAGAAGAACAACAACAACAACAAGGAAGAGGAGGAGGAGGAGGAGGAAATGAAATGAAAACTTATTTACAAAAGACTTACACAAAAATATTCATAGCCACATTATTCCTATAGCCAAAAACTGAAAACAGTCCAATGTCCCCCATCTGAGGAGTGGATAAACAAGTTTTTTCATGCTGACAATATGAGATACTATTTAGAAGCAAAAATGAAAAGAACAAAACCCTAATATATGAGGGAATAAGAGAATCTCAAAAATGTCACATTGAGCCAGACACAAAAAAATGTGCACTGTATGACCCCTTTCTACGGAGTGCTGTACCAGGCAAAGGCCAGCTATGAGGACAGAAATCAGATCGGTGGCTGCCTCTGCAAGGAGTGTAGAGATGGACTTAGGAGATGGAAGGAATTCTCTAGAGGGACAGAAATGGTTTATATCTAGAAGGGAGGGTGTCTACATATGTCAAAACTCATCAAATTGCACCCTCTGTTGCATATACATTTATTTTAATAAAGTAGATTATAAAAGGAAAGAGAAAAGACAACAAAATATGTGTCTACTTTAATTATGCTCAGTTGGAGAGAGTGTGTCCCATTGCAGGCTGGGCCCTAAGTGTTAAGAGCTCAATGAAGCATCTCTTTAAGACCAATCATATTGGCTCTTCTCTCCCCTGAGTATACCCCAGGCCACCAAGTAATCAGGTCTACTTCAGTTCTGTTACACTAGCCCCAAGAAAATCAGTTAATGCAAACAGAGAACAGAGAGAGGAGGACCCTGCAAAGACCTCCCAACGTGGGTTGACTGTAAGAGGATCCCCTCAATCTTGGTGGTGATTTCTCCATTTCATTTGACCTGGGTGGAGTTGGGGGAGTACCTGTTACCCCATCACTTAATCTAGGGAGCTGGGATATCTCAGTGCATCCCTATAATATATGTTCATAATGAAGGAAGGGTTTTAGTCTCTACCCCAGGAGATGCCTTAGAGAAACAAGAAGCACTACACCACCACTCTAGTGTCTGGAGCCCTGTCTGGGAGGTTAGGCAGACATGGGGCAAATCCTGGCTCCACCTCCTCACAAGCTGTGTGACTTTGAGTGTGTTCCTGAGTCTCTCTGTGCCTCAGTTAACTCGTCTCCATAATAGGTAAAGTCAAAGAGCGTATCCCTCTCAAGGTTGTCATTAGAAGTAAATAAACTAGTAGAGGTAAAGGGCTTAGCACTTTATTAACTCTAAGCATTGGGAACACTTCATAAAAGTTAGCTATGATTATTATTACATGAACATGAGGATAAAAGAAAGTCTGAGATTCAGAGATAAATGGATGGAAGAGGAAAATAAGAGATTCAGAGAAAGAGAAGGAATCAAAGAAAAAGACTAAGGTGAGAATGAAATAAAGGCATATGAGAAAAAGGTAGAAACAGAAGAAGAATGAACCCAAATTATATTTCTCTGCCTAAAGCTTGCTGAAGTGTTCTGCATAGCTCCCTGAGCATAATTTGGGCTCGGTTATTTAAAAGGCTGTGGGATAATACAGTGGGAAGACAGGTCTGCACTGTAACTCACACAATTTATCACACAGGGAAGAGCCACTAATCTTTTTAGGAAACAAGGTATTCATAGTTATTTAAGGCTAATATTTATGCATGACCACACATTGTGAACACAGCCCAATCTCCATCCTCACCCAGCCAAGATCTGGGAAGGTCTTTAGCAGCAATGTTCCATATTTTAAGCCCCTTACAGAAGTCTCACCCAGTAGTCTGCACCGGCTCTGTTATTAACTGCATCCATACACCAGATATATTCATGCACACCGCTAATTGAAAGAGCAGATTTTCCCGAGGTGGGTGAGTACTAAGCCGAGGTGGGTGGATACAGCCTTGTGTGAATTTCTTATGACCAAAACCACAGTGTTGCCTTGCAAAAGGTAATCAATTATTCAAACTCAGAACCTTCAGGATATGCATAAATATAGTCCTGGCACAGTCCAGCTGGTCTATTTCATTAGCCTACTCTTTACAGGGTGCTGAGAACAAAAGGCTGGATGTAACAATACGAGTGACCCCAGCAACAACTAGAAAGATGCCTGTTTCCTGCCCAACCCACAGAGGAGCCAATCTTATCTGCATTTGGCCAGAATATGACCTTCAGGGACATTTTCTCCAGTCATGGCTGAGGCTGCCTTCTTGTCCCACAGAGGGCCCCTTTCCTTGTCTCTCTCCTTCTTCTCTTTTCTAATCCTCCCTGCCAAGGGACCCAGCTTCATCCTGCCCCAGTCTAGCTGGTTCATGCCATTGTCTCCTGATGTTTCACCAGCATATGCTGGGTTGTCATGCCCTTGCCATTTTAATCTGGGTTACTTGTCTTCCTTAACCCTGGGTGCTCAAGACGGAATCTCTACTAGATCAATAAACTTCATTCTGGTCCATGTTCAACCCTTCTTACTGACTACTCTCAATGCAGCATTATCCTCAAAGACCTCTTCTCCAACCAGGAGGAGAATGAGGCAGCCAAGAGGAAGAGGGGAGCCTGAGTTGTGGCTAAACAAAGAGGGTTACAAACAAACAAAAAATCCAGAGAACTATGACCTGCTACATCTACCCAAGACCAGGATTTTTGAAGCACAGGAAGAGGTAGGGTGTGCACTGCACTGTTGTCTTGGGAAGCAGTTACTTCTTTATGTCTCAGGATGTTAGGATGAGGTGAGCAGCCAATCCCTTCTAGATGGAATTACAGACCCTCCACCTTTCTTCATCCTTCTTGGTTCTCCTTCACATGCCCATGAGGACCCACCAGCTGGTTTTCCAACCATCTGTTGTTTGGTTTTTGTCTGGAAGCACCTGGACATTAAAGTCCTCCCCTGAGTCACCCTTGCGGCATCTGCCACATGCAAAGGAGCTTGCAAGGGACCTGCTAGTGAATTTGGGCAGGAGGCACTGGGGAGGGGATTGCGGTGATTCAGTGATATTGTGAATCAGTGATATTGTGAATCAGTGATATTGTGAATGCAGACCTGGCTGGGTATCAGAATCACCTGTGGAGCTCAAAACAAAATGAAACCAGACCACAAGGATGCAACTCAAATGTTCAGAATTGGTGGCATCTGTGGCAGATCGAGTTCTCCGGGAAAGAGGGCAACTCTGAGTGGGGTTAAGGGTGCAGGAGGTGTACTAAAGCCCACCCTGGACATCAGCACCTGAGGAGGGGAAACAAGCAGGAGTGAACAACAGGAAAAGTCAATATGCAATGCAAGCCTAACAATGGCCTTGGCTCCTTGCAAAACTCAGGAGCTAGGATGGCCCTTTAGAGCTCTCCCAAGCTGTCCAGGCCTTCATGGTTCTGGATTGATCTGTCATTGAATGTGGCCTACCCTGTTGAGCCACCCATCGGCAGCTGAGATAATCCCTGAAGGGAATACCAACTGCAGGCTGCCTGCCTGCCTGCTGGGAATGAGGCGCTATGTCTCCATTGAAGGTGAATCTGGGCAGCACCCACCACAACCCATCCTTTGCCAAGATGGTAACTCTTTTCCTTGCCTGCGGGTCCTTTGCACAAGGAGTTCAAGTGTTCAGGTGGCAATTACTGTTTATTCTTGCTCTGTCTGTTGGCAAAAGTGCTTCCTCTTTGGGACCCAGGACCTATAAACCTGCAGAACACAGAGTTGTGGGAACAGGAAGCACAAACTCCCCAAGTGAGTTAATGGGAGTGACAGCAAGGAAGACACTCCTGCTTCCACCCCTTGGTTCCTAGGTGTGTGGATATTTTCCAACTATTGGGTAAATATAATTTTTTATATATATATATATATGTTAGTAAAGCATCAAATAAATATCTTTAAGTTAAAATGTTTTTTGTATCCTGGAGAATGATTGCTGCCCCATCCTTATAAATGATCACATCTGAGCTGGTACCTTAGTTGTGCTTTGTACAGACCTTTTCAACACTTAATTAGGCAATTTTTTTTCTTTCTAATTTTTATTTTAGGTTCAAGGGGTACATGTGCAGGTTTGTTACATGGGTAAATTGCTTGTCAAAGAGGTTTGGTGTACAGATAATTTTGTCACCCAAGTAATCAGCATAATGCCTCTATTGGTCTATTTTCATACTGCTATAAAGAATGTCTGAGACTGGGTAATTTATAAAGAAAAGAGATTTAATTGACTCACAGTTCCAAATGGCTGGGAAGGCCTCAGAAAACATAATTATGGCGTAAGGGGAAGGGGAAGCAAGCACATCTTACATGGCAGCAGAGTGGGGGGGACTGCCAAACACTTTTAAACCATCAGATCTCATGAGAACTCCCTCACTATCATGAGGACAGCATGGGGAAAATGACTGCCATAATCCAATCATCCCCCACCAGGTCCCTCCCTCCACACATGAGGATTACAATTAGAGATGAGATTTGGGTGGGAACACAAAGCCAAACCATATCAATATCCAATAGTTAGTTTTCAGTCCTTGCCCTCCTCCAAACCTCCACCCTCCAGTAGGCCCCAGTGTCTGTCGTTCCCATGTTTATGTCCATTGGTGCTCAATGTTTAGCTCCCATTTATGAAAACATGCATTGGGTGTTCAGTTTTCTGTTCCTCTGTTAATTTGCTTAGGATAATGGCCTCCAGCTCCATCCATGTTTCTGCATAGGATGTGATTTTGTTCTTTCTATGGCTATGTAGTATTTCATGGAGTATATGTACCACATTTTCTTTATCCAATCCACCATTGATGGGCATCTAGGTTGATTCCATGTCGTTGCTATTGTGAATAGTGCTGCAATGAACGTGTGTGCATGTTAGACTAGCAACTTTGGATGGTACATATATGACATGACAAGGTAATCTTATGGCCATGGACCCAATCCCATACTTCTTTTGCTTTAAAGTGGGTCTCCTGGACTAATATGACTCTATATGTGATCCTATCCCAGTGTATGAAGCCCTCTGTAATTGCGCGAATGGTGGCTGTCACTGAAGCTTAATGGGAAATAAAGTCCCATACATGAAATAAGAACTCGCTCCCACAGGAATGAGTCACTGGTCCTTCCAGGGTGGAGGACCCCAGTGTAATCAACTTGCCAACATGTGTCCAGGTGGTCCTTTTGAGGGATGGTGCCATATCAGGAATTCAACATGGGTCCTTGTTACTGGCATTTTGGACAGGCAATGGCAGCAACAGCTAGATTGGCCTTGGTAAGCCACCATAGCTACTTTGCTCATGTACTTTGCTATCATGCCATCACTGGGGTTGCTGATGATACAGGGTGGCTAGCATCAGCTGACTAAGTCGGTTTGTCTATGTGATCATTTAGTGCCACTATTATGCTGAAAGCTCTCTGTTGGACATTAATACAAAATACACAGATCTTCATACTTTGTGCCTGCTCCAAAATGCCCAGCCTCATGACTCTACCCTGAAGCTCCCACGTGCAATCTACTCTGGCTACTTCTAGGCCCTGACCAGACAACGGAGCCATTCACCATTCAGCCTATGGCACCATATGGATATTCTAACCTTGGGCAACTTCTCTTCCCATACACAGTGGATGACCAGCATGGTCTGAGCTTTGCCCCTTGGAAGAATGTTCCCTCATCACTGTCTTTCAAGGCAATCCTTGAGAGGAACCATGGTGCAGCCACCATCTGTCTTCAGCCTGCACCCTCATGCAGGTCTAACCTTTCTGTGAACCAAGCTCAGGCCATTTTGTCATCCATCAGTTGGTCACAAGGGATCTCCTCTACAGCAGGAGGAGCTACCTGAGGAAGAGGTGTTGACATAACTGTGGAGGGTGACATGTGAATCTGGACTACCTGCTCATGCAAATTCCTTGTGCCGTCCAGTCCTCCTCATACAGGATCCCAGGTGGGCCCTTTCTACCTTCTGGTGGTTTGTTTCCAGGCTTGACTAGCATTAGGAGTTGCTGAGTCTGACAGATGAGCTCCTGATGGGCAGCAATGGCCATATGTTCACCTAGTGTCCCATGATCAGGTATGTCATCTCTACCAAGGCCCATAACACAATCAGAAGTTGTTTTTCAAATGGTGTATAATTTTCCCTAAGCAGATGCCATGGCCTTGACCCAGAATCCTAATGATTCTCTCACTGGAGCTTGCCATAAACTCCACATGGTGTGTTTTCAAAGCGCTGGGATATACCTCTACTACCAATGGGTCTGCTGAGTTTTATAGCCCAAATGGCAGGGCTGCTCACACTGTAGCCAAAACCTGTTATAGAGTCCTTTCTTGATCTAGGTCCCATTCAAATCCGGCAGCCTTTCAAGTCACCTGGGTCAGAGCAATATAGGTATACATTTTGTTGCTTCCAGGATCCAGAGAACCAGAGAACCTACCAGACACTGTGCTTCCTTTGTTTTTTGTTGTTGTTGTTGTTGTTGTTTGTTTGTTTTTTGAGACAAAGTCTCACTCTGTCGCCCAGGCTGGAGTGCAATGGCATGATCTCGGCTCTTGGCTCACTGCAACCTCCACCTCCTGAGTTCAAGTGATTGTCCCGCCTCAGCCTCCGGAATAGCTGGGATTACAGGCATGTGCCACCACGCCCAGCTAATTGTGATTCCTTTTTCACAGCGGGAGATGCAACGTGCAATCATTTCTTCTTTAGTTTGGAGGCAGTGTTGTAATATTTCCTTGACCACTGAACTCCTAAAAATGTTTACTGATGCAGCAGACTTCTGAATTTTCATAGGCTTTGTCTCCCTAACCCTGGCTCACATGTCTTACCAAGGCCTCCAACACGCTACATGTCTTGCTCATCTGGTCCTATTAGCATATTCGCTATGGAACGCATCATTGTGATTTTCTGTTGGATGTCAACATGGGACAGATTACTTTGGACCACATTATGACAGAGCACAGGAAAGTTAACAGAGCCTTGGGGAAATCTGTGAATGTATCCTGTTGTTTGTTCCATGTAAATGTAAACTATTTCTGATCATTTCTGATAGGTATGGAAGAGAACACATTTGCTAAATCAATGCTGCATATCATGAATTGAGGCCATGTTAATCTACTCCAGCAAAGATATCACAGTTGCATGGCGGCCGCAATCAGGGTTACAACGTGGTTGAGTTTGTGGTGCTCACTGTTATTTTTCAGGATCCATCTGGTTTTAGCAGGGGCTACACTAGTGAATTAAATGGATCTCTGACACAAACCACCACCCCTGCAACATCTGTTAGGTTTGTAAGAGGGGGGCTAATGTTTCCCATCTCCTTCCACCTGAAATAATACTGTTTTTATTGTCTTGGCAGGATCAGGGTGAGGGGCATTTTCAGAGTCTTCTCTTGGCTCCCCTCACTATGATAGTTTTTACTCTACAGTCTAAGGGCTCAGCAAGGAACTTGCACCAACTACCAAGTGCCTTCATTCTGATTTTACATTTGGAGGTTAGGAAAATAACCAATTTACTGGGCTTAATGCATTATCATGGCCTTACTATATGACTGGGGGTACCATGGGAGTAAGTAATAAATGGAGCCCTGTTCAAAACCACCCACCCAGGTTCTAGGTCCCATTCAAATCTGACAACCTTTCAAATCACCTGATAAATGTGTAATGCTTTAAGCCAAGTAAATTGGTTATTTTCCCAAACCCTGAATATATAATCAAAGTAGATGCACTTTGGACCAATATAGACCAAAGTAATCTGTCCAATGTTGACATCCAGCAAAAAAAATCACAATGATCCATTCCATAGCAAATACGATAATAGGACTTGATGAGCAAGACATATGTAGCATGTTGGAGACCTTGGTGAGATATATGTGGTCTAGAGTTTGGGAGATAAACCCTATGAAGATTCAGGGGTCTACTACATCAGTAAACCTTTTAGGAGTTCAGCCATCAAGGGCATGTTACAACATTGCACTCAAACTAAAGGAGAAAGGATTGCATTTTGTATCTCCCACCACGAAAAAGGAAGCACAATGTCTGGTAGGCTCTTTGGATTCTAGAAGCAAAAAATAAAAAAATATATACCTGGGAATTTTGCTGTGACCCAGGTGACTTGAAAGGCTGCCAGACTTGAATGGGACCTAGAACCTGGGTGGGTGGTTTTGACCAGGTCTCCATTTATTCCCTAGTTCCATTGTACCTCCAGTTGTATAGTGGGCCATGACAATGCTTTAAGTCTTCAAGTATTAATGTCCTCTGACACTGCTTGAAATGTTTGCCTATTCCCCTTTTTCTGGAATGTAGTTACCCAAGTATATGGCTAAAGTTCTCTTTGAGGAAGAACTGGATGCTCGTAACCATCAGCACTTGCCATAGTGCTTCAGGGTCCTCCAGGGTCCTTCCTCTTGAGTATGTATATGGTGTGGTATATGTGTATATATATATATATATATGAACTAGTATACTTTTTGCATGGGGAACCCTTCCACTGAAGGGTTAAAATAAAAAATATTTTTATATTGGGTTATGGTCCGATATAAAAAATATACCAGACCATATATTTTTTATACTGGACCATAATCCTTGGATTGAAGGGTTCCGGTTCCAAAAAAATAGCTCAGATCCAAAAACCAGGCACAGTACTGGGTCATTTTATTGTGGCAATTCCTCAGCCTCCTTAATCAATCAGTCTTGATTTCTTTAGAAATCAAGAAAAACTGAGTAGTAGTAATTGAGTAATACCTGTGTTGGCTGCCTTCAAGGACAATCTTGCTCTATCAACCATCTCCATATCTCTCCGTAGGACAGACCAACCTGGCTGCCCTGCCACCATGGCTACTCGTTAAGATAATTGCATCTTCTTGGCTTCTGGTGTTTAAGTATCACCATCTGGACTCTACTGTTTGGAGGAATCCTAACATCCCCATTACTCTCAGTGAACTTTATTCTGCAGCACCTCTCCTAAAGTCTGCCCTGGCCTGCTGAGGCATGCCACCACCAAACTCCTCAGTGACACTAAGTGCCTTTGCCACCAGGGCATTCCTGGTGGCTTTGGGAAATTGGGAGGAGGCTTCTGGGTCCTCCCATGGGACATCATTCTCTGGAGGGTTTATCTGTCTTACATGGTACCTGCTCTCAGCACGTTCCCCTCTCTAAATTCTTAAATATTTTCTATTCTCGCTTTTTGCGAAAATACTCACATTTTAACCTTAGTGTGAACTATTCCTTTTTTTTTCTCCTGGGGTCTTTCTCAGGGGGAGACATATTTCCCACACCTGGGAGAGTGCTCCAGTATTGAAAAAAGGTCTCCCTTACCCAACCTACTAATTTAATCTGGTTCTCTTTAACAACCCCTTTCCGAATGCAAGCCCTGCCATTCTCCTCTAGCTTCTGTGGGTACACACTGCCTAGGGTGGGGGTACATTGTCCCATTCTCCCTCTATCAGGCCAGCATATTCCCCAGCTGAGTTACTCATGCAAGAGCTCACCAAAATGAGTAGCGAAGCCCAGGGAAGAATCCAGCTCACCTGCATTCCCCGATCTTCCTGGTATATTATTGTGCCCTGCAAAAAAATATGCCCTAATCGTATGCATTTGACATGCCTCTGTTGGTTTGGAAGACATCAGTGGTAATCATATTCACCAAAAAAATATAGTTAATTCTTCAACGTTCTGTCTTCTACGTAAATATAAAAGTGCTGCTGGGTATCTCTAAGGACATAGCTGAACTCATCCAAAAGGCTTTCAAACCTTATTTCAGAATACTGTTTTTAAAGCATTATTCTGCTCCCACCTACATTTTGAATAAAACCATGCTTACTTTGACAAGGATGCTGTTTTTCCTTCAAAGAGCCACTCCCCAAAATGTACTTAGAAAGAAGGAAAGAACATCACTGTTGAGTTGTAACACCAGCTTCCCTGGATAGGATCCCAGAAAATGCACGGATTTTCAGCCTTTATGTAAAAGCTCAGGACTTCCCAATCCTCAGTATGTGAAACATCTCAAACAATTAGTTTGTGAAAGTGCTGTCATGTGTAAGCGAACAAAAGCCCTAGGAGCCTTTGTTGAGCACGTAGTATGCACAGACCCCACATCAGGGACTGTGGGAAAACAGGAGTGATGCAGCCCTGTGATCCAGCAGGAAAAAAGGGGGTTGTTGGGTCACCTTTCTGAATCTGAATCCCTGCCGGGACTCTCTGAATGGTATCTGACAATGTCCAAGCCTTGGTTAATTCTTCTGTAAAATGGAGATGCTTGCCTCAAGGGACCCTTGTAAGGAGCCAATTAGATCATAAATACAAAGGCACTTTTTAAGTAGTGAAGCACTTTCTGTAGGTTAACACTGGCTACTGAAAGAAAACCCAGGTTGTGCTTCCAAATAAATGCCTATCTAGAAGAGAAAGTAAGACATTGAACAATTAAGGAAAATGTACTATAAAAAGTGAGCCAGGATAATGGCTTCCAGCTCCATCCATGTCCCTGCAAAGAACATGATCTCGTTTCCTTTTTATGGCTGCATAGTATTCCATGGTGTATATGTACCACATTTTCTTTATCCAGTCTATCATTGATGGGCATTTGGGTTGATTCCATGTCTTTGCTATTGTAAATAGTGCTGCGATGAACTTACATGTGCATGTATCTTTAAAATTGAATGATTTATATTCCTTTGAGTATATACTCAGTAATGGGATTGCTGGGAACAGAAAACCAAACACTGCATGTTCTCATCTCTAAGCGGGAGCTGAACAATGAGAACACATAGACACAGGGAGGGAAACCACACACTGGGGCCTGTCAGGGCAGGGGTGGGGCAGGAGGAGGGAGAGCATCAGGATAAATAGCTAATGCATGCTGGACTTAATACGTAGGTGATAGGTTGATAGGTGTAGCAAACCACCATGATACACATTTACCTATGTAACAAAACTGCACTTCCTGCACATGTATCCCAGAACTTAAAATTAAATTAAATTAAAAAATGTTTTAAAGTGAAACAGGACCCAAAGAGAACAAACAGAAGAGCTCTACCTTTGCCCAGAACAAAGGGGGAAGATGTTATGTTAAAGGGGCCCTGCAGCATGATCAATATTTACATATTTTGGCATAACAGGTTGTGGGATGTAGGGATAGGACTCAAAAGCTGGGTTTGGCAGGTGTAAGGATGCTATGAAGTCTGGATGTTAACTTGTCTTTCCCAAACTTCTGTCATTTAGACACTATCCCATTATCTTTGCCAAACCCATGCGTTTCCTATCATGTTATCAACTTAATAGCTCTCTTTAAATTTTTACTTGAACTCACTTGTGCTCATTGCCATATCACAGCAGTAATATCTGTCAAAGTACATGTTTAATGAGCTAGGTGAACACTTTTCTAATACACATGAAAATTAATTAAATTTTTTTTTTTGAGATGAGACCTCGCTCTGTCACTCAGGCTGGAGTGCAGTGTTACCTCGACTCACTGCAACCTCCACCTCCCAGGTTCAAGCAATTCTCCTGTCTCAGCCTCCTGAGTAGCTGGGATTACAGGCATCCACTACCACGCCCAGCTAATTTTTGTATTTTTAGTACAGCCAGGGTTTCACCATATTGGCCAGGCTGGTCTCGAACTCCTGACCTCAAGTGATCCACCCGCCTCGGCCTCCCAAAGTGCTGGGATTACAGGCGTGAGCCATCGCACCTGGCCAAAAATTAATTTATAACTATAAAGTGTTCCTTTGTATCCCACTGAAAATCCTATTGTGTTCACCCATGGTAAATGGGCCCCACAGGGCAAGGGGAGCCACTGGGAAGGGTTTGGAGGGAAAGAATGATATAATTAGCATGGTCTCTTTTCTGGTAGCCCATGTAGAAAATACCAGTTAGGAAGTTATTTCGATTGCACCCAGGTGTCTTTTCCTGACCTGGGGACAGAGGAGTGGGGATGAGAAGGAGAAGTGAACTCTACAGGGCTGTAGAACGGACGCTCAGGGCTGGTTCCCTAGCAGGGCTGTAGAACGGACGCTCAGGGCTGGTTCCCTAGCAGGGCTGTAGAACGGACGCTCAGGGCTGGTTCCCTAGCAGGGAAGCATGGGGCCAGGGAGATGGGAAGGAGCCCAGAATTTTGAAACCCAGATGCGGAAAGCCCTTGAAGCTCAGGAACTTCCCTCAGTTTTCACTGATTAACTGAAAAGCAGAAGTTAACATAAATTAACTAAACCTGAAGTAAACATAAACTCTGGGTCACTTCTTTGGAAAATGAAAGTAAATGCATAGAGTTATTTACATCTTTATGTTTAAAAACTATCTAAGGGAAATTGGCTTCTGAGACACCATGTGTTTTCACTCATCAAAGACCTATTTAGGGACATGACCACATCCGGAAAGCATTTGTGAAAGCATTAAGATATCACCGAAAAATGGGTTAAGAACAGGACAAACAAGTTACAAAAGGAGAGCTACAACTCGCCAAGAAAATATGAAGAAATACTAAGGCTCATCAAAAAAAAACTCATGTCAAATAAAGCAACAATGTGTTACTATTTTCAACCATCAAATGAGCAACTTTTATGACTGTGTTAGTTATTAGGGCCTTCACCAGCTATTTCCAGCTCTCCTTTAAGGACTTACAAAGGACTCCGCCTCCTGGCTCTGTCTGGGTGGATGGGGCCACGTGATTCGTTTTAGACAATGAAGTCTGAGCGGAAGTGACATTTGTCACTTCTGGGCTAGATGGCTTAGTTGCCAGTTGGAGATGCCCCAGAGCTTTCTTTCCTCCTGCAACAGTGACCAAGCAACATTCCAGAGGGTGGCTGCTCAAGCAGGGGTCCCAAGGTGATGGATGCCTGGAGCAAAGCCCAGTTGACGCAGGACGGACATGGAGTTTGAGCAGAGGGTGAACTTGGGATGTCACAAGCCACTAAAAATGGGGGTCGTTAATAACCCTACCAATGGATTCAATGACAGGGCTCAATGCTGGCAAGGGGAAAATACAACAGGAATGGAATGCGCATTCCTCTAACTCGTGTTAAAAATGGTTACCCACTTTGACCCAAAAATTTCACTTACAGGGATCGATCCAAAAATGTAAAAATGCGAACAAAATATGGAAAAAGCTTTATGGTGAAGGGATAGACTAATGACCAAAAGCATGGCCTTTAAGGCTGGGCACGGTGGCTCATGCCTGTAATCCCAGGACTTTGGGAGGCCGAGGTGGGCAGATCACCTGAGGTCGGGAGTTCAAGACCAGCCTGGCCAATGTGGCAAACCCTGTCTCTACTAAAAATACAAAAATTAGCCAGGCATGATGGCAGGTGCCTGTGATCCCAGCTACTCGGGCGGCTGAGGTGGGAAAATGGCTTGAACCCGTGAGGCGGAGGTTGCAGTGAGCTGAGATCGCGCCATTGCATTCCAGCCTGGGCAACCGAGAAAGGCTCCATCTCAAAAACAAACAAACACACAAACAAACAAAAAAGCATGGCCTTTGTCAAACTGCTATCCACTTGAATTCTGGAATTGCCCTTTACCACCTATGTAGGTGATTTGTAGCCTTGGGTGATTTGTTTAACTGTCTAAACCTTAGTTTCTTTATCTGTAAGATGGGGGAGATATTTCTTTACCTCATAGTGTTACTCTAAGAATAAATTAGATGCTGTATGTACAAACCTTAATGACGCTAGCTGTGTGACTAGTATCAAACACACACACACACACACACACACACACACACACTAACACATCTCAATGTTACTTTCTTAGCCCAACAAGAGAAAACTTGGATGCAACCCAGTAAGCCACGAAAAGGGCTGATAAGGGATAGTAAACCCACGAGATGGAAAATGTTTATGTGATAATATTAATTTTAAAATCATAAGACAAAATTGATTACACAATACAATCACAATTATGGAAAAATAATGAATAGAAACATAATGAGCAGAAATATATCAGGATCATAATGAGTTGTGTTTGAAACATAAAATTATTGTTTTTTTTTTCTACTTCTCTGTTTTCCAAATTTCTTAAAGTGAGGCACATGTGTGGACCCTGAAAGGAGACTTCTCTAGTTTTGAAGCCTAGGCCTCCCACCTCTCAGCTGTGTGACCCTGGGCAACTTACATAAGTTCTCTGGACAGGGTTCGCCACTTGCTAAATGGAAATCATGATGTTGTTTCAGTAATGAATTAGATAATCCCTATAAAGTTATAAGTATAACTCCTGGAACATAGTAAACAGTCAATAAATATTATCTATGTTTGTTGCAATTATCATTGTATGTTCCTTTTGTAATGTGGGAAAGAACTGTATTTCACAATCTATGATAAAGCTTTTAATAACAGAAGTTTGTCTGTAGCAAATACAATGCTCTTCACTTGGGAAGTTCACAGTCCAGGAAAGATAACAAGGCAAAAGACAAGCAGTTCAGGGCTACAGAGAAAAGCAGAAACACTCACCCCCGGGTCAGGATAAAAGAGATGACCTAAATGCTGTCCCAAGAAAGGCACTTGGCTTGGAGCCTCCACATCCCCAAGGTCAGGGCCAGCATGTTAGGGTGCATGCAGAACTCTCTCACTGACAGCTGCCCCTGCAGCAGCTGGCTCACCCCCATGATAGATGAGAATTACAGCCATTTTCAAGAGACCAACAGAAGGTGGGCCATGTCCTGATAAGCTATAACAACAGTAGTAAAGTTCTAAGGAGACCAGAGGGTCCCCACAACCACACACTTCCCACAGCTGTGGCTGCTGTAATTATGGCCGTGACAGCTGGGCAGCCGGGGGACATGACTGGAATAGACTAAGGCATGGGCATATGGCACTGCTGGTGGGCAAGGCCAGCCCACCCCTCCCTCAACCAGTGCCCAATTTCAGCTGCATCCTCCTCGGGCCTGACTGTCAGGATGCCATGAAATAGGTCCCCAGCGCACCCAGTGGGCAGGTGCAAGAGAAGGAAGAGCTGGAGTGCATCTTTCTGGTGCCCAGGCTTTACTGGTGCCCAGGGCCAGACACACAGTGGGCGCTCCACCCTTGCCAGCACTGTCTGGAATGGCAGCGACACATTCCAGAGCTCACTGCTGCTGGCAATGTGTTTGAACTCCCCAGCCTTCCACGGGAGGCCCATGCTAACAGAACACCCTCTAGTCACTCCTCCGAGGACTTGCTGGCTGGTTCTTCCTCTCTGAAAACCACCCAGAATCATCTATCCTCAGACAGAATTAATTGGTCACCTCTCCTCTCCTATGGCTGAGTCTTCAGTGCACATCTATCCAAGACCATCCCTTGAATCCATATCCACATATCTTTCTCGCCTCTAAGCTTCTTCCAAAGAGAGGCTGTGTCCTCATTTTAAGTTCAATTATTAAAGAATGATTCATGATTAATGAATCATTTGTTCAATAAATAGAGTATGAACCATACAAGATAGACACACCATCCTGGGACCAAGAGTCCAACTAAATGAGAAGCTACAAGGTAAAACTTTGGGATTATAGTAGACCATGTTAAGGTGCATTACATGTGGCAATGAGACCTAATCAAGTCTTAAGAAACCAAGAAAGTCTTCCTGCAGGAAGAGTGAATAGGTGTTAAAGAAGTTCGTGAAAGTTAATTGTGGAGAGGCGGCAATGATGGAGGAAGACCCAGAGAGCTGCAGGAAAGACAAGCCTGGGTGAACTGTGGGGGCCTTTGCAGGACTGTTAAAGGCCATAGGATGTCACATTGATGGCTCTAAGCCAGGAAATGGCATGATCAGGTCTGCATTTTATAAAGAGCAGTCTGGTTTTCTTTGGAGGGGAGAAAACGGGGCAAAGTAGCACTAACGGGCTAGGTGTGTCTCGTCTTAGCACAAGGCCTGGAACATAATCACTACCTTCTGTTTGTTGGCCTGAACTAAAGGAGGTGGAAACAGAATGGACAGATGCCCAGGTGGCACATTTCAGGGTTTTACTCACCCTATTATCCAACATGCATCGGGTCAACCCCGAAGGCCCTTGTCTTGGGAGCCACCACCCCACCCTGGACAGCCTTTGAAGATAATCCATTTCCTTCGAATATCTCCGTGTGCACCTTCCTTGCCCTCTGAGATAGCAACACCTACCTGCAGACGTGAATGTACTGAGCTCCACGCCCTCCATCCGGAAGGGGATTGCTGGGATGGCAGGGAAGGAGTGCTGCCAGGAAGTTTTCCAACTCCAGTTTCTGGGTCTGTATTTAATTCCAGATCTATCAGCTAAGCATTTAGGGTGCTGCCACTCAAGCTCTGTGTTTACACAGCTAAATGCCTCTGCTCCTATTGACACAATGTCGATGAAGAGGGATGCGTCAGGCTCCGCCACCACCAAGCACGTCATGTGTCCCAGATTGATGAAGCTTCCTGACCCACTCCAGCCCCGGCAGCTGCATGGCTCCTGCCACTTGGCCCAGCAAGCTGTTCTCCATCATCTTCATTAATTAAGGACTGTCATAGCGGGGAGGTGACACAGCAAATCCTAAATACTTGCCTCAAATCTCAGCTTCCAAATTCCCAGGAGTCTTACCCTGAAAACAGAAAAGTCAGATTTACCAGTGGGGTTTTTATCTTTCTGTTTACAAAATTACTACCTGCTCATTACAGCAAATGCAAAGAAATGCACACACACAAACACACCCAGAAGAAAATAATAATCACTCACGATCCCCCCATTCAGAGGTAAATGCTGATAGCTTTTAAATTCTTATATATATTTCTTCCATGCATATATACACACGTTTAATCCTGATATTCAGGGACTAAGCTCATGTCAGTAAATTGTTTCCTACAACATTATTGTTAATCGCTACACAGTTTTCTGCCATGCGACTGTCCTGTACTTCAACCCATCTTCTATTGCACTCAATGTCGTGCTATTATAATCAATACGGTAATGAACATCCTGGAAACAAATCCTTAGAGAAGAGTTCATTAGACTTCATTAGAATAAATATATGATGGAAAAATAACCTACCAAAAGAAATTTGCTTTTTTAACACTTTGGCTATGCATTGTAAAATCACACTTTAGAAATGCATCAATTTATTCCTCCACCAACAGAATAACCCCTACAACACAATTACATATGCTACTAACATAGCAACAGCATCTGTATAGTAATCCTGATCACTATCCTGTTACAAAGAGTTAATGCTTACCTAGAACTCTCTATGTTCCTGGTACTGAGTAAAATACATTAAATATATTGTTCCTTTTCATGTTAGCTTTTTACTTTCTAGTGAGGGTGAACTTTTTTCCCTTACATTCATTGGCCACTGTGATTCTTTGTTATAAAATTTCCTGCAATTTTCTTGGCCTGTTTTTTAGGATGTTTGTCATTTAATTATTGGTTTGAAAGCAGTCTGATATAACAAGGATACTATACACTTGTGTTGCAAAAATGCTTTCCCCCAGGTTGTAGTTTAACATTTAGTTTTGTTTATGATCATGTTGACATAAAGAATTTTGTCATTTTGGAGTAGTCAGATGTGTTGGTCTCTTATTTTACAGATTACGCCTTTACATATACTCTGAGTACTTGCATACCACAACATCAGATAAATATTCATGTGTTTTCCTTAAAATCGTTCTATGGTTTTAAATTTTATATTAAATATTTTATCAATCTGAAATTTGTTAGTGCACGTGGTGCTGTAAAGATCTATTTTTTTTCCACACGGTCAGCAAATTGACCTAATTTGACTTACTGAATTACTCATCTTTTCCCCGCTGATTTGAAATGCCACATTTATCTTATATGAAATTCATATTTACATGGGCCTGCTTCAGCTCTCCTCGTACTGTTCCATTGATTTATCTGTCTATTCCTGCAATTAAACCAGACTATTTAAATACATACGAAGCTACAAGGACGTCATTGCACGTTACTTACCCAGTAGGGCAAGTTCCTCCTCACCCTTCTATTTTTTCAAAACATTCTCAGCAATTCTAAAGTGCCAGATGAATGTCAGAATCATTTTATAAAGCGCCACCCCTCCAAAGTCCCACTGATATTTTCATTTGGATCCCATTAAACGTCTAGATCATGTAGAGAGAATCGGTAACTTTATGTTATTTTAATTTTAATTCAATAACATGGCATTTTTTTAATTCATATTCCTTATTTTTATTTCATCACATTTCTACATATTTCTTGTAATCTTTTCCCTAGATATATTATTGTTTTGTTGCTAATGTAAATGGCACTTTAAAAATCATCACACCATTGGTGTAAAGAAAAACTAACTTTTTACTTATGTGATTATGTTGACCAAACTTTATCTTTAAACTTGCTTGATAGTGCAGTAATTTTTCAGTTTGTTCCCTTGAGTTCTCCAGGCAGACAATTCTATTTCATCCAAGTGTCAGTAACTGTATCATCAACTACTTTCAAATAGTAAATCCTCTATTTTGTAGTCTTGTTTTATTCAATTGGTCAGAATTTTTAAACTGTGTTAAATATGGTATGGATAGTAAGAATTCTTTCATATGTAAATAGAAATGCCTCTAGTTTTCCATTCTAAAATATATTTAAGCTGTTGGCTTGGGGGTGAGAGCCTCTTTCTTGATAAAGAAGGTTCAATTTCTATCATACTAATATTGTTTTAGATTTTGTTTCTTGGGAATGAGAGTTGAATTTTATTATAAGCCATTTCAATAGGAGATGTGTGTAAATTTTCTCTCTTGAAATACTAATATATTTAAATATATTATTATACTTATAATTAGCATTGTTATATTATAATTATTATTATATTATAATTAGTATTATTGTATTATTATGATTACAATTAGTTTTATATTATAAATAGTATATTATCAAATATACTAATATATTTAAACATATTGGTACATTTCCTAATATTAAATTATTCTTGAATTACTTAACGGAAAAAAACTGAACCAGAAGATATTGTTCTTTTATTCCACTGTCAGATAGTTTTCACATATTATTTAGCATTTTCACAATTTCACATAGTATTCACATTTTCACATAGTATTTTCACAGTTTCCTTTTTTCGAACTATCTTCATCCAGATTCAATATTAGAGTCACCACTTCATAAAATGAATTAACTAGTGTTTTTGATGCAGGTCAGGTGAGCCCCAAAGTGAGACTTAGCCTGCGAGGGTTCTTGGCTTTGCCCAGAAAAGAATTCAAGGGCGAGCCGGTGGTAGGGTGCAACTTTATTGAAGCAGCGGTGTTACAGCTCCGTGACTGCCCCTGCAGAGCAGGGCTTCCCCACAGGTAGTATGCTCAGAGCAGCAGCTCAGGACAGTTCCGCAGTCAGATTTCTATCTACTCTTAATTACAGGTAGAGTAAGGGGCAGTTAACGTGGAAATTTCTAGGAAAAGGGTAGTAGCTTTGGGTAATTGGATCATTGCCATGGAAAGAAGTAGTAATTCCTGGGTGTTGCTATGGCAATGGTAAACTGACATGGTGCACTGGTGGGAGTGTCTTATGGAAAGATGCTTCCACCTTTCCCCTGTTTTAGCTAGTCCTCAATTTGGTCCAGTGTCCAAGCCCCACCCAGGGAGTTGAGTCCCACCTCCTACCTTATTTTTAGGGGTATCTATGCTCCGAAACTGTTTGTATAAAAAAATACATTTCCCATAAAAGCATCTGTGGTTTCTTTTGTTGTTGTTGAAAGTAAACTTTTGATAACTTTGAACAGTTCTCTCTTAGTTACTTATTTGTTCGAGAGTTTCATAGTCTTGAGTTTTCTTAAAATTTTCTAACATTTATTGTAAAAATAATATTAAAATGGGATTTGATTATTTACTCTCATTTTTCTCATAATTTGTTTTTGTGTTTGAGGGGAATTGTATCCTCATTTCCTGGATAAATATATTAGAAATTTATTTATATTTTAAAGACACAGAACTTAGATTTATTTGTTGATCCTGCTACCTATTTATTTTTGTTTTGAAAATAATTTATTTCATTGTGGTTAATTTAACTTTTTTTTTTTTTTTAAGAAAGAGTCTCGCTCTGTTACCCAGGCTGAAGTGCAGTGGCACAATCTCGGCTCATTGCAATCTCCGCCTCCCAGGTTCAAGCAATTCTCCTGCTTCAGCCTCCCAAGCTGGGTATAAAGGCATGCACCACCATGTCAGGCTGATTTTTGTATTTTTAGTAGAGATGGGGTTTTGCCATGTTCGCCAGTCTGGTCTCGAACTCCTGACCTCAGGTGATCTGCCCACCTTGGCCTCCCAAAGTGCTGGGATTACAGATGTGAGCAACCGCACCCAGCCAGTTAATTTAAAAACGAAGGGTTCATAATGTAGTAGTGTTGACTTGTGGTCTGTCCTTATCTTCCTCAATATATACATATATACAAAAGCTTTTACATACATAATATACAGTATTTTACATATATGTATGTACATATATATTATACATGTGAAAGGTCTTAAATTTGAAATATGCTAAATATTAATTGTGTATTAAATGTTTAATACATATTAAGGCTTCCACATTAAAGCTTTTAACTTTTTAATTCCTTTCCCTTTCTTTTGTACTCTTTATTTGCAATTTCCTTCCTAGTATTTATTTACATAATTGCGTTTATCACCTAATTCCTTTACATTTACACTTTTAGATTGAATAATGGAAGTAGACTATGAATTTTCCTACGTTCAGCTTTGACAGCATCCCATGAGTTTTGCTTCCTCGTGACCTTTTTGTCAGTATTTTCCATTGTTTACTATGATTGTGATCCGCAGTCACGACAAAAGATAAAAGAGAAGTTTTAAACCATCAAAATTATATCACCAACATTTTCTCCTATTTTAATGATTTGTTTTTCTAGATAAACTTATGAATGTATGTTGTTCCTAAATTCAGTGTAGAAATACATAGACAAAATTAGTAGATCATAAAATAATGATCACATAAATAATGATCTCTATGGCAAATGACACCATGAACCAAGTTTTAAAAACAACAAATTATGAAATTTTACAACCTATGACAAAGATATTTCATTTCAATCAATAAGAAAAAATAACTAAATCTACAAAAATATACACAGAATATAAACAGACCACTGGTCAATATCACTAAACCTGTGCTTTTAAACACAAAATAAAGGAAACGGAGGACTAACAATGATTCAATGCAACTTGTTCATGCTCTTCCTCCATTTTTGAAATTGCGTTGTCAATTTTTTGTGTTTTTTTGGAGGCAATGTCTTGCTGTATTGCCCAGGCTGTAGTGCAGTGGCACCATAAGGGCTCACTGCAGCCTCAAACTCCCAGACTCAAGCAATCCTCCTGCCTCAGTCTCCTGAGTACATGGGACTACAGGCACACACTACCACACCAGGTTAATTGTTTTAAATTTTAGTGGAGATAAGGTCTTACTATGTTAACCAGCTTGTCTTGGACTCCTGAGCTCAAGCGGTCCTCCCACCTCCCAAAGTGCTGGGATCTCAGGCATGAGCCACTGTACCCGGT
The DNA here is from genome assembly GCF_028885625.2 of Pongo pygmaeus. Taxonomy (NCBI): domain Eukaryota; kingdom Metazoa; phylum Chordata; class Mammalia; order Primates; family Hominidae; genus Pongo; species Pongo pygmaeus. Next base: position 37,081,468 of record NC_072393.2, read on the forward strand.
CATGTTGTCTTTTTACTTATTGATTTAAAAAAAACTTTATTTGTGATATTAATGCTTTATTGTTTATTTTGAAAAGTCTTTTTCATGATTTGTCATTTACATTTTAATATTAAGAACAATTTGCTATATATTTCTTAAAAAATTAGTCAAATCTGTGGGTCTCACCTGTAGCAAACACACACTAAGTGTTTAATATTAATACTTATGTACTAAGCCCACAAGATTTAGCTCAGCATAGGTTTCATTCAATTACTGTAGCCAAAGACACTCAAACTCCAGCAGCTTCTTGAAAATTCTGTCTGTTCATTAACGCACATTGACTCTAATGTGGAGTCAAGCATATAAGTCTTTTTAATAAGAATTATCACAATTCTTCAGTCATTATTTACTTAGAGTTTCAAAATCAATTTTGCAATTTCTATCACATATATTAAGCACATGCCATCAATTTTTAAAAAGTTTTTCTTTTTGTGTCATCAATTTTTATCTTAAAACAATACATAGTAGTATCATAAGAATTACATGTTCTTCTGAGGACAGGCTGCTTAAAAAAAAAAACTGCCTATCCCTCTTAAATGTTATATTTAAATCCAAAGAATGCAAGGATATGATTGTTGGATTTATTAAGTGCAGTACTTGAAAAATATGAAATTTCCAATCACACTTTAAATGAAGTATGTGAATAAATAAAATGTGTTAATTTGTATTAACATTTTTAGGTCTGCGGAAATGGCATTGAATATGTTACACCTGCTATAGCTAGGACACCAAGTTTCTTATACAGTCAGCTCATTTACGTCTTTCCAAAACAATAGCTAACATTGAGCTTACTGGCAAAAAAGTCAAAACATTTATAATAAAATGAGTAAGAAAACACAGCTGTCATCGTTCACTACCATTATTTAACATTCACAAAATGTTAAAAGCTTCTCCTAACTTTTTCTGTAAAATAGATATAGATGTATCTTTCCCTAATTTGATTAACAAATATTCCTCTCTCAAATTGACAGACAGCACCAGGTGAGGCACTAAAGAAATTCTTTAAAATCAGTAATATAGTAAGTATGTGCTCAATCTTTGCATTCAATTTCATGGATCTCACTGTGTATTTAAGGAGAAAGTACAACATTATTTTGATACTAGTTGCTTAATAATATAATTTGTTAAATATCTCAATATAATACATTTACTTCCCTCCACTCCCATCCTCATTACTCTTTATTCAGAGCATTAGTTCTACTCTTCCGCTTTTACTTTTCCAGACAAACTTTAAGATTATTTTACCAATTTCAAAAAGTCAGTAAGGAGAGAAGAGGTTGAGAATGGGAGGGATTGCATCAGGGTGTTTTGTTTTGTTTTGTTTTGTTTTGAGGTGGAGTCTCACTCTGTCGCCCAGGCTGAGGTGCAGTGGCACGATCTCGGCTCACTGCAACCTCCACCTCCCAGGTTCAAGCAATTCTCCTGCCTCAGCCCCCAGAGCTGGGACTACAGGCATGCGCCACCATGCCCAGCTAATTTTTCTATTTTTAGTAGAGATGGGGTTTCGCCATGTTGACCAGGCTGGTATTGAACTCCTGACCTCAGGTGATCCACCCACTTTGGCCTCCCAAAGTTGCATCAGGGTTTTGACTGGCATTGCGTTCACGTTGGAAGTAACTTAGGGGAGTTGCAGTCCCTCGCCTCCTTGCCTAGCACAACATCATCATTGTTCTCCAGGCTCTTCCCCTACTTGGTCTTCCCTTGTAGTCTCTATCAATACATGATGCTATTTACAGGAAAGGGGTCCCGATCCAGACCCCCTGGAGAAGGTTCTTGGATCTCACACAAGAAATAATTAGGGTGAGTCCATACAGTAAAGTGAAAGCACATTTATCAAGAAAGTAAAGGAATAAAGAATGGCTACTCCATACACAGAGTAGCCCCGAGGGCTGCTGGTTGCCCATTTTTATGGTTATTTCTTGATGATATGCTAAATAAGGAGTGGATTATTCATGCTTCCCCTTTTTAGACCATATAGGGTAACCTCCTGACATTGCCATGGCATTTGTAAACTGTCATGGTGCTGGTGGGAGTGTAGCAGTGAGGACCACCAGAGGTCACTCTTGTGGCCATCTTGGTTTTAGTGGGTTTTAGTCGGTTTCCTTACTGCAATCTGTTTTATCAGCAAAGTCTTTATGACCTGTATCTTGTGCCGACCTCGTATCTCATCCTGTGATTTAGAATGCCTTAACCATCTGGGAATGTAGTCCAGTAGGTTTCAGCCTCATTTTACCCAGCTCCTATTCGAGATGGAGTTGCTCTGGTCCACACGCCTCTGACAATTACATTATACACTTGTTGGTTTTTTTCTATGCCACTTGCCATCTCCACAGCTGAAATACAAACTCCAGGAGAGCAGGACTCTCTCCAACTCACTCCTGTATCTCCAGTGCCGCAAACAAAGTCTGTACCCACCAATATTTTGCAATCAAGGGCTGAGGCTCATAGTTTTTTAGTTTTCTTAGGCTTTTCAGCTACATAATCATATCATCGACAAATAGGGATGTATGCCTCTTGCTTTTCAATATATATTCTTACGTCACTTTCCTATCTAATGACATTGCCTCACAATTCCAGATTCTGTTAAATAAAAGCAATGATTAAGCACATACTTGTAATATTGATTTTAAAGGATTTCTTTTTATTTATTTTATATTTTTAAATTTATTTTATTTTTTTTTTTTTATGAGACAGAATCTCACTCTGTCACCCAGGCTGGAGTGCAGTGGCACAATCTCAGTTCACTGCAACCTCTGCCTTCTGGGTTCCAGAGATTCTCTTGCCTCAGCCTCCTGAGTGGCTGGGATTACTGGCAAGCACCACCACACCCAGCTAATTTTTGTACTTTTTAGTAGAGACAGGGTTTCACCATGTTGGCCAGGCTGGTCTCAAACTCTTGACCTCAGGTGATCAGCCTGCCTTGGCCACCCAAAGTGCTGGGAGTACAGGTGTAAGCCGCTGCGCCTGGCCTAAAGGATTTTTTTAGTGTCTCACCTGATGCTGTCTGTCATTTGAGATACAAATCTTTGTTAATCAAGTTAGAGAAAGATACTTCTATATCTATTTTACTGTGAAAATTCAGGAAAAGCTTTTAAAATTTTGTTAAATGTTAAATAATTGTAGTAATAGAAGACACCTGTGTCTTCTTATTCACTTTATTGTAAATGTTTTGATTTTTTTGCCATTAAGCCTAATGGTAGGTATTGTTTTTGAAAGATTTATTTATGTTCTTTGTGTTATGAGAATTCTCTTGAGAGAATTATCTTGATTTTTCATAGATGTGCTTTGAAAGTTTAAAAGAAGGAGAATGCCTATGCCTACAGCTATTTGAGAGTGGCTCTTTCACAAACCTGTACAATGGTATTTGTCTATTTAGCTTTTCTTCTTCTTTAATCAAGATTAATCTGCATCTTTGCTTATAAAATTATCCATTTCATCCATGTGGTCAAAGGTTTTACATCAGAATTTTACAAATAGTCTATTCTGTCTTTCAATTCTCTGTGGTTCTTTTACTTTCTCCTTATTAATAGTATGCTTTTATTTTTTTAGGTTTTATAGTTTATGTATTTTACCATAGTTTAATCCGGCTCTTAGTTTTATTTTATTTATATATTTGGTTCCTAGTTCATCACATTTCAGCTTTTATCACTACTTGGGTTTAATGTGTTGCTTTTTAGTCCCCCTTTTGAGTTGAATTATTAATTAAGTAATTCTTAATTCTGAATTACTTAATGTCTTTTTTGTTTTGTTTGACTCTTAAAGGGTAAAGAATATGAATTTTTCCTCTCAGTACTGTACTGAGTAGAAGATATTCTGTAATTGCAGTTTTGTTTTAATCTTCAGTCTAAAGGTTTGGTTTTGTTCTGATTTTTGAGCACTAGTGTTATTGTTTTAATGGATAAATGGTTAGAATAACAAAAGGGCATTTTCCATTGTTATCAGATACTATTCCTAAATTGGTCAATGAATATAACTTGCAGTGTATTTAGTTTTTGAATCTACTAACAGTTTGATGGCCTAATTTGTATTCTGTGAGAAGGATGTGGACTCCCCTGTAGAGGGTCAATGCATTGGTGTGGGGCCAGTGGCTAGACTTCTTTGGTCAGCTTGGTGAGTCAAGGGCTAAGAGATGCATTAGGCTCCATGGTTATAGCTGTAGAGTTTGTCATTTCTCCTTTGTCCTTTATCAAAGTTAGTATTTTGTAATTTTGTTCATAACCACCCAAGACAGTTGCTCCTTTGTTTTGAATTGTTACTTATATCACTCTGAGATGCTCTTAGACCTATTTACTTTTTACATGTTAATGTAACAACTGTTATATAGTGCTAGCTATGCCAGGTGATATAGTTTGGCTGTGTCCCCACCCAAATCTCATCTGGAATTGTAGTTCCCATAATCCCCACATTTCATGGGAGGGACCCGGTGGGAGGTAATTGAATCATGGGGGCGGTTACCCTCATGCTGTTCTTATGATAGTGCATGAGTTATCATGAGATCCAATGGTTTAATAAGGGGCTTTTCCCCCTTCTGCTAAGCACTTCTCCTTGCTGCTGCCATGTGAAGAAGGACATGTTTGCTTCCTCTTCCTCCATGATTGTAAGTTTCCTGAGGCCTTTCCAACCATACTGAACAATGAGTCATTTTGATCTCTTTCCTTTAAAATTACCCGGTCTTGGGTATGTCTTTAGTAGCAGCATGAGAATGGTCTAATACACCAGGCATCTTATAAATATTAAGTCATTTAATCCCTGCAACAACCACTGAGCTAGGCATTATTATTCTCATTACACAGATTAGGAACAAAGATACAGAGACATTCAGTTCCAAGCTCTAGGCACCATAAAGAGAGGGTCAGAAGTGTTCTTCATCCCAAGTTCCAGATTTTCTGCTCTTTTTAAAATTATTTGTATTGAGATAGAATTCACTTATAAAATGTGCCACTTTAAATATAATATAATTCAGTGAGTTATCGTATATTCACTGTGTTGTGTAGCCATCACTACTAACTAATTCCAGAACATTTCCATTACCCATAAAAGAAATCTTGTACCATCAGCAAAATACTGACCTCACCCCCACATCCCTCACCCCCTATCAATCACTCATCTGCTTTCTGTCTATATAGATTTGCCTATTCTGGACATTTCCTATAAATGGAATCATATGACTGTGGCCTTTTGTGTCTGGCTTCTTTCACCTACCATAATGCTTTCAGGTTCATCCATATTTTAGCAAGTGTCATTACTTTACTCCTCGCTATAGCTGAATAATATTCCGTTGTATGGATATACCACATTTTATTTATCCACTCATCAGCTGATGGACATTTGGATTGTTTCCACTTTGGGGCTAATATGAATAATACCTTTACGAACATTCATATACCCATTTTTGGGTGAACATATGTTTTCAATTCTCTTGGATATGCACTTTGGAGTAAAATTGCTGGGTCATATGGTAAGACTATGTTTAACTTTTTGAGGAACTGCCAAACTGTTTTCCAGAGTGGCTGCACTATTTTATATTTCCACCAGCAATGTATGTGGCAGAATCTGTGCTGTCAAGGGCTGTAATGTATTACTAATCAGCATCTAACTTGAATTTAACTTGTTCAGATATTATTCTGTTTACCCCCACTTTATTTCTGCTTGTATTTGTATGACATCTCCAAACTTTTACCTTCAGACTGGGTCATTCATAGTTAAATATCTCTCTTTAATACAACACCTGCAAAACTTGTGGGTTTTGGACAAGTATAAGATTATTTAACTATTAAATCAAGATTTGTTGCTACAGCAGATATATTTACTCTTACTTTGCTGTATTTATTTTATGCTTTCTCTTTTTAATGTTTTCTTCCTCTTTATTTTTTTCTCTTTTGCTCTATATGAGGTCTGTTTTATTTTTTTCCCATCTGGTAATTTGGACGTAGTACAGTTAGATTATATTTCTGGTGGTGGCTATGTTTTAACTTTATGTAAAATCTTTAAACATGTATTATCAATTATCAGTTTCAGATATGAAGCAAGATGTTTTAGTATTTTCTACAAAAGATGAAGATTCTGCATACTATCATTATATCTGGCGCCATTCTCATTACACACTGTTCTCTAAATTGGTATGCTCTGATATTTCTGACCCTACTAATTTTAGCTATATTATAATTATTTCTATATTGTGCAGCTTTTCTCCCTAGAATAAGAATATTTTGATGCTGTCTTGTAATGTTAATTATCGGTGCTATTTGGCTCGGTTCTATGATCAGTCCTTTCATAAAACAGCCTCTTCTTTTGTGGATCTTTTGGTTTGCTAAAATAAAAAAGCAAATGGGTGATACATCCTCTGAGTCCTCGCATGTTGGAGACTTGTTCCTACAGCTTTTACTAAAGACAAACAAGTGGACTGAATATAGTATTCTCAGATCACATGTTTTTCCATCACAAATTTTCTTGACCTATTTTCTCAGACTTTCTGGGATCTGATGTTGCTGAGGAAATTCTGACCAAACCAGGATTTTAAATTTTCTTTGTGATTTGTTTTTCAGACCTGGGTGTTTGTTGGCTTCATCCTTGAATTTTAATAATTTTCACCAGGCATTATTGCATATATTATTCAGAACACAGTAAGCCCAGTCATTTTTGTCAATTTAGCTTTTCCCTGAATTTCAGGATGATTTTTGTTGTATAACTGCATGCTATTTTGGTTTCCACTTGTTGTATGCTCTAGGTCGGTCAGCCCACGTGTTGCTATGGCGAGCATGCCCCAGTAGCCTTCCATATATGCCTTCTTTTCTCTCGTGGTTGTTATTTATTTTTCATTTTCCTTTGCATCTTCCAAGATTGTCTAAAGCCTGTTCATACTCCCAGCCCCCGACTCAGGTTTCTGCAGTATTAATTATCTTCTTTGCTACTTCTATTTTGTACATTCTGCACTGGTGTTATTTTTCCCTCAGTTTCTTTCCTTAAACCTGGCAAATGTCTTTTCTTCTCAGTCTGTTCTTTGATCAAGCTTCCTGTACACTTGCAGCTGACCAGCAGAATAATACTGGATAAACATCTCAAAATGGAACTAACATATATACCCTCTGCTTTTTTATTCCCTTCCCCATGTCTTACAATTATGGTGTGTTATGTTGGTTTTTCCATTGGTTACCTTGTAAAGCTTAAGTAATGTACTACTACTTTTATTCCTGTTTCATCCGTGTTTGATGGCGGCTTCTAATCCCTCACTGTGTGAAGTCAGGGCATCTGTGTCCTTACTCCTCCTTTTACACCTTCCCTCAACACATTTTGATCCTCCAATCCGTCAAGTCTTCCACACATCCTTCTTAATGTGACTGTAAAACATGAAAACCATCAATCAGTATTATCACAATGAAACTATTCAGTGCAGACCAAAAATTGTACCAGAATTCTACCTTCTTCTCGGAAACTCAATGCCATAGACCCTGGAGATCCAGAGAAGAATATTCCTAGCTCAAAAATGAAGTAGAATCTAATTTTTTGCACCAAGTGTTTAAAATAACAGAGCAATTTTGTTGGCTTCCTATTGAATATATGACATTCTTGCTGTTTTTTTGTTTTTGTTGTTTTATTTCTGTTTTGTTTTTCTCCTGGAGTTTATAATTGCATTTTTTTTTGTGTGGTGCTTTTTGCTTTTGTCACATTTATTTTTTAAAAAACTCTTCAGATACTTTTTATTCTATCATATTCTGACATTTTCCTCCAAATCCCTCTCCTCTATCCCCTACAGTAAACCACTTGCCTACTTCAACTGCTGCATGGCTGTCATCCTGAGACCTCAGACCAGTGTCTGCCTGTTTCCTAGATAGATATATGTCTTTCGCTTCTTGATTTAGTTCCTCATAGTCCTAGAAACATATCCATACCCCTTTTTAAGGAGGGGCTTGCTTAAACATTACAACATCACAAGAAAGCTACAAGCCAATTTTCCTCAAAAATGTGATAATGCTTTAACAAATACAATCTAGTAATATATACATATATATATACACACATACATATATTTGTGTATATATATATATTTGTATGCATGGGAATATATACATATTTTGTATATATATGTGTATATGTATATATATATACATAAAGTGGGATTTATCCTAGAAATTCAGGATTGCTTAATTGTCAAAAATCCGTGTATTTCACAGTGTTAACAAATTAAATAAGAAAAATCATGATCTCCATAGTTGCACAAAACAACAAATTATAACACCTATTATTGGTAAAAAATAAATAAAACAACAACAACAATAAAAATCTCTCAGCAAACAAGAACAGAAGGGAGCTTTCTCAATCTCTGAACTGTGAAACACTTAATGGCAAAACACTGAACATTTTTCTGCTAGGATAAATTAAAAGGCAAGGGCATCAAATATCACCACGTGTATGATAAACACTGGTCTAGATGGTAAGACACTGCAAGAAAAGAAAAGAAAAATAGTCACACCTAGTGAAAAGAAAGAAACATAGTTGTCTTTATTTGCAGAGAATATGATTATCTGTGTATAAATTAAAGACTGTACCAAAACAAGCTAGAACTAATATGTGAATCCTTTTGCCAGTGGTGGATCTTGCTTCCATGTTGATGGCTGCTGACTGATCAGGGTGGTGGATGCTGAAGGTTGGGGTAGTTGTGGCGATTTCTTAAAATAAGACAACAGTTAAGTTTGTCACATCAATTGACTTTTTCTTACACAAAAGATTTATCTGTAGCATGTGATACTGTTTTATAGCATTTATCTACAGTAGAACTTCTTTCAAAATTTTAGAGTAAATACTCTCAGACCCTGCCACTAGTTTCTCAACTAAGTTTATGCACTATTCTAAATCCTTTGTTGTCATTTCAACAATATTCACAGCATTTTCATCAGGAATAGATTCCATCTCAAGAAACCACTGTCTTAGCTCAACCGTAAGGAAGCAATTCTTCATCCACTCATTTCTGATCATGAGATTGCAACCAATTCAGTCCCATCTTCAGGCTCCACTTCTAATTCTAGTCCTCTTGCCAGCTCTACCACATCTGTAGTTACTTTCCCCACTGAAGCCTTGAACCCCTCAAAGTCAACTTTTTCCAAACTCTTATTATTGTTCATTTTTTTACTTCCTCCCATGAATTACAAATGTTCTTAATGGCATCTAGGTAGGTGAATCCTTTCCAGAAGGTTTTCAATTTATGTTGCCCAGATCCATCAGAGGAATTACTGTTGATGGCAGCTATTGCCTTACAAAATGTATTTCTTAAATAATAAGACTTGCAAGTTAAAATTACACCTTGATCCAAGGGCTGCAGCACTGATGTTGTGTTAAACAGGCAGGAAAACAACATTAATTTCTTTGTACATCTCCATCAGAGTTCTCAGGTGAACTAGTGCTTTGTCAATGAGGAGTAATATTTTGAAAACAAAAAAATCTTTTTTTTTCTGAGTAGTAGGTCTCAACAATAGGTTTAAAATATTCAGTAAACCAGGCTGTAAACGGGTGAGCTGTCAATCATATTTTGTTTTTCCATTTCTAGAGCACAAGCAGAATAGATTTAGCATAATTCTTAAGGGTCCTAGAATTTTCAGAATAGCTGGTGAGCATTGGTTTTAACTTAGTGTCACCAGTTGAATTAGCCCCTAATGATAGGGTTAGTCTGCCCTTGAAGCTTTGAAGCCAGGCATTGACTTCTCTTCTCCAGCAATGAAAGTCTTGGGTGGCTTATTTTCCCAATAGAAGTCCGTTTTGTCTGCATTTAAAATCTGTGGTTTAATGTTGCCATCTTCATCAATAATCTTAGCTAAATCTTCTGGGTAACGTGTTGCAACTTCTTCATCAGCATGTGCTGCTTCACCTTGTACTTTTATGTTATAGAGATGGTTTCTTTCCTTAAGCCTCATGAACCAACCTCTGCTAGCTTCCAACTTTTCTGCAACTTCTTCGTCTCTCTTAGCCTTCATAGTATTAAAGAGAGTTAGAGGCTTGCTCTGGATAAGGCTTTGACTTAAGGGAATGTTGTGGCTGGTTTGATCTTCTTGCCTGACCACTAAAACTTTCTCCATATCAGCAATAAGTCTGTTTAGCTTTCTTATCATTCACATGTTCACTGGAGTAGCACTTTTAATTTCCTTCAAAAACTTTTTCTTTGCATTCACAACTTGGCTTTCTAGTGTAAGAGGCCTAGGTTTCAGCCTATCTATCTCTGCTTTTTGTCTGTCTTCCTCACTGAGCTTAATCATTTCTAGCTTTTTATTTAAAATGAGAGATGCACAACTCTTCCTTTCACTTGAACACTTACGGGCCATTGTAGGGTAATTAATTGTCCTAGTTTCAATATTGCTGTGTCTCAGGAAATATCTAAGCCCAAGGAAAGGGAGAGAGAAGGGGAAATGGCTAGCCAGTGGAGCGGCCAGAACACACACAACATTTATGGGTTAAGTTCATTGTCATATATGGGTGCAGTTCATGATGACCTAGACCAAATACAATAATAATATCAAAGATATAATAATAATGAAAAAGTTTGGAATATTGCAAAAATTACCAAAATGTGACACCAAAACCTGAAGTGAGCACATGCTATTGGAAAAATGGTGCTGATAGACTTACTCAACACAGGGTTGGCACAAACCTTCAATTTGTAAAAAACACAGTATCTCCAAAACACAATAAAGCAAAGCACAATAAAATCAGGTATGCCTGCAAAATAGCCTCAGAAATAGAAACTGCTGAGGGATAAATTTAACAAGATAGGTGCAAGGCCTATAAACTGAAAACTACACAGTATGGCTGTAAGAAAGTAAACAAAAGCTCAACACATGGAGAGAGATGACATGTCCATGGATCAGAAGATTCACTAGTATTAAGTTGTCAGTTATCTTCAAATCAACCTATAGATTCATTGCAATGCTAATCAAAATCCCAACAGCAGTTTTGTTGAAATTGGCACGCATACACATGTGTGTGTGTGTGTGTGATATATATATATGTGTGTATGTATATATATATAGCCAGGCACAGTGGCTCATGCCTGTAATCCCAGCACTTTGGGAGACTGAGTGGGGGAGATCATGAAGTCAGGAGTTCGAGACCAGCCTGACCAACATGGAGAAACCCCGTCTCTACTAAAAATACAAAAATCAGCTGCGCGTGGTGGTTTGTGCCTGTAATCCCAGCTACTTGGGAGGCTGAGGCAGAAGAATCACTGAAACCCAGGAGGCAGAGGTTGCGATGAGCCGAGATCGCACCCCTGCACTCCTGCCTGGGCAATAAGAGCAAAACTCATCTCAAAAAAATAAAAGATATATATATATCCGACTGTGTACATGTGTATTTATTTATATGGAAATGCAAAGATCTAGATTAGTTAAAGAAATTGTAAAAGAACAAAGTTAAATAACTCATATTACCTGATTTCAAGCTTACTATAAAGCTGCAGTAGTGAAGACAGTGTGCATTAGTTAAAGGACAGACTTACTGCTTAACAGAATGAAATAAAGAGGTCAGAAATATACCCACTCAAACATGGTCAATTGATTTTTGACAAAAGTACTAAGAAAATCCAGTGAGGAAAGGATGGTCTTTTTAACAAATGTGCTGGAAAAATTGAACATCCATGTGCAATAAATAAAGGAACTTGACATCACACGAGACACAAGCATTAACTCAAACTAAATTGTAGACCTAAATGTAGGAACTGATTGTGTATATTCTGGAATAAAATATAAAAGAAAGTTATTGTGACCTTAGATTAAGCTAAGATTTCTTAGATACACAAAAAGAAAGACCCCCCAAAAAGGATCAGTTGTATTTTATTATAATTAAAGATTTTTGTACTTCATAAGACACCATTATGAAAATGAAAAAGCAAGCCAGGACTGGGGGAAATTTTTCACAAAACAGTATCTCATAAAAGACTTGTAACCAGGATATATAAAGAACTCATACAGTGCAATAAAAAATAAAAATTAGCAAAATTTTTAATTGTCATTTCACAAAAGAATGTATAGAGATGGCAAATCAGCATGAGAAAAAATGTTCAACATCATTAGACATTAGGGAAATGCAAATTAAAACCAAAGTGAGATACCATCATACACCTATTAGAATGGTGTAAAGAATGCCAAGTGCCCAGCCAGAATGGCCATTATTATAAAGTCAAAAACCAATAAATGTTGGTGTGGAGGCTGTGAAAAGGGAACATTTATATACTTCTGGTGGGAATGTAAGTTAGTACAACCTTTATGAAAAACAGTATGAAGATTTCTCAAAGAACTAAAAGTAGATCTACCATTTGATCCAGCAATCCCACTACTGGGCATGTATACCCCAAGGAAAAGAAGTCACTGTATTAAAAAGACACCTGTAGGCATTTTTGTTGCTGCACAATTCACAACTGAAAAGACATACAATCAACCTAAGTGCCCATCAACCAATGAGTGGATAAAGAAAACGTGGTATACACACATCATGGAATACTACTTAGCCATAAAAGGGAATGAAATAATGTATTTAGCAGCAACTTGGATGAAACGGGAGGCCATTATCCTAATTGAAGTAACTCAGGAACAACAACAACAAAAAAAAAACAAATATTGCATGTTCTCACTTATAAGTGGGTGCTAAACTATGGATACCCAAAGGCATACAAAGTTGTATAATAGACATTGGAGACTCAGAAGAGGGGAGAGTCGGAGGGGATGAGAGATGAAAAATTACCTATTTAGTACAATGTCCACTATTTGGGTGATGGGCACACTAAAAGCCCAGACTTCACCACTATACAATTCATCCATGTAACCAAAAACCACTTGTACTCCTGAAACTATCGAAATAAAAAAAAAAATTAAATGCCAAATGCTGCCAAAAATGTGAAGCAACTGGAATCCTCATCCTTTACTGATGAGAATACAAAGTGGAACAGCCACTTTGGAAAAGAGTGTGATAGTTTCTTATAAAACTAAACATATGCTTCTATGCAGTGCAGCCATTTCACGCCTAGATATTTACTTAAACACAATGAAACGTTCATTCACACAAAGACTAGTATACAGATGATCAGGGCATAATATCTCAAAACTGGAAGAAACCCAAACACGCCTCTTCTGGTGATAGAAAAACACATTCTCCTATGCTCTTACAATAGAATACTACACAGTAAGAAAAAGGAATGAATTACTCATCCACTAAACAACATGGATGAATCTCAAAAGTGTTACACCAAGGGAAAGAAGGCCCAGAAGACAATATTTTCCATGATTCCATTTATATGAAATTCTCAAAACAAAAACCAGTGGAAGAAAACTTTTTGGAGTGATGGAACTGTTCTGTGTCATAATCAAGCATGCGTCAAAACTCATCAAATTCCAAGACTAAATATGAAAACTTTGATTCTATGTAAATCTTACTTCCATAAAGCTGATTGATTAAGAGAATGCTTAGCAGATCAGCTTTCTGAGTCTTCACTGAGTCTTTGCCTTTGGAACTACGCATGGGATTTTCGGTCCCACTATTTCTTCTCCTCCAAATGTCAAAAGCATTGTCTTCTAGCATCCGAGTGTTACTTCTGAAAACTCAAATCACAGTCTGATTCTCATGGGGTGACTTTTTTCTCTTGCTTTAATTTTTATGACAATGATATTAACAAACCCTTACTGAGAGCTGCGGTGTTCCCAGGCCTGTTCTCCACACCCTACTCACCGCTCCTTGGGATTACTGCATGATAAATCCAGCCATAATGTCTTTTTCATTGCTGTTCTGAGAACTCAGAAAACTTCTCCAATATAAAGACTACTGTCCTTTGGGGGCGGTTTCTTCTATTGTTTCCTGACCTTTTTTTTCTTTCTCAGCATCTTCTGTTCTCTGCTGTTAGTACATCCAATAATAGGGATTAGACCTCTTGGGATTGATCATTTATTTCTCTTATCTCTTATCTTATAATTTCTCCTCTTTCCAGACCTTTTATTGCTTCTTTTATTTTAGCAATCATGATTTTAATCTCTAAGACATTTTCTGTTTTCTGAGTGATCCTTCTCCCTAGGCTACTGTTCTTGTTCTTGAATGTAACCTCTTCTTGAAAGACATTGAATGCGCTTTCAGAACATTTGTTTTATCTTGACCTTATATTGGCCTTTCTTTTTTACCTGCTACACAGACACACACACACACATCCCTGATGATCCTTGGTTGTCTACTCATAGATAAGAAGGGTGAGGTAGGTGGGTGAGCTTCCTGCAAGGCAAGTTCTCCAAGTGAAGATTCTGCTAGGAGTTCTTTGGGAGGCAGAGAACAGCAGAAAAAAATTGAATAACAGGTTTTGGATTAGGTGAGGGAGGGGTTGGAAGAGCGGGTAAGTCGGGGAGGGTGGGGGGAGGGGACATCTGATACCTACCAAAATGAGGAGTTCAGTCAGTCCTATGCATTATCATTCAAACAGAAAGACATAGCCTTTTTCAGGAAATATGTTCTGTTTGTTTGTTTGTTTGCTTGCCTGTGTTTTGGTGTAAGGGTCCCCTTCGCCTCTCCCCGAGAAATAAATTCCAGCAACCTGAATTCAACACAGCATGAAGAAACAGGAAAGGACCATCCTTAGGTTGTACAATGACCTCCAACTAATCCACCTACTTCTAAACCAACTCTACTCCCCTGTTCTCTGGCAGCCAGGTTGTCTCTCAGCAGGCCACCTACCCTCCACCTCCTTGCCAATCTCTTGCTGCACATTCTGGTCCATGCTATTTTTGAATTATTCATGCACAAGCATACTACTATCCACTCTGATTCAGAATACCTTTTCACCGTGGTTGAAGACCTGCTCCCTACTCTCTTATATTCGACTTTCTATAGGATTTTTTGTGTATTTATCTTTTTTTCTTTTGTTTTTACTTCCATCTGGTCATCACCACCGGATCTAAGAAAAGCGGAGTGTAAACAACTGCACCTTCATTGTTTTAAGATAAAAGTCCTATTAACCCTTCATCTTTTTCCCACCAAAACTGCTTCTGCTAATGGAATCCGTATTAATCCATTTTCACACTGTGGATAAAGATATGCCCAAGACTGGGTAATTTATAAAGAAAAAGAAGTTTAATGAACTCACAGTTCCACATGGCTGGGGAGGCCTCACAATCATGGCAGAAGGCAAGTCACATCTTACATGGCAGCAGGAAAGAGAGAATGAAAGCCAAGAGAAAGGGATTTCCCCTTATAAAACCATCAGCTCTTATTCACTACCACAAGAACAGTATGGGGGAAACTGCCCCCACGATTCAATTATCTCCCACTAGGTCTCTCCCACAACACATGGGCATTATGGGAGCTACAATTCAAGATGAGATTTGAGTGGGGTCACAGCCAAACCATATCAGAATCTACCACCACAGCCCTGTATAGGTCACTATGATAAAACGTGGTGAAAAGTTCTATGACCATTTTAAAGATATTAAAAACATTTATATATTCCTTATAAGTTCTACACATTTGTCAAGCAAATCAAGATGAATTTTATAATAACAAAGATGAATCACATAATCAATTTTTCTATATTCTTACTTAATATGGTTCTTGCTTTGCCAAAGACTGAATGGTGAGTTTTAATTGTTCACTATAATTTTGGTTTTCCAATAACAACTTTAAAAATTGCTTTATATATTTAGATGTTGTTAAGTGGGGCATAAAAGTTCATGGTTACTCTAACTTTATAATAAAGTGGATCTTTTATTGAAGTAAAATAACTATAGTCCGTTAAATTTTTTTATTTTACATTTTATTTTCCCAGTACCTAATACTGTCAATGCAGCTTTCTTTGGTTTATATATTCTTAGCATGCCCTTCCCTATCCCATTATTCTTACTTTTTCTCTGAAAATTTGATTTTGTTGTTTCTCCTAAGCAGTAAAAAGCCTCTATTTCTATTTGGTTTTGATCCATGAAAAAAATGTAATACCACTCATTCATTTAACAAACTTTTTCAAGCAAATGCTATGTGTTAGATCTCATATGTAAAGGTGGAAAGAGCAAAAACTGTCCTAGCCATTATAATTTTTGCACCTTATTTTCTCTACTTAGGTATAGAGATGTTTTGGTTTTTAGTTCATTCTTCAAATTCTTACCTTTGGATTAAAAGGAGGAAAGGAAAAATAATAATACATTGCTTATTCATTATTTAAAAACAAATTTTCTTAAAAAACTAGAAATACAAGAGAGCTTCCTTAACCTGATGAATAATATTGATTAAAAACATACCTATAGCAAATATATACTCCTTGAGATCATAAATGACAAAAAGCATGCCCAATTTTATTAATTCTACTAAACATTTTAATGGAGGTTCTAACCAGTGCAATAAAGCAAGAAAAATAAATATAAGACACGTCCATTTTGGGGAAAAATATTACCATTATTTACAGATGACATGATTGTGTACAAAGAAAATCCAAAAGAATCTATATACAATTAGAATTAACATAGAACCTAGGAAAGGTGCTAAATACCAGGAAATATACAAAAATCAATTTTATTTCTATATACCATCAACAAACAGAAAATAAAATATTAAAAATTAACACTTGCATTAGCATCAAAGTACAAGAAATATCTAGAAATAAATCTAATTAAAATGTGCAAGACATCTTCACTAAAAACTACAAATTATTATTGAGAGAAACCAAAGGAAAATCTAAATAAATAGAAGATTTGATTTGTAAAGACACAAAGCTTCCCAAATTGCCCTATTGCTCTACAAATGTACTACGATCCCCCAAAAATCTAAGCAGAGATGTGTGTGTATGTTTATATATAAATTTACGAGAAGACTCTTAAATGTTTATGAAAATTCAAAGGGCCTACGATAGCCAAGGAAATTGTAAGGAAGAAAAAAATAATCTGAAAAACTCACATTACCACATATTAAGACTTTTAATAAAGCTATAATAAATAGGTCAGTGTGATATTAGTGCAAAGATAGATCAAAAAACCCCAAGTGAAATAGAAGAAAGAGTTCAGAAACAAAACACACCAATATTCAGCCACCTGATTTCTGAAAAACCGACTCCATAGTATAGCCTTTTCAATAAATGGTGCTAAGCTAATTGAATATCTAGAAGAGAAAAAAATTTATCTTGACGCCTATCTCACATCATACACAAAAATCAATTCCAGATGGACTGCAGCTCTAAATGTGAAATGTTAAACAGTAAAACTTTAAGAGGAAAACATCTTGTAAATATGAGTACACACAAATTCTTTTTTTTTTTGAGATGGAGTTTTGCTGTTGCCAGACTGGAGTGCAGTGGTGCAATCTCGGCTCACTGCAACCTCTGCAGTGAGGTTCAAGCGATTCTCTTGCCTCAGCCTCCTGAGTAGCTGTGTCTACAGGTGTGCACCACCACATCCAGCTAATTTTTGTATTTTTAGTAGAGACGGGGTTTCACCATGTTAGCCAGATGGTCTCTATCTCTTGACCTTGTGAAGTACACACAAATTCTTAATAAGGAGACACACACACCACAAATACGAAGAATAAGAAGGCCAACCACAGCATGGTAGAAGAAACATACACACACACACATACACACACACACACATCTCCAGCAAAGGTCTTTTATCGAAATATGTATTTGGAACTCTTACTAGTTAATTTGAAAAAAAGATTTTTTAAATAGATAAATGGTCCAAAAACATGAACAGATACTTCACAAAAAGACTTCTAACTGACCAATAAACCCATAAAAAGGCATTTAATACTAGTCAGGGAAATGTAAAATGTCATCAGGGAAGTGTAAATTAAAATTAAAATTAAAATACAATGCTCTAATCATCACAGTGGCTAAAATTGAAAGAATAGAAAATGCTGATGTATATTGACGAACTGGAACTCTCATGCACCCTTCTTGATGGTGAAAATTGCAATATTTTGGAAAAGTATTTGGCAGTATCTACCGAACCTGACCATCTGTGTAACTTTGCCTCAGCCATTCTACTCCTAAGTGTATATGCAACCAAAATGCACAGATATTTTTAACAAAAAAAATGTATTAGTAGATCCATGGCAGTGCCATTCATATTAATCAAAAACTGGAAACTCCTGAAATGCCAACAACAGTCGAATGGATAAGGAAATCGTGATGCATCATACAATGGGGTGACCTCCAGCAGAGAAAACAGAAAATCGACAACTGCCTTCTCCAAAGAAATCTTACAAACATAATGATGAGGGATAGAATCTGGAAGAATAAATGCATACTCTATGACTCAAAATTATTTTTAGCAAGAGTCTGGATAGTGATTACCCTGGGCGGTGGCAGAAACTTCCTTCTTGGGAAGGAAGCAAGAAGTACCCTCTAGGTTTTAGTCATATTCTTCCTATTGATCTACAGTGCTTATTACACAGCTGAGTTCATTGTGTTTAAATTCATTGAGCTAATCGTACAGCCCTTTTCTGTGTGTGTGTTATACTTTCATAAAGTTAAACAAAAATAAATAAAAGACAACTTACCTTTATTTTTTTCTATTTATTTATTTTTATTTATTTATGAGACACAGTCAGGCTCTGTCTCCCAGGTTGGAGTGCAGTAGCGCCATCTCAGCTCACTGCAACCTCTGCCTCCCAGGTTCAAGCGATTTTTCTGCCTCAGCCTCCCTAGCAGAGGGGACTACAGGCAAGTGCCACCATGCCCGGCTAAGTTTTGTATTTTTGGTAGAGACAGGTTTTCATCATGTTGGTCAGGCTGGTCTTCAACTCCTGACCTCAGGTGATCTGCCTGCCTCGGCCTCCCAAAATGCTGGGATTACAGAAATGAGCCACCGCGCCTGGCCAACTTACCTTTATTTTTATAATTGTTGGTTCTACATGAACTGAACACAGGAGATATTATGTTTAGATCATCTTTGTAAAATGAGAATATGAATATTGTTCTTCTCCACCCTTTTTAGCTTTCTTCATTAGAAATATTTAGGCCCAAACTATTGTCATTTTTAGCAATTGTTATTTTATGTATTGCGCATTATTTTGCATTTTGTATAATAGCCACATTGACCCCAATTATATAGACTTAAACATTTAGCTGGATTTCAGTTCTTATTTTAGACTTTTTATAGCTCATACTCTCTATTCCTGACTTACAGATTTTGATTCATCTCCCATTTAATCTGGAAACATCTTTCGAGAGGCTGTTATAGAAAGAATAGCTGATTCATGATTTTTGTCATATTTGATAGGATTGGTCTTTCTTCTGCCTCCTTATTTAACACTTGTTTTCTGCTTATTACTTGTGGGTTTTTTTTGTTTGTTTGTTTGTTTGTTTTGAGACAGAGCCTCGCTCTGTGGCCTAGGCTGGAGTGCAGTGGCGCGACCTCGGCTCACTGCAAGCCTCGCCTCCCGGGTTCACGCCATTCTCCTGCCTCAGCCTCCCAAATAGCTGGGACTACAGGCGCCCGCCACCACTCCCGGCTAATTTTTTGTATTTTTAGTAGAGACGGGGTTTCACCATGTTAGCCAGGATAGTCCCAATCTCCTGACCTCGTGATGCACCCGCCTTGGCCTCCCAAAGTGCTGGGATTACAGGAGTGAGCCACAGCACCCGGCACTTGTGGGTGTTTTTTTAAACTTTTGTTTGTGGACCTAGTTTCGTTTGCTCTTTTCAAAATAAGTAGTAATATGGAAATTAAGCATCTTATTATTATACTCACATGGTTGGACTAGAATTTTGAGAAAATATATTTTTCCTATTTATCAACATTGAAAATGTACAATATCTCTCTACTCATTCTTATGTAAAATGATAATTCTGTGTACCCTCTTAATACCATACACTCTGTATTCCCAGTCTTAGTTGATATATATGGAATTTAAATATTTCCACTAAATAACTTATTTTTCTCCTTTGCCACAAACTCTATAGTCATATTTAACACAATTACTCTGAATAAATATTGTTTCCTTTTTAGTGCTTTATGCCATTTCATTTACACTACATCTTCCCATTTCTTGAATTCTGTATTATTTATATGCCCTTCATTCAGCTGGAGCACTTCTTTTGAGTTTTTTTAAATGAAGGGCACATGGGTGGTATACTTCCTAAGTACTTTCATATTTCAAAATCTGCAAGGTTGTCTCGGGAATGATAGTCTGAGAGGATGTAAAATTGTGTTTTCAATTAAAAATAACCTTTTATTATTACAAAGGCAGTATATGTACACAGTAGAAAATTAGAAAATATAGATAAGTAAAAGTAAGATAATAAAACCACCATATTTCCACTACTTAAGAGATTACCACTGTTAACACTCTGGATGATATCCTCT
Source organism: Pongo pygmaeus (assembly GCF_028885625.2). NCBI lineage: Eukaryota > Metazoa > Chordata > Mammalia > Primates > Hominidae > Pongo > Pongo pygmaeus. The sequence continues at coordinate 37,101,810 of NC_072393.2, forward strand.
CAGATCTATTGCTATGCACATAGATGTGCATTTTATCAAAGTAAGATTATACTGTGTACATTGTTTTGCAAAGTGCTTTTATTCAATAAATAAATGTCTACTTGTCCATGGCATTAAACTGTAATATCAGTGATATGGTTTGGCTGTGTCCTGACACAAATCTCATCTTGAATTGTAGCTTCCATAATTCCCACGTGTTGGGGGAGGGATCTGGTGGGGGATAATTGAATCATGGGGGTGGTTCCCCCATACTGTTCTTGTGGCACTGAATAAGTCTCATGAAATCTGATGGTTTTATAAGGGGTTTCCTTTTTCACTTGGCTGCCGTTCTCTCTCTTGCCTGCTGCCATGTAAAATGTGCCTTTTGCCTTCTGCCATGATTGTGAGGCTTCCCCAGCCACATGGAACTGTGAGTCCTTTAAACCTGTCTTCCTTTATAAATTACCCAGTCTCAGGTGTGTCTTTATCAGCAGTGTGAGAATGGACTAATACAACCATTAAATGCCCAAGCTGTACTCGAATTTCGCCAATTGTCTTTTACAGTGAGTTTGCCCAAAATCGATGCAATCTGGGTGGCTATTCCCTTATTTTATGTCGATCTGGAACAAGCCCTTTTTCACTATGACGGTTGTTGAACAGAGTGGGACAAATGCTCATCCTCTAGATTTTTCTACTCAGCTCTTTCTGTACCATTATTGAGAAGCAATCATCTTTCTGCAAATCTCTATATTCTGCCTCGCCTCCTGTCATTTAGCATCGCAGAAGCAAATTCAGATAGCAACTTAATTTCTGCCCCTTCTTCCTGACTTGTATTGTCTACTCTTGAACTTCAAAAATGTCATGGAGCACTATCTCCCTGGGGAGCTGTTCGTTAATTATGACTGGTTCTCAGGTAGTCAGTGAGCTTTCATCTAAAAGCTAAAGTTTTTATTGAGCTCAAATACTTTTTTTTGTTTTTTTGGTCTGCTCTGCTATTTCCTTCTGGAATTTCTAGCGCATGTGATTTGAATTTCCTGGACTTACCTCCTGAACTTGTCTCCTTCCTGTTCTTTGATTCATTTTCATCTCTTTTCTCTGAGTTATGAGAAAGCGTCTTCTAGTTCATGGATCTGGGAATGAACACAAGGGTGGAATTCTCAGTGTTAACACGTGACTCAAAGGCACGGGTATTAGCAACTCCAAGCAGCATCCGTTGAGTTCTTCCCTGAATCAGGTTCTAGTCTGCACACTCTACAAGGATCACCTCAATCAATCATCACATCAAACCTATTAGGCGAGGATTCTCACTAAACCCATTTTACAGATGATGAGACACCTAGGGGATACATAACTTGCCCACTTACATGGCTAATAAGTTGTCAGCCTGGGATTCAAACCCAGGCTTCTCCTCGCTCTCCGCACTGCTGGGAACCTGGATTGGTCCCACCCCGCCTGTCTCACAGCCCTGTTGCCCCCACCCCTTGTTAGTGGGCTCCTACTTAACTCCTTTCCAGGTAAATTGTTCATATGAATGTTGCCAATGATGGACAGGCACATCATTGGTCTGCCGCTTTGAGCTCTACATTTCATAGAAACATTGTCAAACTGTTGTGATGTGGCTGGCTACCTTCCCTGATTTCCAGTGTGGACACAGATTTTCCCCTATATACATTCCCTTGGATATTTCCATGGAAAACCTCATGCTTAGTGTACCTTTAGAGGTTTCTTTATCTCCCCTACCAAAATGCAAGCCAGCATGACCATCCATTCCTATTCCCCATCACTCTCATTTATCCTCTTTGGTTTTGCAAGAAATTGACTCATATAATGCATTCATTGTGGCCTTGCCTCACAGCCCAGCACCATACTCTCCAAGTGAAATGCCCTTTCCCTCATCCACCCCATTGAAAATCCTTATCAACCTTCCACGGGCAGCTCAAATGCCAACTGGCCCTTAAAGCGCTCCTTCACCCCATTCCATGTCCTATGTCCTCTCCTTCCTCAGATGTCCCTTAAGAACCTCTACTCCCCAGTGGCCTGCTCTCAGTCAGGATCCCAGCACCAAACAGATGGTGCATCCCAGGGAAGATAATCCAGAGAGAGTTTATGCACAAAGGGGTAGACTGCAAAGTGATAAGTGTCTGTTGTCTGGACCTAACAGAAAGAGAGAAGAAGAAGTCCCTGGGGGCTGGAAGGAGAGAATCCTGCATTGTTTTGAGAATGGCAGAGACTTTCGGTCCAGGGAGCAACTACTCCAAGGCCACCGCAGAGGGAGAGAGACTCAGCAGATGAAATACTCTCACCTCAGTCCCTCTCTTCCTCCCTCCAGGCTCTTGCCAGGGTTCCCCTTTGTCAGAAACCATCCAGAGGGCACGTGGCCCAGGACCCCTTGATATAATCATGCATATCAGCCACCTGGGGCTGAGAACAGGGAGGAGAAAGGAAAGGGGTGAGAGTGCTGATGGACAAAGGAAGGTATCAGCTACAGACTCTGCCACTTGCATTGTTCATGGTAATCATTTACATCTTAACTTTCCCTCCAGCTCTTGAGGGTGGGCAATATGGCTCTGCATTTCAGTACCCCAGTGTCTAGCATGGCAGTGGGTGTGCAGCCTGAGCTCAGTGAAGTTGTGTTGAGTGAGGAAGCAGTCATGATATGACTTCCTCATTTGTTTTGTTATTCTAGAGGTGGAAAAGGGTGGCCTGAGTCATCTTAACTCCATTCTTGTGGGATTGTGAATTCTGTGGGATTGGGGGATTGGGGGATTCTCGTGAGGCCATGGAAAGATTCTTTGCAACATGTATGCCTGGCCCTTTGGATGTGAAACCCTGCAGCTGGCATCAGCTGTGCTGCATTCTGAATGGGTGAGCCAACCCAGGCTCCACCATCTGTACCAGGCACAGGAAGCACCAGCAACCAGCCACGGCCTTGTGTTATCCTTGTATTCCTTCATCAATCCATGTGTTCGTTCATTTGTTAAGCATTCATTCAGCAGCTACTATGTACAGCAAGGGTTCCAAACCCATATGGCGTCATGGGAAACCATTCCCCACTCTTCTGGTAACAAACCTCACACATAATCCAGGCCTAATAGTGCTCATGAGAAGGTGAGAGAATGGGAACAAGAAGGAAAGGGATGGGCCTGAAGGAGCACAGCTAATAAGCGGCAAAGCACAGCTTGAGAGCTGAGTACACACTAGCACACTGCCCAGACACACATCTCAGGGCCCCTGGAATAAAGGTGACTGTGTTCACATCGGAGTGAAGGTGTTAATGAGAAGAAAGAGGGCCTGGCACAGCAACTCATCTTTCTAATCAAAGCACTTTGGGAGGCTGAGGTGGAAGGATCACTTGAGCCCAGGAGTTCAAGACCAGCCTGGGCAACATAGCAAGATCCTTGTCTCTACAAAAACCTCCAAAAATTGCTGAGCATACTGGCATGTGCCTTGTAGTCCCAGTGACTCAGGAAGCTCAGGCAGGAGGATCACTTATCAAGTGAGGCTGAAGCTGCAGTGAGTCGTGATTGCCTGCCACCTGGGGTGATCATATAATTTGTTGTGTCAACTGGACCACTTTGCAGATGGAGAGGTGTGTGGTTATATCACGAAAACAAGCATTTACCTTGACTGACCCAGACCAGTCAGTGTGTATGGCCACCCTACCAGAAGGGCCAGGCATACATGTTGCAAAGAATCTGTCCATGGCCCCACCAGAATCCCACAATCAGTGGGAACACCAAGAAGGAAGTTAAGATGACTCAGGTCACCCTTTTCCACCTCTAAAGTAACACACACAGAAAAAGGTCATATCATGACTGCTCCATCACTCAACAGAACCTCACTCAGTCCAGGCAGCACACCCACCACCATGTTAGGCACTGAGTACAGACACTTCAGCTTGGGTGACAAAGTGAGACACTGTCTCTAAAAAAAAAATAAAAGAGAGAGAGGAAAGAAGTCCTCCATTCTGATGTTCGTGCATGGCCCCTGTAAGACTGGATAATTGGGAGGCCGAGGTGGGCAGATCACAAGGTCAGGAGATCGAGACCATCCTGGCTAACATGGTGAAACCCCGTCTCTACTAAAAATACAAAAAATTAGCCAGGCATAGTGGTGGGCACCTGTAGTCCCAGCTACTCGGGAGGCTGAGGCAGGAGAATGGCGTGAACCCGGGAGGCAGAGCTTGCAATGAGCCAAGATCGCGCCACTGCACTCCAGCCTGGGCGACAGAGCAAGACTCCATCTCAAAAAAAAAAAAAAAAAGACTGGATAAGGTCCTTGGCTTTTCTGTTTCATGATGTGACCACATCATGTGAGCTTGTGGCAGTGGAAATACGTGGTCAGGGAGGTGGGGCATCCAAGCAGGGGAAAGGGAGCATTCCCGTGGCCAACCCACCCACACAGCCTCCAGCCAACGGCATCCCAGCTTGGAAACCTGACTTTGGAAACACAACATGTGAGACTGTGATTTTGATTAGAATGACATGGATATGAGACAGCTACATTTTTTCCCAAAGAAAAAAAAAAAAGAAAACTCTCTCCAAACAAAGGGTGAAAGAGAATCATTGTTTACTTATGCTCCATTCTTCTTAATTTCTGATATTCTTTTAGACAACTGCCAAGTCCATGCAGAAACAGCTCTTCTGATATAATAAATGTAGACTTTGATCTGACACTCACCAAAGCCATTCTGGAGAATTTCAGAGCAGAACAACTTGAGCAACAAGTCATAAAATAGATGTGAGCCTTGACTTTAATTTTTTTTAATTTACCAATAAACTAGGTCTCAAGAGTTAAAATGAGCTTTTTTTCCCCAGAAGTAAACACTTGTACATACTTTAAGTGACTTTTTTTTATAACATTCCTTTTTTTTTTTAGGATGAGCATAGAGTTAATACCTAGGAGCAAACACTTCACTGTTACTGTCCTTTGAACATGTGCTGATCACGGCCTTGGCTGTGCACAGATAACCCTGAAACAGACTCTTTGATCTCGCTCCTCCCAGTCTGTAACTTTTTTTTTTTTTTTTTTGAGACAGAGTCTCACTCTGTTGCCCAGGCGGAGTGCAATGGTGCAATCTTAGCTCACCGCAACCTCCGCCTCCCAGGTTCAAGCGATTCTCCTGCCTCAGCCTCCCGAGTAGCTGGGATTACAGGCACGCGCCACCACGCCCAGCTAATTTTGCATTTTTAGTAGAGATGGGGTTTCTCCATGTTGGTCAGGCTGGTCTCGAACTCCTGACCTCAGGTGATCAGCCCACCTTGGCCTCCCAAAGTGCTGGGATTACAGGCTTGAGCCACCACGCCCAGACCCCAATCTGTAACTTCAAGTAGGGTTTCCAAGTCACCTGGGCCAATGCCTAAAATGCCTGCCACGTGGGGTGCATATAATTTATTGTGCCAACCAGGCCACTTTGCAGATGGAGAGTGGTGTTATTATGCCAGGAAAACAAGCATTTACCATGACTGGCCCAGACCAGTCAGCATGTTCCACCATCTCCCCTGAAAAAAAGCTGGATACATCAGCGTTGTGTGTATTTCCACCAACCTGGTGGAGACCTCTTTATTCAGGGTAACGATACAGGAAAAAGGGCAGGGAGAGGTGTTGTGTGTGGGCCAGCAGTAGCCTCAGGTCCCCCCACTCCAGGGAAAGCAGAGCAATTGCAGAGTCCCAGAGACAGTGCCTGGGACCCCCATATGTGGGAAGACTTGCCCATATTCCCTGGCATCCATCACTCGGTCAGTTTCCCTAAACACTGACCCAAAACCCACTCTTGCAACAATATTTATGAGCATACTTTCTCTCTCTCTTGCTTTTTGACATCAATTAAATGAAGTATTGGCTGCAACTAGTTTTTCCAGAAGTTTCTATGTCAGCGAATGATCTGGGTAAGGAGATGACTGGATAACTCTTCACCTTCATTTTCAGCTGAGAAAATGCCAGCTTACCATACGGGTCACATTCCTGGGGCCCTTGGCTAGGAAACCGTGGCTCCATTTTGCACACCTCCCATTGTTTCTCAGTGTCTACAATGCTCAAATATGTGCAAAATATTAACACTGTTATTCACATCGTAATGGATACTAACAATAGTAGCTATTATGCATGAAGCACCCATGCTGAGCCAAGCTTTGTACCAGGCACTTACTTATAACACTCTCATACCCTGATAATGAAGATATATCAATCTCCAGCCTACAGAGAAGGACACTGAGGTTCAGAGAGGCTAACTGTCTTGCTCAAGCTCACACAGCTTGGCAGTGCTGGCGTTGACTTCCCCCAGAATCTGCCAAAAGGTGAGAAATTTCAAGTCATATATTTGCCTTTAAAAATCAGTTGACCTCCCAAGTAGCCTTGCAGATCACTGCAATTGGTGACCAGACTTTATGCAGGAGACGAGAAAACAAGTTTATGTCTTTCTCTGTCCCTGAACACTGGGGAGTGAGTTGGTAAAAGAGCACGTACCCTAAAGAGTACAGCGTTTTTATTCTGCCATCAAATGAGTGTGCTCTTTAAAATATTCTATTTATTCACCAACATGGTGCTGGATATGTCAAAATGCAAAACTAAGAAAGACAGCACAGGAACAATATATTTTTAGTGACTTTTAATTGAAATAATAATGAGAATTGTATCCACAGCATGCTCCAGCAGGTTTGCAAGATGTAGGTGCTCTGCCTAGATCCTCTGCCTAGATCCTCTGTGGACACTGCATACCTGAGGGCTAGACACGTTCTGATCATGCCTGCTAAGCCCCAAATCGCAAAGGTTCCCCAGGTACCAGCAACTTGGAGGACACCCTGGGAAGAACCTGGGTGACATCCTTAGCAGAATTTTCTGGGTCCCAACAACTGGATTAGCAGAATTTTCTGGGTTTCTCTATTTCCCTTCCATTCCTCCTGTCTGAATGACAGATCCTACAGAGTGAATGTTTAAAGCTGACATTTTCCACCCAGTGTGCTGCTGCAGCTTAGAAATGGACATCATGGTTTGAAAGACCAGGGAAAATAAACATAGGGCCGAAATGAGTGACTCCTGGCGTGAGTCAACATGGATGCCCCATCCTCCCATTCTGAGCACAAAGGGTGCTTAAAACTTTAATGAATTGAACTCTATGAGTAAGGGATGTTAATCATTTTAATTACCCAGCAGCTTGAAATCAGATATAACAGTCCAATAATGTATCTTTAAACGAATACCACCCTGCCCTATAAAAAATCCCTTCCAAACCATTCTAATAATTTCTATTTATCTTTTCTGACGTTAACTGTTATCCAGCCCAGCCGGCCAACAGACAGCCTTCCCCTCACATTTGGTTTAAATGCAATGCCGTCTAGTTTTTCAATATCATTAGCGTCCCCCTGGTGGGCAGAGAGCAAGGCGGTGGCACCGGTCACACTTCACTGCTTTATCTCATATGACAAAGAGCGATGATACGCTTCAATCCAGGCCAGCCCGGCAGAGGGGAAGGTGGCTGCACAGAACTCCCCCTGCTGCCGAGAAACGCCCTCCATGTGACTTGCTAACAGCATGAAGGGGCAGACAAATAGATTTTCGTCTATATTTATAACCAGCATCATTCTTCCTTTCAGGGCGTTCAGTGCAGGTAGCTGTTTTATATGAAATGAACAATCTTTATAGACGTACCAGAGCCATAACAAGCCTGATTTTCAGCGAAGCTGAGGTATATAACTCTTACCGAATTGTCAGGCTACTTGCTCAACAAATCAAGCCTAACTTATGATGTTTGCAGTGTAATTTTTATTCCTGTTTGACTAGCCAACTACCCAGTGGTAATAGGATGTTAGGAAGGGCAGTGGCGTTGTTTGTGCATGCCGTGATTGATAGGCCGACTCGGCATTTTTCATTTATATCTCCAGATTCCAAATCAGTTAAGTTTAGGAAAAATGAAACAAAGTGGCAAGAAAAATGTTTGCAGATTGCAGACCGGCGCTCCCGCCGATCTGAGTTCAGCCCACATCTGCCGGGATTGTCTGGAAACATTAAGATATCTAAATGAAAATCAATACTATATGTGCCAGGCATTTACTACCAGGAACAAGCATCAAGAGACCTGAGCTAATCAGACTTCCAGCTTGTGCCTCAGCCCTAGACTGAACCCCAGGGGTGTCCTAATTGCCCAGACTAATCATAGAAGAGTTAAATTTATAACCAAGAAAGACATCTTGTTTTTCCTACCAGTCATCTTTTAGGAGCGGAAAGGCTCACCTGTGAAGTGGGTGCCAGATGTACAGTGGGAGCCCGCATTCAAGAGAGGATGGCTTCTCACCTGTCAGGGGAAAGGAAAGACAAATTTACTGTCAGCAGTAAAACCAGTCAGGCTTATTGAAGCACCAGGTGGGAGAGTGTTCCATCAGCTCAAACACGCACTGCAGTTCTCCTCATTGAAACTCTCCCCACTTAACCCCCATGTTCTGGAACATGAAAGCCCTGTGCACACTTTGATCCATGGCCTGGTTTTTATTTTAAGGAAACCGCTCAGAAAAGCAACTGGCATCAGTGACGTTAAAAATATATGTATCTGTTTCTCCCTGAGTTCCACTCTGGGCTTTTTTGTCCCTTGAAGTCTCTAGAGGAGCTAATAACACTTGGTGACATGTATCTCCCTAATATACTGTACAAACAAGTCACCGATATTATTCACACTCCCACAAACTACAAAGTCACACAATAGCAATTGGACGAGCCCACACTATACTGCTGAAAAACCATAATGTATCAGGGGACTGGATTCCTAATATTTGCATTCTAGATGCCAACTGTGAGCATATTTTGTACTATTTTCAACAAATTACACCAAAATATGCAAAATGTTTATAAGGCTCCATCTTCTATTTCTGGCTCCGATATATTTGCAACTTAATAGTCCTTTAGAGATTTGTTTGTCTCCTTGGGAGAAATAGGAAAGTAGGAAATGAAAAAAGCAGAAAGAGAGAGGGAGAAGAGAAAAGAAACGAAGACACTTTTTTCACGCAAGTTGAGTTCTGCGAGTTTTTCGTAAAGAGCAGAGCCACTCTCCCTGGAGACCTTCTTCGACAAGAAATTTAATAACATTATTTGGATTCCTTGTGTCCCAGATTTCAGATGTATTTTTAATGCATGTGTCTTGAAACAAAACAACCATTGTCAAATGCTGTATCCTCTTATCACCAGTTTAAATGGCTTCCTAGACAGCACGATTCTGGGAGCATCTTGAAGGTGGTGATCAACGAAAAACTGTGCCTTGCTCTCTGTGGCTTCCCAAGGATGTTCACCCCTTACCACAGAAGGTTTGTCAGCTCTGTTCCCAGGAAAGGTGTTTCTGGTCCTTGTGATGTGAACGATGACAGCCTCTTGCCTTCTGTTCCATCATCATTGCCTCCGCGCTCTAGCAACTGGGTGCAGGCACACATCTGTCTTTCTTGTCTTCAACCCTGCGACACCACCATCCCTGACTGCACTGTGCCTGTGTAGGATTAGGGCTGATCTGTTGAGCAGAATCCAGGATAGGGGAGATTAAAATGTACATGGGTTGAAGAGTGCAGCAATTTTCCTGATGCTGGATTACACAGCCAAGTTGAAAATTTTCAGTCCAGCTTCTCCCACTGGAAAAGGTGTCAGACAAAAACCTAATTTTTTTCTAATATTATGCCTAATGAACTTAACCTAACTTAACCTAGAGATTGGGCCTCATGCCCTTGGTTCCTAGAACAATTTTTCTTAACAAGACTGAAGCTTCAGCCGAATTCGTTACTTACTCAGAATGAATAAAGCCAGAGGAAAAGATATTTCATGAACAAATCTGTGTTCTTAGCTGGGCTTCAATGTAAAAAAAATAAAGTGGAAAAGAGTGCTTGGCTTCCCATGTCTTTGTACACACAGTAGGCCCTCAAAATGCATGTGTAGGTTGGATAAGCGAACAATACATGGTGGATGAACTGGGAAGTCACTTGAGTTGGACATACACTCAAGAAAAGGTAAAGAGGCCAACGGTGGCTCACGCCTGTAATCCCAGTGCGTTGGGAGGCCTAGCGGAGGACCGGGGTGGGGGACGAGGGTGGGGGGATAGCTTGAACCTAGGAGTTAAAGACCAGCCTGGGCAACATGGTGAAACCCTATCTCTACAAAAAATTTAAAAATTAGCCAGTCACAGTGGCACATGCCTATAGTCCCAGCTACTCAGGAAGCTGAGGCAGGAGGTTTGCTTGAGCCCAGGAGGTGGAGGCTGCAGTGAGCTATGATCATGCCACTGCACTCCAGCCTGGGCAACAGGCTGACTCAAAGGAAAAAAAAAAGAGGTACAGAAGCATATTCAAATGGAGAGACTGAGGCAGAAATTAGCCTCAGAGCACATCAGGCCTCAGGCTTTCCTCTAGGAACGCTCCACTGTTCTGCACACCAAGCTTTGAATCAGAGGCAGCCAGACCCTGATTTGCCCCTAGGACAAAAGCCAACAGCTCATGGCTGCTGGGCAGGATGACTCCAAACTCATTCCTCAGCCAAATGGGGCCTCTCAGGAAAGCAGGCTTGACACAGCCAGGTGTGGCTCTCAACTCAGGGGAGCTGAAGCCTTCACAAGCCCTACGTCCTGTGTCCCAGCTCCACAGTCCTCATGGGACCTGCTCCTGTGGCCAGGCTCACGTGCACAGGGGTTGTTGTGAAATAGCCTGGGTGGTGAGAAAACTCCTGGGGTCTCCGCTAGAAATGCTGACTGGGGTTTCAGCTTTTCCAGCTGTTTTGATGGCCAGGCTGGGAAGCCTGCTAGAGGCCAGGGAGCAAGGCAGGGCCACCCAGACAAAACAGTCAGTGGAGATCTCTCCCAGGGAGCCCAGGCAATTCACAACAGAAACAGAGCTGCTGCTTCCTGAGGGCTTTCCACGTGCCAAGCACTATTCCTGGAGTTGTGTATATTTTAACTTGATCAATCTTCACAATGGCCCTGGGAGGTGGACCCCATTATTAGCCCACAGGGGAGATGAGTAACTTAGCTGCAGTCACAAATTGCTGAGGGACAAAATCAGGGTCTTGTCCCTGCAGTCAGGTGTGGAGTCCATGCATTTTGCAGAAGGAAGTCTCCGTGGGGGCTCAGGAACAAAGGCCCTGCATAAGTAGGTAAGATGGCGGAGAGTGGACCCAAGTTAGAAATCAGATCATATTTATATGATTCATAAGATAAATAATAATACTACCATAAAGCCACACCCAACAAAAAGCTTTAATATGGAGGCCAAGCCAGAGCTGAGCTTCCTTAAGTGAGATCCATAGAAGAAGGAGGCTCAAACGGAAATGCAATTGAAATAATTATAAGATAATCACTTGGGGGCATTCGGCAGTGGGACTCACTTGGGCTTTATCCTCTGTTCTGACAGTGACTGAAAGAAACAGCAGTCAGTTACCAATGGCTTTGGCTTCGTCTCTGGTATTCCAAAACCCTGTGCTCTGACTGTCATCTCACAATCAGAAAACCAGAAAGACAGCCGCTTGCCACTCCCAGAGCCTGCCTGCCCAGCGCCCTGGCCTCCTCTGGGACCACCTGTGCACCCCTACGTCACCATCACAGCCCAGCAGAGTGAAGCTTCATCAGCAACAGTTTTCACAAGACAGAGGCCACATTTGTAAAGTGACCCTTCTTCTGCCTTTTGGCTCTGGAAGAGAAAGGGGAGAGAGAGCAGGGGAAGGACGAGGGGATGTTCACCCTGCAGATTGAGTCAGGAGGAGGACATGGCTTGTTTAGTCCTAATAAATCAGAGCATCCCAGGGAGGTGGAAGCAACAGGGGCTGGTGTGCCAGCCGTGCTGCACATTGACCCAAGGCAGAGCTCGTGGAGAAATGATGTCCTCTTAAGCAGACTCCTGGAGAGATGGTCTGCATTTCTCCTGACAAATTAGAAGTGCCGTGAATGCAACCATTCCTCAGAAAATAGGCCTGATTTAGCAATGCACAAGCTGCATTATCTCGCTGCATAAAAAGACCATTTAAGCAGGGAAGCCTTTAGGACACTGGCCCTTTGGAGCAGCAGTTCTGAAATATTACCCACCTCGACTGCCACCTAAGCTAGTCACTCTCCAAGGGAAAAGCCTCATTTACAACTTGGAAGACCAAGCGGGCTTTAGTCAAAGGAAAGGGTCATTTGTCTCTGGTGTCTGCATGAGATTTCTTGTGCCACTGTCCTGCTCAAGCCCTCACCTCACCTCCGATGGCCAAGCCAAGTGGAGAGCTACTGTATGGGGAACACCAGTTTCATCCTATCCATGTTGTCTTGCCCTGTTCATGACAGCCAGAGCCTTAGCCAACCCATTGAATACCAGAGCAATTACAAAGCAGATCTGGTGACAACAATGCTAAAAAGATGAAATAATTCGTTTGCACAAAATGTGCACGTTTGAAAACTTTGCATGCAAAGATTACAACCTGTCATTATCTTCCCCAGAGACACACTACCTTCTTAAAAAGTATCTCTAATGACATCTACAAATCTGTTGAAGACAGCTTACTTTATTGTGTTTGTAAAGATAAAAATGTTTTAAATAGGTTATGGCTCCTGGGACTGACAGTCCCACCATGAGGGTAAGGTCATTTTGAAATGTTCATAGAAGTTTTCATAAAACATGATGGCGCTCAAAGAGTAATGTTTGGATGTAAAAATAACTATAAAAGTATAATTTCTACCAGGGTACACGTGCAGTTTTTCTGTGTCAAGATATTTGCCCAATTTCTCATTTGACTGGGGTTGCAGCTTTTCCAGCTGTTTTGACGGGCACACTGGGATTCGATCCTTATTAGAGAGGTTTGCAGCAGGACTTCCGAGGCTTAGCCGATTATATTACAGACTTTCCCTCAAAGCAAAGTCTTGCACTGCCCTGACCATTATGCAAATACGCAAGCACTCAACCTAGGACTGTCTCAGCTTGCAGTAGACATCGCTGTCCTCCCACCAAAGGAGCAAGACAAGCAAGACTGGTAAAGTCAGCAGGGAGGGGGACCCTGGAGGCGTAGCCTCATAGCTCCCAGTTCCTGGGCTAGTCAGGAGGAACATGCCAAATTGGAAACATTCAGCTGTTTCCTATTCAATGAGCTCCTTCGTGTTTGAAGTTAACCAGCCCAAAGGAAATATCTCAGAAGGATTTTCTAGGTGATGAGATAACTAATGAGACCAAGCCGTCCTCTCTGTTTGCCGGATCCCATTGGCTCAAATCAACCCCGATATTTCTATTAAGGCACCTGCGACATGTGGGGTCCCCGAGGACCCTAGGTTGGGAATAAAACTCCCTGCAGACACTCAGTTAGGGGAAACTTAAGACATGCTGGAATCAGGGATCATGGATTTGGGACAAGAAAGAGATGGCATCAGAGTCCTACCTACGACGTGTCCTGGTTATGGAACCTTCAGCAAGTGATTCCCGTCCTCAGCATTATCCAGAATTTTAGGTACTGATACCTAACACATATCATTGTCATGGACATAAGGGGACATACTCCACCTTCTTCGTCCTCTCCCTATTCTCCTACACACCCCAAGGAACATTCATCTGAGACCCAACAGATTGGCTGCTCTCCTCTCCAATAACTATAACATGCGACATAAACGTGAGGCCCTAAGCACTTCAGGACTATTATCCACAAAACCTGGCCCTGACAAATCAAAATGCTTTTGACTGTTTGAGCCCAGGAGTTTGAGACCTGGCTAAGCAACATAGGAAGACCCTGTATTTACAATATAAAAACACATAAACATTAGGCTGGGTGTGGTGGCTCATGCTTGTAATTCCAGCACTTTGGGATACCAAGGCAGGCAGATCACTTGAGGTCAGCAGTTCAAGGCCAGCCTGGCCAACATGGTGAAACCCTGTCCCTACTAAAAATACAAAAAATATATATATTAGCCAGCATGGTGGCACATGCCTGTAATCCCAGCTACTCAGGAAGCTGAGGCAGGAGAATAACTTGAATCAAGGAAGCGGAGGTTGTAGTGAGCCGAAATCATGCCACTGCACTCCAGCCTAGATGACAGAGTGAGACCCTGTCTCAAAAAATAAATAAATAAATAAATAAATAAATATGAATTGGGCATGGTGGCATGCACCTGTAATCCCAGCTACTCAGGAGGCTAAGGTGAGAGGATCGCTTGAGCCGAGGAGGTCAAGGCTGCAGTTAGCCATGATCACAGCACTGCACTCCAGCCTGGGTGACAGAGTGAGACCTTGTCTCCAAAAATACTTTAGAAAGCATTGGTTCTGCTCTATCAACATTCTCTTGAAGCAGGGTAGCAGGATGCCACAGGTCCTGAGCTTCAAGGAATTTGGTTGGCAGGGGGTCAGGGACGGAAGATCATGTAGGAAAATGAGAGATGGAAACAAAGTTTGGTTAATGTATCAGATTCGGGAGAATTGTGATAAAATATTCTGAGATGGTCAGAAAGCCCTCTCTGGGGGAGGTGGCATTGAATAGAGCTGTGAATGGCTGTCTCATGTAGAAGAACCCCCTCATTCTCTCCTGTTCACCTTCACGTTACTGCTTTGTTTTTCTTCTCAGCACTCGTTTCTCTGAGATACTGCAATATAGACTGATGTATGAATTCTCACCGCACCCCCAGTATTAGAATGGAACCTCCATGAGGGAAAAGACATTGCCTTGTTTACTGCGGATTCCAGGTACCTAAACCAATTCCTGACATAAAGCAGTGGTTCAGTAAATATTTGCAAATAAGTAAATAAATGAATGGATCATGTAACCAGGACACTGACCAACTCTCTGGCTTGCACAACACTAAGAAGAGACTTAAAGCTGATGGTTAAATCTACTTGTGTCTGCTCATCACCAAAAGGACACCTCTTGTGTCCAGTGTCTGGAGGGAAAAATTCAAATTCAAATGCAGAACCTGCTTGCAAACATAGCATTGTCTGTGATGTGGTCCTGTGGAGCCAATCAAAAGTCCTGTTTAGACAGCTTTTTGCTCTGTTCATTCTGTAAATTTTCAGCCTCAAGCCTGACTGAAAAAAAAAAAAATGCTTAAGAGATGTTGAAGGAGTCAACAAGATATTGAATACCTCATGGCAGTGGTGAACTTGCTGTGAGCCTATGAGCAGATGTTCAATCCAAGGATGGATGCACATCTATTAAGAATGCCTTGGGGCTCAGCATGGTGGCTCACGCCTGTAATCCCAGCGCTTTGGAGACCAAGGTGGGTGGATTACCTGAGGTCAGAAGTTCGAGACCAGTCTTGCCAACATGGCAAAACCCTGTCTCTACTAAAAATACAAAAAGTAGCCGGGCGTGATGGCAGGCACCTGTAATCCCAGCTACTCCAGAGACTGAGGCAGGAGAATTGCTTGAGCCTGGGAAGCAGAGGTTGCAGTGAGCCGAGATCATGCCACTGCACTCCAGCCTGGGTAACACAGTGAGACTCTGTCTCAAAGAAACACACACGAAAAAGAGTGCCTTGGAAGGAACTCCAAAATGAAAATGAGTGAGAGGTCAGAAATTAGAATCTAAGGTTCCTTATGACTTTGACACATTACTATCTGTGGTAGGCAGAATAATGGCCCCATCAAAATGTTCACACCCTAAGCCTGGTCCTGGGACTCTGTTAACTCACATGACAAAAGGGACTTTGCAGGTGTGATTAAAATGTAAATCTTTGAATTGGGAGTTTGCCCTGGATTATCCAAGAGAGCCCCAACTTACTACTTAAATTCTTAAAAAAAAAAAAAAAAGGACTCTTCCTGGCTTTGATCAGAGTGAAAAATACGAAGTGTCAGAGTGATGCAACATTGTCAGCTTTAAAGATGGACAAAAGGGCCATGAGTCAAGGCACAAGGGTGGCCCCTAGAAGCTGGAAAACGCAAGGAAATGAATTCTGTACTTGAGCCTCTGATGTGGTTTAGCTGCGTCCCCACCCAAATCTTGAATTGTAGCTCCCATAATTTCCATGTGTCATGGGAGGGACCCAGTGGGGGGTAATTGAATCATGGGGGCAGGTCTTTCCCATGTTGTTCTCCTGATAGCGAATAAGTCTCAGGAGATCTGATGGTTTTATAAAGGGCAGTTCCCCTTCACATGCTTTCTCTCTTGCCTGCCGCCATGTAAGATGTCCCTTTCCTCTTCCTTCATCTTCCGCCATGATTGTGTGGCCTCCCCAGCCATGTGGAACTGTGAGTCCATTAAACCTCTTTCCTCTATAAACTACCCAGTCTTGGATATGTCTTTATTAGCAGCGTGAGAACAGACTAGTACAGCCTCCAAATGGAACACAGCCCTACTGGCAGTTTTAGTCCAGTGGTACCTGCACCAGATTTCAACCAATAAAACTGCAAGATGATAAACTTGTATTGTTTAAGCCACTGAGTTTGTGGGAACTTGTTACAGCAGCAGTCGAAAACTAATACACAGTCTTATGATTTCTTGTCCCAAAGAAGGCAACAGTGTTTATCAGAAAATTCCACATCTGGAGAAATAGGTACACTTTTACACTGTTGGTGGGACTGTAAACTAGTTCAACCATTGTGGAAGTCAGTGTGGCGATTCCTCAGGGATCTAGAACTAGAAATACCATTTGACCCAGCCATCCCATTACTGGGTATATACCCAAAGGACCATAAATCATGCTGCTATAAAGACACATGCACACATATGTTTATTATGGCACTATTCACAATAGCAAAGACTTGGAACCAACCCAAATGTCCAACACTGATAGACTGGATTAAGAAAATGTGGCACATATACACCATGGAATACTATGCAGCCACAAAAAATGATGAGTTCATGTCCTTTGTAGGGACATGGATGAAATTGGAAATCATCATTCTCAGTAAACTACTGCAAGAACAAAAAACCAAACACCGCATATTCTCACTCATAGGTTGGAATTGAACAATGAGAACACACGGACACAGGAAGGGGAACATCACACTCCGGGGACTGTTGTGGGGTGGGGGGAGGGGGGATGGATAGCATTAGGAGATATACCCAATGCTAAATGACGAGTTAGTGGGTGCAGCGCACCAGCATGGCACATGTATACATATGTAACTAACCTGCACATTGTGCACATGTACCCTAAAACTTAAAGTATAATAAAAATAAAAAAAGAAAAAAAGAAAAAATTTAAAAAAAAATAAAATTCCACATCCCAAGATTATTCTGCTTTTGACCTCCAGCATGATAAAAATGAGTGCCATGAAGGCTGGTCTTACCCTAAGCTGAGCAAAGTAACCGAAGAGACCAGAAGAGAACATGTCAAGTTTTAGAAGGGGCATTCTGACCCAAGGGAGTTCAGTATTCAATTTAAATCCTAGAAAGTTTGTTCTTCCGTAGAATTAAATTTTAAAATTTAATTTAAATTTACAAATGAAATTTTTCAGAGCAAGAAGGCAAAATAGGGCCACACTTTTTCCTCCTTTTTAGATTGGTGAGATTCGAGTGACTCCCCTGCGTTCACAGCCCACACAGCCACATGTGTTGCTTAAGATAAGAAGATGGAAACATCATATCTAAGGTGGGGACTAGGCTGGAGAAATAAGCTTGCAGGAAAAGCCCATTAATTCCTCTGCAGAAAGCTGTCCTTCTATATTTCTTGAATCAGGACAACAGAATAATTCTACCTTCAGACTTTGAGGAAGGCAATACTATAAAAATCCATCAATTTCCAGGACATATTTGTATGGGAAACTTATTTTTGTCTCAACTCCCATGCAACAGGCCTCAGCCTGTCCATTTTGGAACCACAGCAAATATTCAAACATGTTGAATTGGAAAAGGAATAATTGTCCTACCTTGTAACTCACTATGATTTAATGTATAAATATAATATCCTTATATTATCTAATACCATCTGCATGTCTTCCATGTTGGGAAACCCAAGGCTACTTCATCAAACCTCCTGCAGCTTTCTCAGACTGGGACCCAAATTGAACCTCTCCTGTTCAAGATCTCCAGCTTCTCCCCAACACTCACCTTCAGTCTGCTTCCTAGCAAAATGGCCTGAGAGTACACACGTAGGGGCTGGGGAAAAAATAGAATCCAGGCCCAGATCCAGCTCTGAGGAAGTCCACCTAATGGTAATTTCCACTTCCCCAAAATGTATCATTGAAATAGACATCCTTGGAACTTGGCAGATCTCCAGAGTGGCCCCTTGGACCTTCGGGCGAGAACCATCATGGCGCAGAAGGTCAAGCGGTAGTCTCTCAAGTTGTTCCTGCACCATCCAACATAGAAAATATGTATATGATGGAAGGGTGGTAGGTCCCATCATAATGCATTAATGCACCAGTCTGATTCCTACAAAAACAAGGTAGATCGTGAAAGATGACAGTAGACAACCTCGGTGAGATGCATGCCCTCCAGAGGGTGGGAGATAAGCCCTAAGAAATTTCAGAGACCCGCCAGGTCAATGAAGTTTTTGAGGGTCCAATGATCAAAGACATACCAGGGACCAGGTGGGGTGGCTCACGCCTGTAATCCCAGCAATTTGGGAGGCCAAAGTGGGCAGATCATTTGAGGCCAGGATTTTGAGACCAGCCTGACCAACGTGGTGAAACACCATCTCTACAAAAAAAAAAAGAAAAAATAGCTAGGTATGACATAGCCTGTAGTCCCAACTAGTCAAGAGGCTGAGGCCTGAGAATCACTTGAACCTGGAGCTAGAGGTTGCAGTGAGCCAAGATCATGCCAGTGCACTCCAGCCTGGGTGATAGAAAGAGAGTCTGTCTCCAAAAAAAAAAAAAAAAAAAAAAAAAAAAGAGAAAAAGAAAGGACATACCAGAACATCCCATCCGTAGGGAAGGACACCTCACATTTCACACTGCATCTCACATTTCACTTTGTCAGCTACACCTCTGTAGGTTCTGGAGGCAGCTATCCCACATTTCAGAATATTGCTGCTATCCATGTACTGAGTGACAAGAGTGTCTTCCATTGAAAGGGGCACCAATCAGGAGAGGTCTCTGCAACTTGACCAGGACCTGGGCAATTCCTCATGACCCAGCAGACACAGGGTCACTGAGGTGGAAAACGACTATGCAGAATTTATGCGGTAAGAAATTATGCACCATATGCAAATAAACAAAACAACAACAACTCATGGTTTACTTATGGGCCCTGGTAGAGATAGATTTTCTGCCCATGGAATGCCCAGTTACCACCCAGTTACCAACCAGTAGGAGCTTTCCATCATGAACAGGGTTTTGTCAGAGCCACCCAGTCATAAGGTCAGGTAGATCCAGAACTTATCCATTGTAATATGGAAAAATTTTATCTAGAATTGGCATGAGTAGGACCACAGGGCACAGGTAAGCTGCATGAGCTGGTAGCCCAGACCCCTATGACACCCACTACTGATCCAGCAGCACCTCCTTCCTCAGCTAACACCTGCGGAACCCTGGTGACCCTTCTAATCAGCTGGTAGAGAAAGAAAAAGGCTAATCTTGGTTCTCAGCTCAGTGTGTGAATACAAGCTGCAAACAGACCCCTGCTATGCTATACAGTCCCACAGAGTCATGGCTTTGAAAGACAGTAGTTAGGGAAAAATTCTTCCCCATAGCTGACCTTCAGGTGGTGAATCTGGTAATTTACTCTGTATGGAAAAATAAGTGGGCTGACGTAAGAATACATGAAGAGTCACGGGTAGTAGCAAATGGCTTGGCTGGTTGGTCAAGAGCCCTGGAAAAGGAACAGCTGGAAGACTGAAGACAAAGAGACCTGGGAAAGAGAGGATTATGAATGGGTCTATGAGAAGGCACAAGTGGGATGATCCTTGTATTACATAATAATGCCATTAGGGAGCATTCATCATGGAAGAAGCAGTAAACAGCCAAGTAGAAAGAATGACTTGGCCCATTGATATGGGGCTAGTCTCTGTCATTGGTCACTGGGCTTGCACAATGGCCACATGAATGCAGCAAAGACCTGATAGCACAAACATTATGCATGGGCCCAGTACCATGAACCCCTATCTCCTAAAACTAATCTAGCTACTAGCACCACCAAATATCCAACTTGCCAGCCACAACGACCAATGTGTTAAGCCCTAATGAGACTTCATACCAAAAGAAGGCTAACCATCCACTTGGGGGCAACTTGATTACACTGGATCCCTTCCACCTTGGAAAAGGTAGGGATTCAAATTGACAGGAATTCACATACTCTGGATTTGAGTTTGCCTTTCCTGGCCACAAGTCTTTAGCTAGCACTACTATCCAAGAGTTTACACCAATACTAGATCCCACACAATGTTGCATTGTAGCAAGGGAAGATGTAAGAGTGGAAATATGACCATGATAGAGCCACACTGGCTCTATCACTTATCACAACACAAAGGAAACTGCCAACTCAGTAGAGCAATAGAATGGCCCTTTGAAGATTCAGCTCAAGCACCAACTTGGGGATGATATCCTGGAAGAACAGGATATCCTTCTCCAGAACTCAGTGTAAACTCCAAAACAATGAAAATTGTATGTTTGTGCATCCCCAACAGGTGGAATACATGAAGTCAGGATCCAAAGGGTAGAAGCAGGAGTGGCCCCGCTTTCCATCCTTCCCACTGATCCATTTACAGAATTAGTGCTTAGCATCCTGGTAACTCCAGGTGCTGTGCATCTAGAGGTTCTGAGTCCCGGACAAGGCACTCTTCCACCAGATAACTTGGCAAGAGTCCCATTATATTTTTAGCCACAGCTGTCATCTGTTCACTTAGGATTCTTATGCTGAGAGTCTAGCAAGAAAGGAAAGGAGGAGATAGAGTTGTTGTTACATGATGGAGGCAGCCAGCTGATCCACTAGGGCACCCTTTGTCACTGGGGCCCTATCGTGAAAACAGAACGACTGCAACAGCCATGTCGAGAAGGGCATGGTGTCCAGAGCACCACACACTTTAGAGAGGAGGGCTTGGTCACTGCACCAGCTGAGTAGCTCAGACCAATAGAAGTGTCAGCCAAGGATAAGGAGCAAATAATGACATAAGAGTATATAGATAATCGTGGGGAGTAGCAAATGGCTTGGCACTAGAGAAGGCAGAGATGATGAGTAATAGATGTGGCCCAAAGACCAGCTGCAGGGGTGGGATTGTGGTTTGTCCCAATGACACTCCTCTTATGAGTCTCCCCTGAAGAAAAGAACCAACCAAGATCCTGGAAGAGCTGCTTATAAAATTTATTATATGAAACAAGTAGTTCTACATAACGCAGTGGGCAGACTGTAGTGTTCTCTGTGTGTCACTAATTCCAGCTCCTGAGAGTCTTGGTGGCTGGCAGCTCTTAACTGAGTTCCCCCTTGAAAATTGTCCTTAGCTGAAGAGAATGGCCTTATTCAAGATTACATCTCCTCCCCAGGGGCAGCCCACATCCAATGACTGGTTGATGCAGTGGGGATCTGGTGGCTTAAAGCCCCAAACTCCATGGCAGGACAATTCTGCAGAGCCATGCCAGCTCCAGCATGTACCATAGCATTTGTTGAGGCCTCTTCTGCAACTTTATGATGGTGCAACTTCTCCTTATGCCCAGTCTTGCTTTTCTGGCTCTTCACAGCTGTTGCTCCTAAAAGCATTCCCCAGGGAACACTCTACACAAATTTCTGAGGCTCAGCATCTGACTTCTTGGAAACCTGACTTAGGATAAATACTTCTTTTAAAAGATGGATCTGTTTATGTTGCCATATGTACACACACACACACACACACACACACACACACACACATATTCCAAAACCCTTCCTGTGTCCTGTTCCTCTGAGGACAAAGACCAAATGTCTTACGCTGGACCTTGGAGTCCTGTTTGGTCTGGCATCCACCAATATACCTCTGCAGCTTCTCCCCACACCACTTCCTTCCATGCTCTCTTTCCCAGTTTGCACTGGCCTTCTTTGAGTTGCCTGGGTATGACAGGCTTTCTCCTGCCCCAGGGCCTTTGAACATCCTGATTCTTCTGATTACGAGAAAGATCTCATAATCTCTATTCTTTATCCAACCTTCAGACCAAATGTCTTCTTCAGAGAAGCCTTTGATCTTCCCCAGATTTGGTCAGATTCTCTGTTATGTGGACTCATAACACTGTGTACTCTTCCTTCATAGCACTTACGAGTTTGAATTATTTGTTTGTGCCACTGTTGGATTAATGTCTGTTTTGCTCACCATTATAGTTCCAGCATTTGTACCATGCCCCACTCACAGCTGACAATAAATAGCTGTTAAATTAGTGACTAAGATGTTAATTCTCCTAACCCAGACTTAAACCCCACAACACAAAAATATAGCCTTTTTCACTATACTCTGTCTTTTGTGGGAATTCTCCTTGCCTAGTGACTTAAAAGATGGTTGCAGGGGCTAGGACAGAGCAGGACCTCAGTGAACAAGCCCTGAGTTTACATCTTAGGTAATTAACGCATCTATGTTTTCTCCCGTTAGACTGTGAGCTCCTTGAGAGAAGGCATTCTCTCTTGCCTAAACCTCAAGCCAGGAGCTCAGCGAATGTTTATGGCTTTAAATCTTCAGGAAGTGTGAATGTAAACATCTGGCTATTTTGAAATGTGTAGGTGGTTTGGTTTTTATTTCTTCCAGAGAGTTTGCATCACACAGGCACACAAATTGCTAACACAGGATGTTAGAGGTCCTAGGGTGCCAATCGGGTCATATTTACTAATCATAGTCTATGCTCCATAGGACCAAGGAAAGAGTAGCTCTGAGGGAAGTGTGCCCCTGGTATTCACCACTGTGCTAAATTCACAAGTGTGCCAGAGAGGTCTCAGAGCAGGAAAGCTGTCCAGTCACACAAATGCCGCAATGCACTCTAGTATAGGGCTGACAAGCTCAAATGCTTCTTAGGCTGAAGGTGAACAAGTTGAGGGAGGATTTCACCCAAAGCAGGCAACAGGGACTTTGCACCAGCTAGATGCTGCCGTGCAAGATAGGAGCCCTGTGTTGCTAGATATTCCGATTTTTTCAAGAGAATCCAGAACTAGATTGCTGTGGAACTTGCCCAACTTTATATTTGTCCTCAACAAAAAAAGAAAGAAAGAAAGACAGACAGACAGAAAGAAAGAAAGAAAAAGAAAGAGCAAACAACAAAAGACATTGTGCTTTCCAAACAAAATACACCCAAACCAGAGCCAAGTTCTTGGGAAGCTTTGGGTTGAAAGTCAGAATATGCAGTCTCTTCAAACTCACTGCAAGACCAGGCAGGTCCCTAGAAATGGTGTGCCTCAGTTTCCCCATCTGTCAACTGAGTCATTTGGGCCAGATGTTCCAGCTGTCGCATTGTGGGTATCCTTCTGGATGTCAGGTAGAAATCCTGCTCCCTGCCTGGCAATTCTCTCACCCCAAAACAAATCATTTTCATTTACAATTTGAAGCCAGTGACTAGAAAGGTATTTTGCCAGGATTTCCATTTCTTTCAAGGACTAATTACAAAAGACAGGGGGGAAAGCGCTCACCATGCTCTCTTTCACATCTCATTACATTTATTCAGCTTTATTACTAATGCTTTGTTCATATAATTTTCACCCTGGGATCTACACTTTTGTGCAGTTACCCCAAGTCAGGGAACTCGCCTTAACTCCAGAGGTCTTCATCACATCCTCTGGTGTTCTTAGGATTTTAAAGTGACAATCTTTGTGTTCAGAAAAGCTTTCTGAGCAGAGTGTTTTTCTCAAGAGCATGCTGTCCTGCCCAAGGATGAGGCTGCCATCTAAGGCGGTCCAAGGGATGCCTGGGGACTTGTTCCCACCATCACCAAGTCCCTGTCTCAATCCGGGACCCACAGACGCTCCTGGGGTGGCCTGCGTTTTGGAGGCTGCACAGGAAGAGCTGGAGGAAATAGATGGCTTCCGGAGTCATCCTACCCCGAATCTGGACTAGAAGCTATCGTGTTCTCCTGAAACTGTCCAGCCCCTTCCACAGATCGTCACACACCTTCTCCAGCACACCACCCCCGGCCACCTCCACTTTTTAGTGGGCAAAGCCAAGGCTCTGATTTTGGAAGCTCGTCTTGGATTGCTTCACATGGATTCAGGAAACAAGTCCCAAAAGAAGCCAAAAGGAAAACTACAGGAAATGTGCACACCACTCACCATGAAATACCAACCCAAAGGACAAACTCGGTAATCCCACCAATGATGTCCCAAACCCGTGATGGCTGGCAGCCGACAAATACCCGCAGACCTCAATCCATTTTTATTGTATTCAGGCCACAGCGTTGTATTTCCTGCCTCCCCTTAGCACCACACATACAGTGTACTTGAAAACAAAAATCTATAATATTGATCACGCAATGTCACCACAATTATTCTTTTGAAACAGCCATTGAAAACAAATTACATCTGCACTGCCTTTTCATCCGCCTGCTGCAAGTGAGCAATGCTCACTGCGGTCTCCAGCACTGTGGCGTTGGCACTGTGTCACCACCGACAGGACAGCCCAGGGAAAGGTGGCTGGGGAAGGGGTGCTGAGAATGAAAACCAGAGCGAAGGGCCGATTTAGGAGGGCACAGGGTCTCTGCCTGGCCAGGCAGCTCAGGAGATGTCTGGATCCAGGATGGCTGCAAACTCGGTCAATCTGAGAAATTCTAGGTCTTCATATAGGGCTACTGTCAGGGCACAAGGACTCCCCAGTAAACCAAATGCAGTAGTTGGGATGATTAAATCAACAAAGATTTAGCCAAGGCCTTTCGGATACTCGCTTTAAAATCTAATGACAGTAAGTGTCAATTGAAGCAACATGGTCGTCACCTGAGAGCTCGTAATTCTACCGACAAATTAAACCTCCTTAAATAGACCATTGAGCTCAAAGCAGAAGAGATGCCCATGGTCCTAGCTGTCTGCCACCTCCAATTCCAACTGACTGCAAGGTGACTCTCCTGAAGAAGGCCATGTTGTCCTTTTCTTCCAGGAAGCTGCATCTCCAGAGCATCCAGAGGTAGCAGAGACCTCGCCAGTCGCCTGCCATCCTGCCACAGAGCTCAGGATTGGTACAAATGTGGTGCCCCGGCCCCCAGCAAGATCCCTGATCCCAGCTGTAACACACCAGCCAGTTGCCCTGAGAATGTCTGCGGTTGGGGGCCTGCTTGTTTGTTTTAGATTGTCATATTTGGAAAAATTCTCTCTGTGCAATAATTAAATTCCGTGCCACCGAGTGGTGGGCAAAGGGAAATTCTTTTGTTAAGGTTTGACCACACAAGTCACAGCGGTGGCTCTAGCAGCCGGGAAGCGATAACTTTGGAGCATTAAAAAAACCAATAGCCTTGTTGACACGGACATGGAACCTAACCCCTGAAGCCTCCTGGTATGACGCATTGATTTTCTTGTCCATGTACAGTTCTAAAGCCATCCATTCTGTATGGTCAGGACTCAAAGGGCCAGAGAGAGGGAAAAAATCTGTTCTTGCCACTGTACCTCCAGGCAAAGTTGAGAAATAAATTCTATGTTTTGAGAGATGATTTGTTCAAGCCATGTTCAAGAGAATATGATTGCATTAAAAAAGGGAAAAAATATTTTGTTGCCCTGACCCCCATAACCTGTAGCCACTGATCCTCATGCAAAATCTAGATGCCATGGACAGCACAGTGTAGAGGGAGGATAGTGGTGGAAGGGGTGAAGAGGGCCTCAGGAACTGGGGCGCTTTTTTTATAATTCTCCAAATAATATCACCAAGCTGCTGGATAATTTCTCAGATAATCCTAGCACGTCCACCTGTCATTGCTCCGACCGACCCTCTGCTACTGTTGTTTTGCAAGAATGCTGCTCCTTTTTGTTCAAGGGCCCCTTGAGAAATTGCCACATTCCCTGCTTGCTTTCTAAGCCTCTCTTTTTTGCAGCTAAAACAGGCCAGGCAGCTCACTTTTCAGGGTCTGCCTGAGAGGCACCCCGACCCGCTGTCCCCATGCCATGGCAGCCAGGCAGGACAAGGCTCCCCAGAGAGCCTTCCAGCCCCTCCTCCCCTTCTCCTGTGCACCCTGAAGTCCTCATTCAACATGCCTCTATGTGACCAAAACCCCTCCCTGTTCTCAGTGGTGATGGGGAGAGGGACGCTGGGTGAAGGAGAGAGAGAGAGCCCAGGCTATGGGGAAATTTGCTGAGACACCACAGGGGATTCCGTGTGCAGTCGGCTTCACATGTTCAGTACTTTTTGAGTGTTTAGCTATTTTTAGTTCCAAATAAAGAAACCTTCAGTGCCGGTCAGGAGGTAGAGCTCACAGAAGTAGAAGACTAGTGTTTGAGCTGCAAATTTGCAGTGTCGTTCTGCAAAGTATTACATACATCATTTCCTGGTGCAGAGGAATATTGAGCTATTTCAGTGAAGCCAAAAAGGAAAGACCAAAATCATGCAATTTTCCTGACCTAGACAGAACTACGGACGGAATACAGAAATAGCAAATGCTAAAATGAATGTTCTTACAAGATCTGTCTATATAAACATAGAATCCACATATCCCAAGTGTATGCAATGTGAACTCAATATCAGCATGCATACACACTAGTTAAAGTCATAAACCCAGTCACACAAAACATTCCTACCAGATGATTCCATCTTGCCAGACCTATAGGAGTATTCCTAAATTAGGTTGGTGTGAATGTGTTTGTATATTTATTATTAAAATACTTACCGTTCTGCCTTTTGAAGTAGATGGACAAATGATTTAGGAGTGGAACTAGACTAGAAACAAAATTAATGCAAATAATGTGTTGATTTTTTTTTTAGCCTGATTAGCCAAGCCAATGGAAAATTCTAGAAAACGTATACAATTATTTTAACTGTCACAGGCTGGCAATTGTAATTGACATGATTTGTACGAGATGCAGTGTAATAACTGAATATATTAAAAAAAAATCTCATGCCTTGATTACCAGGAGAACATTACTAGTGCCACAATATTATTAACAACACAATTATCGTGGCATCCCCAGGATACGCTCTTAGCACTTCAATGCATTAGTGAACCTTTGCTAACGAAGAAAAAATTAAAGTACAGCAAATTTCAAAGCACCAGTTGTACCCAATATCATTAAAAATTTATAAAACTTCCCCTGAACATGACAAGTGTTTGGTTTAAATGAAGATCAGCCACTAGGAGAAAGCAGAAATCTTGTTATTCTTTGTCTCCTTTCTTAGCCTCCCTCTCTCCCTCTCTCTTTCCCCCAAACCTCCCCCAACCAGCACCACCTCAATCCAGCTGAAATATGTAACCATTACAGAGTGACAGCTTGACACACAATGACCCGTCAGAACATTCATCTCGCAATGTTTTATTTTAGTGAGGAGCCAAACTGCAGAAAAAATAAGCAAGTTGTTTCAAGGCTTGGAAGGAGATCAAACATTTCTGGCATCCCCACTTACCAGACCTTTGATTTACAATGGACTTGTCAGAGCCCGATTAGACAGTGTGTGCTTAAAAACCTACAGAGGCTCCTCCACGCCCCAGCCCACCACCATTTCCCCCACAAACAGCATGCCTTTGTTCCCCGGAACCAGCAAGCCGGGCTAAACAGAGACTTTGCACCCTTGCAAGAGGACCAGGGACCATGTAAAAGCCAAATAGGCTACAATTAAATTCTTCTTGCCAAGGTGAAAAAAGAAAGAGATGGTCAGAGATGGGGGGGAGACAGGCACAGAGAGAGGCAAGAGAGAGGAGAGAAAAAGAGAGCATGAGAGGAGAGAAAAGGGATGAAGGGAGAGAAGAAGGTACAAGCTGAATTCCTTCTGCTAGTCTCTTTACCTCTCCTTCCAAGTCAAAAGTTATCATCTTCCCCAGAAAAAAAAAAAAAATACCCTGCCATTCCTACCACCAGTGAGCTTTCTCAACCTTATTCAAACGAGAACACTCAGCTTACAAAAAAAATGAATTGGACCAAAAGTGCAGGTGTTTAAAATATGTTCACGGTATTATGATTTTTGCTAGTAATTACAACTATGAAAATGGCTGGAAATATATTGTTTCAATTTGTATGGAGAACAATTGCAGGGAGAGAGAGAGCGGTGTGATCTGTGCCTGGCATTGGAATGTATAATTCCTTAACCCTATATGGCAGCATGGGGCTTGCTGGAGCAAATTATGAATACATGTGTTTGGAGAGTCTGAATAGTAAATTTGGGTTTTGCACATCCATAACAATGCAATCTGACATGTGTGATTTATGGAATATTAAGTTAATACAGTATTATGAAATTAGCTTAATGTACTAAAGCTGTAATTTTAAAGTGAAAAACAATGCAACCAGACGTAAACAATATCAACATTAGCATTTTGTGAAAGCTGAAACCAACTCACTCAAAATGTGTCTGGAGAGTCATTGAGTTACCTCGCCCAACCAGGCCCAAGTTTCAGGAAAGTTTCAGACCCCAGAATAAAATTCCCTACTCAGTAGGTACAGCTGCTTTCTCTCCACCCAAAGCCTGCTGTGCCTGCTGCAATATTATTAACCACACCACCCCCACCCCTTGGGGAAAATCATCAGAAATTATTCTGAGCTCTTCAGACTAGAGGAACTGGCGATAACTCTGCAGGCTGAGCTCAAAGGGCCTCCCTCCTGGCACTGCCTGCCTCACCCACAATAACCCTGGAGTTGAACTCTGAGGAGAGAGAGCTTGGTGCCAGATGCAATCCCAGGAACTCAGGGTTTCAAGCTTGCAATGAAAGGAACTCCAAGGCCAAGCAAATCTTGTCGATGCAAAAGAGTGAATCTAGCAGCGTAGTCCTAAGACTCCTCAGAGGGGAGGTCTATCAAAGCCACAGAGACTTACGACATAAAAGAGAACTAGAAACCTTTGGGCTACATCAGGATAAGGCATCCTGAAGCTCAGTGTGGCTGCCTGCGGGCCAGCCCAAGATGACAGAAGCCGGTGAGCATGCACATAGTGGGCTTCCCGTGGGCTCTGCTATCAAGGACTACAGGCCGAGGGGATGGATTTAGGCCAGGTGAAGGTTCCCACTGTCCCCTCACCCTCTCCCCAATCCCATTTCACTTCTGATCTCCCAAGGACAGAGGATTTATTGGAACAGTGCCTCCACCCCCAGACAGATGTCTGAAACTCCAGGACAGAAGGGAATGTTGTGGTGCTTGAACAGTGTAAAGAACCCATTAGAAAATATTTCCGTGGCTGTCTTCGCTTTCAATCGAGATTGCTAGAAATGTCATAGGTTTAAATGAGTGGATATGTCTGGAACCCAAACATGGCCACCCTTGGGCGCCATTTTCTTTCCCTGGCCCAAGCATGCTACCCCCTGGAGAGCACAGGGTTGTAACCCAAACACAGATCTCCGCAGATCCTTGAGGAAATAAGATTAAATCGCTGTTCCTGGGTCCCATTGGGCATAAGGGCCTGGTCATCACAGTTTACTCAGATTCCCAAGACTTAGGATTAAATAAAGACCTCTAGGAGCAGAGAGGCAAAACCATACATATTGGTTCCTGCCATATTGTTGAATATTAAGCTTATTTGATGAAAGACAGGATTCCTGTCCGGGACCAAAACCAGATTCATTTCTCTAGGAAGATATCTCATATGAAATACCTTATGGACTTCCTTGGCAAAGGTCAGACCCCAAATCCCATGCTGTGGTGACCTCCACTTCAGGGAAGGCCCAGTGCACATACACGCTGATAAACACTGATGTTCAAGTAAGTATATCCACATTAGATTTTTACAGCATTTTCTTTTTAAGATTCCCTGTGTATGGCTTAATGTGATAATCAGGATTATTTCATTTATCTAGCATGTCACAGTGTCTTCCTATACCCATGGTAAAAATAAGAGCATTCTACTTAAAATAAAGGAAAAGTATATGTCAAAGTTAGAGATGAAACAGTTGCCCGAGTCCACACTGGAGAAAATCAATTCACAAATCTTGCAGCGAGGTTCTGTGCCTCTCCTGCCTTGCAAAGGCGCCCGGCTGTTTTCTGCTGTTTATTGGGTTTTGTTTTTAAGACGCCCTGCATTTATTACAGGAGCTAGAGAACCGAGAGCTGAAAGCCAATACTAATGTTTTAATTCCATCAAGTATGTTTCAATTCCTATTTTGCATTTTGCATTTTGCATTAGGCACCCGGACTCAGTCAATACTTCACAGCACCGTGGCTTGCAGCCGGGCACAGGGGCTTCACCTAAGCTGACAAATGATTATGCTTCACAATGTGGGGATAAACGGGGCTTAGAGTCAGGAGCCTGCTCATTGCTCTTTCCTGCTACAAAGAACAAATACATTGTCTAGTCACAATATGTTTATTTAAAGAGACCACCGTGTAAGTTGCTTCTTCATGTGACTTCCTTTTAAGGAAGCCACCTTTCTTCCTCCAAAATTATTAATCTCCAAAAATAACATAATCCTCCAAGGGGGAATGAGATGTTCTACCTCAGTGTTACAACCCAGGAAATGGAGACATAAATGGTTAGTGTCCTACCAACTCTGTGAGTCCTCACTCCAGTCCGAGGAGTTAGTCAACTCTCTTTTCTCAGCTGAAGAATGACACTGTGGGCAGCTTTCTTGATTCTGAAAGATAAAGATGCTACAAACTTAAAAAAATAAAATAAAATAAGTATACGTCTGCTCCAAGCTCAAATTGCTATTTTTGGTCCCCTCCTTAAACCAGGAAATGTTCGGTATCTTAGCCTCTATTTTCTTCTGCATTTATAAATCCAAATATTTTAACTAGAAAAAAGGGGGTGGGTAGTAACAAACTCTGACACAAAGGGTCATCATTAAAGGTCCTCTAAATTCAAACTAATATAACTTTTAAAAAATTACACAAATAAACTCAATAAAAACTATCCACAATACACAAATAAAAAGTGTGGGGATGGGGGTGTGTGTGTGCACGGGGGCGTGCATGAAACAGATGGGCTTCTCGAATTCTCTTTATTCTAATAAGACTTATGAAATAAAATCAGAATAGATGCTTTATCTCTAAAAAGCAGTTTTTTGATAAACCTCAAAATCAGTCCTCATGTTCCTACTTGCGTCACACAGTATCAGACCAGACCTTGCTAATTTCTCTGGAGGAGTCAATGATTCAACTCCAGGACTGACAGTTGTATAAGTAGAATCTTTCTGAAAATCTGCCTCTCAATTGCAGTCACAGGAGTAAACTGGTTTACTTGTTCTAAGAACAGTGGAGCAACATCTGTAGCTCAGAGGCGAGAAGCAATGGAAAGAAAAATACCCTAAGATGGGGCTAAATGTCCCCACACCCGAACCTTAGGGCCTTTCTCTCCCAGCAGGTACGTGGCCCCACTCTCGCCCCACTTAGCAAATGATGTATAAATGAATTACCTTCCTGGGCTGGTTCCCTCTGAATTACTCCTTGGCTTCAGAGTGGTTTTCCATCAGGACGAACCTTTTCCTCTCCCTTATGCACCAGCAAACATACTGATACAATTTAAAGGTCATGTTCTTTTCAAACTGACAGAGCCCTCCAAAGTTTTGACGAGAGGCCCTCCAAACCTCACACCCTACAGGCAGAAAGGAATTAAGTAAAGCATCACTTGCTGGAGGCTCAATCATGTGAACTGATTAGAAAACGCATCCATGGAGAGGGGGGCTTCTCGAGGTGACGGGCTGCTCATCCCGAAAGGAGATGTCACACCGCGAGGCAGAGTCCCTGCCACTGGAGGTACCCCAGGAGGGTCAATGAAGATATAATTACTTTCCCACAAGAAGTCTCTTCTTTTCCCAGTCCCCAGTGGATGCCACTTAATTAGCCTCACCTTTTTTATTTGATGATAGTCCACCTTTCCCCCCACACCCCAAGACTGAATTAATACTGTCATTTCTTAGGCTTAGAAGTACTTTTACTTGATAACTACGGAAGCACCGAGAGGATGGATGCTGCATAAATGTGCGTTATGTGTAGACATTGACATGTTTATTTACAGGTGTATTTGTATTACCAGGAGGATAGACAGTTCGTGGTGTCTTTTTCTTTTTATTTTTTCTATTTTTTTTTGTCTTTGGGACAAAAAGAGAATGATTGAAATGGCACCATGTTGTTGATGGCATGAGCAGATGCTGCCCTCTGGGAATCCAACCATGGCATTGGACATTCTTCTGATATCATTATTATTATTATTATTTGACATTTTTGCTTTGATTACTTTGTTCATCTAAAAACTGCCAAGGTTCACCTGAGATGTGACACTTGCTTGAAGGTCCGAGAAGCACCAGATACTCTGTCTTAAACTGTGTACATGCGATGACATTACCTGTCACAGAAAAGGGAACCTTGATGAAAACCCCAGACAGAAATGCGATGGGTGGCTCACACGCCCCCTAACCCTGCTGCAGAGCTCCAGGCAAGGCCCTTTGTCTCAGGTTCTCCTTCCTGCCTGGCTTCTCCTGATTGATCTGAGCATCTCTCCTCAAGAGAAGCCCTCTGTGACTCCAGGATTTATCTTTGGGCGGAAAAAAATGATGCTACCTCAAAACACTTATGCACCAAGAACTAAAATAATTTAGCCCATGGAAAATAAAATAAAATAAAATCCTTGTTTTGTCATGATTTCACATGCATCCTTAAAGTCAGCCCAGGGCTTGTTAGGCTTTTACTGGAATGACTTTGCTTTGAAACTTCCCTCCTGCTTTAATTGACGGATGCACACAAGACCACAGCCTTGGTTGGCCCTGTCATGGAAAGCTGGGGCTGTGATCCCGGAATTCAGTCATCAAGTAGTTTTTTGGCATTGTTCTTCTGTTGACTTCGCTTCTCCCTGTATCACAACAGTTGTCTTTCCAAAATGAAGTGCCCCTTTCCTTCCCTCTGCAAAAGACACAAGCTGCTCTCACCCACTTCCTCCAACCATCCGCACCTATGTTTTCAGACCAGCCCTCATGACTCCAGTTAGAAGTGCACGGCAGTTCCTGCCAGCCCTTCCTCCCAGCCTCCTTCCTAAAGATGCCACCATGACTCTCATGCCTTTAAGGTCTGTGTGTCCTGTGAATACAGGTCTAACCTGCGGGACACAGAGAGGACTTCATAGAGCAGGTATTCAAAATCTGAATTAAGGCATGTACAGCAGCACAGTCATGGGAAGCTTGTTCAGAAACCATAAAAAATCCATGGATGTTCTCGTGGAGACCACACTTCATGCTGTTAAAACTTGACCATCAGAATATTTCCTATCACACCTTTGCATGGTCTTATTCTGTGAGTGGAGGAGTGGGGCGAGGCAGTCAATTAAATGTGGATCAAATAATCAATCACCATTGACTGGACACCTTTTGTTGCCCAGCGCTGTAGCTATTGGCTGGAAATTCTAAAATTAAGATCCTGTCCCGCTCTCAAGGAGTTCTCCATGTGACCAATAGAGAGCCACCTAAACAAACCATTAATTGAGTGCTCCTCCTGGACCTGCCACAGCTTAATAGAAATTGACAAGGACCCTGTGAGAATCTCAAGGAAAAGCAGCAAAGATTTTGGCCCCTCTATTTTAACTGGGTCTCTTTTTAAAGTGACTGCTGCCCTGAGTCACTAATTTAGTAGAACACTGTGACAAATGCTAGGACCAACGCAATCCAGACCTAGACCTCTATCTCCTTTCCTCCTAGAAAGAGGAGTTTCACCTTAAAGCAGGAGGGAAGGTGTTTCACACAAGTGGGCTCTTTGCAAACTTGCTAAATCAGTCTTCCTCCATTTCTGGAGGAAAAAAATCTGCACGGCTGCTCACAAATGCCAGAAAGGGAAAGAATCCAAGACCTTGAAATAGCTGAGGCTCTTTCCTTCATTTAAAACTTTTGTTCCTGGAAGAAGTTGAAGGATGTTTTATAAATGTTTTAAATGCATCGTTCAAAGGCAAATCTCCTTCCTTCTCTGGGGAGGTGACCCTTCTGTTCTCTCTGCTGATGTCAGGACTGAGCTATGAACTACAGGGACAGCAGGGGTGGTGACGTCTTTTTACCCCCACACCCACGAAAGGGCGCTGTGTCAACTGGGGGAAGAGGAACAGGGCTCTGGTTGCTTAAGGGGTCTTAAGAAGACAAACCCAGGCCACAGAGTTTCTACATTTTAAACCTTTCACTGCACTTTTCCTTATGTCCACATCTGTCTTTTAAAATACTTTTCATGGAAATTTTATCTAGCTGTTTTCATGACGGGCAAACCCACCGTGCAACAGCCAAATCTGAACTAAGCATTTGAGGAAAAACATTCTCAGTTGTGTCAACGGAGAAATGATGAAATGAACACCAGATCATGTTAGTACAGCCCGTCTGTCTGACCGACACTGACAGCCCCATCTCTTGAACGCTTAATGTGTACAAGGCCTGTTTAAGCCAAGAGGAAAGAACTCACAGGGGTAGACCTGGCCTTGAAAGGAGTTTCATTGAGTGGGGCTACGCTGGGAATGTGTCTGTACCTTGGACAACGCTTGGCTGTGGCTCCGACACCCAGCATGTTTCCTGTGACCAAGCAAAGTGCTAGGGGCTGTTTATTTCACCTGCATGCAGATAGCCTGCCCGGACACCACCCCAAAAGGATGAGCACACCCTGAGACCAGCCATGTCTAGAGGCCGACAGGAGAGGGTCATCAGAAACCCACTGTTCTGGTGCTTCAGGATAAATCTTGCCTATTTCTTCAAAGATAGAGCATCATCGAACTGGATGATATTTTCTTCTCCTTTGCAAAAGCAATAAAAGCTGCCGGTCTGGGCTGTGTATCCTGCCTGTGCTACTAACAAGACACATTCCTTTTTGTTCATGGCGAGTCATGTAAGTTTCTGTCTTATGTCACAATTTCTGACAAGTGCTTGAGCACAAAAACAGTATCTTGGCACCAAGAAAATGACCATCACTTAAAAAGATGAAACTCCCAAGGACACCAAAAGGGTAAGATTTCATGGGAGATATGCAATAGGAAAACCAGCCCCTCCCATGTCCGGAAGACCATCCCTACAAATCATGTCAGAATCATTCTGCTCTTATCAAACTTCAAGACAGCCACTGCTGCAAAACTTCCCTGATTCAAACCAACTACTTGGCCCAGAGTTGATGTTTAACACTTCTACACATCTCGTGATTAGCTTATTGGGAAAGCCTGACTTGGTACAGCCCTGTTCTTTTTTCCACTTTTTAATTATTCTAATTCCTTGTTTTTCTTCTAGTTCCCTTAGAAGACTGATTTCTCAGCCAGCCGTGGTGGCTTATGCCTGTAATCCCAACACTTTTGGGAGGCTGAGGTGGGTGGATCATCTGAGGTCAGGAGTTCGAGACCAGCCTGGTCAATATGGTGAAATCCTGTCTCTACTAAAAATACAAAAAATTAGCCAGGTGCGCTGGCACGCTCCTGTCATCCCAGCTACTCGGGAGGCTGAGGCAGGAGAATCGCTTGAGCCCAGGAGGCGGAGGTTACAGTGAGCCGAGATCACACCATTGCACTCCAGCCTGGCCAACAAGAGCAAAACTCCATCTCAAAAAAAAAAAAGAAAAAAGAAAAAGAAAAGAAAACTGATTTCTCAGCTCAGGCTATCTCTTCTCTCTGTTTGTAGCACAAAAGACTTATGCCTCTGAAGAATGTTGTAGAGAGAATATTGCGATGGGAAACATACAACTTTGAATTTCATTACATCACAAACTTCCTTCTCAAAAATATAACACCAGTTAGTTTAATAAAACATGGCATCTATGGACATACTTATCGTGCAGAGGTGCAATAAGAAACAATCATATTAACTGAAAACCATGGCTTATTTATGTATTAAAGTATATTATGTACATCTGCACCCAAGGCCTCTCCAACTCATTGCCAGATGGAAATGGGGAAGATGGGGCCAGCCTTCACCCTACACTGGGAAGTTCTTTTCCCTGGGCGAATGCATCCCTCTGGCCTACCTGCTCACATTCCAGGACTCCTGCCAGTTTACATACACCCATCTGCACTTAGTTACAACATGAAATCCAGGCTGGGGTATAGCAGAGTCCTCCCTGCTCTGTTCCTGGCCTTTGCATTTTAGAGGGTGCTGGGAACTTATCAGTCTAAAATCTATGATGATTTTATCATAGTCACTAGAAGGATCCAAGAGGAAGTGAAAGCTGAACCTGTAAGGAGAGCACAAGTAAAATTCTCACTCCAACACCTGACCTAGAAAGCCCTTGGGTTTTGAGGGGTGAGCATGAGGGGGTTGCTGGTTCACCTAAGAACCTCTCCATTCACCATTACGTCCCTCGGTCTCCCCTGATGGAGCTGTTTCTGAGTCTTACAAGGCAAATATTAATTTGGAAGTCAAGGTCCTATTTGCAAAAGAACAGACAGACATTCTGAGATAAAGTTCAGACTTAATATACTGAGTCTTGGTGGTGTTGTCTGCTGACAGGATACACTGTCTTTAATCTCTGCTTAAAATATTACCAACAGGCCAGGTGTGGAGACGTGGAGTTTGAGACCAGCCTGAGCAACATGGAGAAACCCCATCTTTACCATAAATACAAAAAAAAAAAAATGGACGGGCATGGTGGCATGCACGTGTAGTTCCAGCTACTTGGGAGGCTGAGATGGGAGGATCGCTTGAGCATGAGAGGTTGAGGCTACAATGAGCCGAGATTGTGCCAATGCAGTCCAGCCTGAGTGACAGAGTGAGACCATATCTCGAATAGATACATATTTATATTCCAAAAACTTGAATAAATAAGACCTAGTATTTGCTAGCACAACAGGGTGACAATAGTAAAAATTAAATTAATTATTTGTTTAAAAATAACTAAGAGTATAATCTAATTGTCTGAAACACAAAGGATAAATACTTGAGGGGATAGATACCATATTTACTTGGATGCATTACACATGGCATGCCTGTATCAAAATATTTCATGTACCCCATGAATATATACACTTACTATGCATCCACAAAAATTAAAAATTGAAAAAAATTAAATTAAAAAAAATTACCAACAACTGCTAAAGTTCAGATCAGGTCATCTTCTGCTCTGGCTGAGCTATACCCAAGATAGATAAATTTCAAGTCTTCAGAGATTCAGGAAGTGCAGGCAGCTTTGTGGAGAGGCAGGGCCGTGTCACCCAACCATGCCTACTAATCAAGAGCCCTGACTCCCGCCAGCCCATCCTCTCTGTTCCACTGCAACACCTAACTCAGAAGACATGGCCCACTAAACCGGGCAAAACCTAGGTGCACATCTGCACCCAGACCTCTCCCACCCATTGCCAGATTAACACAGCGCACACGGAGCTGGTCTTCACCCTACACTGGGAAGTTCTGTATCCCCGGGGGAATACATCTCTCCTGCCTTCCTGCTCACTTTCCAGGACCCCTGCCAGTTTACACACACCCAGCTGGACGCAGTGATGACAGAAAATTCAGGCTGGGCTGCAGCAGAGGCCTCCCTACTCTGTTCCTGCAGGGGAGCATGGCATAGACCCCCACAATGAGCAGAGCCAGTTTCCAGCCTGCACAGACCCCAAGCCTTTTATAAAATCGAAATGAGGCTCCCTTAAATAAGGGAAGCAAGGGAGGGGATTCCAGCTCTTCCTTTCCCAGAGGGCTGGAGCCGATGGCCTCGATGACAGCCTAGACATTCAGTTGGCTTCCCCTGGAGGAAGAGGGAGGCAAACCTGCCTGAATGATTCTCCCCAGGAAAGGGAGAGAGTAGGACACACTTGGGGAAAGAACATTCCTGCAGGGCTGCAAACATCAGGGAGAGGCGGCAGGGCAAGGACACAGGCATATGTATGTCTGTGTCTTTCAGCTAGGCAGCTCAATCTCAGGTTATTTTATTTGACAAATTAAACTGCATATTTATGGACTAATGATGTGAGATATTGTTCTTTTATTCCTATCCACTGCTGTTTAAAGACCAACCGTAAATATTCCTGGGACTTTTTGCAAGTTGGTGTGACTTAGGTAGGCAGCCCAAGGCACAACCTTGCAGCCCCATTGACAACAGCAGCACTGCCTCAAGGTCAAGGTCAAGGTCAGTACATCACCTCCTTTAGCAAAGTCAGCTACCCATTGGGAGCATTTCCTCTCAAAAGCCACAGATTCACATATCCTTTCAGCAACACTCATGCCTGGCTCTGTGCTGGCCTGGGGCTTTCAGAGCCAGCTGGAGGATGCTGGGCCCTGATCCTGATGGTCAAACACGATGAGGTGTCAGTGTTGGGGGCAGGAGATGACGGAGTGTGATGACCCTACCCCCAGAACGGGGATAACTCCCCACTCCTCTGCCCTTCACCGTGGGCCAGTGAGAAGCCATCATGCAGAAGGGCAGTTTGTTGGTTGAAGGCATACAGTGGCAACCATAATGTGTTCTCTGTCATTTGATTTAACCACTCCTGCCATCAAAAGTAGGACAGGGAGAAGGAAGCCAGGTCACCTTGTCTTTGGAGGAAAGAAAGAGTTCTGGGAAATAGTAAGACAGGTTACAGGGAGGGTCTCCATGGGTCCATGCTGCACCTTGCCCAGAGGACAGTGGGCTGGTGGGCGGGAGCGGGCAGAGGAGAAGGCCGACCCTCAAACCCAGCAGAGTCAAGGCGAGTACTAGGAGGGCACAGCTAAAGGTGCTGCCTCCCAGCTCTCTGCAGGCCTGGGTGGTCAGAGCAGTCTGTGTGCTCAGAACAGGTAGGGCCAGCAAAATAAATGCTGCATGGTCGACCCCAGTGCCACCTCTCTATGGGCTGGAGCTGACACTGGGGGGTCCTTACTGAGGACAAGCTCAGTTTAGGGGAAATCCCAGCCAGACAACCACCTGGTAAATAGGAATAGCCCTTATATGGGCTTAGAGAGGACACAGATGAGCATCATTCAAATGGAACCTCTACCCTGCTAAAATCCCACCAAAGCTAAGGGCCTGCTCAGGGAGTCAAGGATATGTTGGTGGGGACAGAGGGCTTCATACAGCATTAATCTGTAAGAAGCTGCCTTCACAGCAGCTCCTGCTCAAGCATTAATTCGCTTTTACTTCCCATGGTGATAAAGACACACCTCACCATTGGCTCTTCTAATGACAGATGTGGTCCCACGGCCCTGCTGTGGTCCTCAAAGATTTGGTGCCCACAGCCAGGGATATTGCTCCTGCTTCTAGCCTTCTCCCTTTGCTCACCAGTCTGAGTCATCTCTTACCCAGCTGCTCACCCAAAACTAAAAATAACTGGGCAAATGCCTAAAACTGCTCCCACCCTAACCCAAGGCTCCTCCAAAGATCTAGAAGAAAGGTAGGAAGCCCAGCTTTGGCCTCCATCTCCCAAGAGCACTCCACCAGCCTGCTGCTGGCTTAGAGGAAGACGCCTGAGTACATTCCATGCACCAAGTACTGAGGGGCTGCAGAGATGGACACAGCATGGCCTCGGGACTCAGAAACACCATGCAAAGCCACAGAAGTGCAGCAAAGAGGGTGTTTTGTCCAACAGAGTCACGTGGGAGAGAAATGGATCCTGCCAGGGAAACTGAGAAGGCTTCATGGAAGAGGAGGTAGTTCGGAGGAGCAAAATGTCAGTAGACAAAGAACAAGGAGGGTTTCTCAGGGAGGGGAGCTGTGCGAGCCAAGCTGCAGGCACAGAAGGAAGCTGCAGTCTGTGAACTCTCCATGAGAGACTGGGGTGAGAATAAAATCCAGTGCAGCTCCAGATGGAAGACCCTGCCCGGCCCAGCTCTGCTGGCCTCCCTGACTCATTTTCAACCATGGTCCTCTGTGTCCTCTAAGCTTCTCTCAAGCTTCCTCCTCTTACCTTAGGACCTTTGCAGATGCTCCCACTCTCAGCAGTCCTCCCGCTCCAGGCCTTCCCTTGGTTGGCTCCCCCGGACTTTCAAGATTCAACTCAAAGACCTCAGTAGAGCTGACCATCATGTTCATCTGAGGGATTTTCTTCATAGCACTTCCTGCTCTCTGAAATTATCTTATGTGTTTGTTTGCATGGTCAGCATCTTCCCTAAAGTATACAACCTCCATGAAAGATACCTTGCCTGTTTTGTTCAGAATCTTCAGAGGCTGGGACAATGTCCACTCACAGGAAACCCTCAGTAGCCATCTAAATACCTGGTGAGTGCATGAGGGCAGGAGGGAGTGAAGGAGGGAAGGAAGGAATGGCTAACATAAGGTCCGTCAAGGGGCAGGGAGGGAAAACAGAAGGAAAGGCAAATGAGCCTCTTTGTGGACTTGGTGCTGGGCACTGGAATTTGTATCTGCATGGCCTCTCTGAGAGTTTGTAAAAGCAGTCTGAGAAACTTAGGTAGGTGGAAACTGGCCAGGGCAAAGCTGATGGGCTCTGTGCAGAAATCATTGATCAGCCAGGCATGGTGGCTCACAGCTATAATCCCAGCACTTTGAGAGGCCAAGGGGGGAGGGTCATTTAAGGTCAGGCGTTAAAGACCAGCATGGCCAACATGGCAAAACACCATCTCTACTGAAAATACAAAAATTATCCAAGTGTGGTGGCATGTGCCTGTAATCCCAGCTACTCTAGAGGTTGAGGTAGGAGAATCACTTGAACCCGGGAAGTGGAGGTTGCAGTGAGTCAAGATCACACCACTGCACTCCAGCCTGGGCGATGGAGTGACTCCATCTCAAAACAAAAAGAAGAAAGAAAGAAAAGAAACCACTGATAATTTTCCACTTTGGGATGGGGTAAGCCATAGTAGTTGAGGCTTCCTGACCTACACAGAGAGGCCACTGAGATTCTGGAGCCGGGCAGTTGATGAAGTTGAAAAGAAATTTGCTCTCTGTGTCAGTTGATTTGCATTGTTATAAAGGAATACCTGAGGCTGGGTAATCTATAAAGAAAAGAGGTTTATTTGGCTTATGCTTCTGCAGGCTACTCAAGCATGGCACCAGCATCTGCTCGGCTTCTTCTGGGGAGGCCTCAGGAAGTTTTCCTCATGGCAGAAGGCGAGGGGGGAGCTGGCATGTCACGTGGGGAGAGAGGGAGCAAGACAGCAAGGAGGAGATGCCAGTTTCTTTAACAACCAGATCTCCCATGAACTCATTACTGCAGGGTGGGCAC
This sequence comes from Pongo pygmaeus, assembly GCF_028885625.2. Taxonomy (NCBI): domain Eukaryota; kingdom Metazoa; phylum Chordata; class Mammalia; order Primates; family Hominidae; genus Pongo; species Pongo pygmaeus. Next base: position 37,142,707 of record NC_072393.2, read on the forward strand.
CAAGCCATTCATGAGGAATCCACCCCCCATGACCCAAACACCCTCCACCAGGCCCCACCTCCAACATTGGAGATCACATTCCAACATGGGATTTGGAGGGAAAAAAATTCAAGCCATATCAACCTCACTCCATCACAAGTGCTTGCAGGATGCTCTACCTGGCATTCCTATGGGAGTCTTCTCCAGGCCTCCAGGTGCCAGATCCTTCTGGAAAACAGGCTCTGGAAAGAGGCTGTGTTGGCTTCCCAGAGCAGGCTGCAGCACAGCCCAGCCACGGCACCAACCCCACTGCACGTGGGAAGTGCTAGTTCCCAGCGTGGCCCAGCTCAGACTCACAGCCCCATCAGAACTGGCACACACCCCAAATCCATGTGAGAACCCAGTGACAGATTCCCCAGTTCATATGAGAGCTTCCAGTAGACTCTGGGAAGTCCGGGCCCTCCAGAGAAGGGTGATGTCAAGGATACAGAGGAGGACACAGGGAGAGAAGCCACAGGTCTGTGTTCAAGCCACTGAGGACTCAGGGTGAAGAGAGAGGTTCCCTTGTGCCTTAGGAGTGAGAATTTCCAGGCCACCTGTGGATGAGTTCACAGCTTACAGGAATACCTGTTGGGTAAAGAGTCTGCAATTACTCACACTTCTCAGCCACTCTGAGAAACTTTTAACCACAAGATCTTTGAGTTTGAGTTTAAACACTTTCAAGCTGTTTTGCAATGTTGGGCAAGACAGAACCTTCCAGTGACCTACTGTCTTAATCTGAAAATACTGAGGCTGTTACCCTTTTATGTCTTTGGACTGTTGAGAGAATGAATGAGGTCAGTGTGCACCTATACCAGGGGCTCAGAAATTCTTGACTCCCAGTTTGTGGTCATTGACTACTCATGTCCCTTCTCCCGAATATCTTTTGTGCCTCTCTTGCAATGCCCTGTCCAAGAAAAACCCAGCGAGCCCTTGTGTCCAATGGCTGAGTCCAGTTGAACATCCTCAAGCACCTTCATGACCCACGCTAGCTGAAAGTCAAAGCCACTCCCTTTGACCACCACTCACCCTCTGCCCTTTGGCCCTGGTCCCCTCTGACCACCACTGCCCCATGACTTTTCTCCTTCTCTCTCTGCATTTTTACCCCGATGAAATTCTTTGCCTATTTCTTCTTCATCCCGAAAGAGTGGGTGTTGGAGCTTTGCAAAGTTTGCATTATAAGAAACCAATATTCGGGGCCACAGAACATCAGAGGTTTGGCCCACATGACAACATAGAAAATTCCCACCCACCAGGTTTCCTGCAGCTGCTCCCCTCCTGCAAGGAATTTGCCGAGGGATGTCGGCTATAGAAAGAGCATTCCAGAACCACGATGATCACAGTCTCATTGGACCGAAGGGCACAAGCTGGAGTGGGAAGGGAAGGTCCTCTGCAGAACTCTTTGTATTTGGAAAGAAGAAACCATCAGGCAAGACTCCCGGCAACCTCCCAGCCAGGGAGAGGCTGAGGCTTGGGGAAGTTGGGTGTTTCCCTGAGGAAGTAAAAGATGAAGCGTTTGTGTTTTGTTTGAATTGATAATGATGTCAGTTTCAGTTATGGGCTCATTACAACAGACCTGGGACGTATTAACAGCTCTTTAATTGAATTTGGAAATAAGAAGGAGGGTTTTGAATGGTCTTATAAATAGTGGATGTGCCGGCCTCTGCAGCAACTGTCTTCAACATTAAACAGGGAGAGAGGAGACAGGGGATCCCCCAAGGCCGGCCGTTTCTTACCCTCCATAGGGTCCCCATATGCCCACTGTGAGACAATTGTTATCATTCCTGAGCTGAGCTTGTGGGTGCTAAGGAAGGCATTCAGACCAGGAAGCCCAAATTTGGACCCAGAGAGTAAAAACAGGGCTGGTGAGATGCGAAGATGCAACCTTTTATCTTCTCTTTATTTATTTTTATTTTTTTATTTTATTTATTTTATTTTATTTTATTTTATTTTATTTTATTTTATTTTATTTTATTGAGAAGGAGTTTTACTCTTGTTGCCCCGGCTGGAGTGCAATGGCACAATCTTAGACCACCACAACCTCCGCCTCCCAGGTTCAAGCAATTCTCCTGCCTCAACCTCCCAAGTAGCTGGGATTACAGGCACGCACCACCACGCCCGGCTAATTTTGTATTTTTAGTAGAGATGGGGTTTCTCCATGTTGCTCAGGCTGGTCTCAAACTCCCAACCTCAGGTGATCCACCTGCCTTGGCCTCCCAAAGTGCTAGGATTACAGGCGTGAGCCACTGCGCCTAGCCTATCTTCTCTTCTAAATCAGCAATGCAAGATAAACTGCTGACTGTCCAGCCCCCAGCCCCCTCCTATAATCTCCACAGGGCCCAAGGCACATGGTGATGGGATGGCCTACTTTCCTATCAGCCAGGGGCCCTGGCCACCTCCTCTCGGAATCCTGGGTGCCTGCCCCAGGCCCTGAGAAAGGAAATCTAGACAATCCCAGTGAACAAGAGGATGAATGACCTACCACCTCTGGGCTTTCCTTTTTGCCTTTTCTGTTTCCCTCACCCTTTCCTCCCTTCCACCTGCTTTCTCCACCACACGCTCTCATATCAACCCCTATGCAGCCTCTTCCAGAAAATCCATGTTAATTATCCAGGATTCATCCTTCTTTATTTACTCCATGACTATATAACCACATACAAATACGCATATTTACTCATACCTGCATGCATACATATAGACACACATATACATCATGTCCATATGCATTACCTGTCTGAGGGGAGGAGAGAGAGTAGACAGATTTTGCAAATAAAAACACAGGACATCCAGTTACGTTTGAATTTCAGATAAATGACACATAGCTTTTAAGTCATTTCTAGATTATTTCTTGTTTATCTGAAATTCAAATGTATTGAGTGTCTTGTATTTTATCTGGCAACCCCGGGAAGAAGGTGGCTTTATTTTTTTGTAAAATCTGATCACACTATTCACACATGCACTCTTGGGATCCCATAGCTATCTTTCCAGGTCAACAGGCAGCGCCCTAGTGCATTCTTTTTAATGGATGCATAATATTCCATGTTGAGGTTATTCCTCAATTTCTGGATAATGCCCTCTACGTTTGGTTAACTGTACTGCAGTGTTGTTCACTGACAACAAAAGAAATGGAAGACAATATGGCTGGCTCTGTCTTGCCTCCTTAAATTAGCTGTCATGGCAAAGTCAGACCAGAAGTCACAGCAAGAGAACACATCACTCAGAACAGCCAGCCCCAGGAGAGCCTGTGGCTGCATCAAGCACCCTGAGTAGGGAGGAGGGATGACAAAAAGAACTGTGAAATGCCCCTTTCCAACAAGGAACATAACAATGGAGACAGAGAGATGCCTCCGACTCCAAGCTGGAAATATGCTCAAATGTAGAAATTCAGACCAACTCGTTTGCCAAAACCCACACCAGCATAATTATTTTGCTCAGCTCCCCCCACCCCACCCCAATCTCCTTCTTTCATCAGTCATATCTTTAACTTCATCGTTGTTGCTGAAAACACAAAAACAAAAAATACATAGCAGCTCTGTTGACATTACAGCAACAGCATAAGCTTCATTTTACCAACCATTTAACTCTCTCTAAGGACCCCGTTCAGAGACACGGGCACGTTGATGGGAGCTGTACAAAGGTCAGTGATTTGGAGGCTCTTTTCGACAATTTGCCAGGATTTTGGCATTTGTAAGCATCCATAGGACAGCTCTCTAGCAAGCTGACCTTGACAGCGAATGGGATAAATAAACCTTCAATTTACCCCCTCCAGCTCTCCACGAGCTGGGCCAGTCCCCACGGAGCCTTCACCTGTCCATATCGTTCAACTGCCTGCAACTTCCAACTGACGAACATCCACAGCTCCGCGGCCCAGTGACAAACACCATCTAACAGATAAGGCTTCTGAAAAGTCAAAGCCAATACTGCTTCCATTGAAAATTTAATGCCAGCTCCATCTTTGCCCATCATTCTTCCGACTGTTCCATGTTTCCCAAGAGGCCCCTGAAGCTAAAGCACTGCTCTATAACAGGTAATGACGTAGCATTTAATGATACTGTCCAAAGTGATCCCGGTCTTTGGGAAGTAATGTGCACTCATGTACCAGATAAGCACCGCCAAACGTACTGAGCCGCCGTATCTTTCACGGCCCTGTCACCAGATACAATGTGACACATCCCCGGCCATCCTACCTGCTACTCCTCCGACCCCGCCATCAGACAAATCGTGCGTTTTCAGAGCAGAGCTCCAAAGCGTTAAGTGAATTCAGGCAAAGGTAGGATGGTAACATAGCCTTAATTAAGTATTCACAGCCTCTTTAATACTTCAGTGCTCTTGGATTCGCTACTAAAATCTGTGAATTATACCTCATTGAAAAATGCCCTTAATCGACTCTGACATGTTTTATTGGAGGCAGAAAAAATGTTTCAGTATGATAGATAAGGTTAAAAATGTTACTACTCTGATCATTTACTCTAGTGCCTTGCAAAAAACTCCAAAGCCAAAAACCATTTACATCATTCATCGGATGCAGTGGAGAAAAAAAGCCTTATCTGACAGCCCATTTTAGCTGATGGGACAAAGTGCACATTTTCAATTTTCTGACAAAGTTATGTTGTTTATGTAGATAAGGGTAAAAACAACTGTAACATTTCTACAGCATGCCATGAGGGCTGGAAATGTGGCTTCAAATGTGAAGTATCTCCAAGCCACACGGAGCGCCACGCAACCAACAAAAGCCACTCTTTGGGCATCAGACAAAACAGTGCATGGAGCACCTTCCAACTCAGGAGGAGCTGAGAGGAGCAGCGGAGGGTTTTCAAACAGCCCCAGAGCTCTGCTGAGATGTGTCACCTGACAACTCTACCAGTACCAAAAGTTTCATCCCAGCTTTAGCCCCATTCATTTGCAGTGGGAAACGCAGAAACCATCAACTGAGAGACCCTCTACAGGGGTGTCCAAACTTTCGGCTTCCTGGTCCACACTGGAAGAAGAAAAATTGTCTTGGGCTGTACGTAAAATACACTAACACTAATGATAGCTGATGAGCTAAAAAATAAAAATAAAAAAAATCACAAAACAATCTCATAATGTTTTAAGAAACTTTACGGATTTATGTTGGGCCACATGTGGCCATGTGGCCTACAGGCCTCAGGCTGGACAAGCTTGCTCTAGAAGTTGGTGGCTCAAGGAAACACTGAGTCTTGCTGTTTTCTCTGTACTCTGAATAATATGGCTAACCCTGGAGGTAGAGATTCACACTCCAAGGCTTCCACATGCCCTTCTGTGGAAGGGGCTCAGGCAGTTGAACCTGGGTATACCCTGGGCAGTGACCCACGCATCCTGTTACATCTTCCTCAACAGCCCATTCACATGCCACCTCCTCGCAGACCACACATGCTCCCCTATGCAGACCCATCACTGTCTCATTAGGGTGGCAGAGGCCCTCAGCATAGCATGGAGGCTATCAGGCCAGGTCCTAACCTAGACAGCCAGGAACAAATCTTTGGTCCAAGGCTAGATGGCTACATGATCTTGGGCAGGTGACTTAATATCCCTGTGTCACTGGGTCCTGATCCATAAGAGGAAGAGGACAGCAATGGCTGAAGTGCATATCTGCCAAGGCAGCACCCATGATGCCCTCCTCCCAGGGGTTGGCACGTGGGTGGTATTCAAGGAATGTCAATTTCAACTGTTGCTGCTGAGGGCAGATTCGACCTCGCATACAGGCTGCTCCAAAACATGCCACTAACGCTCCATTGGTATTTTCTAAAAGTCAGTCTTTCTTAGGCCAGTTACAGACAGGATTGTTTTCCAAGTAGCCTCCTGCCCTTTGGGATTGAAATTCATTATAAACCTGGCAGACACTCACCTGCTCAGTCCATGCTGGGGAAAAGAATCTTAGCAGAAGATTCCTGATTAAAGCTACCAGAGTCAGATAAAGCCAGGAAAATGGTTACAGATTAAACAATGGGATTAAACAGTGAAGAGTGCCAGAGCAGAGGAAGAACTACACAGAAACTGCAATGTTGCTCTTCCAATGTGTTGTCCAGGATGTCCAGTGAATGTCCTCCACCTCTGAGCCATATAGCCAAAGTTACATGGCTGAGTAGGGCTTCTGGACGTGTTTCATCTGACAGGTACAGAGTACACATGTTTTTTCAAATGTTCCATTCATTGTTGTTACAGAGCCTTCCTTGACCACTGTGCCCAACCTTAACAAGGCAGCATTTATTTATTTGTGTGTGTGTGTGCGTGTGTGTGTGTGTCTGAGTTTCTCTCTTGTTGCCCAGGCTGGAGTGCAGTGGCATGATCTCAGCTCACTGCAACCTCCACCTCCCGGGCTCAAGCGATTCTTCTGCCTCAGCCTCCCGAGTAGCTGAGACTGCAGGTGCCCACCACCACACCTGGCTAATTTTTTTGTATTTTTAGTACAGACGGGGTTTCACCATGTTGGGCAGGCAGGTCTTGAACTCCTGATCTCAGGTGATCTGCCCACCTTGACCTCCCAAAGTGCTGCGATTACAGGCATGAGCCACCATGCCCAGCACAAGGCAGCATTTCTATAGAATTTAAGTGGCATCTTCTAGAGTTGTGAGGCACTGCCTGGTATTAACACCATTTATAAACTAGTAACCAACATCTAAAATTAGGAAATGCAACAGGAAAACACACTGTCTTATGAAAACAAAAATCCTAGGATTTTTGTAGGCCTACCTCCTACTTCTATCAGAAGTGGGAAGGATATTCTACCTACCTGGCCGGTAAATGTGGATATTATGAAAGTCATGGGAACCATGAGGAACTCCTCGGACTGGATCCTGGGACAGAAAAGGGGCATGAGTGGGAAAACGGGTGAAACCCACATGAAATCTGGAGTTCAGTAATAATAATAATAGAACAATGTTGTTTCTCAGTTTTGACAAATGTACCCTGGGAATAGAAGTTGCTAATGTTAGGGGAACTCTGTGAGAGGTACATTGGAACATTCTGTATTCTCTTTGCAACTTCTCTGTAAATCTAAAATTACTTCAAAATAAAACATTTATTTTTTTAAGAAAGTGAGAAGTTCTAAACCAAAAGGAATGTGTGCTTCTGAGACATGCTCCACTTCACTCAACGCTTTTGGTGCCCGGAGCCTGGAGGTATTTGAATTTAGGACTTCTCTCTCTCCCTGTGAAAGATTATCTGCAAACACCCCAAGTGATATTATATCCATATTTTCTTCCATGGGGATCTCTGACCATCACGATCAAGCCTACTCCCTTGCCTTGATTTGGGGTCTATGTGACGGGAGGGAAAAAGGATCAAGTCAGGGAACGTCCTGTTTTCTGGGGCTGCTATTTCCCACACCCACCACTGACCAGAAGGAAGGACGTTGAGCACTACACCTGATCAGTGGAGTGTCTTTGACCCTCTGACAGCTCTTGCATCGACCACAGCTGCTTGCAGGGCTGTTCTCAGTGGCAGTCCCCATAGCCACCAGGCTGCACAGCCCCAGCTGAGCAAGGCTTTCCTACCTGCACCTGCCTGGGAGCAGAGCTGCTAGGACCCCTGGAGAAAGGCAGGGGACAGGCAGCTGGTGGAGGGCAGAGAGAGATGTTGTTGATGGTTTTCCAATTCTCATCTGGAGGCCTTGTTAAAACCTCACCCCCAGAGTCTCTCATTCAGTTGGTTCGGGGTGAAACCCAGGAACTTGCATTTCTTACACTTTCCAAGTGATGCTGAGCCACTGTCCTGGGGTGGCACTTGCAGAACCACTGCTGTACACAATAGAATCCTTGCCTAATGTATGGATATCTTGTTCTTATTGTTTCCAGGGAATGCCTCAATACAACAAAAGCTGTCAATGCATGCTGAGGTCTCCAGGAAGGGAGTGGTTTGGCCTGTTCCAATGGATAGTAGTACTGCCTTGCCACTCAGGCAGCCCAGTGGTTAAGGGGACCAGATTAGGAGCCACCTAGCCCCTGGTTTGAATCCTGACATCACTGCTCACTAGCTGTGAGACCCTTCATCACTGTGAGACCTTTCATCACTGTGAGACCCTTCATCACTGTGAGTTGCGTACCCTCTCTGGGGCTTGCTCTCCTCATGTGCAGATTGTACATAATAAATCTGTCTCTGCAGGGTAGTCAGCCTACATGCTGAGGGCACCTTGGCTGGATCTTCACTCAGGACCATTCCTCTGGGCTGCAGATTCCTATCCCACTTCTTACCAAAGTAATGAGCATTGCACACTTGAATCTGTAAAGCTTAATTCCTACCACTTTCCTCCTCCACACCTTCTTCTTCCATAGTCTTTCTCATCCCTCAGTCTTCCTTATCTCAGTTACAGGCAATTCATCCATCTGGTTGCTCAGCTCAAAATTACTGAGATCCTTCCACCAGCCAGCCTGAACTCTATGGTCTCAATATGCAATTCCCTCACCATCTCTCTACCTATAGAGTCTCTCATGCTTCTAGCTCCAGTTGCACTGGACACCCTCACAGCCCTTCTGCAGAGCTGGGAATGGCCACATCCTGCAGGCCAACTCATGTCCCTGCAAGAATCCTGATGTTGGGAGAGAAAGTATGCATGTTGCCTCTTTTGCTGCTCCCCAAAGGAAAGGCCACCTGCAGCCTTGTATTTGCAAGAAACTCGTGCTGAGCATCTGAGCCTAAGAAGACACAGAGTCCTGTCCTCCAACAGCCAGCTCTCAGGCCCTCTTGAACCTCTCTCTTCCCTGCCAGATGTGACCTTGTACTCTGGATGCCTGAGGTTTGGCTTTCTCCTCCTCACAAACATGCATGCTGTTCTTCTAGCAGAGGGATTGATGTGTTTATGCATGTATCATACCTTCCCCTCTGAGGATGGGGGCATGCCTTGCCCAAAGGCCCCAGCCAGGGCTGAGCACAGAGACTCAACTCGGAGGACTTTTGCTGACTGATAAGTCCCCACTGGACAGGTCTGAGGGTTCTCCCCAAGCCATGCAATCTGGCAGTGGGCTAGTCTGACCACCCCACCCCATGTGTGTGAGACCCTCTGGCAGGCACTGTACACAGCATAGACGTGGAAGACAAGCCTGGAGGTGATGAATCTGCTGGAGTGAGCAGCACCACAACACAGAGGAGATTGCTGGAGGGAAAGATCACCTGGGGCGGCACTCCAGGGTGGAGTCAGGTGAGGGGCTAGAATTTCAGCAGCTCTTGGGGGAGGAGAGGGCATCATCAGACACAGATGGTAATGGGGGAAAGAGGAAGAGAAGGGGGAAAGGGGTGGGAGAGAGAGATCCATATAAGGAAGGCAGGAGGGCAGGAAAGGGCAGTGGTGTGTTCATGGAGTGGATTTCCGTCCTGTTTGTGACTGCAGCTCAGGACAAGCTGGGCACTGGGGACAGTGATGGTGGCAGGAGTGGAAGCTACAAGTCAGAAGTTCCCTGGCTTCCTCCCTAGGAGGACATAGAGTTGTGGAGGCACACAGACAGCCTTGGAAGGCAAAAGTGTTCATCAAGCAACCACTAACTCAAGGATATCCCTGGACCACGCCCCTGGGAGCGAGTATACCATGGAGTCACATTAATCCCATAAACCCTGTTGTTGTCCTGTGACTGGCACCATTCGTGCATGGCAGTTTTATACATTAAAAATGTCCATGTTTTGGAGCCAAGTGAAGTGGTTCATGCCTGTAATCTCAGTGATTCAGGAGGCCAAGGCAGGAGGATTGCTTGAGGCCAGGAGTTGAAGACCAGCCTGGGCAACATAGTAAGACCCCCATTGATACATAAAAATGATTTTTAAATTAGCCAAGCATAATGGTGCATGCCTGTAGTACCAGCTACTTGGTAGGAGGCTGAAGCAGGAGGATTGCTTGAGCCCAGGAGTTTGAGGCTGCGGTGAGCTATGATTGCACCACTGCACTCCAGCTTGGGCAACAGAGCCAGACTCTGCCTTCTTAAAAAAAAAAAATGTCCATTTTTGAAAAGGCAATCATCTCAATAATGCCTCAGTATTTTGATAGTCCCCTGTTTTAAAATGATTATTACTGTTTAAACTTACATGAAGCCTCTGATCCTAACCCAGTAGATGGCCACCTCTAGCCAGAGCCCAAATTCTCATGTTTGAAGCTCAGGTTTGCCCTTACCTGTGGGTGCTGGATGCCTTCTGTACCTCATTGTCCTCATCTGTAAAGTGGGGATAATAATAATAATAGTGTCTACCTCACAGGGGTGTTGTGAAGTTCAATGAATCAATAAGCATAAATTGCTGCCCACAGACCCAGGTACATGGCAAACACGCATGAATGTTAGGGAGGAACCCCCAGCAGGAGAAGGCCGGGAAACAACTCCAGAAACAGTGCGCAGAGGTGGGGGGATGTGCATGTAGCGGAGCGCCTCAGGCGTCTCCAAGCAGGAGCAACCACATGGGGACTGTATCTCATGGGGGCTGCATCGCTGGAGGGTCGAATTAGGTCACAGAGGTCCCAGGGGCTGGCTCTGAAGCTCCAGCCATATCACACACTTGAGCTGCACCCTGGGGCTAATGGCAGAGCTGTCGATGGGGAGCTGGTAAGGCAGGGGACCCCAGGAATCAGCCCACGCCCTGCTATGCTGGCCCCAGTAGACCTCCCAGCTCCCCACAGCTCCCCCCGGCAGGGCTTCAGGTTTCTACCTACAGACCTGGCTTTGATGGAGCCTGCATTTTGTTTTGTTTCAGAAATACTGTAGTAAAATGAGTGTATCTTTCTGGTTATTAATTTTCTGATTTTTTTCTATTTTGCTCATTTATCTAAATGGAAGATGTTTTATTTCCCAACCAGCTGCTATATGAAGTGTGAGGAACAATTGGAAATGTAGCTCAGAGTAGCTGAAACTGTATCAGTTGGAGTCGAAAGAAACATCTTTTCCCCCTGCAGGAAAGAAAATGAGACAAAGCAAGGAAGAGAGGAAAAAAAGAGAGAGAGAACAGTGAGAAAGAGAGGGGGTGGGAAGGGAGGGAAGAAACGGGAAGGGGAACCCGGTTTGATTATGTTTTGTTTATTGCTGCATTACTCAGGTGATTGCTTACTTAAGTCCGACTGCCAGGCTGAGCCTCCAATCCCAGTTCTTTCCTGTGCTCATAAGGCTCAGCTAGCGAGCAGTGTTTTGCCCCCCATAGCTTCTGTAGATCTGGCTACAGTCAAATGGTGCAGATAGAAGTGTGCATGGAGGGTGAGCCCCCAGAGCCATTTGGGGCTAACTGAGGTGGAAGAAGATGGGGCTCAGAGCTCGGTCAGGGTCGGAGTAGGGTGGCTTGCTATTAGAGCTGAAAATGGAAATTCCTCAGAGTATTCAGAGCAGTTGCCTTTAGGCTCTGCATTGGCCACTGGCTTGTGATCCTGACTCACATGAAGGTACGGGCCAGGCTTGATCCTCCTGGACAGAGAAGAAACCAAAAAGTACTTCCCTTTTGTCCTTAAGCACCTGTTCCCACTCACCGGGTCAGGCAAGTGGTGCTTTAGAAATATGCCTTATTTAATGAAACCTCTCCACCTTCATCTTTCAGATGAGAAGTCTAGGGCTCTGGTGCCCAGACAAAGAAAAACACAAGGCCGTCCAAAGAACATTCTTGATGACACTAATTCCTGCTCTAAATACTGCTGTGATGGTTAATTTTATGTGCTAATTTGACTGGGCCCCAGGGTGCCCAGATATTTGGTCAAACATTATTCTGGGTGCATCCACAGGGGTGTTTCTGGATCAGATTAGTATTTAAATAGGTAGACTGAGAAAAGCAGATGACCCTCTCCAATGTGGGTGGGGCCTCATCCAATTCATTGAAGGCCAGAATTAAAAACAAAAGGCTGACCTCCCCCAAGTAAGAGAGAACGCTTTCTGCCTGCCAGCCTTCAAACTGGAATATCAGCTCTTTATGGTTTCACAACAGCCTGCTGGCCTTCAGACTCAACCTGAGATGTTGATTCTGTAGGTTTTGGACTTGTCAGCCTCCAAAATCACGAGTCAATTCCTTATAAGTAATTTATCTGTCTATCCAACCATCTATCTATCTATCCATCCATCCATCCATCTATCCATCCATCCATCTAGCTATCCATCTATCTATATCCATCCATCCATCCATTCATCTATTAATCTATCTATCCATCCATCCATCTATCCATTCATCTATCTATCCATCTATTTATCTATTTAATCTATCATCCACCTATCATCTATTCATCTATTATCTACTTATCTATATCTAGCATTCATCTCTTGCTATCTATCTATACCTATCATCCATCTATATCTACCAACTATTTCTCTACCTATTATCTATCTGTATCTATGACTTATCTATCTACCCATTCATCTGATAGGTTCTCATTCTCTGGAGAACCCCGACTAATACAACTGCTGCCCTGAAAAATCACAGCCTGAACCTTAGTATCAGTCTGCTGCAACCTTGCCAGAAGGATTGAGAGAGGCTTAGATCCAGGCATTCTCAAAACACCATCCTCTCAACAAAGTCTTTCAAACCGGAGGACTCTTATCCATGGGAGGCCAGGTGGAGGGGTGGCACCTGGAGCCAGGAGAGAGGCACAGGATGAAGCCACAGGGCAAAAGAAGTGGGTCTTCCTACAGTTCACTTTGTGTGACATAATGAAGCTCAAACATTAACTTTTACATAAATCAGACATAGATAGCAATAAATAGAATTCAAATTTTGCATGACTTAAAAATCAATCACGAGATGATAGAGAAACTTCACAATTGCAGTAGGCTGTGGACTCTGCCTTCAAGATTTCTTTTCCCCTGCAGTGACTTGGAGTAGCTGTTTGTTTCTCATTTCCTATCCATGGGAAAATACCTGACCATCAAGGGAAGAGCCCTCGGCCACGAGGGACTTGATGGGTTGGCTGTCTCTCCGACTGCCTTTTACATCCTGAGTCAAATTCACATGTGGGGGGACCAAAACCTGGGGCATGAACTTGACCTCCAAATTTCAAAGTCCCCTCCTCTGCCCTGCTTGTGACAAGTGGCCTGTCCCCACCCATCCCAGTGCTCAATAACCACGACTTTCCTCCAGAGAGGACATCTCAATGAAACAGATCCAGAAAGCCCATCTGGACCTTAAGGGGAGGCCCCCGGGGTTTCCTCTTCTCCTGACTTAGCCTTTCCCTGTGGAACCCACCCATGCTTCCGGGTAGCACATAAAGCCTCCTTGCACCTCACCTGCCTCCAGCCTCTGAACACAAAGCAGAAACTCAAGCTTGTTAATCTAGGCAAAGGGAAAGGCAGCTCCCATAGCTGAACCACTCTGGTCTCAAAGGCTAAGTATTTCACACCTTCCCTGAAGTTTTTGTTAGGTTGGGGCCATGTGCTCTGCAGGAGCCAGCACTGTGCTGCATGGACTGGGTTGGGACAATGAATTCTTCCCAGACTTCTTCAGGAGCTAGGCGGGATCTCAATCAGGAGGAAAGAAGCACCAGAGGCTGATTAACAGGCACAGATCTCTTCATTGGCTGGAGACTGGCCCATGGCCACCACGACATGCAGAGACCTCTTTATTTAACCTTGCTTGTTTCACTGCACACACACATGCACACACATAAGCACAGACACATGCACACACACACACACACAAGCACACACATGCAAGCACAGCTCTACATCACTCCTCCAAAACTTTCTAGGGTTACCCAAGCCTAGTTCACTGGAGAATTCCTGTCTCTGGAACTCTCCACTTGCCATATGGAGCTATGCAAATTAAAGTGACCACATAGCACAGTCTCTGTTCAGACCTGCATTCCCATCCCCACTTCCTCTTCCCTCCATCATGTCTTCTCTCCTTCTGTGGCTACTGCCTTCTCTCCTACTGTCATGACAGGGATGGCCATACAGGGACAGAGAAAGAGGGTAAGACTGAATCCAGGAGACCTGGGCTCTGCTTCCAGCGCCAGCACTGATTAGGAATCCCATACCCTCCTTGCACTTGTCTCCTCGCTGCCTCCGTGGACTTGACATTGGTTTTCCTGCCATTTATTTCCCTAGGAGAGCAGAAGAATTAATGGGCACTTTGTCATCCATGAGCTTAAAGATTATTGGAGTTAACTGCATTCTCTGTGGCAAGCAACACGCTGGCTCCTTGCCGTGTTCCTGCAGCTTTCTGGACTCAATGCTGTCCATTGGTGACTCTGAGGCACTACCCCTCTCCTCCATTCTCCCCTCTACCACAGGGACTAGAAACCTGGAAACTACATTTTCTGGAACCTCATGAAATGGGCCAACGAGGGAGACAGTTGCCCAGTATTTAATGGGCAGAAGCCATATCATTTTTCCTGGGTCAGCAATGGTAGATCCACAGGCTCTGCAGGATGAACTTGATTTACAGCCTGCAAAGTTCCCAGCTATGTGCTACAGGCAACTGTAGTCATTACTGGTGGCTTGTAGCAAAGTCTGAAATCTCTGAAAGCCAGTGGCATATCTGAGAACTTCAGCCAGTTCCTTGACCTTCACTCCTCCAAACTTTCCAATGGTTTTGGAAGCATTACATTGCCTACATGAAACCCCTTCCTACTTGAGATATTCACAATGAGTTCTGGACACGTCCTGTGCTTGTGTATGTACATTTGTGTTTTCCTCTCGGATACACTTAGTCCTGAAAAAAATACCAAGCATCACTTGTGTATTTAACTCAATGTCTGAAATGTTGGCTTACATGGAAATATCCAATAACATTGGCATAAAACAAGGTATGGCTGTCAATTGAGGACTCTTAGCTCTGTGAAGGAATGACAAGGTTAGTCGGAGAAGGCCTCAGTATTTTCTATCACATGCTTTCCGAAACATGTTTCAGTGCTGTCCCATTTCACACGTTATATTACATTGCCCTTGGAAAAGAAATCTCTTTTCTTTTTGTATAAATTAAATTCCTCTGTAATCAATTCCAAGTAACTAGCTAAACCATTGGTTGTCCTATAACTTTGTAGTGTTAAATATTGCTGACAAACACATTTAACCCTCAGAGAGTCTGAAAGCTTGTGTTAAAGGGATCATTTAATCTGACCGTAGCCACAATAAGGGGTTTGAGTTGGTTTCCCCGTGGCCTCCCAGACGGTGCTGGGACTGCATCAAGGCTGGTACCCAGTGCCCTCCGGAATATTCTATTCCACCTGCTCTCTGGTCTTGAGGCTATATGTGCCATTCTTCTGTTTTCATCAGACTTTATTTTGTCCCCTTCTTTTAACTGATGGCCACAGTGCTTTTTTAAAAAATGGAGGGGGATTCTCTCTTTGAGATCATCAGGAACAAGCCAAGCTGTTTGAATGCAGAGAAATGAGGATCAAAGGGAAAACAGCTTAATGCCACAGAGAGGTATCTGGGCATTGAAGTGTGCCAAGCACACTGTGTGAAGATGCTGGGCACCCAGCAGCGAGCAAGAGAAGCCCATGGTTTGCACTGGAGTCACTGGGAACTCCAAAGTGGAGGAGGAGAGACAGGGGCAAGGATTGAAAAGCTTCCTATCAGGTACCATGTTCAGTATTTGGGTGATTGGTTCAATAGAAACTCAAACTTCAGCATCATGTAATATATTGTGGAACAAATCTGCACATGGACCCCTGAATCTAAAATACAAAATAAATAAATCAATAAAATTTTAAAAAGTCTTTCACTTCTACCATGCACCACATCACATTCACAGGTCTCACCCACACTAAGGAAGGGGGTCAGGTTGGGCGTGTACACCAGGGAGCAGGAATGTTGGGAACCACATAACACATTGTCCTGATGGAACTTCCATTTCAGCCAGGGAGATACACTCTGCATGTAACTGGAAGGGCAGCAGGCAGGCACAGAACAGCGGGCACTGTGGGAGGGCATCTGGCTCCATCCCCATAGCAGTAGGGCCTGGCCCAGTGCAGGGCCCCCATCGCCTGCCTCCCTAAAGTGCAGCTCAGCCTCTTCTCTGCTCACAGAGGCGCCTCACACATTTGTGACAACTGGCACTGGCTTATTCATCATCTCAGATAGCAACTCTCTGTTTTCTCAGACACCCACTTTAATAGCCTGACATTTCTGTTCAGCCCATAACATTCTGTCAATTGTTTACGTCTCACTCTTGCACCAATCGCCTTTTCTGCCATGCTCTCAGCCCTCCCCGGCCCTAGTACATGCTGCTTAGCAAGAGGCTGGGTGTCACCCTCTCGCCGTCCACACCACTGGATTTCCAAAGAAGTGTGCTGCATCCCACGCTGCCAATCATCTCCCAAGGCACTCACTGAGGATGCTCCTGTCTTGCGGTAGATGCTGCCTACGGAAAGGCAGTTTGTTGGGCTCTGTTCACCCACAGGAGCCTAAGCAGGGATTCCCTCTCTGCCCCTCTCCAGTTCATAACCAAAAGGCCTGTTGCCAGAACCTGCAAGGGGGCAGAATTGCCCTCCTTTCCATCTACCCCATGTCTGGCCCATCAATAGGACCTGCTGTCCATCATCTGGCCACCCATCCTGGCTCCCCTCCCTCAGTCTGGACCCCACCCCACCCCACTCACCCCTGCAGGCACTCAGCCTTTATCCAGACCACATACGGCATAGTCGTCTTAAAACATAGTGTTCACTGCTGCCCTGGGGACACCCCGTAAGGGGCTTCCCACTGCCCTAAGGATGCAACCCAAACTTCCCTCCATGGTCTACAAGGCCAGTGTGATCTGCCCACTGCTCCTCTCCCCTCCCTGACCATCTCAACCCCTCACACATGCCAGGTCAGGCCACTCTCCTAAGTGAAGGAATGCAGGTTGTATTTCAGGTCCTCTGCCTCCTTTCTATGTCAGGGTTGGGGCATGTGCCCTTCCCCTCACATGAACTGCTCCCTCCCACCCCTATGGGAAAAGAAGAAATTCTGTAATTAGTGGTGTTGGGACAAATGAACAATCATTTGGGGGAAAAAAACAATAAAAACAACGTTTGGTTCCTACATGGCTCCTACATATCCTGCAGGCTTTGACTTAAACATTAGTTTCTGGAATAGAAATCTCCCATATTGATTCTTTGCCTCACATACTTGTTAGAATTTTCAGGCATTTGGTGAGTTTGTCTGTTTACCTTTTCTTCCTGTCTGCATGCCAACCTGCAAATCTCGGCAAGACAAAAACTAGGCCTTGTTGCTCACCATTGAATCCCTAAGCAACACATTCCCTAACGCAGGGCACAAGCTCAATAAACATCTGTGGGATGAAGGAATTAATGAATCAATAAACACTAACTCTGCAGTGTGGACAATGGGAGCCCACTCTATGGTTCAAAATGTGAAAGGGCAGGGGAAAGGATCTTGTCATACCCTATGTTAGAAGGCATTCTGAGGTACAATAATTAAAACAATGTGGCATTTCTAAGAAAGAGTGAATACAAGGCCAGGCGCAGTAGCTCATGCCTGTAATCCCAGCAATTTGGGAGGCCGAGGAGAGCAGACCACCTGAGGTCAAGAGTTTGAGACCAGCCTGACCAACATGGTGAAATTCTGCCTGTCTCTACAAAAATACAAAATTTGCCGTATTAGGGTGTGGTGGCACACACCTGTAGTCCCAGCTACTCAGGAGGCCAAGACATAAGAATTGCTTGAATTTGGGAAGCAGAAGTTGCAGTGAGCCTAGATTGCACCACTGCACTCCAGCCTCAGCACAGAGTGAGACTCCATCTCAAATAAATAAATAAATATAAAAGTTAAAAATAGAAAGTGTGAATAAAAAAATTAATCAATGAAACAGAATAAAAAGTTAAGTAAGAAAACATATCACTCAAACATTAAAAATGTTGCTTTCTAAATCAACAGGAAAATAAATTATTCAAAAGACTGTTATGGACAACTAGCTAACAACAAGAAGACAAAGTGAGCTACAGTCTTGCCTCATTACGATGAAATAAATAACTGTGAAATGACTAAACATTTGAATGGAAAAATTAAACCATTACACTATAATATAAAATTTCTTTTAATTACAGTGTAATCTTGGAATGAAGAAATCCTAAGTACAAAACTAAGGGCAGAGCCATAGAGAAAACTTTGATCTCTTCAACGAGGTAAAAATGAAAAACTCAAACTTAAAAACTGTTGTTGTGGTAGCAGGATTTTCAGCCATGGTGCAGAGAAGACATCAGCAACCCTTCTCCCCATAAAACAAGTAAAAATTGGACAAAACTGTCAAAAACAAATACTAGGAGCTCTGGAAATTGACTGTCTCTGTCCATTGGGCTGCTATTAACAAAGTAACACGGACTAAGTGGCTTACAAACAACCTAAATTTATATCAGTTCTGGAGGTTGGGAATCTGGGATCAGGGTCCCAGCAATGTCGAGTTCTGGTAAGGGCTCTTTTCCAGGGTGTAGACTGCCAACTTCTCTTTGTGACCTCACATGGCAGAAAAAGAGTCAGAGAGCTTTCTGGGCTCTATTTATAAGGGCTCTAATCCCATTCATGAGGGCTCCACCCCTCCCAAAGTCTCTACCTCCAAATACCATCACAATGGGATTAGGGTTTGAACATATAAATTTTGGGGAGACACAAACTTTTTCTATAACATTGACCCAAAGCAAACAATAAACTGGAAGCATTTATTCATGAAAACTGCAAGAATTTTGAGTAAGAACAGTAGGATTTGGTGACCTTCTTGCCTAGGGCTGCTCCATTCTCTTCCCCAGCTAAGTTGGCGTGGTATTTTTTTAGGACAAGTCTGGCTGGAAAAACAGCATCTTCACTGCCAAAGGTAGCTGATCTGTTTTGGAGTGAAGAGCAAACCTGTCGTTGCTTGTGTTGTCAGTAAAAGTTGCAAACTCAGAAGAAAATTAAGGAGGAAAACCCACAGCTCTGCTAATGTAAAGTTGCAGTCCCAGTTGGGGCAAATGGGGTGAATGGATAACCAGAAATTTAATGCAAATATCCTGGAAGAGCTAACTAAGCTATCCACACATCTTGGGCTACCTAGAGAGCCTCTAGCATGTGCAGGGAATACTCAAGAGGGCCCAGCAGAAAGTAAAACTAAATCTTAAGGCAGATTTGAAAACTGCCTGAACACGGGGTACAAGCTATAACCCATATACAAATCAATCAGCAGAGTGTGGAAGCACTGAGCATCTTCCAATGACTGACTGACTACTAATCTATGCAGACAGAGGGGCAACTCTTAGGAAGTCAGGCTAAAAATAAAAATAAAAATAAAAATAAGAATTTAAGAAACTAAACAGATGTATCAACAACACATGCTTAGAAGACAGATTTCATGTATTAACTCCAGGCAAGTTACTTTTTTTTAATGCTTAGGGGAAAATTTACAATCCAGAGTTGCATAAAATATTATTTTAAATGTCCAGTTTTCAACAAAAAATTGTAAGAAGCGGTAAAGTATAAATTATACTCAGAGAGAAAAAAGAGAACCTATATAAACTGATGTTGAGTGGGCCCAGATGTTGGATTTGGATTTAGTAGACAGAGAGTTCAAAGCAGCTATTAGAAATACATTCATGTTTCCATGGTGTAATGGTGAGCACTCTGGACTCTGAATCCAGAAATACATTCAAAGAATTAAAGAACACTATGTTTAAATAATTAAAGAAAAATCACTGCTTCACACTCTATCAAAAAATGAACTCAAAATGGATGAGCAACCTAAATGTAAGAGATAAAACCCTAAAACTCTTAGAAGAAAACCTAGAAGTTAATCATAATCTTGGATTTGGCCATGGATTCTTAGATAGGACACCAAAAACATGAGCAATGAAAGCAAAATAGATAAATTAGACTTTATTAAAATTAAAAACTGTTTGTATCAAGGAGATTATCGATAAAGACCAAAAGATGACCTACAGAACGGGAGAAAATATTTGCAAAGCACATATCTAATAAGAATCAGGTATTCAGAATACAAAAAGAATTCTTATAACTCAACAAGAAAAACATAAATGCCCAATTAAAAATTGAGCAAAGTACTTGAATTGGCCTTTCTCCAAAAACATATGCAAATGGCCAAGAAGTACATAAAAAACACTCAATGGTATTAGTCACTAGGAAAATGGAAATCAAAACCACAAATGAGGTCAAACTTTATATTTCATACAGAAAATAACATGGTGAGGACGTAGAGAAATCAAAACTCTTCCACATTATTGGTGCAATGTAATATGATGCAGACACTGTGGAAAACAGTTTGTCATTTCCTCAAAAGCTAAACACGAAGTTATCATATGACTTAGCAATTCCACTTGTACATATATCCCCCAAAGACTTAAAAATAGGTACTCAAACAAATACATTTATATGCATAGTTACAGTAGCACTATTCACAACAGCAAATAGGTGGAAACAGTGAAATGTTTATCAACAAATGAATGAATAAAGATATCATGATATAGACATACAATGAAATATTATCCAGCCATGCAAATAAATGAAGCGTTGATATACACTACCATGTAGATAAACTTCAAAAGCATTATGCTCAGTGAAAGAAGCCAGACATAAAATGTACATATCATGGGACATCATTTATATGAAATATCCAGAAAAGGTAAATCCAGACATACAGAACACAAATTGGTGGTTACCAGGGCCCGAATGAAGGGAGAAATAGGGTGTAACTGCTTAATGGGTATAAGGTTTCTTTATGGAGTAATGAAAATGTTTTAGAAAAACGTTGTGAATGTCCTAAATGCCACTGCATTGTACACTTTTAAATAGTTAATTTTATGCACACTTTAAAATAGTGAATTTCACCTCAATTTTTAAAATCTAAAAAATAATGAAAGGAAAATATAATAACAATGACTCATACCAAGAACCAAAATAGAGAAATATAAACTATAAAAATAAACTAAATAAAAATTATAGATGAAAAATACAATGACGAAATGAAAATTCACTAGATGAGTTCAACATCAGATTTAAGATGGCAGAATAAAGAATCAGTAAACTGAAAAATCATAAATAAAACTTATCTAACCTGAAGAATGGAGAAAAGATTAAAAAAAAAAAACAGAGACATCAAGTGAGACAACATCAAGAATGCCAACACATGTAAAGTGGGAGTTCTAGAACTTGAGAAGACAGAGAAAGGTATATAAATTGAATATTCAAAGGAATAGTAGCCAAAAACTTCCCAAACTGGATGAAAACAATTTACAGATCCAAGAAGCTCAAACCAAATGTAGGATAAATATAGTATAATCAGCCTGCCAAGAGCTAACAAAAACAATCAGAAAATCTTTCAATTAGCAAGAGTAAAACAACTTATTGTGTAGAGGGGAGTAACAAGAATAATTAGCAGCAGATTCTGCATCAGAAACAGTGGAGTGCACAAGGCAGTAGAACAACATATTCAACGTGCTGGGGCTGTGGTGGGTATAAAACTGTTAACCAAGAATTCTGTATCAAAAAAAATTATTCAAAAATGAAGGGAAAGATGCTCCTAGGTAAACATTGAGAAAGTTTGTTAGTAGCCAACCAATCTTACAAGATATGCTGTAGGACATTTTTCAGGTTGAAAGGAAATGTCACCAGATAATAACTTGAATCAACAGGAAGAAACGAAAAGTTTAAAAATGGTAAATATATCATTAACTATAAAAGAATGATTAAATATATATTCCACTTTTTTCTACTCTTAATTTTTTTCAAAAATATAAGGTTTCAAAAAGGAATTAGAACACTGTATTTTTTAGCTTCTAACACATAGAGCTAAAATATGTATGACGATAACGCCACACAACAGAGAGAAGAAATGGAGCTATACTATAGCAAAGTGGCCTATTTTGCTAGAATTAGGTCAGTACTAACCTGAAGTAAATTGTGATACCTCAACAGATATATTTTAAACCTACAGAGCAAAAAGTATTTGAAAAAAGTTTAAAAATACATCATTAGAAAAACAGAGGAATTAAAATGGTACATGAAAAATTTTTGTTTAACACAGAAAAGGGCAAGAAAAAGGAGGGACAGAGGAGTTAAAAAAAAAAGTGAGACATATTGAAAACAAATAGCAAAATGGCAGATGTAACCATATCAATAATTATATTAAGTACTGAAGAACTAACCTCTCTAAACAAAAGGCAAAGATTATCTGAAGGATAAAAAAGCAAAATCCAATTACATTTTATCAATAGGAGACACATTGTAGACTCAAAGACAAATAAATCAAAGTGAAAAGACAAAAATAGATATAACATACAGGCATTAACAATAAGATAACTAGAGTGGCTACATTAATATCAAGCAAAGTTGATTTTGAGACCAGAAATTTTTCTAGAGATAAAAAGAAATATTTCATATTAATAAAGCCTTAATACATCATGATGGAATGAGTGTTGTCAATGCGTATTATGAATCTAATAATATGTATAATAATATGTGTATTATGAATCTAATAATAGACCTCAAAATTCAATAAGCAAAATCTGGCAGAATTAAAAGAGAAATAGATAAGTCAATTATTATAGTTGAAGATTTCAATAAGCCACTGTAAACAATAGATAAAATTAGTAAAACTATAAATATATAAACTTTACACATATAAAGATATTAGTAAATATATAAATATATAAACCACTATCAACCCTACTGACCTAACTGACATGTATAGAACACTCCAAAAGAACAATATAGTCTTCTCAAGTGTATAAAGAGCATTCTTCAGAATGAATACTATCTAGGCCATGAAAAAGTCTTGATGAATTTAAAATGATCTGAATCCTTTAAAGTATATTCTCTGTCTCCAGTGAAATTAAATTAGAAATTAAAAACATAAAGAATTTTGAAAATTTGGAAATTTAAAAACATACTTCTAAACAACCAGTGGCTAAAAAAAGGAAATTACAAAAGTAATTAGAAAATATTTTGAACAGAATGAGAATGACAACAAAACATAAGAATTATTAGTGCATCAGGGAAGGGTTGCAGGATTGCAGACAATTACATAGGGCACAAGGAAACCTTTGGAGAAGACAGATGTGTATATTATTTTCAGTGTAAATTCTTGCACATGTACATATGTCAAAATGTATTAAATATTAGTTTGTACATTTTAAATATGTGCAGCTTATTATATGACAATTATGTTTCAATAAATTTATTAAAAAGTGCACCTTGTGGTAAATTTATAACATTAAAAGCTCACATTAGAAAAGAATAAAAATCTCAAGACTCTAAGCTTCCACCTTAAAAAAAAACTAGAAAAGACGAGCAAATTAAACACAAATCAAGTAGAAGAAAAAAGAGATATCAGAACAGAAATCAATGAAAATGAAAACAGGAAAATAATAGAGAAAATAAAATTAAAATTTAGTTTTTTGAAAAGATTAGCAAAACTGATAAACTTTAGCTAGATGGGTGAGCCTAAAAAGAAAGAATACAAAAATTACCAAAATTAGGAATGAAGAAGGTGTCATCACTACCAAACCTACAACAATTAAAAAGATCATAAAGAGAGACTATGATTAACTTTAGGCCAACAAAGTTAGACAACTCAGATAAAATGAAAGTCACAAATCACCAAAACTGACACAAAAAGAAATAGAAACATGAATAAAACTATGACTAAAGAAATATATTTAATAGTTAAAAATCTTCTCACAAGAAAAGGCCCAGATGGCTACACTAATGAATTCTATCAATATTAAGGAAATAATATTAAGCCTACAAAAACTCTTTCAGAAAACAGAGGAGAAGAAAACATTTCCCAAGTCGTTCTATAATGCCGGTATTATCCTGATGTCAAAGCCAGAAAAAGGCATCACAACAAAGGAAAACTAAAGATCAATATTTCTCATGAAGACAGAAAAAAAAATCCTTAACAAAATATTAAAAAATTGAACACAGCTACAGTTTTTTTAAAAAAGATTATTATATAACATTACAAGTGATATTTATCTCAGGAACACAGGTTAGTTTCACATCTAAAAATCAATTAATGTAATACACAATATTAATAAAGGACCAAAAGCTCACATGATTTTCTCAATTTTAAAAATCCACACCCATTTAAAATAATAACTTTCTGCAAACCAGGACTAAAAGGGAACTTCCCCAATCTGATAAAGTTGGGGAAACCTATGAAAAACCTACAGCTATCAACATGACTGATTTTAAAGACTGTATTATTTCCCCTTAAGATCAGGAATAGGGCAAGGATACCTGGTTGTACCTTTTCCATTCACCATTGCAGCAGAGGACCAAGTCAATGCAATAAAGCAAGAAAAAAAAAAATCAAAGACATACATAGTTGACCCTTGAACAACACAAGCTTGAACTGCATAAGTCTACTTATACATGAATTTTCTTCCACATCTGCCACCCCTGAGAGGAACAACCTCTCCTCTTCCTTCTCCTCTTCTGCCTACTCAGCATGAAGACAACAAGGATAAAAACCTTCATGATGAATCTACTTCCATTTAATGAATAGTAAATATATTTTCTCTTTCTTATGATTTTCTCAATAACATTTTATTTTCTCTAGCTTATTTTCTTATAAGAATGCAGTAAATAATAAATATATATAATATGTGTTAATCAACTGTTTATGTTATTGGTATGGTTTCCAGTCAACAGTAGGGTATTAGTGTTAAGTTTTGGGGCAGTCAAAAGTTCTATGCATATTTTCAGCTATGCAGGGAAGTCAGTGCCCCTGATTCCCACATTGTTCAAGGGTCAGATGTATATTGAAAAAGAAGTAAATTTCTATTCATTTCTACAGATCATAAAAAGCTACTGAAACTACTGAGAGAATTCACTAAAGTCACAGATAACAAGATCAATATGCAAAAATCAATTGCATATCTACAGACTAGCAATAGACAATCCAAAAAACAAAATTAAGAAAAAAAATTCACATTAGTATCAAAACAAATACTTAGGAATAAACAAAAGATTTATATACTGAAACTACAAAATTACAACTAAAAACTTGTACACTGAAAACTATAAATCATTACATGGAATTACACAGATGAAACTCAACACATTATGCTAAGTGAAAAAAACTAGACACAAAAGACCACAGATTGTATGATTCCATTTATATGGACTTTCTAGAAAATGCCAACCTATACCGATAGGTAGCAGATCAATGGTTACCTGGGACTGAGTGCTGAGAATGGAAACCAACTACAAGTCATGAAGAAACCTTTGGAAGTGATGGAAATATTCTAAACCTGGATTGTGGCCACTGTTGCATGACTCTATACATTTATACATAAAACTAAAACTCATTGAATTGTACACTTATAATCATTGGATGGTTTGGTTTGTAAATTATGTAAATTATACCTCCATAAAATGGCTAAAAAATTATTGTAGCACTTCCACTTTTGATAAGGGTATGATAGATTATTTGAACTGTCATTTCCCCATGATAACTAGAAAAACTAGATAAGACATTAAAAATAAAAAAAATACTTTAAGGAAATACAGAACTAACAAAATACAGAAGAATTAACACTCCATGATCAATGGGAAATGGAGGCCCAGGAGGCCTAGAATTTGGGGTTACCTTCTTCACCTGGGGATATATACCAATTCCAGTTAGGAAGACTGAGAAGTGCTTTTAATAGACTCACCAAAAAAAGGTATTGAAGATTGCTGCCCAAGTTTCAACAAGGTACGGTAGAGAAACTGGATCTCAAAGATAAAATATTGTAAGGCTTGCTTTTGAAATTAAGAATTAAGTCAAAAAAATAAGTAAAAGAGGATTTGGAAGTGAAGTACAAGTTGTGGATATTTAAAAAAAGAAAGTACAAATTAATACAATAAGTGGGTTTAGCATGGTTGCTGGATATAAGAGCAATATATTTAAAATATGTATTTTTACATACCATCTACAAATGTAATTAAAACCATTACAACAAACATCACATAAAACTATATATCAAAAGCCTAGTAATAAGCCAAACAAAAATGTGGAAGATCTCCACATCCAAGATTAAAATATATCATTGAGAAAAATATAAAAGAATATAAACGGAGTGATATTTTATGTTCATGAACTGGAAGCCTGATTTTGTAAAATATTGTATTTTCCCCAATATGATCTATTCAATACAATCACAATAGAAATTCCAACAGTATTTTTTTTAGAAGTTGACAAGCTTATTGTATCAACGTTCTATTGCCACGAAACAGATTATCACAATATCATTGGCTACAGAAAACACACATTCCTTATCTCACATTTTCTGTGCGTCAAGAGTCTAAGTGTGGCTTAGCTGGGTCTTTGCTCAGAGTCTCACAAGGTGGCACTCAAGGTGTTGGTCAGGCTGCGTTCTCATCTGGAGATCGGGGGTCCTCTTCCAAGCCCAGGTGGTTATTGGTAGACTTTAGTCCCTTTGCAGTTGTAGGATTAAGACCACAGTTCCTAGAGGCTGCACCCAATTCCCTGCCATGTGGCCTTCTCCATAGTCAGTTTACATCATAGCAGCTTGCTTCTTCAAAGCCAGTAGAACTGAATGATAACAAGACTGAGTTTATATATATGTATGTACATATGTATGTGTGTATATATATATGTACATATATATATGCATTTGCTTTACAGGAGAAAAATCACACTTGAGAGTTAGAAGGAAATGACAATGGGACAACTAGATATCTATCAGGAAATAAAACTGATCCTACTTTACACAATACTCAAAAATCAATACCCAGGGGATTTTAGACCTGAATGCAAAAGGCAAATTAATAAAGCCACTGAAAAGTAATATACGAGAGTATACTCATGACCTTAGGGTAGATTTTACTACATTAAGACTAAGAATTTCTGTTCATCAAAACACTCCAACAGAAGAGTGAAAAAGCGACAGATCATGGGAACGCACCTGTGACACATGAAACTAACAAAGGCTTTTCACCAAAACCACAAAGCTATTGGAAGAAAGACAGGTAAGCCAGAACAGACAGATGGCAAAAAGACATGACCAGGCACTTATGAGCCAGGATCTCCAAATGGCAAATAAACAGACCAGAAGTGTTCCACCTCATTAGTCACCTAGGGAATGCTGGTTAAAGCCACAATGAGATACCACGACTCACACACCTGAATGGCTGGAATTTAAAAATAAAAATAAAATAAAAAGCTAACAGCACGACGTTTTGGCAAGGATGTAGAGAAACAAGAACCGTCAGACACTCCACGTGGGGTGTAAATTGTACAAGTACTTTGGAAAAATGTTTGTCAGTGTATGCCAAAGCTGAACTTATACATACTTTAACACAATTTTAGTTATATATGCAAAAGAAATACACATGTATGTGAACCAAGAAACACATACAAGAATATTCATGGCTGCATTATCAATTGCCCCCAAAACTGGAAATTACTTAAATGTCCATCAACAGAATAATGGAAAAATACATTGTGCTATAGTCATAAGATGGAAGGCTGCAGGAATGAACTGCAAGAATGATAAGGAATGAACTACAGCTACAGGCAACAAACACATAAGAACACAGTGCATATTCCCATTTATATAAAGTTCAGAAAATTAGTAAAACTATGCTATAGTATTTAGGGATGCATGCTTACATGGTAAACTATAAAGCAAAGCAAGGAATTGCATACCATAAAAGTTAGCATGCTCTTTTGGTTTGGCATGGATTTTGCTGGGGACGAAAGAATAGTGATTGTGAAGTACACGGAGATTTCAGATTGCTGGCTTGGATGGTAGTTACGTGGGTGTTCAGAACGTGATTATTATTGAGCTATATGCTTTTGTTTTGTGCACTTTTCTCTACATGGTATATTTCATGATAAAATGTTTTAATACCATTACCTAAAAATTTATCACAACATATATGATAAAAATTTTGTATCTTTAATATGTAGTCAGCTTTTCCAAATCAAATGGGCAAACAAGTGTGAGATAGAAAAACAGAAAATTCAAAAACTACAAATACAAGTGTCCAATAAACACTTTTAAGTAGGCAATCTCAGAAATCAAAGAAAGGCAGTTTAATTATACAATAGAAATGTACAACAATAAGGGAATTTCTATGCAATAGACAATGATTAGCCATGAAAAGTAACATTATAAATAATATTGATGATACGAAATCATAGTCATGATATAATAAGTGAATAATATGGGTTATCAAACTATTGAATATGGGGGAGAGAGAACCTTGCTTACTATTTTTAAAAAGTCCATGTTGTAAAACTGAATATAATTGTGATCTATTTTTTAAAATAAATCTATATGTAGGTATGTATTTATGTATATGTAAAGGAAACAATAGGATGATTTTGTTGTTGCTGTTGTTATTGTTTTGAGATGGAGTCTTGCTCTGTCACCCAGGCTACAGTGCAATGGTACGATCTCTGCTCACTGCAACCTCTGCCTCTTGGGCTCAAGCAATTCTCATGCCTCAGCCTCCCAAGTAGCTGGGATTATAAGTGCCTGCCACCATGCCCAGCTAATTTTTGCATTTTTAGTAAAGACGGGGTTTCACCATGTTGGCCAGGCTGGTCTCGAACTCCTGACCTCAAATGATCCGCCTGCCTCAGCCTCCCAAAGTGCTGGGATTACAGGCATGAGCCACCGCACCCAGCCAGGATGATGTATTTCAAAAGGTTCAGTGACCATCTCTGAGTGCTGAGGTTACAGATTATTTTCATTTTATAATTTTCTTTATGCATGTTCTAAATTTTTCTCAGTGAGCATGTATTAGTTATGAATATGGAGAAAAGATTGTTCTTTTTCATGATAAGCCGAGAATCATAGAATGTCATCAGCACAGGGAAGCTGTGGGGACATGAAGGTGGAGAGAGAGTGGATATTTTCTCCTGTCCCCCCTCATCCACCACCCATTTGCCCTAAATGTCAGTAGGGAAGATTTTTTTTAAATAAAGAAAATAGATCAAGACCTAACCTGTCTGGCAGCAGAGAGACGATTCTTTGTTCAAATCAATGCTCAGGCAAATGGTAAACAAGAAAATCTCCGACGGAGCCATCATTAAAGCCAATCTGGAGGAAGGTGAAGATTTCCAAATACAAAATATGGCAGCTAAGAGTCAATAACAAAGATGGTGAGGAGGCACCTCATTTCAGAGAAATAAAATCTCCAGGTATTTCTTTGTCTTGTTGTTTTTTTGCCATTGATCAGATTTTTTTTTTATTTTATCTCCCTGTCACTATGAACACCAGGATGTGAATGAGGACTGTGCTTGAAGCCACCTAAAAGGTAGAAGAACACATCTAAAGCCCCCAGCAAATGAGCACACCTCGCAGGTGTTGATAATGGCAGCTTTGCACACCCACCTGACCCTGTCTTGCAGGGTTAATAAAGGCCATCACTTAATTCCTTCACAAAGCCACAGTGCTCCGTAGAGGGGCGCCTTGGTAATTATTACACCCATAAGGTGAGTCAAGATTACAGTTTACGTGCAGCTAATAACCACCTATCAGCAATTTTCTCACTCTCTCTTTCTCAGTCTCTTTCCTGATGAGCTACCCACCTGTGCCCTGGGAGTCACTGAAAACAGAAGCCAGGAGTAGGAGACAACAGCAGGAGGGATGGGGGGGCCTGTGAGTCTCTCCCAGTATAAGATTCATCCCAGAGAAGGCTGAGCCCCGGCAAGATGATCTGAAAGACTGCAGGGCTCCCTGGTGCCCTCTGCAATAGTGCATAACTTAAAACCATAATAGTAGGCCGGGCGTGGTGGCTCACACCTGTAATCCCAACACTTTGGGAGGCCAAGGTGGGCGGATCACTTGAGGTCAGGAGTTCCAGACCAGCCTGGCCAACATAGTGAAACCCATCTCTACTAAAAATACAAAATTAGCCAGGTGTGGTGGTGCATGCCTTTGATTCCAACTACTCAGGAGGCTGAGGCAGGAGAATCGGTTGAACCCAGGAGGCGGAGGTTGCAGTGAGTCAAGATCGTGCCACTGCTCTCTAGCCTGGGCAACAGAGTGAGACCCTGTCTCAAAAAAATAAAACCCTAAAATCTTAATAGTAAACCTAAATGAAGTTCAAGAAAGTCCAAAATGTCTTGATTTATGCCCACGATGGCCACTCAGATTTGTTTTTTTTTTTCCTATGGTGCCCTGCTTTGCAGCGTCTTAGGCCCACTGCCCGTTACTGACCCTGGGATGGTTTGATCTCCCACTACCTCTTTGGGATAACCTTTAGGTTGTGCTTTTCATCAAAATGCAATGATCATGCCCAAAACTCATCATAAATTGCAGGCCAATTCCCAAAACATCCTGGGTAGGGGAGCCCAGGCACCCACAGCCATGACCTTGTATCCCCAGAGCATTCCCATTTCAAGCACACTCAAGCAGGTGAATTCTCCTGATGGAAGAATTCAAAGGACAGAAATCAAATTTTTTTTTGGCTGTTACTGTTTTCTCTTTGTTCTACACTTAGACTCCAGACTTTGTGTTAAAAATGGAAAAGAGTTTTGGACCACTGGGCTTTCTCCAGAGTAAATGTTAGATCAGATGGTTATGAAGATCATTTGGTCAGAATATATCACTTTTAAAGAAAAAGGGGGTCAGGACTCAGGGACAGCTGAGCCGTCTGCAGAGGGAGAAGGTTCAGGACAATCACCCACCCAGCCATTAATGAGACATCTGACCAAGATCACCGCAGCAGCAGCCAGCTCTTTCTTACAAAAGCAAAGGCCTGTCAATCTAAGGCATAGAGAAGGCCCTCCTGTAGCGTATTTCATCGAGTGTAGACACAGCCCTACGTCAGATAGTTATCCTTTTAATTCAACTGCAGTGAAGTGCTCTTGTGGCCCTGACAGTATTCTCTTGTGCACCAAAGGAAGTGAATAATAATTAAAGAGTCCTTTGGACAATATCCTTCTATCTGAGGAATCATATACTCAAATAATTTAATTTGTAAAACCTCTTCACCACCTTATTGCCCGGCTTTCATTTTCTTTTGCATATATTTTCACCACTCAACTAATGATGGATAGAGGGAATTAAGACATGGTTGATTGCATCTCATAAAGGCACTTGGATGCATTTAAGATCACTAGCCTCTTTTTCCTTCCCAGTACCTTCTAATGTAATGTGTTCTCTGAACACATGTGTAAGACACACACTGATATTAAAAGCTGTATTCTATACCACCTAATAAAGAGGATGCCACATCAGAAGGCAGAGTTAACATTAAACATGCATGAGAATCATTTAAGAGATTAGAATAAAGGAGCTGGTGGAAGGTTGATGCCACTAAACTACCTTCACTCACTACCTCTATCCACAACGGCAAAGTTAAACAGCCACAGAAAGATGGCGGGGCCACAGTGCCTACAGCCCATCCAACAGCACATTACACTTTGTCACCATGTGACCCCAGCTATTTCCAAAAGTATGAACAAACGCGTGCAATGATGAAAAGTACTCAGTATATTTTGTGTGTCCTCTAGAGACAAAGGAAGAATGCTCCTGTTGAGGACATGTCATCTATTTTTTTCCTAAGTCAAGCATTCAATCTCTGACTTGAGCCAGTTCAACAGAACCTAGAGTTGCTATTTATTCACGTAAAAACTAGCAATTCTGAGGCAGAAAAAAACTGGTGACCACATGCTTTGGTCCTACTGCAGACTTCCGGGGACTAAACCCTGGTTCTGCCACGCCCTTGCTCTGTGACCCTGGGCAAGTTACTGAGCTTCTCCACATCCTACTTTCTTCACTGTGACATGGGGTCTCAATAATGGCCCCTGTGGCCAGGCGCAGTGGCTCATGCCTGTAATCCCAACATTTTGGGAGGCCAAGTTCAGGAGTTCAAGACCAGTCTGGCCAACATGACAAAACCCCGTCTCTACTAAAAATACAAAAATTAGCCAGGCGTGGTGGTGCATGCCTGTAATTCCTACTCAGGAGGAATGTAATGCCTACACAGGAGGCTGAGGCAGGAGAATCGCTTGAACCTGGCAGGCAGGGGTTGGAGTGAGCCAAGATCACACCACTGCACTCCAGCCTGGGCAACAGAGCAAACTTCTGTCTCAAAAAAAAAAAAATGAAAAATAATAATGGCCCCTGCTTCCTAGGATTTCTTTTGTGAGGACTGAAGGAGCTAGTTCATGCAAATCAGCACATTGTCTCTTTCAAAGTAAATGATAAACAGATATTAACTATCATCGTTAGGGCAAAGAACAAATTCTATGTGAACTTAAAGTATCATTTTCCAAACTCTGTTCCATAGAACAATCAAGATGTTAATATTAATAAATGCTCCAGAGAAGGAAGAAAAATTAACCTGGCCTTGGTCTAATGTGGTGATGCACACCCGTAGTTCCAGCACTTCGGGAGGCCAAGGCAGCAGGATCACTTGAGCCTGGGAGTTTGAGGCTGAAGTGAACAGTGATTACACCATCGCACCCCAGCCCAGGTGACAGAGTGAGACCCTGTCTAAAAAAAAAAGAAAAAGTTTACTGAGTAGTTAAGTGACCAGTTAACTGACCCTTAACTAGTCAGTTAAGGAGGGATGTCATGGGTCCTTGGTCGACCTGGTCTTTAGTTCTCTGTAACTTTTACACGTTAAAGAGTTTATGAATATCTCATGACTGAACTCCACTTGGAAATGATGAGCTAAACACAACTGCAAAATTTCTTTTTCTATGTTTTTTTCTTTTTTTTTTTTTTTTTTAGAGACAGGGTCTCATTCTGTCACCCAGTCTGAAGTATAGTGATAAAATAGGTTCACTGCAACCTCAAACTCCTGGGCTCAAGCAATCCTTCTGCCGCAGCCTCCCAAGTAGCTGAGAATGCAGGTGCTCACCATTGTGCCTGGCTAATTTTCTTAATTCATTTTTTTGTAGAGACAGTCTCGCTATGTTGCCTAGGCTGGTCTCAAACTCCTGGCCTCAAGCAATCCTCCTACCTCAGCCTCCCAAAGCACTGGGATTGTAGGCATGAGCCACCAAGTCCAGCTATTTCTTTTTAAATTATATTGGAAGCAAAAATAGACATAGGAAAGCATGCTTCCTGTCTGAGTGATCCTGGTACATTCTCTATGAGCTCCCCAAATGAAAAGCCCAGCACATTCAAGAGCTTCTAAGGTCTAGACCTCTGTCCAGAGATGTAGCACATGGCCAAAACAGAAGCAGGTCAGGAAGATGTTCAGGATGACACTGATGGCACCTCCAAATTCTGAAGGAACAGTAGGAATGTGCAGGGCTCTATTTAGATGAAGTAACAGACTCAAAAAAAAAAAAAAAAAAGCTTGAGTACAAGGAAAATATCTTTTAAGACTGCTAAAGAGGCCAAGAGAGAAAGGAAATGGTGCAAACTTGACATTTGTTTTGATCTCTCAAGGAAAGCATGATTTTGAAGGAAATAGTAGCCAATCATAATAGAAAAAAAAATTTTTGGATTTTAACTAAGCTCTGCCTCCTAAACCAAGTGGTCTCTGGCCTGTTAGGAATTAGGCGGCACAGCAGAAGGTGAGCAGTGAGCAGGCCTGTGAAGCTTCGTCTGCATTTATAGCCTCTCCCCATCACTTGCATGACTGCCTGAGCTCCGCCTCCTGTCAGATCAGCAGTGGAATTGGATTCGCACAGAAGCCAAAATTCTGTTGTAAACTGCACATGTGAGGGATCTAGGTTGTGGCTTCTTATGAGAATCTAAGGCCTGATGATCTGTCACTGTCTCCCATCACCCCAAGATGAAACAGGAAAACAAGCTCTGGACTCCCACTGATTCTACATTATGGTGAGTTGTATAATTGTTTAATTACATATTACAATACAATAAAAGAAATAAATGAAGTGCAGAGTAAATATAATGCACTTGAATCATCCTGAAACCATTCCCCCTGGTCCGTCGAAAAATTGTCTTCCACAAAACCGATCCCTGGTGCAAAAATAGTTGGGGACCACTGTCCTAAATGGCATCGTCGTGATCACTCCTGAGACTCAGGAGACTTCCCACAAAATCCTAAATGCAAATCCACTTTGGCTCAATGATTGAAATTCTTTCCCGACCCTCAGGGCTTCAACATCAGCCAGATTTTCATGAGAAAATCCTAGAACACTCTCCAGGTTATTTGACAGGTGAAAGGAAAGCACTTCAACTCGCAAATCCATTGCTTCACTTCTCTGGGAGGCGGTTTCTTACCAAAAATGACCAAACCTGACTTGCCCACTTTCATGAGGCTCAGAATGGTTTCTGGCCATGCTGAACCCTGGTTAACGCCTTCAGAGAATGAAATTGTACTAGTCAAAGTCATCCAATGGAAAGCAGGAGTATTCCTAAAGGTAGAACACAGAAGAAGAGTCAGAACAAAAATTCTTATGGCAATAATAACTTCATTTTAATAAGTATATGGATGAGATGACTATTTTACAGGGGGTGGGAGCCAATTCTCATTGGCTGGTTTTAAAATATCAGCCTCTTCACTTCAAAAACTGCATTGATCCCTAAATGCGATACACCATGCCATCTCCTTACTTTATGTAAAACAGCTTTATTTCTTTTTTCTTTTCAAAATATTTTTTAGAGACAAAGTCTCACTCTGCCACCTACCCTGGAGTATAGCGGTGCAATAGGCTCACTGTAGCCTCAAACTCCTGGGCTGTAGCGATCCTTCTGCCACAGCCTCCCAAGTAGCTGGGAATACCCCTGTGCTGGCTAATTTTTTTTATTTTATTTTTTTGTAGAGAACGAGTCTTGTTATGTTGCCCAGGCTGGTGTCAAACTCCTGGCCTCAAGTGATCCTCCCAACTCAGCCTCTCAAAGCACTGAGATTGCAGGCATGAGCCACTGAATCCAGCTATTTTTTTAAATTATATTGGAAAGTGAGCCAGGTGCAGTGGCTCATGCCTGTAATCCCAGCACTTTGGGAGGCCAAGGCAGGCAGACCACCTGAGGTCAGGAGTTCAAGATCAGTCTAGCCAACATGGCAAAATCCCATCTCTACTAAAAATAGAAAAATTAGCTAGATATGGTGGCTCATGCCTGTAATCCCAGCTACTCGGGAGGCAGAAGCAGGAGAATCACTTGAACCTGGGAGGCGGAGTTTGCAGTAAGCCGAGATCAGGCCACTGCACTCCAGCCTGGGCGACAGAGAAAGACCATGTCTCAAAAAACAAAAATAAATAAAATAAAGTATATTGGAAAGCAAAAATAGATGTAGGAGAGCATGCTTCCTGTCTGAGTGATCCTGGTGCATTTTCTATGAGCTTCCGAAACCCACCTAAGTCAGAGTCAAAGACACACCTGGAATGCACTTCAAAGTGAAGCCCTTTATGCTCCACAAACTAAGACAATTGTTCAACACCAAAGATTTCAATGGTGAGAAGGGCAATTCCTGATGAGTGGAAACGGTGGCACCCTAACTTCCCCTGCTCCTGGAGACAAAGCCAATATGATTCTAAGGAGGCCTTTTCCTTACACAGAAACGTGCCTTTCTAAAGGAGGAACCACATCACAGATTAAGACATTTCCCAAGCATTTGCTAACCTACTTATAGGCATCATTGCTCCCTTGGGCCTGGGGACCCCTCCACCTTCCTGAACAGAGTAGCTGAATAGGTAAATGGGTTATATCAGGCCAGGAAATCAATGTGTATACTGTGTTCTCAGCCACAGATGAGCATGTCGAAGCCATTCTATTATAGCTCTAGGAGCCGTATTGATCCAGCTGTAACTACTCGGAGGTGGCCCGCAATCCAATGAGAACACATCCATCTGTCCATCCAGCCGCCTCTCTCCCCCAGTAGTGCTTAGAGAGTAAGTGTTTGCAGATTGGATTAATTTAATGTTTGCTTAATCAAAACTGACTACCCTGGAACTTAAATGCTATTAATTACTAAGAGAATCCAGAACTAATTCTCTAGCACTGTGAAGCCGGGGAGGAACAGCCGCTCTGCAGAGAACAGGAGTTTCTGTTTTTCTCTCTTTCCAGATGTTCATTTTGTGGCCTTCCCCACTCCCATTACAACTCACCCACCTGCTTTCCCTCACAGCCTTCTAAAAAGAAAAAAAGTACTTGCTGCTTTGGTGTTTGCTCTTTGGAGCATGCATGCCGCATGCATGGGAGCCTGCTGGTTGGATACACAGAGCCTCCACCTCAGATGTCCCGGCAGCATGCATTGCTTCACTTGCTTTTCCAGTGCTCTCTGGTGAAATAGCACCCTGTCTTTCATCTACTTCATGGTGCAAATGGTTCTTTCCCAGAGCCCCAAGAGCTCCCCAAAGATAGGAGCTATGACTTGCTAATCTATGATGCCCCATCACCGAGCACTGTGCCTGTTGCAAACTGGCATTAGCAAGTGTTTGCTGAACTGAACTAAGGGAGGAGACGATGGCCCCCGCCAAGGGCTCTATGTTGACAAAGCCCTCTGTGGCACTGACACCTCTCCAGGGAGTGTCTCAGAGGCTTCAGTTCAACTGCACCTGCATCCAATCCTCCATCTTCCCTGTCCTTGAAAAGACAGCAGACTGTTCTTAGAACCAGGACCCAATGCCTATCTTGCTTATGAATTAAACGCCATCACAAGAGGAGTGTGAAAGGGCATATCTGCCCCCAAATCTATTCCATGGCTTTCCAGAAGGGTAACCAAGGACCACAAAATGCCATGCAGTTCAGCCAGAGGGCTAGCAGGAGCCAGGAGAGGCACTGCTACACCCTGAAATGTGTCTTTAGCCCCAGCAATACCACAGGCTTTTGGTAAAACAACTGCATCTGGGCATCTGCAGTTTGGCCATGAGCACACATCACATCTCATGAACATCTCACTATTTGTGGTGAGTGGTGAGTGGTTCCACTATCCACTATGTCTACGTATTGTACAGAAAAACTCCACTGCTCTCCAAAGGGAATTC
This sequence comes from Pongo pygmaeus, assembly GCF_028885625.2. NCBI lineage: Eukaryota > Metazoa > Chordata > Mammalia > Primates > Hominidae > Pongo > Pongo pygmaeus. Next base: position 37,179,487 of record NC_072393.2, read on the forward strand.
CTCTGCTGAGCACCTGGCCCTTGGGGTGGCCACTCCTTAAAGCAGAGGTTCTTCTGCAAGGGCATGGTTCTCAGCCCCCAGCTACCACTCAGGAACTTGCAGCTATTATTACAGGCATTGCAGACTTAAATCTCTACAAGGACACAGCAGGCAGAGTAAATGACCGAAGCTAGTAAGGCATACGTCCCTATGCGGTGGAGAGGAGCAGAGCAAACTGGGGAGCCTGTCCCTCTCCAGGAGGGGCTGCTGTGACTCAGCGCTCACTGCTGTTCCCCTGCAGAACACAGGCTCAGTATGAATAAATCTTCTTACTTCCGCATGACCTCACCCTACAGTAAAATGCTGGCAACCAATTCAATTTTTAAAACATTCACATGTCATTCAAATAAGGTCTATAGTTCAGTTAATAATATTGTACCAATGCCAGTTTCCTGGTTTTGATAATGCGCTATGGTCATGTAAGATGTTACCATTGGGGGAAGGTGGGGAAAGAATACAGGAGAACTCTTGGTGCTATTCTTGCAACTTTGTGTGCATCTTAAATTATTTTAAAATGGAAAGTTAAACACACACACACACAGTGCAGGCCAAGCTACATAGCTCAACAAGCCATAGGTTTTCTAAGTTTGTTGACATCCCTTGATCACATCCAAGTGAGCTAGTGCCTCACAGGCAAAATGGGAGAAAGACCCAAAACCCTGACCTGACAGCTTCCACAAATGGCCAACCTCAACTGTTGACCCTTTTATGGAACCAGTGCCCTGGAGGTGACACTGCAGATTTAGCTCACTGAAGTCCTGCCTTTGCCAGATGTCTGAAATCAAATCACCACTGCACCACACAATACCCACTAATTCATATGCATTTTGCACAAATAATTCTTATTTGATGAATAGAGCACCAGACTTACAATTCAGCCGTGGTGTGGTAAATTACACTGGCCAGATTAACTGTACAAAGAACACGTCTCAAAACAATGATTTCACTTCGAGCTAAGGAGGAACAAGTGCCCTTTTTTCATTTCTAAATTACATTTTCAATCATAAATATTGAAAATTACATTTCTGATCACCGCTGTCACCTTGTGAGTAGTGGCACACGAGCCCCACAGACACACGGGTTTTTACAGAAGGAAAGCGAGAGCCATTAGAACACCCCAACCACTTTGAGTTTTAAAGGGCCTGTTCTCCCAGCCCACAAGATTATAAAACGATGGCACCCTTTGGAGCTTGCAGAGGCAGGGAGAAGCAGTCTCATTGGCACATTGGTTGTTAAACATATGGAATTATTACTCTGGGTGTATTTTACCGCTTATTATACATAGGCTGTTCCAAGTATATACAGGTAGGTATGGTGCAGCCATTGCCCCAGAGAGGCAGACATGAAAACAGATCTTACTTCTGCCTGGTAGACCTCTGAAACATGTGAGCTTCTGGCTATGAGCAAAATAATTTTTTTAATGTAAAATAGGGGGTAGCAAGCTCATCTTCCTCTCCAGTAATAACAAAAGTCAGGATCATAAGGACAGCTGGGCGCTGTGGCTGATGCCTGTAATCTCAACACTTGGGGAGGCCGAGGCAAGAGGATTGCTTGAGGCCAGGGGTTCAAGGCTAGCCTGGGAAACAGAGGAAGACTCTGTCTCAGAAACAACAACAAAATTAGCCAGACATGGTGGTGTATGCCTGTAGTCCCAGCTATTTGGGAAGCTGAGGCAGGAGGATCACTTGGGCACGGGAGTTCGAGGCTACAGTGAGCTGTGATGGTGTCGCTGTACTCCATCCCAGACAACAGAGTAAGACCCTGTCTCAAAGAAATAACATAATAAAATAAAATAAGACCAAAATAATCTTGAAAAAATAAAATAAAAATGAATGCTGCATGTAGAAACTCGGAAAAATAAAATAAAAAAGACTGTAAGGATGGAGAGGTTCTTCAAAGGAAAGACGAACAGAGTGTTAAAATTACTTGGCTGAGGAAATAGCAGGAAAGAGGCAGAGCTGCCCCCGTGGTCCTGGCTGGGAAAAGGGAAGGGCAGAAGAGACTCTGATAGAAACACAAGGCTAGAAGCAGAGTCCGTCTGAAAGACTTAGATGGTGAGCTAGTTTAGCTGCAGGTATTTTGACACTAAGATGAAAATAAAGCGCTTGCCTACAATGAAGAAACCAAACACCCACCTCAACCAATGAATCGTATCCTTCAAGACATATACCCCTGGTGCCTTTAGATATAACCAACACTAGGTTCAACTGTTCTCTGGATCCATATACCTGTCAGGCATGTGGATGGACCATTAATAGACTGTAGCAATCTCTCTACCCACTGGCTCACATCAGGGATGTACTGACCACTCTGCTTATGCTGGACCACACCAAACCCAGGCAACACTAAGCCATGCAAAGTCATACATAGAATATCCCATATCCTAAAGACAAAGCCCATAATATATTCTTGCACTCTGCATTCCAGAGTCCCCTTCCCCCACATGTATAGTATGCTTAGAGTAGTCCCTTAAGCATAAAGTTGTACAGACCCTAACATGGTAGTATTTGTACATCACCTCCGTGCCTTGCGCTAGCACTCAGAGTTCTAGTACAGGCATCAAGGGTGTCTGCTGCAAGCATGCACCAGGGGGCTAATGCCCCAGGACAGCCCTCCACTCCACTAGTAGCAGATAGGAGTTGATAGATTCACACCCAGCCATTTCCTCCCTTACTTGGAACAACTCAGGATTTTTTTACATTCCCAGAGCTCCCAGCTGCCAGGCAAAGCAATCTGCTCATTCAATGCATTCTGTATCAGTCTCATTCCCTTCCCTTCTTCTCTTGGGCTAGATGGGATTAGGGCCTAAAGACCACCTATGTTAGCCAGAGTTCTCCAGAGAAACAGAGCCAATGGGATGTGTATACACACACTGCATAACAACATTTTGGTCAACGATGGACCACATCTACCATGGTGCTCCTATAAGATAATAATGTAGCTGAAAATTTTCTATCGCTCAGTGATGTCTTAGCCATCATGACTGTCAATAACATCTGATATGGTTTGGCTGTGTCCCCATCCAAATCTAGAATTGTAGCTCCCATAATTCCCTGTGTCATCAGAGGGACCCAGTGGGAGGTAATTGAATCATGGGGGCAGGTCTTTCCCGTGCTGTTCTCATGATAGTGAATAAGTCTCATGAGATCTGATGGTTCCATAAAGGGGATGTTCCCCTGCACATGTTCTCTCTTGCCTGCCACCATTAAGACATTTCTTTCACCTTCTCCTATGATTGTGAGGACTCCTCAGTCATGTGAAACTATGAGTCCATTAAACCTCTTTTTCTTTATAAATTACCCAGTCTTGGATATGTCTTTATCAGTGCGCAAAAATGGGCTAATACAACATCATAGTAGAATGCACTATGTTTAAATTTGTTTAGATAACACAAGTACTTACCACTGCATTACAGTTGCCTGTAGTATTCAGTACAGTAATATGCTCACAGATTTGTAGCCTAAGAGAAATAGGCTACACCATATAGTCTAGGTGTATAGTAGGCCATACCATGTAGGTTTGTGTATGTATGCTACGAGGTTCACACAATGACATAATCACCTAAGGATACATTTCTCAGAAAGTATCCCCATGGTTAAGCAATGCATGATTGTATATGGAGAGCCAAATTCACTTAAAGGAATTGGTTCACATGATTTTGGAGGCTGGCAAGTCCAAAATCTGCTGGTTAAGCCTGCAGCCTGGAGACCCACCCAAGGAAGGCCCAGTGATGCCGTTCCAGTTGGAAGGTTGTCTGCTGCAGAATTCTCTCTTGCTCAGGGGAGGTCAGTCTTTTGTTCTATTCAGGCTTTCAAATAACTGGATGCCCACTTTATGGAGGGCTATTAGCTTTACTCAAAGTCTACCGATATAAATGTTACTTTCATCCAAAAAATCCATAACAATTTTCATTAAGTATAAATATTTGGGCACCATGGCCCAGCCAAGTTGACACATAAAATTAACCATCATACCTCCATTCCTCATCCCCTACCAGTGTGTCCTGCAACCACCACTGAAAGAAACAACTAGCACTCTAATTCTTGTAACAGTGTCTGCTTCTGGGGGAACCTAATTTAAAAAGTTGTATTTTTAGTATACTGTGACTTGGAAAATAAATGAAAGCATAGAAATGCTTAGTCCTCTTTCAAAAACCTAGTGACCCATGAAAGCACTTGGCCTACAGTTTGGGAACCACTGCATCGCAGGTGCTGGAGTTTAATGCCTAGAAAGGCCCACGCAATCTCTAAGGCCATGTAAACACAGATGTTTCCAAAGTCGTTGATCATGATTTTGGAAAGACCTCAGCATTCCTAATAGTGACACAGATATTAGGATGGTGCTGTCAAAGAAGTCCCTCTCTATTCCATTGCATGCCCGACCTTCCAGACAGTTAGCAACGTTCTGAGAGGGTAAAGACTCTTATCTGAAACCCATCACATCACCAAAGCAGCAACCATTTCATTTAAAAACAACACCTCTATCCAAGGGCTCAGAATCTGTTCACAAAAGAAAATACATCTTTTGACACGCCTAAAAATACGTGATTATATCCTTTGTGGCAAGATGAGACCAAGTGACTCCTTGAAGTCATAAAGGCTGCAAATTGCAGTATTGTTGTCTTTGAATGAAAATTGCCAGAGGACTCGTGTTTCGTTGTCTCGAGAAACCTAGGCAGTCATTTGCCGCATCACGAGATCCAAATCATCTGAAGTTGAAGATCATCTCCTCCTTTTTGTATTTCATTAGCCAAGATCAGGTTAATAAAAAGTTTAAAAGTTGACTGCCTTCCCCAGGAGATTTATTTAGACCTCCTCTGCAGGGATGAGCTGGGAATGGCAGCCGACACTCTCATTTCTCCAGAGCTCACTCTGTCATCTCCCTCTGTGGTCCCTGAAGTCTGCCAATTAAAGACCTCCTCGATGACATTCTGCTGCTGAAGTTATGCACACATAAATCACTGTAATAAGAGAAGATTGTTATGTTAACCTCCACCATGCAACCCTTTTCCTTTTGTGAGAAATGTGAAAAACATTCATTTGTCTGGCACAAAGGAAGCTATTTCCCAACAGATGCCTGGAAGCCTCGCCTGGATGATGCCCCTTCCTGTGGTTACGTAGGTGGTGCCTCCTGCACCAGCAGGCATTACTCAACTCGAAACGCAGAGCAACGAGGCCATAAACCAGGCAGCATTACGTCAGAGACAGGGTGCTCTGAAATAAATGGGGAGCTGGTTCTATCTAGAGGAACATTTTTCCATGTTTAACCAAGCAAAACTGGAGACATTACTGAACACACAGTCTCAAAGGTCAATTCTTAAGGAGACCAGTGCTGGAGAGGGAAGACACACAGCTTCTACAGCTATGGAGGAACCCTTGAGGTGGCTGGAGTTTCACTGTTAGAATGAGGGGCTGGTGTGCAGCGACTGTGAATTCTACTTTGATGTGAAAGATTGCATCTTCTGGTTGAGCCCCTGGGAGTGGCAACCACAGCAGCCATGGGGCTGAAGCTGGAGGTGGTCACCACTGTGTGCTCCCTCACCTGCACTGCAAATCTTCATGGGTTCAAATTCCCCAGAGATTCAGTTTTCAAAAGAGAGACACAGAGAGAGAGAGAATGTTTTGTCAACAACAGAATACATATTCATGATGCATTAATGACTTATATCTACATCTTAACTTTAGAAGAAAATATTAATTGAAACACTTGAAAAGGAAAAGTCTGGGCATGAACTGAGCTGTTTCTCTCTATATTCAGTTGCCCCCAGTTAGCTGACTCAAGGCTGGGGTGCCCCTAGGGGATGGCGAGGGGGGACCTGCTATGCAGATGCAGCCCCTCATCCAGAAACTGGCTTGCTTTGGACACCCAAGTAGGGACACCAACCTTGATCAAAGGACTCATTTGCCCACCCCTAAAGACCTGACTTTCAGAGCTGCTATCAAAGGGCAGGCACCTTGTAGGGCAAGCCCACAGCAAAAGAAAGAAAGAAAAGGAAGGAAGGAAGGAAGGAAGGAAGGAAGGAAGGAAGGAAGGAAGGAAGAAAGAAAGAAAGAAAGAAAGAAAGAAAGAAAGAAAGAAAGAAAGAAAGAAAGAAAGAAAGAAAGAAAGAAAGAAAGAAAGAAAGAAAGAAAGAGAGAAAGAAAGAAAGAGAGAAAGAAAGAGAGAGAGAAAGAAAGAGAGAGAGAAAGAAAGAGAGAGAAAGAAAGAAGGAAAGAGAAAGAAAGAAAGAAAGAGAGAGAGAGAAAGAGAGAGAGAAAGGGAGAAAGGGAGAAAGGGAGAAGGGGAGAAGGGGAGAAGGGGAGAAGGGGAGAAGGAGAGAAGGAGAGAAGGGAAGGAAGGGAAGGAAGGGAAGAAAGGGAAGGAAGGGAAGGAAGGGAAGGAAGGGAAGGAAGAAAGAGAAATAACAGTGGCTCACACCTATAATTCCAGCATCTCGGGAGGCTGAGGTAGAAGGATTACTTGAGCCCAGGAGTTCCAGACCAGCCTGAGCAACATAGTGAGACCCTCTCTCTACAAAACAAACAAAAAAAATTAGCCGGGTGTAGTAGTGCACACCTGTGGTTCCAGGTATTCGAGAAGCTGAGGGGGGAGGATCACTTGAGCCCAGGATTTGGAGGCTGCAATGAGCTATAGTCATGACACTGCACTCCAGCCTGGGAGACAGAGCAAGATCCTGTCTCTTAAAAAAAAAATCTAGTTAGAGGGGTTGGTAGGGAGGGAACAGGACACAATTTCTCTTATTACTTATTTCACAATCAAAATGAAATTTAATTCTAGTTCACACTACAGCAATTCACTTGCTGTTGGAATTTTGATATATTCTGTAAAGAGTGTCCAAAAATAACCAGTTGTACCTGATTCTGTTGAACTCTCTGCACCTGTCCATTTTAAATCTCATTTTCTTATTTACTGTTTTTTCTCCCCCTTCAAACTTAAAGGTGTAAGGTGTTTGCTTTTCTGCTTTTCTTTTTTTCTTTTTCTTTTTTTTTTTTTTTTGAGACAGGGTCTCACTCTATCACCCAACCTGGAGTGCATGGCACGATCTCAGCTCACTGTAACCTCCACCTCCGGGGTTCAAGTGATCCTCTTTCCTCAGCCTCCCAAGTACCTGAAATTACAGGTGTGCACCGCCATGCCCAGCTAATTTTTGTATTTTTAGTGGAGATGGGGTTTTATCATGTTGGCCAGGCTGGTCTCCTACTCCTGATCTCAGGTGATCAGCCCACCTCAGCCTCCCAAAGTGCTGGGATTACAGGCATAAGCCACCATGCCTGGCCAGATGCTTTTCTCCTTAACCTAGAGTGACCAGCCATCCTGGTTTTCCTGGGACTGAGGGGTTTCCCAGGACAGGGGGCTTTCAGTGCTTAAACCAGTCCCTTGCAAGCCATAGAGTCATTTGCCTTCTTTAAGTAAACATGTAAATCTTAGTTTGAGCCTACCAAACCATGATAATTAAACACAGTATATTAGTCCTTTCTCACACTGCTATGAAGATACTACCTGAGACTGGGTGACATAAACAAAAGAGTTGACTGACAGTTCTGCATGACTGGAGAGACCTCAGGTAACTTACGATGATGGTGGAAGGCGAAGGGGAAGCTTGCACGTCTTACAAGGCAGTAGGAAGAGAGAAAGAATGAGAATGAGGAAGTGCCACACTTTAAAACCATCAGCTCTCATCAGAACTCACTCAGTATCATGAGAACAGCATGGGGGAAACCACCCCCATGATCCAATCACCTCCCACCAGGTCCCTCCCTCCACATGTGGGAATTATAATTTGAGATGAGATTTGGGTGGGGACAAAGAACTAAACCATATCACACAGTTTCACGATTTTGCAGTAGCAGATATACAAGTACATTCGCCAGGCTGTGGGAAACTGGCCCTATGGGTTTCTGAGCAGAAGTGAGACCACGTCAATCATTGCTGAGAACGATTTCCACCTCATACTGCAGGAAGAAGACTGAAGGTTTTCAGAGGCTATTGCACAATTCGAAACATAAAACAATAAGGGATTAAGTGAGGGGAATGGAAAACAAGGGGCAGGGTAAGCAGACCTTTCTCCACGGAGGTCTTGCAAATTGTTGCAATCCAGTCATTTATATAATCTTCACCAGTTACCCCCAGTCCCCATCAAAAGCAATATTTCACCTGAGGATCCAACATGGGGTGCCACCTCCTCCCTGACACATGTGGCCAGAGCATCATCTCACTGTGGTCCTTTTATTTTGAAGTAAAATATATAGGAGCAATTAAAAAGGATGGAACCAATGCGTCTCGACATTCTCTTTATAGGCAAAAAATAATAATAATAAAAAAATCCAAATTAGGCTTTTGTTACCCTGACAGCACTGAGAATCATCTGGCTTGTGAGCTTTTAAATACTCAGCGTATAATGAAAATCTCCAGTCAGATCCAGTGGGCATCACTCATGGAGACTGGCCACAGGGTGGGCCCACATCTCCCTTGCCTTCTAGGCTTTCAAAGGGAGCCTGTGATGCCTACATATGAATTGCACTGAATTGCTCTTGATTAAATCACTGTAATTTTTTTGTTCCTCTATGCTTTACATTAATATTAGTTGAATACCCAAGGGGTTTTTTCCCCCACTAATCCCAGGTCCAAATTAGACTTTTCTCATCCAGAAGTGTTGGGAAGATGGAAAATAAAAATAACGAGTATGAGGAAGAAGAAGAGAAATCGCTGATACTGAGAGGTTTCGCTAAGCACTTGGCATTTTGCTGAGTGCTTCTCGTGTTACGTTGTGCCCTGTGAAACTGCCATTTTCATGAGACCCATTTTTGTATTGTTTGACCCACTACATTGTCTCCTATCATCCTCACAGCAAGTGAACCAATACTGTCATCACCCTCTTTTACACGCGGGTACACTGAGGCTGGAGAAGAGTGTTGTCCAAGCATGTGGTTGAGCCCAGCTTATCCCAGCTCTGACTCCAGAGACTGTGCTGCTAGCTGATACCCTTGAGTGCCCTGCCCTGACCCAGTTCCCCAGTCTTTTTTCTTTTCCCTTCTTCCCCAACTTCTACTCTGAGCTGTAAGCTGCTGATGAGAGAGGACAAACAAGATGGACAAGATGGTACCAAATCCAGAGTCACGTGGACAAGCGGACGGCGTGGATTGAGTGGCTGGGGCAGTTATAACTTCATGCTGCTGGGATTGGAAGCCAGAGCTTATTGAAGGCAAGAGCACGTGGACATTCCCAGCAGAGGAGGGGCAGAGCTCCCAGGGAACCACAAAAGCACCCACGTGGAGGGGCTAAGGATGTGGCCTGGGAAGGATGCCATGTGACCACGTTTCCTCTCTGTTTTCCAGGCCACCATGGCTGACCACCCAAGCATCCGAGTCAATAAGTCTTTCACTGAGAGAGACCTGATGCCCCCGCACAATCTCGCCCCAACTGGGAGGGTCGGCACAGGCTTTCTCTTCTCCTGGCACTTACTAAAGTTTATTTAACAGTTTGGACCTTGCCTGTTGAATCTTGAAAATATCACAACTATGCATATACTGTGTTCTGAAGAGCATACCCGAACACTATTTATTAGTCACTTTGATCTAATTCATCACATGCAAAAATCTCAAACAAGCACTAAGTGTCCTTTCAGGGGGACGTGTTAAGGTAGTTAAAGTACGCCTAAGCCCCTGTTTCCCACGGCTTGGGCCATGGGTGCCATGGGTTCAAAAATGCAATTAAAAGAAGACTGTCAACTTCATCATTGTCAAAACGCCACATCACCCGCTAAAAAAGAGGCGCCCCCTTCGTCAATTTCCTCATCCATGCCAAAGTTTTGGAGAGACCCTTCACTTTATAAATCAACTCACAGCTTAGAACATCCTGGCAGCCCCTTCAAGGAACCGATCGGAATGACAGGGAAAGAGAGGATAACCATCATAGCTTGACTGGATACAGGTGTTTGCGTTTACAGACGAACCACAAACGCCTGGATCTTTGACAGGCGTTGATGCTATCAGTGAATCGCAGCTATTATTGGCTCCGGTCACCAAGGGCTCGGGGGCCTTTCCCTTAGCAACATCTCTGAGGCTGATAACATTTGGCTGAACTTTTCAGATCTTAACCTCCCTTCTGACTTTCTGCAGTCAAACCCGCCTAAACTGATCAGGAGAAGAGACACGCAGTGGGAAGACAAGTAAAATATTATTGACTGGACTGTTTCATGTCCATTAGGAAGAAAGAGCAGAGATGGGAGGGAGAACCTCACAGTCTGACAGGCGTCAAGATAATCAGGGGAGGAATCGGGGCTGCGCAGTAACCCTCAGTGAGGTTGGAAAGCACTGGCTTACAAGAGGTCATTGTTCCGCGCAGGGAACAAACAGGGCGCCGGGCAAACAAGGGCGCAATTGCACTCCTCTACGGGACCCTGTTCCTTGTCAGCAGGCCCTGCTCCTGCAGCAAAGCATAGGATGGGAAACAAGAACAGGAAGTCGCGTGGCTCGAGGAAGAGGCAGGGGCTCCCCGTCCTCATCCAACGGCTTTAGTTTCTGGAAGCAGCAGGATGTGCTGACCCTCCATGCACCCTGGTGCGTGGGGCCTTTGTGCTGGGCAGAGGTGGGACCCAGAGGGACAGGCGATGCTGCTCTGGAAGAATTTGGCTTTGGCAATTGGTATTGTCTTCTGTGTCTGTGTGTGTGTGTGTGTGTGTGTGTGTGTGTGTGTGTGTGTGTGATTTATTTTTTTAATTTTAGATTCAGGGGGTGCCTGTGCCTGTTTATTACATGAGTATATTGCATACTGGTAAGAATTGGGCTTCTAGTATATCCATTACCCGAATAGTGAACATTATCCCTGATGGGAAATTTTTCAACACCTGCCTCACTCGCACTCTACTCCCTTTTGAAGTCCCCAGCGTCTATTATCTCCATTTTATGTCCGTGTGTTCCCACTGATTAGCTCCCACTTATAAGTGAGAACACATGGTGTTCAGTTCTCTGTTCCTGCATTAATTCACATAGGATAATGGCCTCCAGCAGCATCCATGTTGCTGCAAAAGGTATAACTTCATTCTTTTTTATGGCTGTGTAATATTCCATTGTGTATGTGTACCACATTTTCTTTATCCAGTCAATTGTTGATGGGCACTAAGGCTGGTTCCACAACTTTGTTATTGTGAATAGTGCTGTAATGAATATATTATGTAATAATATATGTAGTGCTGTAATGAATGTAAGTATACATTATAATGATTAATATATACTTGATGAATAATATAATGATTTCTTTTCCTTTGGGTAGATATCCAGTAATGAGATTGCAGGTTAAATGGTAGTTCTGTTATTTCTTTGAGAAATCTCCATACTGTTTTCCGTAGAGGTTGAACTAATTTACATTCCCAACAACAATATATAAGAATTCCCTTTTGTTCACATCCATGCCAACATCTGTAATTTTTTTACTTTTTAGTGATAGCCATTCTGACTGGTGTTGGATGATATCTCATTGAGGCAACTGGTATTTTCAATTTGCATTTCACTTCCCTGCTCCTTGTTCTGCTGTTCCTGATGGACCTCCTTGCTTCTTCAAGTTCACGTCCTCAGCATCCTGGCTGTGCATGCCCAGGCTTGGGTGTGCATGTTGGGGAGCAGCTAGAAGGGCTCCGCTTCCTCTCAGTGACCTTAAGTCCAGTTGCCAAGACCTCCTGGGACTCCACAAATGGGTTGATGATACGAGACATGCTTCCCCCTGCCCCCAAACCTACTGGAGAGGACAATAAATCCCACTTGCTAACTAATTTGCAAGACCGAGCTTGCCATCTGAAGCAGAGGTCAAGGTCTTCAGCACTGATACAGAAAGCTGGAACAGTGAGGCCATGCCCTGCCCAGCCTCTCCTTCCCTCCCCGAACCACTTTCATTTTTACTCACCCCTTGGTTCTGTCAGGTAAGACCAACCACAGACACTGCTCAAGGAGGTCCCAGAAAACCTATGGAACATTCCCCACCATCCTTTGGGTACAATTCACCTTGGAGCCATCTCTCTTTGAGGACTGGGCTTATTTCCCCCAAACATGTTTCCACTCTGTATTCCATCAGCCCTGATCTGTGCAAATGGTTTGCTCATGGCCATCCAAGAAGCACCATCCTTTTTTTAGGGGAAGCACCTGATGCCCGTAGAACCATGTGACTTGTCCACTTGAGCTTCTCACCACTCAGGGTGAGAGGGTGGGGCGGCATTTCAGAAAAACATCAGGAAAGGGAGACTTGGAATCAGAGAATGGCAGTACAGAAAGGAACTAAAACATCACCTTCTCCAATTATTTATGCCACATGTGGGGAAACTGAGGCACAGGGCAAAGAAGAAAGAAACACTTGGGTTTACACATGGTAAACTCCCCTGCGGCCCGTCCCTGCCCCACTGCACAGCCTGGCCTTGCAGTACATTCAGGCATGCAGGTCCGTCCATGCTCCTGACACGCCCAGGGCAGGCCCCACCTGCAGGGGCACTCGCTGTCTCCCTCACAGCTGACCAGGCTCTACCACAGACCCTTGGCTGGGCCTAGATCAGAAACCTGGAGCCAAACAAGCTCCCATCTCTGTAACACATGCAGTTGGGGGGCCTGCAATGCTTCCTCCCCACACCTGGCCCCTAAATTTACTCTTATTTCCATCTCTTACTGTGGTCTTGCATATCCTCTTTCCTAATTCTTCCCCTGTTAATCACCCTCCCACTCCCTGCCACAGAGCCTTCTAGAACCCTGGTTCTATGACGTCATGATGATGATGACGACGACGACAATAGTGGCAATCATTTATTAAGCATTGCCCTGGCCTAAGGCACCACATGGGTCATTTCTTCCAGGCTCCAACTTGCTTCTGCTTTGCCATGTGGTAAGACGCCGTATTATGGAAGCACCATCATTACCGCTATTGGCAGGGGAAGCCTAAAGAGGTGAAGTATCTCCCTCAATCTCACGCAAGAAAGTGAGGATTCGAGCCTGCGAGCTCTTCCACTTCAGCCACCCTCGCCCAGCATTGTCCCAGAATAGTGTCGTCACCACAGGGTGGAGGGACGTGTCTCAGAACTCTAACATCCCCATATCCGCCCCTCGACCACAGCCGCCTTTCCTCCCAGTCTTCAGACACCTGGTTTTCTTCCCAGAGACCTGCAGAACAGTGATGCCAGCCCCTTGCCCCTTGCATCAGTCCCTCCTGCCAGCTCCTCCCTCCCACGCAGCCCAGAACCCACACTGGTTCATAAGAACACACTGGTCTCAGCTGGGCACTCAGTTATCCTACATCTCTTCCTTGTCCTTAAACCTACAGAGATTGCACCCTGCTCACCCCTCCTCCTCCCAGCCACGTGGCTGGGAGCTAATGGTAAGAATCTCGCCACTGTGTAGCACTGCATGTGGGCCCCCATCTCCACTGCACCCTAGGTCCCTCCATCAGGGCTTTCTGCCTCTGTTTTTAGCTTCCTCTTTCATTCCTCCAAGTGCTCTTGTGACCTCATCCTTCCACCTACAAATTTAGCAACATTCATGGCAACAACTTCCTGCCAGAATCACCAACCACTGAAGACCAGCCTTCCCTCCTTGCTCTTCCCTGTTGCCCATGGTCCTCTGTCTCCTCCATTCTGTTCTCCCCATCACCACCAGCTAAATCACTCCTACCATAAACCAACAAACTAACCACCCTTAACAGGATGACCTCCTCCCTCTCACTCAGTCCAGTCATCAGTGACCTTCCCATAGGCAGATCTCAGACACCCACTCCTCAGTCCTTGTGTGGCTGAACATCTCTACTGTGTTCATCACCTCTGAACACTCCTGCCACCTTGAAACCATCTACCCCTTTGGCCTCGGGTTTTCTTCCTTCCTCCATGAACACTGTAGCTCAGTTCCATCCATGGCTTCCTCGTTCTTGACCTGTCCCTGGTTGGTGGTGGTCCCCAGGCTTCCACTGACAACCTGCCCCGTTTTCCCTTGCCATAGCTTTACCTGCCACCCCAGGTGCTAACTCAAGCTCTTCCCAAAGATTTCAGGCTTAGCTCCAAACTGGCTGGATATCTCCAGTTGCCTTCAGCAAAAGAATATGCTCGTGACAAGGGCCCACTGTCTTGCTCTCCAAGGTGATTTGATAGTGTGGTTTCGGATTACAGCCTGGCTTCCTGGGGTGATCCATTACAAGAATAAAGAGTATTGATAAGGCCAATGGGTACATTTCCAGGTCAGGACAGTTGTGTTTCTCCCGGCAAATGAATGGGTAGTTTCCCCAGCACCTGCAGGTGGTGAGAGTTGGTCTCAGCTCTGATAACCCAGGCTCTGCCAAAGGTGTGACCTTGGGTTTTGGGGGATTGAACAGAGTCAGTGATAGTGTGTGGTGGTGTCCATCTGTCCTTGCTCAAAGCCGATCTCTACCTGCACCTGTTCTGAACCCGAGCTCTGGATGAAGAGAGCAGCTGAGTGTTAATGAATGGACAGAGCCAGTCCCCAGCTCTTCTGGGCTCACTATTTGCAGGGGACTTATGGGCATGCTTGAGCCATAGGGTGGTTGCACCCCGGCACACAGGGCAGGATCCCCATCCACATTCACCCCACTAGAAATGAGGCAGCCCTTACAGTGTGCAATGTCACAGAGTGGGGGAGAAGCACCCTCCTCAAGCGGGTTTGATGTTTCTTCAACTCTCAAAACCGCTGCCCATAGTTTACAAGGTCATGAATGGGAAATGACACACAGTGCATGCCTCTCATGGCAGCACTTCCTGGATACTCCATCTGGACCTGAAAATGCAGAAGGAACAGTGGGAGGAAGTCTAACTGGGAAGCCGCTGTTCAGATGCCCACTCTGTCACTCACTTGCTGCGTGACCTTGGGACAGTGACCAGCTCTTCCAAACCTCAGGATGCTTATCTATTGGACATTTACCACAATCCCACCCTGCCTCATCACCGGGTTGACTCAAGGCTCTCCTGTGGTTACCCTCAGAGCTGTCATGAGTGAGCCCAGAGGATGGAAGGAGCCGGCAGGGGTAGTGTCTTCGCAATCCTCATGCTGGCAGTCCCGATGTGGTCCCCTCTGCTGCTCCCCCATCCACAACAGGCTCCTTCTCATCCAACAGGCTTCAGCCCAGGAGTCACCGCCTCAGAATGGACTTCCCACCACTTATTCCAATGCAGCCACCAACTTGAGGCACTTTCTAAATGATGCCTCTGTTCTGTTTTTTGAAAAAAGTCTCAAACTTACCTTCCAGGGAAACTGACCAAACCAAGGAATGCTGACCCTAAGTCCCTCCTGGAGCCGAGATCAGTGAATTCCTACATGGATCAGATGACATGGCCTCTTTTTTGAGCCTCTCTCCAATGCTAGTCTTCTAGTTATCACCAACTAGAGGTTTTTTAATTTGTGTATTACATTGCTTGCTTATTATCTGGTGGTCTGCAAGGTATAGATGTATCTTAGTCACTGAAGTAGAACCTGCCTGGCTCATAGTAGGTCCTCAATAAACATTGACTGAATAGCTAATGAGGGGATGATTGAGTGGACATCCCCTGCCTGAGGCTGGGACACCCAGACTTGATAGATCCTGGTTCCCAGGTCTCAGTGGGTTCTGCCTCTTGTTGCCTCCTTTGCCAGCCACTTCCTCAATGATGGAGAGAGCCAAGGTTCCCCTGCTGGATGCATTTTCCCTGAATTTGGGGAACCCAAGATACTGTCAAGCCTACAGTGAGCTCTGAGCGCTTTCAGGAGAGCCAACCCTTGATACATCCCCCCAGGTACCCCTGTGAGTTTTTCTCCTATAAAAAATGAGAAATCTGTAGCTGGGTGCAGTGGCTCGTGTCTGTAATCCCAGCACTTTGGGAGGCCGAGTTGGGTGGATCACTTAAGGCCACGAGTTCAAGACCAGCCTAGCCAACATGGCAAAACCCCATCTCTACTAAAAATACAAAAATTAACCAGATATGGTGACACATGCCTATAATCCCAGCTACTCAGGAGGCTGAGGCACAAGAATTGCTTGAACCCAGGAGGCAGAGGTTGCAGTGAGCTGAGATCACACCACTGCAGCCACTACACTCCAGCCTGGGTGACAGAACGAAACTCTGTCTCAGAAAAAGAGAGGATCTTCCATTGTAAAAATGACCAGACCTTACCCATGAAAGAAGTTCCTTTTGATGCCTTCTTAGAGCAGTGTACTCAACTACCAAACAAAGCTGGGACTTCTGTCCTTCTGAAGCCACTCCTGTAGAGCAGAGACAGGCACATGTCTCTTCATAAGCCCTTCTTTCTCTGTAGTCTGATTTGATTTTCCCCAAACCGGTGAGGAAACAAGGATCTGGTGTGATATTTGACCTGTGCGATAACTCCTATCCGTGTCTGGTATCATCACTCGCGTCTCCGAACATTTCACAGCAGTGACTGATGCCCAGACCTCCAGCTAGATGGTAGCCCTGACTGTCTGTTCTCTGTGCACCTGGTCAGCCCCTCTCCACTTGGACTGCAGCTTCTTGAGGGACTAAGCTTGCAACACCTCACATCAAATAGACCAACGAGCCACCTTGTTTGGCTGAAATATATGTTCATTCTACAATTTGGCCGTCAGGGGAAGGTAAGAAAGAAGAGAGGTAGAAAAACAGACGAAATGAAAGGGAAAAGACACACACCCAGCAGCAGAGAAAAGACATAGGAAAAAGAAAAAAAAAAAAACTAGTTTAAGGGAGAGGGGAAAATGAATCATATACAGCAGCAAAAGAAGATTAAGGGGAGAAATTCTCTAAGATCTGCTGTCTATAAAGGAGTGACGGACATGAGATGAGGATTATACGGTGCTGCCCACTTGGCATGAAGGGTGCAAAGTCTTAACATCCCCCTGCCACCTGCACCTCCCACTACACCATGCTATGAACTGCAGGAGGCTCCATTCCAGCTCAAACAACCCTGCAAGCTCAAAAGTAGAAAACTTGTCCTCAGATACAACAATAGTTGTCAGAGCAATGTTACCCTGAGTTGTGAAGAAACCCAGCTCTGCATGGAAGAAACCTGGGCTGCCCCAGTCCCTGGCCGAAGGTTTGCCAAGCACCCTCAGAAGACCTGCAATTGTCAGGGGAAGTGAACTTGGTCCCCCGTCCCCCAAATCCCTGCCCGTTCTCATTGCTTCACAGTCCAGTGCAGTCCCCGACCCAGACCCAGGCCTCCCGAGAAGCCGGTGAGGTGAAGTCATTGGAGGGAGCCTCATCCCTGATGGGTGGGAACAGGGCCTGTCTGACTTGCCCACTCATATCACTCAGAAATCTGAGGAGGTGGTGCTTGGGGGGCTGTAGAATGAGGCTCCAAGAAGTCACTGTCATCTCTGTGGGCCACGCCAGAGTTCAAGACTGGATCTTCGCTCTCATGGCCAAGGGATCTCCGGAAGTTCCCCTTTGCCACCAAAAGCCTGCCCTTTTCTGCATGTTTTGAAAGGAGTTTTCCTAAACACAGCCTCCTCCATCAGGAAGTTTGAATGTATAAACAGTGACTCTTATTCAGAAAAGTACCAACAAGCAGTTTTATGTAAAAGTTACATCTCCATTTAAGAAAGAATATAAAATTCCACATTCCACTGTCCCTCGAACTTTATTCCCGTTTATGTAGATCTTAATACAGTTATATAGTCGCGGGGCTAACGTCCCCTCCGGATGGTAATGAGGTCCTCTCGAACCCGTTAGCTGCTATAAAGTATGCAGAAGTTAAATGCACAGATGGAAAAAAATTTGTCTCAATTTTATACTTCTGCAAAATGGTAATTTTGTACTTAAAATGTACAAGATGGATGTTCAGAAATATAGGCTGATAGCCTAAATTATATTTGGTCATAATTTATGTAGTACAGTCCCAAAGAGATACAAAAAGGCAGAGCATAATTTATCTGCTGGAATCAGCGATAGCTTTGCTAAAACTCCCATTTATTCCATCCCCCATAGTTTTAAGCAGCCTTCATCCTCAGGGCTCACTCTATTTAAGTTTTCCATACTGCTGTTTGATCACATATTGTACTCTATAATTTGCCTATCATCTGAAGCAAATTTAGGTCCCAGAAGTTATGATCTCTACATAGCAACCACTTTATTTGGTAAATGCAAAATATTTATAGTAATATAAAAACCAGATGAAAATAAAACTCCTATAATCATTGGAACATACACACTTTATCAC
The DNA here is from genome assembly GCF_028885625.2 of Pongo pygmaeus. NCBI lineage: Eukaryota > Metazoa > Chordata > Mammalia > Primates > Hominidae > Pongo > Pongo pygmaeus. Next base: position 37,197,687 of record NC_072393.2, read on the forward strand.
TGGGGCTTGTAAGACCATTAGAGTAAGACTAGTATGTTGCCTAATACAATTACCTTTGGACGCTCACTCGAATTTGCTGATGCTTGGGAACCGGAGAAACTTTTTCTCCAGCATCCCTTCCATCTTGCCAATGGTGAAAAAAAAAAAAAAAAAAAAAAAAAAAAAAAAACATCTGGGCACGGGCTCCAGAGAGAATTGCCCCAGAGGAAATGAGTTGAAAAGCGAGAGTCAGATGAGTCATCACTGTGCCTCAGATGTGGAAAGGAATTTCCAAGTAAAAACACACTGCTTGGCAACTGCACTGCCCTGAATGGGTTCACCCCTTACTTTCCAGGGAAACTGACCAAGCCAAGGAATGCTGACCCTAAGTCCCTCCTGGAGCCAAGATCAGTGAATTCCTACACGAATCGGATGACGTGGCCTCTTCTTTGAGCCTCTCTCCAATGCTAGTCTTCTCATACCTCTAACTTCTTTGTGTGTGTCTGTGTGTCTGTGCTTCCAAAATTGTTACTTGGAGATGTTCAGGCTGGAACCTACAACATAACAGTCCATCAACAGCTCCTCGCAAAGCAACGAGCTCTTCAAAACAGAGTGGAGAGAGAAAACAGGGAAGGGACAGGCCCCAAACTGAAATGTGCACATGAAAACCCGAGGGAATAACGTTACTATGCATATTCACGTACACTTGCTGAGTGTCTGTTCTCTGCAAGCACTGTCTAGGGCAGAATGCTATTAGGACAGAATGCTGTTCAAATATGTGTTCAGTGACTTCTGCTTATGCGTAGGACCCTGCCCTAGGTTCTCTCTAGTCCTCAGAAAAACCCTGCACAGGAGGGCTTACACATTACCAGTATTAAAAGGAGGAAATTGGCCAAGTTTGGTGGCTCACACCTGTAATCCCAACACTTTGGGAAGCCAAGGCAGGCAGATCACCTGAGGTCAGGAGTCTGAGACCAGCCTGGCCAACATGGTGAAACCCTGTCTCTACTAAAAATACAAAAATTAGCCAGGTGTGGTGGCACGTGCCTGTAATCCCAGCTACTGGGGAAGTTGAGGCAGGGGAATAGCTTGAACCTGGGAGGCTGGGGAGGTTGAGGCAGGGGAATAGCTTGAACCTGGGAGGCTGAGGTTGCAGTGAGCCGAGATCACGCCACTGCACTCCAGCCTGGGCGACAGAGGGAGACTTCCTCTCAAAAAAAAAGGAGGAAACTGAGGACAAGAGAGGTCACCCAAGTCAAGTAAGTGGTAGAGGAGAGAGTGACACCCAGGACTGATACCATTCAACCCAGCAGTATCTGATACCTAACAAGCCCCCTGTTGTACTTTTCTGTATGCCAACACAGAACGCCAAGCTTCCCGAGGTGCCTATGCTGGGATATTGCTTCTCTGTCTTCAGACCTCTCCCTGCCCACTTCAACCCCCTTCCATCCACCCTCAAGGTTGCCTTCAGCTGAGTGAAGATGAAATAAAACCCCAGCTGCATCTCTCTGATAAAAACTTCAACTGAAGCCTCATATATTTTGTAGATACTAAAGATCTCATGGCTCTTTGAAGACGAGTGTTGTATTAATCATTGTGGTTGTTCAGATTATTTCCTCATTTTTAACATTGCTCGAGCCCTCTACCACAGAGCCACCATTTCTGTGTCCAGGGTAGTGAGACCCTAAGAGATACCCTAGATTCCTCTTTATAGCCACTTCCTCCTTCCTTGCAACTTAGCTCCAGCTCCAGCTCCCTAAGTCTAAGGGAATCTCCCCATTTTTAACTTTTTTATCCAAAACATGCTTAAGCAGAAATCAACTGAATGCATATTTGAATAGCATTCTGTTCTAATCCAAATATTATTCTACAAGGTCCATTTTAAAGTCTGTTTTTTCATATATCACACTGGAGGGAGAGAGAGAAAGAATATAACTCAAAATAAATGTGTGAAAAAAAACGAAAGAGATCATAAGGGCAGAGGAAATAGCTTGGTCTAATTTATCTCCTGATTCTATAATTATTTCAAAACCAAATACAGGTTCCTAAAGTATCAGAGTGGAAAGCAGCCCTAATGCACCAGAACTGCTCATTCCACAATTGGGGAAACTGAGGCTCATAAGAGAAGTCTTACGTACACCAGTAAGGAGAACAGCTAGGTCTCTATTTGGGTCTTGCTCGGTACCATGTGGACAATGGGTCTGTTCTCAAAAGGCAGTAACTATTGCAATCAGTTGGGAACTCAAGAATATCTGACATATGAGACCGTCCATGACTTGTCTCCAGTCCTCTTCTAGCCTGTGGGCAGGGAGATGGGTTTCATTTGCCTGTTGTCGGCTCATCAGCACTCCTCCCCATGCAAGGGTAGCAGAAGCAAGATGGTATGTTGACTTTTATCAAGAGCCTGCATGCTGGGCATTTAGTTTGAGCTTTCTCCCTCTACCTTCAGGCAATCCTATGAATGGCTCCAATGTGCAGGTGAGGCTCAGTCAAGGGCAGTTATTTTCCCAAGGACACACACAACAGAGCCCAATAATTGATAATACTACCATAGAGGTTACTTCAGACGAAGGAACTATTAATGTTGCCTTGGGGAGTAGGAAACAACATTCTAGTTGAATCTTCCAGGATGGGATGGTATTTGCATGCAGAGGACAATTTGTGGGCAGAGGTGCTAAGGTCCCAGTAAATATTTAGGATGGTATTTGCGCACAGAGGACAATTTGTGTGCAGAGCTCCTAAGACCCCTGTAAATATTCGCTCCATGTTCACAGTCCAAGGAGGGAGAAAACGAGCAAAGGCCCCGAAGAGAGAGGCTTTAAAACCCCACAGGAAGCTCTTTCCAAGTGTTGCAAAGGGAATGGTTGTTCATCCCCTTCTTAGGAATCATTCAACCTAGCCCTGCCTCCCAGCCACCCTGCAGCCAGGAGCTCTGATGTGTGATATTATATAGAGTTCAGGAATGTGAAAGGCACCACATAAAATCAAATTCTCTTCTATTTTAAGTTGAGTGGTGCACCAGTTGAGCTTTAAAACCTAATTTCTTAAAAGTTTCAAAGGGAAAAAAAATGTTCCTTTGCAATTGGAATCGAGTCCACATAAATTAGCAGGCCAGCTCTACGTATCCCTCTTTCCGAACTTTCCTGGATGGTTCATTTTAATCAAGCGGCCCACATTCTTGACTTTTCATCCTTCACTGCCCAGAATGATGCACTGCAGCTACTGATGACACGCAAATGTTAATTTTACTCAAGTTCAAACATCATCCAAAAAGGGCCTATTTTAAAGACTGCTTTGCAAACACCAGCTGAAAATGAGGATGAACCGAATCAAACACTGCCAAGAAATTCAGAGGAGGGAAAGCTGTGGTCTTACGGAAACTCACAAGTTTTTTTGTCTCTAGATCCTCAACCTCTCCAAGGCCGAGAGTAGAATCCTTGATGTCTAGAGCTGGAAGGGAAATCAGATTTCACCCCAGCCCTGCCCAAGGTCATTCAGTGTGGTAGGGAAGGGACAAGATAATTCAACTCTCCCTCTGGGTAAAAGAGCCTTCCTAAAATGTGAAACCATGTATTTCAAGTCTTTCTGTCATTTGGTAGGTTTCAGGAACAGCAGGATACATCACACACACACACACACACACACACACACACACACACACACACAGGCACACAACAGGCTTATTTTATAACCCTGGCTCACCCCTTAACCAACTACCACTTCCTCTATCCTGTCTCCGCCAGTATAGGATGTCACTATTGCCCAGTGAGGGCACAACAGTGACAGTTGTTCAGAGATGCTTCAACAGGAATTGTGCACTTGAATAAGGAGAAATTAGCCAAGTTCCTATTTCTTCATGGCTGAAATTGTCTGAGATTTGGCATCTGCTTGTTTGCCTTTGCACCCAATGAAGCTGCATGAGAAAAGGACATCATCTGTATGAGTCACTACCGCATGCCCCTGGAGCCTAAAACAGGGCGTTGGTGCCTCGTGAGCACCCAATGAATATTTCTGAACAAAAGAAGAAATGAAATCACTCTGGTCTATTATTTACCAGGATCCTTCAAAGCAGGACTGTACTATGGAAGGTCTCAGCATAGAGGTTAGAGGTCTGAGGGTCCCTAAGATGTTGAGCGCCACCTCACAGCAACATGGCCCTAGAGAATAAATCCATCTGAAAGCTGTGGCCCCAGGGATCTCAATGGCCTTGCCTCTAGAACACCAGCCTCATGTAAACAAGCCATCAGCAGTGACAAGCACCAGTTTCCGTGGCCCATCAGACTAAACTGTTCACAGTGGCAGCCCATCTTCTGAAAGAACAGAAGAGACACTGCAACATCAAGAAAAAAATGACGGCCGCTATTCCCTGAGTGATAACAGCCGCTCTTGAAATGCAGGACATGTTTCATTTGGCTTATAATAATTGTGTACTGTCTTTTAACCCTCAAAGTGTTAAGCATTGTCATATCCTCTGGGGATGAAAAGATCTGGGGTTAACAACTTTCTCTTTTAAAAATTCATAAAGGTGCAAATAAACAGCATTGCATCCAGTGGCTATGCGTTGCAAGAAGCCAAGGGAGAAAGAGGAAAAAAAAAGACGACAACAACAACATTACCCCCCACAGGATACTTGGCAATTAACTGCAGCTATGTCAGCAATTTTTTGAAAAATTTCCTAAACATGGAGAAGACTCATCCTCACCATATGAAAAACAAAGCTACTGCAGTGACTCTCCCATGCATTACAATGTGTGTGTCTTACTTCTTAACCAAGCCGCTAATCACGCAAATTATTGCAACTAATTACATTTGAAGGTCTAATTAATTCTTTCAGTACCACATCATTTAGTACGCATTCACAACACAGCACCTGTTTTGAAAATCCTTGCAGTTAATTTGTTTATAAACAAACACTATTTGCATAAAATGTTTAATGAATGGTTTAACAGTTAGTACAATACTCCAGTTTTGTCTTCGTAGATCTGAGGTCATCAAAGGCCATGATAAATTAATTTTAAACTATACAAATTAATTTAAATAGAATGTGTGAATTTCTCATTAATAAAGAAAACATTTTCAACATGTTAATTAATATCTCTGTAACAGGCTAATTGCTTCCTGCACAACAAGTACATCTTACAAGCAAACCTTAAAGATTTGGGGGGCAAAGGGGTTGGGACTATTTTAAAACTGCAAAACAAAAAGTGCAATTCAGAAAAAACACACACAGCCTGATTATACTGGAGAATTCACCACTTAGGACAGGCAAACCAAGAAAAGAAGCTATTGCCTTATGTTACAAATACAACACATTTTAGTCATCGAGAACGGGACGGTTGAAAAACGTTTCTATCACAGGTGCAGTTATGCTGCAAAGATGGTTAGATGATGTCTGCCTTCTGGTAGAAAGACACAATTAATGAAAATATTAGTTCTGAGAGTGAAGATCTCTCCTTTGAATGTAGGGCATATTAGCTGTGTTTGTAACCCAGTGGTAAATATGGATTTCATTAAACAAATCTGCATCTTCACACCAGTGTCTGAGGCTCAGCCATCATAATTCTCCCTGTGGCAAACCATGGAAAGATACTTCACGTAGAAACTAAAGAGGAACAACATTATAGCCCAACATCAAGCACAGCCCTTGCAAAAGCCGTCACTGAGATATGTTCACCCTTAAGTTTGTTTCTGATTTGCAAGCGTTTTCACATTTGATAAGCACCTGTTATAAATTTACATCCACGCAGGAAGTATTCTTATGCTAGGGAGCTGAGAATTGTAAAGCATGTTTATACTCTTACCCTTGTGTGGTGTTGCCCCTTAATGCACAGGCTGATAAAATGACTAGCTACACAGGACCCAGAGGGATGTGCCACTCCACCTGGTTCCCGCCGCATCTGCCCCCGAGGAGCCACTAGTCCCTTCTTCCTGGAACAGGTTCTGTCAGCACTGATCAACAAGCACTTGGTTTTTGTTTTAAGTTCGTTAATTTGGAGACGACGTGGAGAGACAGGGAGCGAGGGGGAGAGAGAGAGAGAGAGAGTGTGTATGTTCAGGGTGTGGGGGTAGAACGACAGAAAGACAAAGAGAAGCACAAATACAGACTTCCCAACACTTCTCTGGGACCTACCAATGTATTTCCAAGAAAACAATGGAAAAATAGTAGGAGTTCCATCCTGATAGCACCAGGCGAAAAGAAGAATTTGCCCAACCTCTGATTGGACCCAGATTTCCAGGGTGGTGCTGCTACTCATTAGAAAACACTTGGCCACGTGGCCCCTTGGTCCTGATATTTCTTTGGAGGTGTATATAGAATAAGACTATCCCAAGCACCCTGCCCCCAAACTACCCTGGTGAACCCAGTACGGTGTGAAAACCCCTTTGCTTTACTCTTTTGCCAGATAAATGCCAGCCAGCATCCCTGTCTCTGGGGCCCTGGAGAGGCCTTCAACACACCTGGCCTCACTGCCCTGTGGCTTCAACAAAGAGGCCGAGCATCTCCTATAAACCTTGAGGTCCATGGATGACGTAGCAGAATGATGGATTTCAGAAAAGGCAGGTGCTTCCCACTCTTTAAATTTTTTTTTTATTCTTTCCAAGTTTCCCATCAACAGCCCTGCAGTAAAAATTCAGGGCTTCAGAGACAAACATTTCATGAGTACAGACTGTGATGAGGAAAAGCAAGCCATTCCCTCTCTATCAGGATCCAGAGGTAAGCTGCTGCTTTGCTCTTAAAACGCAAAAAAAAAAAAAAAGTGATACCAGTTGGCGCAGGACTCAGGACTACAGGCCATTTCCATGTTGACTTCTTTTTGGAAAAGATACGCAGGACAGCCATGTGAGGAGTTACTCCGGGTTTCGGCCCCGTAGCCAGCTAGGAGAACTGAGGTTCAAGGGGCAGAGGGTGAACTCCCCAGCGGAGACAGAACAGGGCAGGAGGAGGGCAAGAGGCGCGTGGCTGTCAGACAAAATGCTTCCATCCCAGAACAAGCAGAAACAGGCGCACCACTCTGCAATATAAAAGTCAGAAAGCCTTGCAACGTAGATGCAACCCAGGGACTTCCCCCTTGCAGCCAGCAGCCAAGGCAGCTTCTAGGCACTGTGTGGCTGTATTTAAGCCCAACTTGGTCCCTAACTTCTCTCCAAAGCCAGTCAAGTTGCCCCACCCGAAGCATCCAGATGACAGGCTCCTGCCTCCCCTCTTGGACAAAATCATTCCTGGATGTAGAGCCTGGCTTTTTCTCTCTCCCCATTAAAAATCACCAGCGTTTCACAAATAAAGGCGATCACCATGTGAAAAATTATCTTTTAAAATGGAGTTTAATTTGCATATAAGGAACAAGAGATTTATGACAAGCAACATCGTCCAGTACTGCATCTGCCTAGTATCAGTCGTAATTTAGATTGTTTGTGACTGATCTTAAATTCTAAAGCTTGGAGAAGATGAAGTACTCTGTTGCTGTATTATTGTCAGGAGTCTAAGACTTACCAGAGATTTATTAGTAATCTTATCACAAACATGTCTCAAGTTTTTGCTTTTAATATGTGCCAAGCTCCTCTGAGGAATTTTCCTCACTGCAATTATATTCCTCAATGCCTGCATTCTGAAGCTGAGTTGATTTCCTTCCCAAAATAAAGCGACCTATCATTACACCACAGCCGCTCTTGTACATTTTTCCTCTGCTACTTAATAATCAATGTATTCATCATTAAAATCTGAGCCCTGAAGCAATGGTTTTTAGCATATTCTAATGACTAGCGACTTGCAAATTACAATGACCTTTCATGTACATTCTGTAAGCACCTTGTTCTAATGTGTACTGTATTTATAGTTTGCCAATACAAACTAGCCAAAGATTGGATAATTACTGTAATCTATTAGCTCGATTGCTTTCCCTGCTCATTTATAGCATGTGCCACGCAGGCCATTTTCAAAAACTGGCCTATCTTTCATCTCCCGCAAGCTCAGAAAGTAAGGGATACTTCATCTTCACGATATACACACTTACTAATGTCTGAAGAGCAGCCCATCTCAGCTCAAGGAGGTTTCAAAAATAAAGAACCTTCTTTCCTATTAGTGTCATAATGCTATTTGTGACTGACAAAAAACACCGCTCCGAGAGTGTAAACTTTCGTTGAAGAATGTCAAGGCCAGTCCCATTTTCTGCCCATTACTCTGACCTCCAAATAGCATTTAATAAGATCTGCTTTGAAAGAAAAAGATAAAGGCACTTCCCTTAAACAAGAAACAATTTTTTTGGTTATAAATAAATGTTACAAGTGAAGCATTAAACTTTTTCTTTTCTTCTTTTTCTTTTCTTTTTTTTTTTTTTTTTTTAAAGCACACTGCTGTTACGACTCCGGAACCGATAAGGAAGCTATGTGTGGAAGTATGAGCTCGGGTCGCCTTCTGACCCTCTGTGACGGTCTATTTCAGGCAGTTATGGATAGATAACATTACAGACACTGGTAATTAAAACAACACTAATTTTGTCTCTGTGGCCACGCTTTGTTGTTAGAAGCCATCTATCACGGCCTTCAGGCATCACACAATGAGAAGACATTTGTCTACGTACATTGTGCTTGGTCAACGGTTTTACGGATCTCCCCGCGTACCTGGACACCCAGGCACTTTTAAAGACGTACTGCCTTCATTTCTGCCCTATTACTCTGATTCATAAAACATTTTGCATGCTTCATCAAAACACCCTGCAAGCTTTTCACCACATATATTCATGGGGGGGGAAGCAATGTTAATTTCTTTCCCTTTTAGAAAGAAACTGACAACAACAACAACAAAAGAAATTCTCTTTTGGATTGGAAGAGAGAAAGAAAAATTCAAATATGGAAATGTTTGTCTTCCCTGTAAAACAGAGTCCAGCCTAATGAAAAGCATAATATTAAAACACACACACAATGCCAAGCATCTCCTTTAAGGCTACACGTATTTTTGACTATATGTATCGTTAGTTCTTTTCTGTGCATTCATTTGCTTGATTTATGGACACTCAATTTCACTTCACCTTTTATTACAAGATCTACAGTTACTTTAAGAGTAATAGCAAGTCAAATGTTTTTATATTTGGGCAATTAAAAAAAAGAAAAGATCTATTCCGTGGGCCCTTATAAGAAATTAGGGATAGCTGAAATGCAAGATGACTAGTTTAGTTCTGTTGTAATCAACTAAAAAGAAACTGTAATGGTGCATTTCAAGGGATCTTTAACAAGTGACACAAACAAGAGAAGAAGCAGACAGGACCATTTAACTTCAAACTCCACCGAAGAGAGCCGAATTGTAAGCTTCCTACAGCAAGCCCGGCTGGCGGCTATGTGGCAGTCTTCATTTCTCAGCGGAAAAGCCACTCCCTTGAGACTTTCCAGGCACCCCCAACCACATTTTTTATCAAGTGTCTAAAAGGTAGGAGCTGTTAGAATTCTTTTCTCTATTCACAGATGATCACAGCCCTTTTTTCCCCTTTAGCTTGCAGACGCACATGTAGTTTCAAATATTAGCTAGAACTCCAGCCCTCACCAGCCCCTAATTGCTCTCTCAGGGAAGGTATCATAAACGCAGGTATGGCTGACACAGATGTAGCTTCAACTTTATGCAGGCAGGAATGCTACATCAAAGCTATTTGCAAAGTGACATAACTAGTTATTTAAAAGAACATTTTTATTATATTCCTTGGAATTTGCATTCTTCTAGAAACCAAGTGTATTTTTTAACACGGCCTCAGAAATGTTGGGGCAATTGTCCATTCATGATGTCTGCAAAGGAAAGGCATCTAAATATTTTTCAAGCCACTTTAATAAATTTGAGTGCGTCTGTCACCACACGTAACCCGATTATTTAAATAAGTTAATATTATCACATCTCTTTTGCCAGCTGCCGTAAGCAGTCGGCTGCTGTCATTAAGCAAAAAGGCCAAGACAATGTGAGTTTATCTGGTCCTACCTGCATTTCTATTCGTCGTTGGACTGAAACAAATGGGAAAGAAAAACTTACTGACTTTTGGCGAACTACAAAGGTTAACTCTATTCATCATGGAGAAACTGATACTAAGTGCTTTCTGTCTGTCCATATATTTTAAAGATTTAGAAGGAACCTGGTAGTGTTCTTGGGAGACAGAAGACAGAGTGTTCATCTTTGCCATATGCAGAGTGTCTCTTGCAGTTTTCTCTTTACCTCACTGGCACTGCTGAAATCCTTCTTAGACTATAGAGTTTTGGAAACAAGGTTATTTTTCAATGAGTTAAAAAGCCAAAGCTTTTCTTTCTGAGGACCTTTAACTCTTTTAAGGTAAGTGGCAGGGTTTGAAGCTGCTGTTAACCGTTTGAGGAGAAGGAGCTCAACAGCTTGCAATGATAGGAAGAGAATTCTCATCACCCAGGTTGCAATAAAACGTGCCTCTCCCGATACCAGTAAAGCCCACTCCGGAGATTTCCAGAGACTGTTGGAAGGCAGTGGAAGGTAAACCCAGAGGAAACACAAGATAAAGGCAACCAGGTGGCCTGGTTCTTAAATCTTAAAGCAACAGTTCCAAAGTTGAGAGCCCGCATTGCAATCTATTGCACAGCCTGACAGGAGAAGGAACGAGGAAGTTCAGAACCTGGCAATTGGAGTGTTTCCCAGCGCCAGGGTCCCACCGCGCACCGCACCGAACAAGAAATCTTTTTCGCTTTCTATAACTCATTTGCATGAATTTACTTTTTTGCCTTAAGAGGTTGTTGTAATGTGTGTTAAAACACACAGTGCAATTTTATCTCCATAATATCACAAAAGAAATATTATGTTAGTATAAAGTTAAAAAAAAAATGCTGCGAGATCCTGCAGCACGGCGAGCGGCAAAGCGTTGCTCAAAAGCGCCACCCAAAGGCGGGAGGAGTGTAACGGCATTCAGGGAGGGATCGTTTTTGTTAATTTCAGCAATCCGAATGTAAAAAATGACAGCGCCACGCAAGTTGACGGAGGCTTTTGATTGAATTGACTGATTGCCTCAGCTGCACCTGCGGAAAATTGATGACAATGCTGTCTAAACCATTCATTAGGATTTGAAACTTCACGCAGATGAATGCTGGATTCATAAATTTGCTAGACATGTGTTGTAGATAATATGACAAAGCACTGTTTTCAAATGAACATTTCTTTGACCTAATTTTATCAAAATCATGCAAAGGAATGAAAGAACATTTGTACCCGAACTCTTTGGAACAGCTGCAACTGAGGTCTCTTCAACTCTCCCTCTCTCTTTCTCTGTCTCTCTTTACCTTTTTTGTCTTTCAAATAAATTTAAATGATCTATATTGCTTGAAATATATCTTCTAGTTTATTTAAATTATTTTTTAGAATGGAAAACATTTATTTTTACTTATTATGAACAATGTTACTCTCTGCCAGATGAAGGAAAATTATTTTGAGGGTTTTTTTCAAGCTCCAAATTTGCTAAATTGAACACAAGTGGTAAGTAGATTTTTCAAATAATATTAATAACGCGATCTCCACAGACATGTTGGGGGGAACCGTTTCAGTACCAACTGGACATGCATTCTGTGAGAACTGGACTTCTTGCAGGCTTTGAAGGGAAAAGAAATCCCTGTAAAATACTGACGCTTTTGGTCAAAAATGGCGAAACCAGAAAAAAATGACATCTGCGTACATTGTATATAAGATTTCTGACTTGCTCTCGATTTTAATGTATCAAAACACTATCAATATTGAATGAAGCTTTCTCTGTGTGTCCAAGAAAGAAAAACAAGATGTCTGAGAAGGGGAAGGGAGCACCGTTTTCATACCTGGCTTGGCTCAGCTGCACGAGAGAAGAAAAGGCCGTGGCTGAATCCATCTCCAGGAGCAGCTGTCCCCCTGCACCGTTTGAATTGCGAGGAAAGAGTTACAGTTTTAGAAAAGAATACCTGGTATTTAAGAATTCTAATTTCTCACTGTAGAACTAGATCTCACTTCTACAACAAGGACCCTCTGGCTTAGTGCTTGGACTCCCCCCCAAAAAAACAAAATGAATATTTATTAACGTAAGAAGAACCTGGCGCAGGTCAGTCCATGCATCCCAATCTGCCAAAACGCTTCCAAATCTCTTCCCTGGCATTTAAAAGAAATCTATTTTTATACATTCTCATGAATTTGGGTTTTACTACGAGTAAGGTAATTTCTGATTAGGCATCTTGGGTTTTTCTCTCTTTTTTTTTTCTTTTTTCCTAAAGAATCCCTGCAAATACACCCGAGGTGCTTGCGTTAACCCCACACCTGGATGGAGAGAAACTGCAGGTGTGAACGGCAAGGCTAATAGACTTGAGTTTTGCCACACATTTATTATTTTTTTTTTACCATTCTAGCAGTTACTTTGAACTGGAAAACATTATTCCAACAATCCAAACAAGGCTCTTTAAGGCTGCTATGCCCAAGCTGCTACAGATACAAAATTATCAAGTAGACATGTGAAACCTCCTAAATGCAGAACAATCTGGGTTGGCTTCTAATTGCTATGTTTCAATTTCTAATGGGGAAAATGTGTAAAACAAATAACTGGGTATTGGGAGCTCTGAGCAGTAAAAGCAGAACATTCTTGTATTTCAGTAAATCATATAACTCTACAGATGGGTTTGGAGAGCCTGAAGCTCCAGCCACCTTTTAGACTATTTGGACCCAGCGTTTGCTTCGAATTCTGGGCAATACGCTTAAAACAAGTTACCTGTTTGTCTTGGATGGCCTTTGCAATGAGAACCCTAGGCCTGCAAGACCTCTGAGATTCATTGACCTCACCAGCCCACCCACAAAGAAAGATACGTGGATACTCCCTGTATTGCCCAGTCCTGGCTACAATGGCAGGGAGGAGCAGGGAAACAGCCTCCCCGTCAAAGATGTTACAATCTGGTCAATGTATACGGGGGTAGGACACGCGGGATGTCAAATATACATCAATTTCTGGCAACACACAGCAAGAAAACACAGATGCCCAGAGGGACATCAACTCAAGGTTAATTCTTAGCTCTTACAGAACGGGGGGACTTGGGCATAGTTAAGCAGCAAAAGCTTTGGGGGAGGAGGTAGCAGAGAATGTGTAGGGCAGAGATGTGTATATATGTGAGCCTCCAAGGATGCACTAACTGCGCCTGGTTCTTCCTCCCTTGGTTACTACCCTTCCTGCTCTTCTGGTAGGGTTCAGCCAGGCACAGACAAGAGTGGGCAAAGGAGCACCCAGCCTTGCTGTGCTCACCCACGCATATGTCCTGCCTGGCCTGGGCAGTCACCTGAGTTTGTAGCCCTTGGAGATACACTTGTCACCCTCTATTCTGACACCTTTATAGGAACAAGCCTTTAGTCTCAACAATGAGAAAAAAAATAAAATGCCCTTCCTCCAAGAGCTCCAGCTAAGAATCATTTCATTCATCCTAGGCATTCTGGTAATTTCCTTTTTCCAGTTCCTTGTTCTAAGAAACGCTGCATTGTAGGCATATTTAAAGAATCTACCCTTCTCCCACCCTAACCTCCTAGGCCAGAGGGGCTTTTTGTTCCCTTATCCAGTGTATCCCCTCAAAACTCACTCAAAATCTTCTTCTTGTGTGGTCAGAATGGGGATCCTTTTGAGCTTGTTATGAGACAGGCTCTGTCCTCAATGGGGTCTCAAATGCTAAATTAATTTTTATTTCTCTTTAGACACAATGAACAGAAACCAGAGCTTTTCAATACAGATTTCCAGTAAAACCAAACCCAGCCTGGGTCAGATGCACCTTTCCAGCTGTCGACCGGAAGTTCAGCTTCCGGGAACTTCAGCCCCCTTCTCAGAGGAGCAAGGTCCTAGCACCAACAGCACCTGCAGTGGAGCCCAAGTATGGCTGCTTCATGGAGAAGGCAGGTAAAGAGGGGTGTGCACACTGTCTCAGGGTGGCAACTCTTATTGATAACGAAGGCATTGTGGCCTTCTGACAGGTACTGCTGCTCACTGACAGGTACGTGACAGTACCTCCAGCTCAGGTCAGGGTTAGGTCTCAGAGACCCTTAAGAAAATGGTGTTCCAGGACAGGCATGGTGGCTCATGCCTGTAATCCCAGCACTTTGGGAGGCTGAGCGGGCAGATTACTTGAGGTCAGGAGTTCGAGACCAGCCTGGCCGACATGGCAAAACCCCGTCTCTACTAAAAATACAAAAATTAGCTGGGCATGGTGACGGGCGCCTGTAGTCCCAGCTACTCAGGTGGCTGAGGCGGGAGAATCACTTGAACCCAGGAGATGGAGGTTGCAGTGAGCCAAGATCATGCCACTGTACTCCAGCCTGGGTGACAGAGTTAGACTCCAACTCAAAAAACAAAAAGTGGTGTTCCAATCAAACAATCAGTAATTAACACTGTGTTCCAGGGTCAGATGTGGCTGTTGTGTTGGACAGACAACACAGGTAGAGGAGAGAGGAAAGAAAGGAAGAGGTTCAGGCCAGGTATGGTGCCTCATGCCTGTAATCCCAGTGCTTTGGGAGGCCAAGGTGGGAGGATGGCTTGAGGCCAAGAGTTTGAGACCAGCCTGGGCAATATAGTGAGAACCTGTCTCTCCAAAAAATGAAAACAGCACAGCGTGGTGATGCACGCCTGTAGTCCCAGTTACTTGGGAGGCTGAGGCGGGAGGATTGCTTGAGCCCAGGAGGTTGAGGCTGCAGGGAGATTTGATCGTGTGCCACTGTGCTCCAACCTGGATGACAGAGGGAGACCATGTAGACAGAAAGAAAAAAGGAAAGGGAGAGGGAGAGAGGAGAAAAAGAGAGAGAGGGGGAGGAAAGAAAAGGAAAGGAAAGGAAGAGAAGGGAAGGGAGAAAGAAGAAAGAAGAAGAGAAAGAGAGAAAGAGAAAGAGAGGAAAGAAGGAAGGAAGAAAAGAAGGAAGGAGGGAGGGAGGGATGGAGGAAGGAAGGGAAGGGATAGAGGGAGGGAAGGAAGGAAGGAATGAAGGTGGGGAGGGACGGAGGGCACGGTGGCTCACGCCTGTAATCCCAGCACTTTTGGAGGCCGAGGCAGGCAGATCACGAGGACAAGAGATGAAGACCATCCTAGCCAACATGGTGAAACCCCCATCTCTACTAAAAATACAAAAAATTAGCTGGGCATGGTGGTGCGTGCCTGTAGTCCCAGCTACTTGGGAGATTGAATCGCTTGAGCCCAGGAGGTTGAGGCTGCAGGAGACTCGTTTGAACCCAGGAGGTGGAGGTTACAGTGAGCCGCGATCACGCCACTGCACTCCAGACTGGCGACAGAGCGAGGCTCTGTCTCAAAGAGAGAGAGAGAGAGATGAAACGAAAAGAAAAAAAAAAGAGAAGGAAAGAAAGAGGTTCAACAGGCAGAGTATCCTTAAAAAACTCACCCAGCCCCTCCTTCATTTAGATAAGAAAATGGCTGAGAAGTGGCAGAGTCAAAGTTATGATGCAGGCCCATGGGCCCTCTTGGTTCACCTCCTCCAGCCCAGGCTTCTAAAACTACTTCCCATACCTGCTGTATTGCAGCAACCATGCTAATTTAGCAACTTCCAATCCCAGATGCATAGAGAAGATGGAACCAATTCACCATGAATCTATCCATCCAGGCATTTAGACACAAACATGAAAATAACACAGGCCCTGTCCTCAAGAAACTCCTAGTCCAACAGGGGAAGGGGGAGAGTGTCAGTAAACAGGGCCATTGAGCTGTGTCCCAGCAGTGGGGACGGGCTTGCACAGAACCACCCTCACTCCTGCAGCAACTTTCCTCGTGCCAGACAAGAAGAGAGTGAAAGGAGACCCCCACCTTAGCTTTCTTGGTCTGGGGCTCCATCCTGCTGTGCCTAGCAAGAACACAACACACAGACACACACCAATAGCTACACGTATCTTACCACTACTAGGGGAGAAAGAAAAGAAAAAATAAATCACTGGGAACCGCAGCAGGGTGAGAGCCCAGACCTCAGCAAGTCCCAATTTCAGAGGCGACAGCATCTTTAAATGCCACAGGAATGCACTCCTAGCTGAGGCAGGTGTGTGGATTCAATGCTCAACCCCAGCTGTCGCAGAGCGCGAGGAAGCTGCGCAGTAAACCCCTTACACATCAACCTCTGAGGACCGGTTTTTCTGCACCTGGTGGTCCTTCTAGATGTCTAGGAGGATCATGTTCTCAGGAGAGGGTCCTTCAGCATCTATGCTGAAGAACACTGCCCCAGCGGGTCACGTGCAAGATTCCACCTTCGAGCGACATAGCTGACACTCTGCAGCCCGGTTGTCACTTGTAACAAACCTCAGTGGGTCACACAGTGAGGGGAGGCAAGGCTGCATAAGGCAGTGGCTGAACTATTCCAGAAAACAAGGATCACAGTCCCCCGGTGACACCAATGTTGCAGAAACACCTGCCGTGGCAAGTCAGATGTCCACCAGGGCCAGGCAGATAACAAGAAGTAGGGGTCTGCAGAGGCCTCGGGAGGGTCTGCACCATCCAAAGAAATCAATTGTTCTGCACAGTGGTAAGGACCCAGTGTTCCCAGCACTTCCAAACACTTGAATGAAGCCAGAATTCCAGATAATTATGTGAAATCTCCAATTACTAAATATTGGCAACAAATTCATATTTCTTTCAAATAATCTGTGAACCAAGAAAAATACATCTGTGGGTAGATTGGGATCCTAGATAATCTTTGTGTGACCCTAGTAAAAGCCCTCCCTCCAAGGACCCTGGACTCTCACACAAACCATTTAATTCCTCTCCTTCCTCCCAAGCCAAGCATCACACCATTCAACAGATAGGACTAGCAAGCTCAGGCCAAGGTCACAGTGTCCCGAGCAGGGTGGGCTAGGGGACCTTTTGCATGATGTTTTCCCTTGGGCTGCGGGACCAGGTCATCTGGCCAGAGAGCAAAGGCTCTCCTAGTAGAAGTGACCCTCTCAGCTTGTGACATCAAGGGCCCTGCCTCTGGGCAAATCCCCCAAGCATCCGTGCTGCACTGCCCGAGAAGCTGAACCAGCTCTGACACAGCCAGTGGGATGTTCCACAGCCTCCCAGGGCAGAAGGGCTTGCGGGAGATTCGCTTAAACGTGGCTGATTTCCGCTCGCTGGTTCTCTGTGGAAGGTGGAAGAATTACCCCCTGGTCATTAGGGAATCACCCTTTCACAGCAGCAGAGCGTGTGTGACCTGGGTGATTTAAATTTTAGTTTTTGTCAACATGGGCTTTCATCAGATTGTTCTTTTTATATATTTCATACATATTATATATTTATAAATAGCTACTAAATAGACATAGATATAGATATATTTAGGTATGTGCATTTATTTTTATATTTTTTTATCTCATAGTTCCTTGCTAATACATATAGACTGAGTCCAATATGATAGTTAAAATGTCACATTCCTCCAAATGGATTTCCAGATATTGAAATGTGATCACTGAGGCTCAGTGGGAATCCCTTTGCTCTCAAATTCCCCGATTCAATGCCTTCTGATTTCAACAGAAAAGCAAGAGGCTCCAGGCACCCCATTCAGGGGCTGCCACCAAAGCACCCGCAAATCCTTCATGAAAGGGGAGACATTGACACATTCTTTTTTTATTCTCTGGTAGGTATCTGTTTGCGTGCACAACTGTGAGTGCTTGCATCTCGTGTATTCGAAAATCCTGTTTAAGAATGCAGAGGTCCATACAGTGTCATTAAAACAAATGAGTATAACCCTTTGGTCATCTAGGTGAAAGCATTTTGTTGGTTTTTTTTTTTTCAAATTGCTATTGCTATATATAAATGTAACGTATAGCAATAACCGTAGAAAGATACTGTGCCCTTGTGTATGGATAATTAAAATAGGAACATCTCTGGACTAAATTAAAATGTGTAAAAACCAAATCCTTATAGCATCCATGAAATTACAGAAGCTACAAGTGAATCACTAGCCCAGGGACGAAGCATTTCTCTCATTACTTCATGAACCTCTTCCATGATCACAGTTTTACATTTTCACAAATCTACATGGTTCTTTTTATGTCACTAAATATCTCAGCTCACTTTTACTGCCCTCCTTATAGATATGCGAGTTGGTAACAGCATGCAAACAGTCTCCAATCATTTAAGAGAAACCAACACTTTCAGTGCTTTTAATGACACTTATTACTACAAATTATGAACTAAAAAACTGAGCAGGGTATAAGGAGATAAATTACATCTTTAGAACATAAAGGGGGAAAAATGCATATTTTTCAGTATCAGAAAATCAAAACCCACAGGTTCTAATCTATGAATTAAGAAGACCTGAATACCTGAGAACGTGTACACAGATTTTTGCCCTAACCCATGACCTGCTCAACTGTGTAACTCCCCTCAACAGAAAGATCCTGATTTGCCCTTTTCTCCTCTGTACTTTGAACATAAGAGGTGTTATTACCCATAACTTTTTATTTAAAGGAATTGTGCAGCTGGGAAAATGAATGAATTTAATTATCAATGCAGTGTGAAAAAAATCATTAGAGCAAGGGCCTGGAACGCCACATATTAAAAATAAACAAAGGCTATTAAAAAACAGTTCCAAAAAGGAACGTCAGTTTTTCTTCAATTCTTAAAATGTAAATACCAAAAAGAAAACCATATGTAAACATCTATAGTTACAGAAGAAATTACTCTTTAAGAAAATGTTAAATGACTGACTGGATCATTTAACTTTAAATCTATACTTTATGTGGCAGTATAGGAAGGTCATTTGATTGCCATGCATAGAAAAATGAGAATTCTAATATGTTCTCAAAGTTTCACCTTCATAAGACAAAATTTTCATTATGAAATTGTATTTAATGGTGAGCACATAGAACCTCTTCCTCAATTGCATGGGATGACACTTCTGTCAGAGGCGTGTGAACCAGAGCAACTCCATCTTGAATGGGGGCTGGGTAAAATGAGGCTGAGACCCACTGGGCTGCATTCCCAGACTGTTAAGGCATTCTAAGTCACAGGATGAGATAGGAGGTCAACACAAGACACGGGTCATAAAGACCTTGCTGATAAAAACAGATTGCAGTAAAGAAGCCTGCTAAAACCCACCAAAACCAAGATGGCCACGACAGTAACCTCTGGTCGTCCTCACTACTACTCTCCCACCAGCACCATGACAGTTTACAAATGCCATGGTAATGTCAGGAAGTTATCCTCTATGGTCTAAAAAGGGAATATATGAATAATCCACACCTTGTTTAGCATATCATCAAGAAATAACCATAAAAATGGGCAACCAGCAGTGCTTGGGAATGCTCTGTCTATGGAGTAGCCATTCTTTTATTCCTTTACTTTCTTAATAAACTTGCTTTCACTTTACTCGACGGACTGGCCCCGAATTCTTTCTTGCGCGAGATCCAAGAACCCTCTCTTGGAGTCTGGATCGGGACCCCTTTTCTGTAACATCTTTCTGGTGACCGCAGAAGGGACTACAGTAAGGAAACCCCCAACCCAAAGGTTAACTTTGGGTAAGTGTTGGGATCCTGTAACACTTCCATAACCAAAGGAAGCTTGTCTTTACCTTTCTGAAAGACAGTGGAATTATATCTTTTAACTAAATTTTTTAAAACAACTCTAGATTAATATTCCCTCCATGACTGGAGAGTGAAAGCACTGATTTAGCTGAGTATTAGGGAAAAACACTAAGCACAGGTACCCAGGAAAGGCCTTTCTAGTGGGCAAAGACTATGGAGAAACATGTGTTCTAGGCATACAAGAATGCTGAACTGCTTATTTGCGGTTCAGAATTTTCTGCTTGGGACCAAATTTGACCTGTAGCTGCAGACTTCCCATGGGGTATTTACAGCAGGGCCACTTACAAATTGGAATCCGGGGGAGTCCAGGAAAGATGAATGGAGGCTCAGTTATTTCCATCTGAAAGTGAATGGGGCATCTGAAATTGAATGGGGCCCTGGATCCTGTAAACATGAGATCTTAGCCTCTGATAGCCAAGTTTGGAAAATCAATGAAAGCAATAGACTTTCTCCCCTGCCCAAAGCACACACAAAATAATAATAATAATAATGCAATGTTGCTTACACTTTCAAGAGGTTTATGGACCACCTCAAAGCTCATGCATGCACCCATTCCTCTAGCCCCAAGAGAAGAGACAGGATGACAGATCCACCCAGAACAGAGTGTGGCCCTATGGTGGTCTATCTCCAGCTAAACAGAGCAGGAGCAAATCCCACAGCAAAGTAAGGGAAGACAAAATAATTCCACCTGGGAGGAGAAGAGCAGAGGGTCTTTTCTTCCATCAGCTCAAGGAAGCCTACTTTCTGACCCGTAGCCACAAGAGTTAGACGCTGAAGAGAGGAAGAGCATGTGGGAGATGCCCAGTGCAACAGAAATGAGACGCTTTCTGGACAGTGAGTCCAGTCTCCAGCAAGAGGGAGGAGAGCCCAGGAGCTGCCACGTGTCCTCAGCTATAGCCTCTCCCTCTGGTGGACCAGAGCCACATGTTGGTGATGGAAGAGAGAGGTGCAGGCTGAAACCCACATCAAACAATTGTCACTAACCAATATCACGCAGTTGTTTTTACTTTCACCAAAAGCTTTGGTGTATGTGTGGTTCCTGATTTACTTATTTCCAAGTCTCTCCTCTCCCCTGGGTTTCCCAGTGCCTCTCTGGAAGGTCAGTTTCTAAGACAGAGTCCAGCTGGTTCTTCCCAACCTCTCTGGGACTGAATCCCTGCCTGGATCTGCCTTCAGGGATCGCCATCAGAATGGCACACAGCACTTGCCAGTCCCCTCTCTGAGCCTTAGTGGCCCCATCTCTAAAACCAGAACATTGAACAAAAGCATCTGAAGGTGAATGGGGCCCTGGCTCCTGTAAATATATGAGAGCTTAGCCTCTGATGGCCAAGAGCCTTTTGGAAATTCAATGAAAGTGATGGACTTTCTCCTCACCACAAGAAGATAATAATGCAATGTTGCTTACAATGTCAATTTCATGGGCCACTCCAAAACTCATGCATGTACTCCAAGCTAAGAGCCCTGACCTGGCTCAAAACGACCATCCTCACCACCATAAGTTTCAATATGAAGGAAACTGAGCCCCAGAGAAGAGGATAGAGTGTCCCAAAGCCACACAGAAGGAAAATGACCAAACTGGAAAGATAACCCATTTCCTACCTCCCAGGCAACATCATTTTCCTGGGCTCTTCTGCCCTCTGCACTCCTTCATTCTCATCAATGCCTTTCTGATTACCCCAGGTGTTGCCACCTTTTTGGCTCCCCAGGTAGGAATTTGGTATCTGGGCCCCACAGGTCACCCCCACTCCAGAGTTCACCTCCCAGCAATGGCAGGGACTTGGGGAAGGAATGATGAAGGTGGAACATGGGAGCCAGAAGGGGGACTATGGCCAAAATGCCACAGCCATCAGGTAAGCACTGGATGACCCTGGCTGAGAAAGGGGACAATGGAGACAGAAAGGGGCCACCTGTCCCTTCCACGCAGAATAGGTGGCCCTAAGCTGTTGTTTCAAAAAGCACATTTGCTGTCTTCAAAAAAATATATATGTGGAGGAGGAGGAGGAGGAAGAGGAAAAAAAAAAAGATGCTCAGGCTAGATAAATTCAGAATGATTTGAATACATTACTGTAGTTAAGTTTAGTACATAAAGTACTGAGGATGGCTCTGCCGTGCATTTCAATGAAGCCCAAAATAATGAGGCACTAGCTGGGCTGTTGCGGCTTCGTCAGAGCGATTCTGCCCTAATAAGTGGGAAGGAGGTGGCTACGGCTCCCTGCCTATGAATTGTCCTCATGGGATTTGGCCCAGCCTCTGAGGGGAAGGCAAATGGAAGATGAGAGAAGCTGGGCAGTTGGGATGAGAGACTGAACACCTGGAGAGAAGGATGAGCCCACGTGGAGCATTTCCAGGCTTGAACCAGCCAAGGAGTCCTTCAAGGTGCAACCAAAATCTGTCCCCTTAGACCTTCCAGGTCTTCCCAAGGGAGGCTGTGGGGGGACGTGGAGTCCAAATACCAGGAGGGCAGCCTCCAACCTGCTTCTCCCAGCTCTCTTGTCTCCACCTCCTCAGACCCTACACTCCCACCCAGAGAAAATGGAAAGATATAACTTAGAAACCTAGAGGCCAGAGGGCACCAGTGATTCCCTCCAGGATCCATCACAGGGAGGAGGTTAAGGAGAGAATGAAGGGAAGAGTGAGAAGAGAAGGAAACGAGGGAGGGAGAAAGAGCAAGGGAAGAGAGGAAGGAAGAAAGAGACAAAACAAAGTCCCCCATCTGTAGCTGCCTCAGCCCCTGAATGGAGAGAGATGCTGTGTGTGGCTTTCTCCAGCATTTCCGGGGCCTGAAATGGCTAAATCTGCAAGAGCTAAAGGAGGAGAGACTGACTCCATAACCACTACATGAGTCATGTGTTCCAAACAGCCTAGGAGCCAACATCCAGGTTGTGGGGACAGGCAAATGCAGCTGTGGCTCAGAAAAAGAACACTAGAAAACATGATGGCCCTCTGGGAGGACCCTTTGTAGAGCCTGGTCTCTGACTCCATAAGCAGGCATTTGACACTCAGACGCTGGAGCAGAAAGAGCCGTGAAGGCAGCAGACCTGATCCCTAGACAGTGATAAAAGAGGGTTTCCTTTCCCATCAGTCTCCAGCCAGAGAAGCTGGGAGTTCTCTCAGGTGAGCCCAGCAGATGTTACGAGCTTGCAAATAAAGGGTGAAAGTGACTAGCCTCCGTCTAAAGGGAAACCCAAGCCTATGGCCAGCCTCTCACTGAGAAAATATAAATAGTTAAATCCGTAAAATCAGCCTCCTTTTCTGTTCTCTGGATATAACTTGCTCCTGGACGTCTGTGAGTAGTTAGCTGAAAAGCTGTTGGGGTGGACATCTGTTGTTTTTGCCTGCCCAGCCGCTTTTCTCCTTTTACTGGAAATAGCATCCCGATTTTCCTTGAGGAATCACTCCTCCCCCATGCTCGATCCATGTGGTCTTGGGTGGAGCTGAACCCACCCCCAGCTCCAGGGACAGGCAAGTGACCCACACCAGGACAATGAGGGCATCATATCCCACGGGCCACCATGATTGGCTCACGGGTTAGGATAGGAACTAATACGGAACAGCCTGACTCAATAACAGGTCTTTGTGTAAAAAGAGAATCTTTTCACTGAAGTTCCAGAGAAGATAGATGAATGTCTGGTGCTGCTGACAGCCATCTTGCCACCACAAAGAAAGACTCCAATCTGCCTGAAAATGGAGTTAAGGCAGAGAACACCAGAGCTGAAGCCTGCTGACAGCATTCTTGCCCCTGGATCCAGCTATACCTGAAGCTCTACCCCCTGGGATTTTTAGTTACAGGAGCCAAGTTCGTCTGTGGTTTGACAAGCCCATCTGACGTGGGCTTCTTGCAAAAGCCTTGACTAAGATAAACTCACCTATAGGGTCTTTTTTTTTTCTTGAGACCTTTGGAGCCTCTATAAGTAAGTCTATCTTAGTCAAGGCTTGTGGAATCTACCATAAGTTCACAGATGGACTGATAAACATATAAGGTGTCTTTGTCCATTTGTGCTGCTATAATGGTACCCGAGACTGGGTAATTCATGAAAAACAGAAATTTTTTTTCTCACCATTCTGGAGGTTGGGAAGTCCAAGATCAAGCGCCAGCAGGTTCAGTTTTCTGGTGAAGATGCTGTCTGTCTCCAAGATGGTGCCTTGCTGCTGCATCCTCTGGAGGGAGGAACCATGTCCTCATGTGGCAGAAGGTAGAAGGGTGAGCCAGTTGAACACTGCATAAAGCCTTTTTCATAAGGGCCTTAATCGTACTCACTAGAAAGGAGTAGCCGGGCTCAGTGGCTCATGCCTGTAATCTCAGCACTTTCAGAGTCCAAGGTGGGAGGATTGCTTGAGCCCAGGAGTTTGAGACCAGCCTGAGCAACATAGCGAGACCCCATCTCTACAAAAAATTCAAAAATTAGCCTGTTATAGTGATAGGCACCTGTAGTCCCAGCTACTTCGGAGACTGGGGTAGGAGGATCACTTGAGCCTAAGAGTTTGAGGCTACAGTGAGCTATGATCACACCATTGCACTCCAGCCTGGGCAACAGAGAAAGACTCTGTTTCTGAAAACAAAAGAGAGAGAGAGAGTTGCCCTCATGGCGTAATCACCTCTTAAAGGCTCCACCTGTTAGTAATATCACATTGGCCAAAACACCTGAATTTTAGAGGAGACACATTCAAACCATAGCATAATGGCTCCTCTGAAATCACAGGGCTGATGGGAGGCAGAGGAGCCTCCTCTCCCCATACCATGATGCCTAGCAGGTTCCCAGGGTCTCCAAAAAAAGGTATGCACTGGCCCAGTTGCACTTCGGGCGGCACTGTGAGTGAAGGACTCCTTCCCTAGGAATACATCAAGCTGTGAAGTATTCACAGTTTTTAAATTACTCATCAAGAGCTGGATTTTTTTTTCTCCTCTGCTACCTTAGTTACTGATTATTTCCAGATCCATCAGATACACAAACTCTTGTTTTTAAAACGCAATCAGCACACCCACGCACCCATCTATAGATAGTAAAGAATAGGTGCTGAAGCCCCTGGAATGTATTGCTATCATGCAGGATGAAATGGACAGCATTACAAATGTACACTCAGCAGGAAAATACGATTTACCTGGTAATTCAAGCTGGGGATGGATAATCAGTTCATTTCAAATAATGAACCAAGAAAGCACTGCCATTTGGAAAATTGGGGGTCCATGCTTTTCTGTGGGATCTTGGTGTGTCTGTGTCATTCTTATGCAGAACGGTCACCACCTCTTCCAGAGGACACAGGACACTGTCTCCAGTGGGTCAGACGCAGCTGATGGGAGACCACCCAGGCAGACTCCCCAGGCACCAGTTTCTCATCTGGCTCCAGTGGTTTTAGAGCCCACAGAGAGGTCTGTCATTTCTCCAAATGCTGACTTGGTGGAGGGGGCAGATGGTGCACAGTTCTGTCCCTGGTCTCAGGACAGGTTTAAAAGTCCCGTTTGTTGATTTCCTCTCTTGTCCTCTGTGCATTCAGTCCCATCACTGAGCTGCTCATGGCTGGGAGCTACAAGATCCTTGTAGTGGGGGATCCTTCCAATTTATCCTGACATGGCTCCAGAAAATGCTCAGGTGGGTTATGGACAATGCACTCTTAAGACTCCAGACCGGCTACTAAAGTGTAGACCAGGGCAGCAGCAATACAGGAAACATCTCAGGAAAATAAATTCATGCAGAAGCCATTATAGCTGATTTTGACCTATTTTGAAGAAAATTGCACCGTTTCTAGGTGTGGCGTTGATCTGTTGCAGGTGGCCTACACTGTGACTTCTCTTGTAGGCATGGAGATGAACATACTTGGTATCATCCACTCTCCTGCACTGCTGGCTCAGTCACCAGCCTTTTCAGGCACGGAGTCTGCAATCTCTCTCATGGTTTGTGCAATCTCTTGAGTCAGGAGCCACAGACCTCATCCAGGACTTACAGCCTGAGAGACTAAGGAGTCTGATAAATGCACACATTCTGAGTTGTTATGCTGGGCAAAAGCCATGCCCATCCACAAGCCAGACTCTTGGCCTCCACTGGAAGCTTTGGAACTTTATTCCCATGAAACACTGACCTAATCCTTGCACTGAGACTGCTATTTACATTAAAATTGGTCACATAATGAAAAAAAAAAAAGGTAATTCATTAATATGCTAAGAAGTGCTAATTTGAACATTGCCAAAAAGCAATTGCAAATTCCATTTTGCAACTTGCAAATGTGATGCAGTGCAAATTAGGGCTGATGGACCCATCTTCAGACATTCAAATTTCATCTGGGTGTTTCTGAGTTCCCCAAGCCTTGGCGGCCGAGATTGGCTGCAAGACGAGAGGGGGTGATTTCTCCTTCATTGGAGATGAAAGAACGTGCTTCCAGTAGTGGGTGGACAACCATGAGCCCTTCTACACAGACATAAGGTGAGTCCAAGGAAGGCTGTCTCGAGGGGCTTGCTGAAATGACACGAAACAGAAGAATAGGAATGACCCCAAATGCACACAACACATGTCTTCAGAGAGCTGGAGCTGTGCCAGATGGACACCCTGCACCCATTGCAGCCCCCACCCCCAGCCTCAACTCCATCTTCCACTGGGTGGACTTCGAGGCTCTGTTGACCCAAGCTGGGTTGAGAGGTAGCCTGAGGCCCCCTCCTTCAGCAGGAGAAGCCAGTGGGAATCAGAGCCAGCTTTGGCAAGGGTTTGCCATTTTCCTCCCAGAGGTGCTCTAGGGGAAGCTCTCTCCATGGAAAATAAAGCCCCGGGGACTGTGCCAGGCTCAGTTGCCCCTTCCATCTTCCTGCCATCCTCTTCCTGTCTACACAGGCAGTGGAGTAAGAACTTTCATGACTGAGCTTCCAAAGTCAGAAGACACCCAGAAATTGATGTGAGATGAAAAATACACTTGAAAGTCCCTTAGGACAGTGTAGCATCAGAGACCAACATACCTTCCCCTTGGTAAGTGGACGCTGTCAACTTTACCTCCATCTTTGGCTGTCGTTCCTTCTTTCATTGGATTCTAGATGAAGTGGGTGGCCTGCCTTTGGCAACGTGCTGTTTCCTTTTTTTTTTTTAAGTGTGTACCTTTAAACATGTAACAATCCATTACACACAGCAAGATATTCCAGCTCTAAGAGACACCGGCCACAGTCCCTGGTATCCATTGCCAAGGTCTGCCAGCCACAGAGCCAGCACAGGCAACAGGTCCCCCTGGGTCTTCACACCACTCTAAGCTACCTTCCCAGAAGTGAAAGACCAGCACTTCTGCCGGGATCTAACTCCAAGGCAGAAGTGTCTCACTCATGAATAAATCCTCAGGTGCAACTTCCTTCCTTCCTTTCCTTCCTTCCTTCCCCCTTTCTTTCCTTCCTTCCTTGCCTTCCTTCCCTCTTTCCTTCCTTCCTTCCTCCCTTCTTTCCTTCTTTCCTCCCATTTTTCCTTCCTTCCCTCCTTTCTTTCTTCTGCCCTTCTCTTCCTTCCTTCTTTCCTTCCTTCCACCCTTCTCTTCCTTCCTTCATTTCCTCCTTCCTTCCTTATGTCCTTCCTTCCTTCCTCCCTTCTCTTCCTTCCTTCCCTCCTTCCTTCCTTCTTCCCTCTCTCCCTTCCTTCCCTTCTTCCTTCCTTCTTTCCTTCCATCTTTCCTTCCTTCCTTCCTTCCTTTTCTTCCTCCTCAGCTACTTCTCAAAATGGCACAAATGGGTGAAGTAAAGAGATGGAGGAACCTGGCTAATGTAAGGAGAGTCAAGTCCACCCTGGAGCCATAAACAAGGTACAAACATAATCACGTGGATATGCAGTGCCCACGGGGACACTGAAAACGTGGCCCTGAGCCTTCCATGGAGCTAAAGCCAAAAGGAAAACAAAACCCAGTAAGGAGCACCTTGTCAGCAAAACTGAAAAGGCAGCAATCCTGCTTTTCCTGCAGCTGAGGCCTGAGAGAAATTTCTCAGGTGGGTCCCCTCCAAGGTAATGGACAATGTCCTCACCATAGATTCTATGAGGCAGCTCCCTGGCCCGTGCCAGAACCTCACTTAGCCCTCCAAAAGTGTCTGTTTGCTGGGGGATTTTCTACTCAAAGGTGAAAGCGGAAAGCAGGGAAGGCAGGCCCAGCCCCAGGCATCTCCCACCACAGCCTCCCAGACCCCATATGTCTCTTCAGCATTGCTCATGCCACTCTTGGGCCACCCATGGGGCTTTGGCACATGTGTCAAAGCTCATGTGTCCCCTGCTCAGGAAGGCTTTCTGTGACCACTCTGTCCAAAGTGGATCATTTCAGCCGAGCGAGGTGGCTCACGCCTGTAATCCCAGCACTTTAGGAGGCCAAGGAGGGCAGATCATTTGAGGTCAGTTCAAGACCATCCTGGGCAACATGGTGAAACCCTGTCGGTACTAAAAATACAAAAATTAACTGGGCGTGGTGGCCCATGCCAGTAATCCCAGCTACTTGGGAGGCTGAGGCATGAGAATTGCTTGAACCCGGGAAGTGGAGGTTACGGTGAGCTGAGATCACACCACTGCACTCCAGCCTGGGGACAGAGGGAGACTCCGTCTCAAAACAAACAAAAAACAAAGTGGATTGTTTCTTCACATTGCTTATTACAATCTGAAATTACCTGTTTCTTATGGTTCCATATAGAACACAAACTCCACGTGAGCAAGAACTTTGTCTTGCTCAAGCTGAATCCCAAGCTCTAAGAATTTTACCAGGCATGTGACAGATACTTAATAAATATTTGCAGAATAAATGAATTGGCATGACAAGTCCTTTGATAGCATATTCTATATGCCACGCACTTCTAAGCACTTTGAAAATATGAACCTTCATGTAAACTTTAGAGAAGCCCTCGGATATAAGTTCCATCACCAACCCATTTCACAGATGAAGAAACTGAGGCACAGAGAGGCTCAGTAATTTACTGGGATAACACAGCTAGTGAGTGGTAGGACCAGGAAGTCTGGCTACACAGTCAGAGCCCTTGACCTCCACGGCCGATGTTTGATTGGGGCAGGTTGCCCAATGCATGAGGAGCAAAGTTTGAATCTACTTCCCCGCACTCAGAAATCTTCCATACCCATTGCTCCTTTCTCTCTCGTTGCTCCTGAACGCATTGTCTAATTTTGGAGATAAGCAGCCTAAGACATTCAAATTCTCCTTTCTTTAATGTTGTTGATTTTAGCTAAAATGCAAAGTGTAGTGCGGAGGAGCCCAGACGGCATCCACTGGAGAGTCTGGGATTAGTTCATTAATAGGTTCGGCTGCTGCCCATGCGGCAGCATAACATTAGGAGCTAACTGCTTCCGACCACGCACCACTTAGAACCCCACATTTGCAAATCAGCTCAAGACGCATGTCACCATGAGAGATGACAGTGTTAAAGAAATGCATTTTTCATTGATTCTATTAATATTAGTAATACCTGTTATTGAATACGATCGGTGTAGACAATGCAAAAAGTCGTTTTTCTCATTTATTTTCTAAATCAGCCAGTATGCCCCAATACCAGCCTTCCTCTGTGGACAGCTGCTGGCTGTGAGCATTTTATGGAGATGGACATGCCTGGCCTGGTCTGGCCTCTTTTAGCCCTGCCTGTACCCCAACACATGCCCAAGTCCAGAGCAGGAACTATTGGAACCATTTACAGCCCATTAAGAATGCCCAAAACTGAGCACCGTGGCTCACGCCTGTAATCCCAGCACTTTAGAAGGCCGAGGCAGGCAGATGGCTTGAGCCCAGGAGTTTGAGACCAGCCTGGGCAACATGACAAAACCCCATCTCTACAAAAAATACAAAAACATTAGCTGGACATGCACACCTGTAGTCCCAGCTTACCCAGGAGGCTGAGGCAGAAGGCTCACCTGAGCCAGGGAGGTCGAGGCTACAGTGAATCATGATTGTGCCATTGTACCCCATTCTGGGCAACTAGAGGGGAACCCTGTCTCCAAAAAAAAAAATGCCTGAGAACTGAATGGAGATTTCTGGGGAATTAGGTTCCTCTATACCCCAGGGAAGCCTGCAAAGGAGCCCCCTGATCCCTGAGACACATGTTCTGGTGTGATTGTGTTGAATGAAGTCCCAGATGCAGTGCCACTGGCACATTGGCACACGGAGCTCAAAGGAAAGGAGCAGAGGAGCAGGGGAATGAGTCGGACCTGTGTGTCTTGTGCCAGGCCTGCCACTCTGCACACCGGCCCCAGCCTTACAAGTCTCCCTCACTGTGCAGTCCTACTCCGAACGTTTCCACATTTTTTTTGCCTCCTAGTTTCTGCTCCTCCTAAGTTCCTGCCTTCACACGTCATGACCTCCTATGACCCATCCACCTTGTGACAACTTTGCTGCTTTTAGCTTCAAATTCAAATGTGGATTGCCATGCTGAGAGAAAGCAATGCCTAGGAAAATATTCTAAAAAAAAAAGAAAGAAACTACACTGCTCTTTGCTTTACTGCCCCTTTTCCTTTCTCTGCCTCTTGTTCAAAGAGGTATCCAGGAAGTGTGAAGTCTCCCAGGATCCAAGGAGGCTGAGGAAACCAGCATAGTTTTCCCTGAGCAAATTTCAGTTTACCAGGCTTGTAGGAAGTCAGAGCCAAAAAAAGAAATCAACATTTTGGCAAGGCCCCGCCTGGATGAATCTCAAATGAGTCATTTGAGAAGAACGTAATGGGCTGGCCCATTTTACCTACTGGTACAACTACCTGCCCAAGAAGAGAGTAGAAAATGCTGCTGTGGGAAAATTGCCTAATCTGAGCTTGAGTTGATGCAAGAAGCCCAGTTTCATACTGATATGGTTTGGCTGTGTCCTCACCTAAATCTCATCTTGAATTGCAGTTCCCATAATCCCCACATGTCATCGGAGGGACCCGCTGAGAGGTAGTTGAATCATGAGGGCAGTTACCTCCATGCTGTTCTCATGATAGTGAATTCTCATGAGATCGGATGGTTTTATAAGGGGCTTTTCCCCCTTTTGCTCGGCATTTCTCCTTGCTGCTGCCATGTGAAGAAGGACGAGTTTGCTTCCTCTTCTGCCATGATTGTAAGTTTCCTGAGGCCTCTCCAGCCATGCGGAACTGTGAGTCAATTAAACCTCTTCCTTTTATAAATTAACCACTCCAGGCATGTCTTTATTAGCAGCATGAAAATGGACTAATACACAAACCATTTTCTTTTTCACTGTTAAATTACACATTGGGTTTCTGGGTTTATACATCAGTCTCATGATCTTGACTAATGTGAGTCCACACCTAAGAGACAGATCCACTCTCGGAATCAGAATCAAATCTTGTTTCTAGATTTGTGAGGTGGAGAATCAAACTACAAGCTGTGATAAGTTTACCACTAACAAATGTCAACCTGCGGAGGCAGCCACCACCCCCGCCGACCCCACCAACAATCCCTAGTAAGTCCCATTCTTGAGAGGAGAAGACAGGAAAGGGTACACATGCGCCACAACCTAGGACAATGATTCTCAACCATGGCTGCACAGTGGAATCATCTAGTCTCACCACAGAATTTCTTATTTAACTGGTCCGGGGTGCCACTTGGGCACTGGGGTTTTTTGAAGCTCTCCAGATGGCTCTGCTGTGCAGTCAAGCTTGAGAACCACAGACTAGAGCTTGGAAGCACCCAGTCTGAATAAAGACCAAGAGTGGCTGGGCGTGGTGGCTCACACCTATAATCCCAGCACCTTGGGAACCTGAGGCGGGAGATCCCTTGAGCCCAGGAGTTCAAGACCAGCCTGGGCAACACAGTGAGATCCCATCTCAGCAAAAAATTTAAAAATTAGTGAGGCAAGGTGGCATGTGCCTGTAGTCCCAGATATTCAGAAGGCCAAGCACGAGGATCGCTTGAGCCCGAGAGTTCAAGGTTGCAGTGAGCTGTGATTGTGCCATGTCTCTCCAGCCTGGGAGACAGAGGGAGACCCCACCTCTAAAAGAATAAAATACAGTAGAATGATTTATAATCCTTTCAGTATATACCCAGTTATGGGATTGCTGGGTCAAATGGTATTTCTGGTTGTAGATCCTTGAGGAATCACCACACTGTCTTCCACAATAGTTGAACTAATTTACACTCCTATCAACAGTGTGAAAGCATTCCTATTTCTCCACAATGATAGACTGAATAAAGAAAATGTGGCACATATACATCATGAAATACTATGCAGCCATAAAAAAAGAATGAGTTAAAATTAGCTGGGCATGATGGTGGGCACCTGTAATCCCAGCTACTCAGGAGGCTGAGACAGAGAATTGCTTGAACCTGAGATGGGAAGTTTGCAGTGAATGGAGATCATGCCACTGCACTCCAGCCTGGGTGAGAGAGCAAGACTCCATCTAAAAAAAAAAAAAAAAAGAATGAGTTCATGGTCATGTCCTTTGCAGGGACATGGATGAAGCTGGAAACCATCATTCTCAGCGAACTAACACAGGACCAGAAAACCAGACACTGCATGTTCTCACTCATAAGTGGGAGCTGAACAATGAGAACACATGGACACAGGGAGGGGAACACCACACACCGGGGCCTGTCAGGGGTTGGGGGGCAAGGGAAGGGAGAGCATTAGGACAAATGCCTAATGCGTGACTTGCTTAAAACCTAGATAATGAGTTGATAGGTGCAGCAAACCACCATGGCACTTGTATACCCATGTAACAAACTGCACGTTCTGCACATGTATCCCAGAACTTAAAGTAAAAAAATTTTTTTTAAAAAAAGAATGAAATAAAATAAAATATAAAAAACCAGAGGGCAGAGAGTAGGAGCAGCCCGCAGGAGTGCTGAGCAGAAGCCCCTAGAGACAGAGAAGGACTTCCACCAAGGGAATGCCGCTCATCCTTCTCCATCACTCCCTCACTGAGTTCTGCCAGGAGGGCACCTCGCTGTAAGTCAGGCCTCTGTGTCAGCCACCAAGAATAACTGCTTGCCCTCGCTGAAGTTCATAACTGCCTTCGGAAGCCAGTTAGAGCCTATAATTAGAATTCACTGCAACTCCAGCAACACGCAGCCCATCCACCACCCAGGACTCTGGCGGCATCGGCTGTAGCCCGGTGATTTAAAACCACGGTGGACAGATTCGCCACACCTAATGTGCATCTCTTGGTAGGTTGCCCCCTCTGAGGTCCACTGGGAAGGAATTGAATTACGGCCTTAGATACAAGACTGAGAAGTTGCAGGAGGAAGTCGCAATTATGCACAGAACTGGATGGGCAATTTGAGGAGAAGGTGACAAGAGAAGCTAAATCTGCCTCCCTTTTGTCCTTCAAGTCTCCTTCCAGAAACCCGTTCCAGCACCTACCCCGCCAGAGACGCGGTCTGCAATGCTGGAAGCAATGTAAGGGGTGGAGGGGTGGAGGGTTGAGCTTGCATTTGAATCTCTCTTATAATGCCATAATGGAGACAGCATAATTAGTCTTCACTTTCACAAGTAATAAATACACTCAAATTAAAAATACGTTTGTACCACTCATTTTACCCCTGCATATATCATAACATGTAAATACACATTCTGCTTGTCTTTTGCTAATCATTTGCTTTATATTTTCATGTTGGTCAACAGGATAAATAACCGTCTTCCTATGTATCTCAGTATCATTAATATTCTTTAAAATGTGTAGGTTCTCATTTAAGGCTGAATGAGTGCTCTTGCCTATGGCCGTGGAAACAATTGGGAAATTTGTGAATTACATGACTGGTTTGCCTGCAATTCCCAAGCTAAATATTTAAGAAAGCCTTCCTGTCATGAACAACCAAAAGTTTTTGGTAAGCGCAATCATTCAGCGAGAAGAACTATGGAAATAATACCAAATTTGAAATTGGAAGCCTCTGGTTGGAGTCCCAGCTCATGCATAAAACTGTTCTGTGACTTTGGCCATCAGCACCTCCCTAGGGTTTAGCTTCCTCACCAAGCTGGGAATACCCTTACCTCACCTACCTCCCTTTTTAAATTTAACTCTTATTTTAGGTTCAGGGGTACAAGTGCAGGTTTGTTATAAAGGTAAATTTGTGTCATGGAGATTTATTATACAGACTATTCTGTCACCTAGTTTATTAAGCTTAGTACTCATTAGTTATTTTTCCTGATCGTCTCCCTCCTCCCACACTTCACCTTCTAACAGGCCCCAGTGTGCATTGTTCCCCTCTATGTGTCCATGTGTTCTCATCATTTAGCTCCCACTTATAAGTGAGAACATGTGGTATTTGGGTTTCTGTGCATTAGTTTGCTAAGGATAATGGCCTCCAGCTCCATCCATGCCCCTGAAAAGGACACTATCTCATTCTTTTATATGGCTGCATAGTATTCCATGGTGTATATGGACCACATTTTCTTTATCCAGTCTACCATCGATGGGCATTTAGGTTGACTCCTTGTCTTTGCTATTGGAAATAGTGCTGTGATGAACGTATGCATGCATGTGTCTTTATGGTAGAACAATTTATATTCCTTTGCTTATATATCCAGTAATGGGATGGCTGGGTCGAACAGTAATTCTGTTTTTAGGTCTTTGCGGAATTGCCACGCTGTCTCGCACAATGGTTGAACTAATTTACACTCCCACCAACAGTGTATAAGCGTTCCCTTTTCTCTACAGCCTCACCAGCACCTGTTATTTTTTGACTTTTTAGTAATAGCCATTTACCTTACCTGTCTCTTACTAATAGGAGTATTAGTAGATGCCCAACTAGAAAGAGACCACATGAGGCAAGGAAGTGCAGGAAAGAGAATTTATCATGGATGGGGCCAGCGATGGACCAGAGAGCACCCAAATGGCCCAGGGACGACATAGTGTTCCCAGAACCCCATGAGCCGGCCCAGGAACCTCAGAGGAAGGCCTCTGTGACAGGAGCTGAAGCTCTGCCAGATACCTGGCCCCAAAGCACAGAGGGAGCTTGAGACAGCACACTCGCCTTGTTCTCTGATTCCCTTTTGCAGCCTCCCAGTGGGCAAATCTAATTGGCACTGGCCAGCATGGGCAGCCTGCAGGGCCAGCCTCCTGGGGTGGGGCGGGAGTGGCAGGGAAGGCTGGTAAATGGGTGATGGGGGGGTGGGGAATAGAGGCCTGTCCAGAGTAAAAATCTCCATCCCACCTCAGGAATGAAAAACGTGCCCCTTCCCTTCAAGGAGTTTTCAAGGTGCCTTAAAATTCAGCTCCCTTCAGCCAAGGAAGCCCCCGATGCTGAGTGAGAAGGGAAGCGCAGTTTTCATCAAGAGTGTTGATGAATTAACCCCATCTTGAAAAAGTTCAGTACCCAAGAAAGCAAAGTTTTTCACATTAGATTAGAAAATATTGCTTTCCCTTAAAGGTTCTCTAAGTATTCTGCCCCGGGATCTTTCCCAGGGAAGCACCCCCCATACCCCCACCTCATCCCCTGCACCCTGAGGTCAGAGGCTGGCGTGGGCTGGAGGAGAAAATGACCAGCAAGCAGGTGGGCCAGGTAAGAAAGTGTGCATGCCCACAGGAGGTCAGTCACCTGCCACCACAACCATCCTGATTCTCAGCACATACCTGTTGGTTTAGTCTCTGGCAGTCCAGTGTCAATGAAGAACAATGACACTGATGTGGTTTTGCAACACCACAGGCAATCAAGGCATCCCCAAATGCTCATTTCACCCTGCATGTCCTCAGGAGATGCCCCAGTCATGTCCTGAAGTTTCATTTTAGGAGAACATCCTGTTCTGGTACCTCAGTGGACCTCAATGGTTAATCCAGTCCGAGCCTCTGTTTGATAGATAAATAAACTGAGACCTAAAGAAAGGATGTGGCTTGCTTAAGACCACACAGCAAGCAAATGGAAGAGCTCGGGCTTCCCAACTCCTAGGCCAGGGCTCCTTACTTACCCCCCAACTCCCCAGCTGAGCAACTTCCATGAGAAAATGCATGGGGATGATTTAGGGAAGCAGGGAATGCAAGCTCTAAAATTAGACTGCCTGGGTTCAAACTCCTGCTCCACTAGCTCTATGAGTTTGGACAAAATATGTAATCTTTTTAAGCTTCAGTCTCTGCATCTGTAAAATGGATGCAAAAAAAAAGAATCTTATCTTATCTCAGGGAGTCATTAAAAGAATGAGATAGGCCAGGTGCGGTGGCTCATGCCCGTATTTTCAGCACTTTGGGAGGCTGAGGCAGGTGGATCACCTGAGGTCAGGAGTTCAAGACTAGCCTGGCCAACATGATGAAACCCCGTCTCTACTAAAAATACAAAAATTAGCCGGGCATGGTAGCACACGCTTGTATTCCAGCTACTGGGGAGGCTGAGGCAGGAGAATCATTTAAGCCTGGGAGCAGGAGGTTGCAGTGAGCCCAGATCAAGCCACTGCACTCCAGCCTGGGTAACAGAGTGAGACTCCATCTCAAAAAACAAAACAGAACAAAAGAATGAGACAGAGCATGTAAAGTGCTAGGTACAGAGTAAGCAATAAAAAAATGTCTGCTGTTGCCAGTTCACCAGAAGATCACTATTAACGATAATAGCTCTATGTTCTGCATTTTGTCAGCCAGACCTAGCACCCGTTCCTTGCTGGAACTTGGGATCCTACTGGACTAGAGAACTTTGAGTCAGCTAAGAGCAAAGCTCCTTCCATCATTTCATGAGGAATCAAAGCACAGGGCACTACCCATCTACACGGGATGAGGAGACCCATGCCCACCTGCAAAGGCAGGGCAGAGAGAGAAGCATGAAGCAAGAATGGGCTGCCCCAGTTACTTTGCCTGGACTTTGACAAAGCTGGGAATCTGGTATGTTCACATGCTACCAGCCTCCCAGGGGGGCAGAAATGGGGTCATGCTCACTTTAAATACCAAACTATAATGACTCAAGCCCCACCATCTTGATTCTGGAACTCAGCTCTCTCCTCGTCTCCTGCCCTCTGCAAAGCACCCACTCAGCAGCCACCATGTTCTTCCCCTGTCTTCTGGCTCCCTTGGCCCTTGTCTGTTTCCATGGAAACCACCTAGCAAAGCCCTGGACCAAGGAACTGTCTCCAAGCCTCCAGGGGGCACCCCGAACAGGACCTCTGATTGCGCTATAGGACGGGAGACCAGGTCTGGCAGCTCTCTGTCACGAGACCCTTCTTGCTTCTCCTTACCCTTCAACAGCTCTCGTCCCCACCCCTCCTTCCCCACACCCCCAGTGGCCCCCTTCAAGTTCTCTGTTATCCAGCTGCACTTTTGGGTCCATTCCTGCACAGGGCAATCAAACAGGGCCCAGTTGCCTGGAATCGATGAGTCTTTATGGAGTCAGGCACCCCGACATCCACTGAGGCCAGAGCGAGGGAGCCCCCATGAGCTGGAGGACTAGGAATAAAAAAAAATGAAGAAAAATAATAAAATTGCTATTGCTTCTGGATGAAATATCCTGATAGTCACAGGAAAGGAGAGCTTGAAATCATAATCATGATCATCTTTGCTCTTTGCCTGTGTAGACCTGGCCTAAGGCTTTAATGTAAACCCATGGTGATTCTAAAAGCTACATGAATAGTTCATTTCCCAGCAAAACTGCCATACAGGGAGACAAATAATTTAAGTAGGGACAATGCTTCACCAGTATGCACATATTAGAAGTTTAAAATCACAACCCAGGGAAAGCCAGAGAGAGAAAGAAGGAAAAACAAACTTTTTTGTTTCAATTTCTGCTAGTTGGA
The DNA here is from genome assembly GCF_028885625.2 of Pongo pygmaeus. Classification (NCBI taxonomy): domain Eukaryota; kingdom Metazoa; phylum Chordata; class Mammalia; order Primates; family Hominidae; genus Pongo; species Pongo pygmaeus. The sequence goes on from NC_072393.2 coordinate 37,234,812, forward strand.
AAGATCGTTCCATTCTGAAGCTGTCGTGGTCTCCCTGGCAGAGCCTCTTTTCCTTCCAAGAGAAGGAGCTGGGAGGAGGGGCCTGCACACAGATGAAACATAGAGATGGGAGTCCCTCCTTGGAGGGGCAGGGGGGAAATTTAGAGGGAGAGATACCTGGCTATAAATTCACAACTGGAAATTTACAGAGGATATGTCTCTGCTCTAGAAAAGCAACCAAAGGCTTATTGACATGAGATTCATGTAAATGAGGTCTAATTTCTCACCCCGGGTGCTCATCATCACTTTCCTGGAACGTTGGATTTTCTGAGCTTTTCACCCCACATTCCACCCAGAATTAATGTATGGGTTATAGATTATTGATCACTGAGGACCCAGGCCCCAGCCTCTCTTTCAGTGTCAGAATGAGAGATATTGTTCTCCTTCCCAGGCATTTAACCATGAGTCATCATACATTTTCAGACATAGAGCAATTATTTATTGTCATGTTATCCTACCCAAGCTTGTCAGGAATTTAAACTGGAGAATATGTGCACGTGCCATCCTGAGGCAGTATTCTACATACATGAGGAAAGTCAGAAAAATGTTGCTGGTCCAAGAACAAACTCTAAACATTTGGCTTTTGATTCTCTGTCTAATATACAGCAATTTCAATGAGACTAATATCACCATTCTGTGAACCTTCCAGCAGATAGAAGTTCCCACATTATTGTGGTCTGTTTCCGAGGACAAATAAAGTATGCTGCTCTCCAGTGTTCTGTAGAAGCACGCCACGCTATAGACAGAAGTGTTTCAAGTCAACACAATATGAAAAAATTCAAAATAAAATGAAAAGTGTCTGAAAACAAACCAACATAAATATACAGCAGTCCTGTTAATTATGATTATTTATGATCATAAGAACTGGCATCATTACTGTGGTTTCCTTTCCAAAATCTCACAAACTTGTTACTATACAGCAGTTTCGGAGTTCTATAGGCTTAAAAAGGTGGCGTGCTGGAGGCAAAAGTCATTTTTGGCAGGGATGACGTACGTCCCAAATGTGAGGGCTTGCACCCACGCAGGCACGTGTGTGATGCTGGCACACAATAGAGTCAGCTTGGACTTTCCAGGGTCCCCCAACGTTAAACCACTGGCAATGCATTACAGATGTCTCTGATGAGCACCGCCAATCTATTAAACAAAGTGCTCTCATCGCCTCCGAGGGGCCTGAAGAATGATCTAGAAATCCACCCCCTGGAGGGAAACAGCCTATGAAACATCACCGACAACACTGAATATTTCATCAGGGATGACAGGACTTTTCTCTTTGTAGTCTTCCCCGCTTTTCCACTGCCCTGCCTACCACTGTCTCCCCCCGCCCTCCCTGATCTTTTTCTCCACTCACTTGACAAGTAGTCACGGCCACATCACTGCTGTCCCGCTGTCCTTGCACGCTGACCTCTGTACTGTGTGGTGCCCAGTGGTCATGCTGTCCTCGTCTCTCGCCAACCACATCTGACAGGAGACGAGGCACTTGTGGCAGCGGCTCCTGGCACCTGAGACGCCCTGGGACTACACAGGTAAACCAGGGGGGTCCGTGTTGTCTCCGGACTAACAACAGAGGGAAAGACATGACATCTCCAACCAGGAGCCCAGGTCCGAATATTCAAAAGGTTTATCATGTGGGAGATGGGGGTGGCCCTCCCGGCTTTCCAGGATGAGGCCTGCAGAAGTCAGGAGGGATGACGGGAGGAGGAGGGAGGCCCACACCTGGTCCCGGCCCAATCAGGGGAGAAGAAGAATGCGGGTGTAACAGACCAGCGATGTCAACTCCAGGGTGAGGGTGCAGGGGAGTGTCAGCCCCTACCCTCTCCAGGGACCCCTCCCAGGCAGGCTCCAGACCCCTAGACATGTGTAGTCACACAGGCAGCTGAGAGATCGGCTCTTCCTCGGGGACACAGTCGCCACCCAGTCCTGTGGCTCCTTCAGTACCCAAGGAGACGATGAAGGTTGATTAGTCAAAAAAGAAAATAGCTCCTTTAAAAATGACATGGCGGTTTTGAGTTGCTATATTTTCTTACAGCTCCTTTTTGGTGAAGTGTCGGAGTGGAGAAAAAGCATGAAGTATTTTGACTGAAATAAATGCTTTCATGGAAAACAGAGAGCCCTAGAGAGTATTCTAAGACTGGAAGAATGTCATACTATTTTAAGCAGGTGACAGTAATGTCACTGTCTGAGGGGTTAGGGTATTTTTTTTCCCTAGAATTACAAGAGGAAAAAATAAGTTTGCTTTGAATAGAGAAAGTTAAGTAAAGAAACACACTTCCCAGTTGCATGGATAATTCATAGACTGCAGTGACATATTTCCCTGCTCTTGGTCTTTGACAAAACTAACCAGTACTATTAGGCAGAGAATGTTTGCTAGCTCCAAGCAGAAAACTAAATAAAGTACAAACATACTCTTCAAATCACTCTGATTTTTCCAACTTTCATTACACCACCCACATCAACATGGCTGCAATGCAATTGTTCAAAAACCTATCCCAGCTCTCCCTCTGTTTATCATGGACAGAGAAGGTCTGGGGAAAATCCAGACAGCACACTTTATCTAACTTGAGCTTCAAGCTTCTTCCAGGCTACTCGTTATTTTCCTTTTCTTCCTTGATAGTACTGAAGAGTCAATAGAAGGGTAGGTGGCATTGCATGTTACCTCCTAGTACCACCAGCATTAATGGAGATCCTTCCTGTTTCAGTACACAGCACTGAAAGATACAAAAAAAAAAAAAAGAGTCTTGCAGGCCAGACGTGGTGGCTCACATCTGTAATCTCAGCACTTTGGGAGGCCAAGGCAGGCAGATCACTTGAAGTCAGGAGATTGAGACCAGCTTGGCCAACATGATGAAACCCTGTCTCTACTAACAATACAAAACATTAGCTGGGCGTGGTGACACATGCCTGTAATCCCAGCTTCTCGGGAGGCTGAGGCATGAGAATCGCTTGAACCTGGGAGGCAGAGGTTGCAATGAGCCGAGATTGTGCCACTGCACTGCAGCCTGGGTGACAGAGTAAGACTGTCAGAAATCTTGTTAGAAGACTTCACTAGCACCACATCCATTTACTGCCCTCCTCTTCACCCCAGGTTGCTGGCTGCCATTTGGCAGCTGTTTGAGAGTGGCTCTTGGGAGGGTAGGAAGAGTCCTGTGGCAGACTTGTTCTTGGGTTCCATGGTGAGGCCATCATGAAGCCATGCTGAGGCTCCTTCTGGCCCAGGAGCTGGAACAGATGAAGACCCCAGCTCAATAGGTCCCATGGTAGAGTCCCCACCCCCACAGTCACCACCTGTCACCTTCCCATGCGCAGGTACACCATGTGTCATGAAGAGAAAATGTGCTTTTCACTCCCAGCTCAGCAACATGCACCTGGGGCCACGAGAAAGAAGAGAGAGAATGGGGAGGTGACTTCGCTGGACCCCTGGTGCCTCTGAGCTCAGGAGAATATCCAGAAGATAATAGGGACATGTGAAGAGTGGTTCAAAAGCACACCTCTGCCAGCTGAACTGCTGCTGCTGTACAGTTCTTGGGGCCAGACCAACCTTGAATGCCTTTGAGGACAAAGCCATCCCTCCCTAGTTGAGACCCAATAATCAGTCTCCTTGGAAACATCCAGCTCCCTGGCAACTACACCCACTCAAGCCGGCCCAGCTCCTCTTGGGGGATGGAAGAGCCCCTCAGATGGATTTGCATCAAGAGGCTTTGCTCTGAAGCCCCTTATGGGGTTTTGCTAAGCTGGAATCCCGCATGAAGTCACACCGTCACGGGGCCTTCTCCACTGGGGCCTCCACCACACTGAGGCCACTCAAGGTTGGGGACTCTCCAATTACAAAAGTCAGATTTTCCTCTGAAGAAACCTCACATCCCAACAAGTTTGGAAGGAATAAGATAACTGCTTTCATAACCACGCAGTGTCTTTTTTTATTATTTTTTAAAGGGACAGAGTCTCACTCTGTCACTCAGACTGGAGTGCAGTGGTGCAGTCGTAGCTCACTGCAGCCTCCAACTCCTGGGCTCAAAGGATCCTCCTGCCTCAGCTTCCCAAGTAGCCAGGACTACAGGCACAGGCCACCACACGCAGCTAATTCTTTTATTTTTTTTAAGAAGAAAGGAGAGACCCAGTCTTGCTATGCTGCCCAGGCTAGTCTTGAACTCCTGGCCTCAAGCAATCCTCCTGTCTCAGCCTCCCAAGTCTCTGGCATTACAGGTATGAGCCATCATGCCTGGCATCTTGTGTCTGTAAAGCAAGGCCCCAGAATAGTGCACCAGGATGGCACGGGACTTCAGAGCGCTATGTCACCCTGATGCTACAGACCCCTGTTTCCCACCAGCACAGCAGTGGCAGTGAGGCCTGCCACATACACAGGTCATCAGCCCAGAGAAAGGGCACTCCTCAGAGCTGAAATCCAGAGGAGGGTGGCTGTGCTGCGTACCCTGGGTTCTCATGGGGCTCTAGGAAGGCGGAACTGAGGCCAGCAGCATTTACTCCAGAGCAGAGAAGAGTTTCAGATTCACATGAAATAAAACAAATATCTAAATCCAAGCTGAGATTTCAGTGCAGAATCCCTTCTAGGGCTGCAGGAGCCCCCATGCCCACTTTCACCCCACTCCCTTGGCTGTCCAGATGTCCAGGTTGGGTCACCATAAAGGCCAGTTGCCCCAAGGCCCCAGAGAATGTTCTGCTGCTAGGCCAGAGCACCATCCCCAGGACTACTCTCCATGCATGGCCGGCTGCCTAGTTGGGTTTCACCTTGGTTATTTGGTGAATATCTATTTGGAGCATGTTCTTGTTTCAGCAGACACTTCCAATAAGAAGATTGAGCCACGAGGCAGATGTTATAAGCAATGTGAGCTTGTGCTGGAAGAAGAGAGAATCCGCCAGTGTCCTGGGCCCTCCAAGCCCTCTCTGAGGGAAAGATATTTGGACAGAGATGCCAAGGACAAGGAAGAGGCAGTCACTCACCTCTGGGCAAGGTGCAAAAGCCCAAGATTCATGTTCATGTGTTGCAAGCGCAAAAAGAAGATCCTGTGGCTGGAGTAGAGTGAGGAACAGTAAGAATGGTAGGAGCGGAGGGCAGAGAAAGGGGCAAAAACAAGATCACATGAGGCCTTGTAAGCCATGGTCAAGAGGTGATATATTATTTTAAATGAATCCAAAGTAATTGCAACGTTTTGAGCAAGTAAGCGAAATGCTCCTTTGCCAAAAAAAAAAAAAAAAAAAAAAAATCTAGGGCTTCACTAAGGCAAACAAATTGTGAGTGGGAAAGAGTGGATGCAAGACTTTTAGGCAAGGGTGGGGTCAGGGAAGGTGGAGAAGAGAAGACATAAGATGTTTGGAGGTGGAGCCAACAGGATGCATTATTGACTAGGTTGCAGGTACCTGGCAGGAGACAGGGGCTTTCTTGACCACTCATGCAAGGGAAGAGTCCAGGATGCTGCTTCAGCCATCTGTCTGTCCACAATGATAACGGGGCATGAAAAAATGCTCCAACTCAGGGGCATAAAATAATAAGCTTTTATTTAGTACACAAGTCCGAACTTTGCATTTTAGGCTGGGCCCGGCTGGGCGGTTGTTCTGGTTTTGAAAGGGCTCATTCACATGCTGTTGGTGCGTTGACTGTTAGCCGGGATAAGAGGTAAATGGGTCATTTGGCTCCCAGCCTCCATGTGAGGCTGGCCCACGCACATTCTCATGGTGAAGGCCAAGGTGGAAAACTGGACCAGCCCAAGCACAAAGCGTTTTCCATGCCTCTGCTCCTGCTTATTTGTTATCACTCCTTTGGCCAGAGCAAGTCACAGGACAGATCTCAGCATCAGAGTGGGTGGCCCTATAAAGATAAATGGCCGGGGTGAGGACTTAGACCACTCATGCAATCTGTCTACCTGCCACAGAAGGTCTTAGATGTTTGACTTGAATAACGGTAGCTGAAGGTGCCTTTTATTGCCATGGGGCAAATTGGGAGAGGAATGCATTGAAGATGGCAGGAATCAGGGATTCTATTTTGGCTTAGGGACCTGCCGGGCAGCTTTAAGTTCCCTAAAGCACTGAGTGAGGGCTCATGGGAACTGCTCCATGCCTATGGGTAATTCTGCTCTTCTGGTTTTGAACAAAATTCACCAACCTGGAGTTTCAAAGTCTCAAGAAGGCAAAACCTTTTGACGATGATGCCAGTGAGCCTGCATTCAGGTGACAACATGGCAGAGAGCAGTTCTTCCCCAGTCCCAAAGTGACACCAGTCAGCTGAACAGTGATTGACGTTTGTCACTTGCCAAACAGATTCCTTCTGTCTGTCATGTCCCCATCCTGTCTCCACTGCAGAAGGAGCTGGAGCCTCCTTTTACTGAGAGGCTCTCCAATTTTATGCTGATCGTTAACTAAGATATTTCTCTCCAGAGATTTATTACATTAATGAGCTCTGAAATTACTCATAGCAATTAAGTATATTGTTTTTAAACTCTTCAGAAATCATCAAAACACATTGGTTGTTTTTCAGGGAAACATAAATAAAGGGTACAACTTGTCACCCAAATAAATCCTGCAGCCTGCTCTCTTCATGTTGGTTTGGGGAGTTTCTGGCCCCTAGTCTCCAAGGTACATGTGTGACTTCACAACTGAAAGATGTTCCACTAGTGAAACTTGTCCTTTTTCTTTCTTTTGTCTTTCTTTCTTCCTTTTTCTTTCTTTCTTTTGTTCATTTGTTCTCTCTCTCTCTCTCTCTGTTTCTCTCTCTCTCTCTCTCTCTCTCTCAACTTTCCTTCCTTCTTTCATTTTATTGTTTTACTTTTTAGAGACAGGGTTTCAGCTTGGCATGGTGACTCAGATCTATAATCCCAGCACTTTTGGAGACCAAGGCACAAGGATTGCTTGAGCTCAGGAGTTTGAGACCAGACAGAGCAACGTGACAAAACCTTGTCTCTACAAAAAACATGCAAATTAGCCAGGCATGGTGGTATACCTGTAGTCGTAGCTACTGGAAAGGCTGAGATGGTAGGATCACTTGGGCCCAGTAGGCAGAGGCTGCAGTGAGCTGAGATCATGCCACTGCACTCCAGCCTGGGCAACAGAGTGAGACCCTGTCTCAAAAAAAAAAAAAAAAAAAAAAAAACAAGGAGAGAGAGAGAGAGGCGCAGAACTCAGGTCCTTCTAGATATTAATAAAGAGGAAGTTCTTACAGTCTGTTTCATTTAGTTTTCACAATTAGAAGGTGTAAACTCTTATTATTCCCCACCTTACAAATAAGGAAACTGAGACACACAGAGGGTAAGTGATTTGCTCAAGTTACTGTAGGCTTGGAGTTTTGTACCTCTCCAGATTCTCTCTCCATGCGGGGAGGCTGCCCCCAAATGGACTACATTATGGGCTCTGGGTCAGTTTCAGCCAATGAGAGCTGCTGTATCAGATCAGAAGGTAGGAGGAGAGGGAATGGGGGTATTTGTTCTCCCAGATCCCTCCTGGAAGGGATGCTACTTGCTGGTGTTTCTTTCCATTAATCCTTCTCTGTCCTCAGGCTCCAAACTACTCTTTCCCAACATCCATGTCTCGGCCTCTCCCTACCCAAACCCTACCCCTGTGGACTCCTAAACTCCACCTGCTCCTTTGTCAATGGCTCTTTCACTGTTTCATTAAAGCCTTTTTTTTTTTTTTTTAAGACAGAGTCTCAACTCCATCACCCAGCTGGAATGCAGTAGTGTGATCTCGGCTTACTGCAACCTCCACCTTCTGGGTTCAAGTGATTCTCATGCCTCAGGCTTCTGAGCAGCTGGAATTACAGGCACATGCAACCATGCCCCACTAATTTTTGTATTTTTAGTAGAGACGGGTTTCACCATGTTGGCCAGGCTGCTCTCGAACTCCTGAACTCAAGTGATCCACCCGCCTCAGCCTCCCAAAGTGCTGGGATTACAGGCGTGAGCCACCACACCCAGCCCATTAAACCCTCTTTGATTCGCATACTTTGAGCTTTGAACATGCCATCTGCTTGTTTCTAGGCCCCAAACTCCCAAATCTATACTCTAACCACTATTCCATATTCCCTGTGTCCTGCACCCCAGAAAACAAGAAGCTTGACAGACGGAAGGGAAAGAAAATTACTGGTACATTTTTCTTTCACACTTGAAGTTAAAAAAAAAAAAAGACGAGAGCTTCTTACATTCTGAGCCCTTTGGCAGGACTTTGTTCACCTTGGTGGGTGATGGGAAGGACAAAGGAGCCCCGTCAGGAACACCAGCATGGACCCTGGTGGCCCACCAACACCAGGACACCAGCACAGCCCTGGTCATTTAAATACACCAGAGGACAGTCACGGAATCTTCGCTAGGCTCTGCCGTGGGCTGTGCAGTACAGAAAGAGTGCTGACAGTGTGTACAGAGGAGAAAGGAGAGACCCAAAGTCCCAGGGCTGGAGAAAAACTCACCAGCCAGCCCTTCCTGGAACCCCATGTGCAAGGAAACTAGCTTACTTTTCAGCAGGAGCCTTTAAGTTTCAAATTCAAGTGAGTTAGCCCTGGTCACTGCAACCCCAGCACAGCCAGAGGGAACTCGGCTTGGAGGGAGGGAAGCGTCTTCCACTCTCTAGCACACTGCAGACCCCCATTCACAGTATGGGATGAAGACCTCGCTCCGGAGCTCAGGGAGATGGCAGTGTCCTGAGTGAGATCACAGGACAGGAAAAACAAAAAGAATGTGGGTCCAGCTCCCTTTTGCATTGGGAAGTGTCTTTGCTTCCCAACTAGAAACCACAGGCTGCCTGGAGCTCCCCTCCCCATCACTCCCTGGCACCAGCCATACCCACTTCATGGGGATATAAAATGTCTCAGTGGTGTGCACCTTAGTTTTTAGCACCCTTAAGGACACAGATCAAATCCCTTTTCCTCCATGAAGCCAGGCTATGGGAGGCCCCACTGAGCTCCATTTGGACTTGCTAAGTTGTCTCATGCTGCCTCAACCACCCCACAGGAGCCCCTTTAGGCAGGGGGCTGAGCCTTCATAACTCTCACATCTCCCCATCTCACATGGACACATAGGCCACACTCCAGAAACACTTGCTGATGGTTCCAAAAGGCAACTGAAACAGACAAAATTGCAGATTACTGGGGCTGGAAAGGACCTCAGAGACCATCTGGGCCATTCTACAGATGGGAAAACTGATACCCAGCAGGAGAAACTAGACAAAAAACCTAGAAGCAAAGCTAGAAGCTCCTAATCCCAACCCAGGGTTCCTGAGCAATTGCAAGCCCATCCCAGCCTTCTTGCATCTACTTGCATTTCTCATTGCCCCGTTTGGACCCCCAGGAGTAGCCAACCCAAAGAGCATCAATATCAGAGCCTCTCAGAGTGTGAGGAAGGCACTCTGTAAGTATTAGATGCACAGTGGCCCAGGGATTTTTTTTAAGTTTAGTAATAATCAAATAATCAATGTTTGCTGCCACCACCATTTACAAGGATTGTAACCCAGAGCCCTTTGCAAGTCCGGGGCTGTGTGCCATTTGACCTCATTGGTAGGACGGTAACTATAAAAGGTAGTTGTCTTTAAAATGTGTCCATTAAAAATTAAAACCTTCTAGGAGCTTAATGCCAAATGTGCAGATTCCACCTCCTTCCACTCCTTGCCAAGCATTCCAAGCCAATAAAGTGTAATGGTTTTAATATCCTTCTAGATTAACATAGGGTAAGCAACCACATTAAAGTAGCAATGAACAACTCCCTCCCCCATCCCTCCAAAATAAAGAAACTAACGGAAGGGGATGATTGAGGCTTGGTGGGGTGAGTCCTGAGGACATAAATTCTGGTTACTACAGGATGTCTCTGAATCCAGACTTGGGAAGAGCTGTTGGGGTATCTCTTGCCAGGGAGAGAGGGCTGTGAGAATGAGATCTTCATTTGCAGGGTATTGCAAAAGCTGGGGTGGCTTGCTAGTGCCCATTCAGAAAGCACCCACTAAAACCCCAGCACAAATCAATTCATCCTGAACTGAGCTCCTGCAAAGAGCCATTAAAATTTGTCTGTTCATAACGATGGGAACAGTAGAGACTATAAGGACGGGGAGGGAGCGGGGAAGGGCTGAAAAACTACCTATCCAGTATCATGCTCACTACCCTGGTCACAGGTTAATCGTACCCCAAACCTTAGCATCATGCAATATAACCACATCACACACCCGCACCAGTACCCCCTGAACCTAAAATAAAAGTAATGAAACTATTCTAAAATTGATGTTGGTGATAGTTGCAAAATTGTATGAATATAATAAAACCATTGAGTTGTACACCTTGAAAAAACAGAAATTTAGAAGTTAATAAGTAAATAAACAAAAACTTAAAAAAAATTGTCTATGACTAGCATCCAGCACAGCAGGGCCAGGAAGAGGAGCTATCGAGGAAAAGGGGGCCCCACCCATCCTCAGGCTCAGCTCCAGACCCCCACCCAGCCTCCCTGCAGCCACAGAACCCAAGATGCTGAACCTCATCGTCTCCCCCACCGCCAGCTCCAGTCCCATCATACCTCCCACCTCCAAGCAGGTGTATCTTCATTGAAGTGATCTCTTGAAGGAACCAAACAGCTAAACACAAGCAAGACCAAGGATCAAAGTGGGGACCGCTCAAACCCATATGAACAGAACTGGCCACAGTGACATGTCCAAGAAAGCCCTTGTCTAAGAGGAGCTAACAATGGCGCCACAGAGAGGCCACGGCCAGGCTCACGGGCACCATGATACGACAGAAATAAAACTAAATTATACCACTTGTCATCATTAAGAAAAATTTTCGTCTTCGTTCTTCATTTGAAAAGCACTATATTTAATGAATGCATACTGAGTCATGACACGCAAATGACTAAAATACAGGAATTACACTGGGGTCAACTAACGTATTTTAAAACCTTGAAATTAAGGGATTTATTCATGCCTGTCACCAATGTGACTCCCAGTCATTAGGGTCCTCTGCATGGCTGCCTGTGAGCAATGTGGAATGGTGGATATTTCTACAAGGTGTAGCCCAAGCTTCCTTGCAAATTCCATCATGGTCAGGATGAAGAAATCTTGTTCACCTGTTCGCCCACCTTCTGTGAGTCTGTGCTCTCGTTGGGTGTGTATCTAATGAAGGCATTGCTGGTCTTGTGCAAGGTAAGCCCCATTCCAAAGGCATATTTTGCAGATTCATCACTAATGAAAGGTGGAGCTTTGACACCTCCTGTGCTTCCACAATGGGGGCCCATACCAGTTGTGCATCAGGAGAGTGGCTCCTCCTCAACTGCATTCATCTTTAATTTCTCCAGGAAAATTAAGATGCCTCAAAGTCTGAACTCTGCAAAAGTTTGCATGAAAAATGGCAAAGAAAAAATAAAAGATGGCAAGATCAACCAGGAAACTTGAAATGAGGAAGTTTGAACCATCTTCCAAGGTCTTGACACCTTTAGGTTGAAGTGGGTATATTTTTGTTTTTCCACCCTCCAGCTATCAGCTCTTTTCTTGGTAAAGCAGTATTCTGAATTTCCTTTGGTGAAGGCACAGCTTCCATTCTCAAGCATGAAGTTTGAGTAGGGTTGACCTCACATACAACACCAAGGTTGGATGCCGTTGTAAGCCAATCAGTGCATGCCTTCACCCGACCACAGGAATTCATGGCCCAATTCTGGTCAAGTTATTGATGATTGCATATAGATACAAAGATTGCATCTGCCAGAAACACATATATACATGAAAGGAGGACTTAGAGCTATTGAGAGGTGGAGGTGATATTGTGTGGAAGCTGATGATGACACCAACACTAAGAGGGCCCATGGGCACATCTTTTAATCTGCTTGATCAAACCTCACCTGAAGCAGAACTGTGTTGTTTACAAAGACCAAGACAATTTTCTCTTTTTTAATCCAGTGAGAGTTGGGTGGGTTTTATGGTATGCAATGCTTCCAGAATGTGGAAGGTCCTGTCCAGAATCCTATGATCTAGAGCATAGAGAAGATTTCAATCGCCTTACCTCCAATAAACACAAAGATTGCTGGACTCAAAGCAAGTTGCAGTAAACAGAGGCAGTAAACAGTAAAGAGAGGCAGCTGTATCAGTACCAAGACACATGGAGCTCCAAGCTTCCCAAGAGCTAGGGGTCAGGTCACACACAACCTCATTGTTTGTGGCTGACCTCTTTTCTTATTTATCAAATCCCAAACCATCCTAGCCTTTTATACTTGGAAAGTACCCCTGCCTTGAACTGTGCAAGCCTGTCACTGATTAACTTCTCCCTGCTAACTAGGCTCACTAGTATCTCTGGGATTCTGATGGGGACATGCAAGCAAGAAAAATGACCAAAATTCCCCCCACCCAAGTTCTCCATAAAACATGACATTATTCCACCTGAATTTGATCACATACTTTGAGGCCACTGCAGTGTTAAAAGATGAAGCTTAAAGAATGGGAAAAGAGAAAGCTATGATAGAGGAGTCTAATATCTTCAACTGTGGCAAGAAAGAGAGGTTGAAGAAGACTCCATGGTTGTTTCTGTCTTCCCAGCATTCAGATGAGGATACAAACATGAAATTTCAAGCTCTACCAAGGTGGAAAAAGTCTTAAATGTCATCTACTCTGATCTTTAATTTAATGTTTCATTTCCTCTCCCAACCTCTCCTACAAATGTCCACATAGCCTGTGTTGAATACTTCTGGTAATGGGGAACTCACTCCCTACCTCCCTCAGAGACAATACCTTTTTTGATTAGTGTTGAAAGTCTCAAGTTTCCCCTTGTTCTGAGCAAATATCCACATCTCTGAAGCTCCCACCCATTAGGGATGTCCAAAACTCACTGTTCTCTCTTCATCTGGAAGCTCTTCAAATATAGAAAGCCAGAAATCATGGTTCCCTAGGTGTTCCTATGTCAGGATTGAATATTGTCTATTCATTTCTCACATTGCCTTGGTTCAGCGTGTCTAACCCTGTCCCAGGCTGTACTGATCACAATACTATCTAGTGTGGTCTGGTCAGCATGGCAAGATAGAGATCCTTCTCATCACCTCCCTGTTCTTTACACTATACTCCCATTAATACAGCCACAGTTACACTGTGGTTAGACAGACCAAAAGGGATTTAGACCAATGGAATTTCTCCTCCTCATTTTTCAACAAGGGTAAGATATGCTCTGCTTACAAGAAATCCACCTTAAAATTGTAATCGATGCCCCCGCATTTTGGGCTGGTGAGAAAGCACATTGCCTGGTGGTGAGTTAAAAGCATGCCAGTCTCCATGTAGTGGGAGGGGAAAAAAAGTGTTTCAGCTTCAAAGATGAATGTGTAAGTAAAAGTGAAGGCTACCAAATTGAAACTGATCAATGTAGGCCACCCATCGCTAATTGTCACCCAGCTATTTTGCTTCCACCAGTCACGTGGTGGGTGACAGCCACAGACATTGATGGATTCTGACCTAGACTAGAAATCTGGTTTCTAAAAAAGAGAGAAAGGAAAGAGACAAAGATGCAATGAAATTAACGGCCCAGCATGAAGAGAAGGGAGTGGGAAAAAGGCGGTGTCTTTGACAGCTCAAGCTGAGGAGGAAAATTAGAAAAGAAAGCCGACTCCACCGCCATATGTGTTAGAGCTGGCCGGGACAGCTGGAAGAAATATTGCCCAGCCTGAATCCCTGGCCAGGATTGTGATCCATGTCTGCATACGGCTATCAATAACCCTGCATGATTAATGCTAATGATTTATGTTAATTTTGCCATAAGCTTTATTTGTGCCCGGTGTTGAACTTAAGGATGTCAAATCATTCCTTAGGAGGTTGCTAGAGATTTTTAAAAGCAAAGTCTAAAATATAACATCTGACATTCCATATATCACAGCCCCAGCCTCCCCAACATTCTTTGTGAGACGCGGGTCACCATCCCCCATGTAATTGCCTCTCAGTCAGCAAGAAGTCTTTGGGAAAGGCTCCACATTGCAGGAAGGATAGCTCCACAGGGACCTGCAGGTTCCTATATTTTGGAGGGTTGGGGTTGCAAAGTCCATCGCTGACACCCCACCTCTCTCTATGGGCTACCATTTATCCAGGAGGTAAGGAAGTGCAGTGAGCTCCTTGAGTTTCATCTTAGGTGGCTGTGAACCAGTCACTTCACTTAGAGAGCCTCACTTTCCTTTCTGTTACATAATGTGGGGGGGTATGCTCAGCCCACTTGCAGGAAACCTGGGAGGCTCAAACTCTGTAACACCATGGGATGCTTTGTGCTCGTAACACCACCCCATACCCAATGCACTGCATTCTCCAAGACTGCTTTGAGGGCCTGGTTGCATCTCCAGAACCAAAGCATGGGGGCTGGGGGTCCAGAGGAGATCTGAAGATCTGGCCTTTCAGGTCATCACCTGCCCATCTTGTGTCTGTCCAAACATCACTCACTGATCCAGATGACCCCCCTTTGATACCTCCTCTATTCACTCCCAAAAGCCAGTCAACACCCTTCTACGAGGCTGGCCCTCTACAAGGTTCTGACACTGTGGTGTGCAAGAAAGGTGGGGCCAGGCAGCAACTTCAACCTCTCAGATATGCTGAAACTTAAGCCTCAAGGACTAACCCAGTTAGAGAGCATTGTACCCGATGGTGGTGCAGCAGAATGCTTCAGGTGTCTACCCTGCAGAGGACAAAAGGAGGCCAGGTCAGACAGATACAGTAGAAATGGAAAGAGGGTGTCACTAGCTAGCCCAGTGCAGCAGCACTGGATGGGACAGCCATCCAACATTAATGCAGCTCACCTGGGGGTTCAAGCTGAATGCAAGTCAGGGGACCTAGGAGCTCCAACCTAACACCTCTGCTCTGTCTGTCCCTCACTCTTCTCATGAAATCCTGTCGAAGACTGCCACTGTCCTCTGCAACCACAGGATTCCCCCAGCCTCCCCCTTGGCTCCAATAATCAGGATTCCTTCAAAAGCCCACTGAAGACCCAGGGACCAGTAGCTTTTCCACCTGTAAACCACTCACCCTGTTGGCAGCTGCCCTGCCTTCAAAATGAAACCAAGATCCAAGCCAGGACCCAAATAAAAACCCAAGCCACAGGGGAGGTAAAGCTCCTCCTCCTCCTCTTTTTGCCCGCTTCCCTTGCTAAAAAGTCATTATCTATAGCTTAAAAGCAACAATTTCTCTATGGGTTTCTACCAAGAAGGAAATAGTCTATCTGCTTTCTTGGCTTCCTGTGATGGGGCTCCACAAAACCAGTTTGGTCTGGGCTGTATGGCGAACACCTGTCAAAACGTATGGACCATGCCATTTATCAAATAATCTGCTCCAAGAACAGACAGGCACTATCAGCAATCTGGTATTGATCTGTACAGGCCCCTGCTATTGTTCATCCCTGCATCCCAAATGGCAGCAGGAATTAATGAAAGAAACAAAACAATGCATACCAATCACTCAGCCGCACAACTTTGTTTGCTGTTCTCATTAAGTTGGGCAAAGTTTCCCCAGCTAATCCAAAAGCTTGCTTGGGAGGGGTGGGTCCAGAAGGCCAACCCCCTGATTCACCAACAGCCCCTCTGGCTGTCCTAGTTCCTCTTCCTGATCTCCATGGGGCCCTTGTCAGATGCCCCTGCACCTTTGACACCTATGGAAGTGGAGGTGCTAATGGCAGGCAAGGACCCCACCTGGGTCTCTACCAGGGTCCAAGCAGAGACAGCCTTTCTTCTGACAGCCCCTTTGTGGTTGTGTTTAAGCCACCCTTGTGCAGAGCCTTTTTCCACACACAGTCTTGCACTGGGGAGAGATCTGTCCACAAACAACACCTATAAGCCCCCAAGGAGTGTCTAGGCATCGGGGAGAAACAGTGAGTCAAACCAAGCCTTTCCCCTAAAGGCAGGTCCTGCAGAGAGATACACACCAATGCCCAACTGTGGGCCTCCACTAAACAGTGAGCCCTTCCAACACACACACAGTCACTCCTGCCTCACCATCACTGTCCATACCTGAGCAGGCTTCAAGGCTCAGCTTAAGTAGCACCTCCTGAACCCTTCTCCAATCCCTCCAGCCAAAATTGGTATCTCCCCCATCTGAGCACTCACCATGCTTTACCTGGCCTATAAAAAGTAGTACTCCTTATATCTCCTCCATCTATAAGACTTATGAACAGAGGTCCAGGTAAAACAAGCAAAAAGAAGCCTCTGAAGTCAAGGACATAGTTGCAGTCATCATTGCAGCCCTACATAGCATCTAACACTATTAACAATGAGTGGATGGATAAATGAATGGATGCATGGATGACAGATAAATGGATGAATGGATGGGTAGGTGAGTGGGTGAATAAATGGATGGTTAGATGAATGGATGGATGAATGGATGGGTGCATGGATGGATGGATGGATGGATGGATGGATGGATGGATGGATGATAGATAGATAAATGGATGAATGGATGAGTAGGTGAGTGGGTGAGTGAATGGATGGATAGATGAATGGATGGATGAATGAATGGGTAAATGTGTGGATGGGTAGGTGGGTGGATGGATGGATGGATGGATGGATGGATAGGTGGGTTGGTGGGTGGGTGGATGGATAGGTGGGTTGGTGGGTGGGTGGATGGATAGATGGATGGATAGGTGGATGGGTGGATGGATGGATGGATGGATGGATGGATGGATGGATGGATGGATGGATAGATGGATAGATAGGCCAATGAATGGATGGATAGATGATGGATGGATGGATGGATGGATGGATGGATGGATGGATGATGAATGGATGAATCTGAACCACATGGGACAAAAACTCAAGAGTGCACCAGTTCCATAGCAATGAGCTCAGAGTGATGGCATCCTGATGATGGGCAGCACTGGGGATTTCACTTTTCTTCTCAAAGCACAAAAGTATCTCCTCCTCCTTTAGCCATAGTGCCAAAAAGGAGACATTGAGGTCCAGAGAAGATGAAGGATTTGCTTTGGATCATACAGAGCCAGCCTCAACCACAGACATCCTGAAAGTAAAGAAACTTACTCGCTGTCTGGTATAATCAAGAACCCCACCCCATCACTCCTTCAGGACAAATATCTGAACCCCACTTCCAGGAAGTTTTAAGGCCATGGCAGAACAAAACCACCACCACAGACCTGCTAAGTCAGTGAGTGCAGCTGAGCTCACACCACACCTGAGAGACCTGAAGTCCTGTTCTGTTTGGAAGCATGCCTTGGAGGGATGCCTTGGTTGTCCCTGTTGGAGGTTCAGAGGGTCCTGCATGCCACCCATACTGAGACAGTGAGGCCTTTCCTTTTTGGAGGACCCTCCTTGGCTTGAAGGAAGCCTCAGCAGAAAAATTGCCAAGAGTGAAGCTTTCAACTCAGCTCAAGTTTTCAAGAGCGGCCACTCACCCCACATTCAGGAGATGTAGCAGAGAGAGTGGCACTGACCGAAGTCTCACTCAGCTTAGTGGGGCTTCGAGGGGGCCAAGAGATACTTATATTCTGGAAAGGCACAGACCAAAGGGCCAGGCTGGGCCAGCCAGGCCTGTGACATGAATTCTCTGAGGACAGACGCCAAATCTCCACTCATGCAGGGCCCAGGTGTGGGGGTCATTCCCCCTTGCTCCCACCCAGAGTCTCCCTACAGTATCATCTGGACACTGGGTCCTCCCCAAGGGCCACATCACACGTCTGCATTGCCAGGACAGGAGAAGCAGCAGAGGCTTCTGTTTCCAAGTAAAGACGACAAGTGTGGATGAGGAGGGTGGGTAGGCCGGTGGGCAGGGAAGAGAAAGGAAGGAGGAGAAAGTCAGACAGTGACAGGGACACGAATAAAGCTAAAGCCTTGGTTACTGCCCTTAAGGATCTCAGAATACAGTGGAGAAGGAGAACCATTAGATCACAGACTCAAGCAAGGACAAGAAACCAAACCAAAGGTCCTGTAACCAAATGCAGGTTCAGTCACTCACCCACTCACCACTGGCAAAGTCAAATAATAAGGATGAGATGTGGTGGAAAGAAAGTGACTTTACTTCCAAAGCTAGCAGTGGGGAAGCAACCAGGTGCATGCCTAAAGAAAATGCTTCAGCTTTTTGGTTCGAGGGTAAGAACTTTAAAAGCGGATTTTGGTATGTAGGGCATGCAGGAGTGACTGGGGATGCTAGTCTATGTGACTTGTTTTGATGACTGTCTTGAGCTGTTGCCCCATCTGGTGAATGGACTGGCACCATCTCAGGTAGACTGGGTTGCAAACTAACTGCAGCCTTGAAGTAATCTCCAGGAGGGGAGAATTCCACAGTGGCTTGAATTGTTTTAAGATTTAGTCTCCGGAACTTCCAAACAAACACAAAATTAAATAAGGGAATCATCATGCAAGCAGTGCCTGGCAGAAAGGAGAACAAAGGCTATTATCTCATTATTAGAGGCAAGACCAGGAATAGGCAGGAAGGAGAAAGAAAAGAAAATAATGTTTAAAAACAGGACACTCGCCGGGCATGTGGCTCACACCTATAATCCCAGCACTTTGGGAGGCTGAGGCAGGAGGACTGCTTGAGCTCAGGAGTTTGCAGCCAGCCTGGGCAACATAGACTCCATCTCTACAAAAAGAATTTTTAAAAAAATAGCCAGGCATAGTGGCACAGGTCTGTACCCCCTTGCTACTCGGGAGGCAGAGGTGGGAAGATCGCTTGAGCCTAGGAGATTGAGGCCACAGTGAGCTATGATCACACCACTGAACTCCAACTGAAATGACAGAGCAAGACCCTGTCTCAAAAAAAACAAAAGAAAAAAAGCTCACAGTCCCATGCTTAGGAGTGCCTCTTCTTCAGGAATTCTGGGGATGTTCAGAACGTTGGGAGGGATTCCCTAAATCCCTCCTTTCTAAGCTTCCAAATATATCTTGTCCAGAGCTCACCAGTGGGTAGGCCAGGATTTGGGGATAGAACTGTGTCCTCTTGAGTTCCTGCAGGCAAATGCCACAATGATCAAAGGTGGTACCCACCCCCAGTCCAGCCGACCTCAGCAAAGTCCTGTCTTCCGAAGCGGGTCAGTCCTCACCTGCTCTTCCGCCACCATTCAGGTAGAAATACAGGTTGAGTATCCCTTATTCAAAATGCTTGGGACCAGAAGCATTTTGGATTTGGGATTTTTTCAGATTTGAGGATATTTGCAAATATAGGATGAAACACCTTGGGGATAAAACCCAAGCCTAAACACAGAATTAATTTACATTTCATATACACATGAAGGTAATTTTATACATTTTTGTTGTTGTTTTGTTTTTAGAACAAGGTCTAGCTCTGTCACCCAGGCTGGTCTCAAACTTTCAGCCTCAAGTGATCTTTCCACCCTAGCCGCCCAAAGTGCTAGGATTACTGGTGTGAGCCACTGCACCCAGCCTACAACACTTAATAATTTTGTGCATAAAACAAAGTTTTCTTTTGGTTTGTGTTTTGTTTCTTTTTTTGAGACAGAGTCTCGCTCTGTCACCCAGGCTGGAGTGCAGAGGCACGATCTCAGCTTGCCACAACCTCCGCCTCCCAGGTTCAAGTGATTCTCCTGCCTCAGCCTCTCAAGTAGCTGGGATTACAGGCATGCACCACAACACCAGGCTAATTTTTCTACTTTTAGTAGAGAATGGGTTTCACCATATTGGTCAAGCTGGTCTCAAACTCCTGACCTCAGGTGATCTGCTCGCCTCGGCCTCCCAAAGTGCTGGGATTACAGGCGTGAGTGACCGTACCCAGCCATGAAACAAAGTTTTGACTGTGATCTGTCCATGAGGTCAGGTGTGGAATTTTCCTCTCATGGCATCATATTGGGGCACAGAAAGTTTTGGATTTCAGAGCATTTCAGATTTTGAATTTTTGGATTAGGTTTGCTCAACTGTTCAGCATTCCTGAGCAGGCCAGGACTGCTGGGACTCACAAAGGTAGGAATGAAGGATGGGTCCTTTTTCACTGACTCCTGTCCCATTATAGCAAAATCTCCAAAACCCCGAGAATGTGCTGGAGAGCAGGGGTCCCAGAAGGCAGGGAGAGGGCCTCACAAGGAATCCTACCAAATTCAAGAATGCAGAAACGGAAGAGCCTCTGGCGCAAGCCCCAGGCCACTCAGCAATGTCATTCGCTGTTCCGGTTAGTGCCGGAAGCACCAGGGCTCCAGATGTGAAAACCACCCTGCACATCATCCACTCCTGATTGCACTGGGAGCTGATAATGGGAAGTCCAACCCACAGCAATGCTGCTCAGTGCTCCGGAGAAAACCATTAGGCCAGGTCCCCATGATGTTGTCAGCCACTGAGGGTTGACACACACGTAGAACCCGGAGAGCCAATGGGCACAGCCTGGCCACGCAGCCACTTACGTCACCTTTGGAGGCAGAGGCCCTGCCATGCTCTGGGACATGAGCAGCTCAGGACAGAGCACACTAAGCTCAGCACTAAGGCTCACACATTCACCAGGTGACCGCCACTGCCCACACATGCCCCACCCTGCCCTTCCAGTGTCCACACGCACCTCTGGGCACACAGCCAGTCCCACAGAGGCCTGACACCCTGACACTCTCAGCCTCCATCCCAGTGCCCACAGGCCCGCTCATCTAGGCCAACTCCAAGAAAGCTGACAGAACAGCAAAATCCACCTTCGTGGCCCTGGAGTGGTGACACCCAGTGCCTCCCAGATGGCTCAAGAGAGCCCAGGGGCCATTGCACCAGCACGCTGCAGCTGCCTCTCTGTAGGAAGATACCACTTTAGAAATAGGTCATGTGTGCTGCCTGCATCTCCTTGAATCAAATGGGATGGTGGCTTGATGGGTTCTTCTCAGGACCCTGAATGCCAAGGTCTCCATCCTGCCTTCCTTTCCATGACCATATGACATCTTCACCTTGGAAATAAGCTGCCAGCTTGCTCTGCAGGCTTGCTTGGGAAGGGCTGATCTCTTCTTTCTCTCTCTCTCTCTCTCTCTCTCTCTCTGTCTGTCTAATGCTAGCAACTCATCAGTGAACCCCTCCCTAGGAAAGTAGCCATTTCAATCAAATATCTGCAGGTGCAGAGCCTAGGGCATGACGCTGAGCAAGATCTCAGAACATGGTGGGAAGGAGACCCATAAGATCACAGAGTTGAGCAAGGACAAAAAAAAAAACCACAGCCCCAAACCTGGCAGCATCTCTTTGGGAATGTCGAGCGAGATCCCCCAAATGCCTCCATTCTGAGCTTCCAAATGTCTCTTGCTCAGTGCTCACCCAGGCTCTGACCTCCCCTGAAGACCCCAGCAAAGCCTGGATCTGGAACACCACTGTGGGTGGAACGTTTGCAGGGAGCTGTGCTCTGTAGAGGGAAGCACAGGAAAGAACGTTTAGGTAGGACTTGCTCATCCTCCCAGGTGGCACTTTTGTCACAGGAATGGGGGCCACTTCTTGGCAATTAGGATGTTTCATGCTGCTCAGCCCTGAATGCTCCAACACCCATAAGGACCCATTCAATGAAGGCTAGATGAGGGGGCACCTGATATGGTTTGGATATTTGTTCCCTCCAAATCTCATATTGAAAGGTGATCTCCAGTGTTGGAGGTGGGGCCTGGTGGGAGGTGTTTCGGTCATGGGGGTATATTCTTCATGAATCCTTGGTGCCCTCCCCATGGTAATAAGTGTGTTCTCACTATGTTAGCTCACGCAAGAGATAGTTATTAAAAGGAACTTGGCACCTCTTCTTCTCTCTTTCTTGGTACCTCTCTCGCTATCTAACACCCCTGCTCCCTGTGCGCTTTCCGCCATGATTGGAAGTTTCCTGAGGCCTCACCAGAAGCCAAGCCAATGTGGTTGCCATGCTTGTACACCCTGCAGAACTGTGAGCCAAATAAACCTCTTTTCTTTATAAATTACCCTGTCTGAGCTATTGCTGTATAGCAACACAAAATGGACTAACACAGCACTCAAGCAATTTCCACCCCCACATCCCCTCCTCTGAAGCCATGACTGAGGTCACACAGCAAGGCCAGGATGTGGAAGAAGTTAGCCACCAGAAAGTCACTGTCTCTCTGTGGCCTGGCTAGGTTTGACAAATTATTTTTACTTTAATTATCCACCATTTAAAAATCAGAAGGTTTTGCTTTTTAGACTGTGCTACCACTTCTACATAAATAATGGAGGACTAGGCAATTCTGGGTTGCATTCCTACCTGACTAGGTCAGCTGGGGCAGGGCAGCAGTAAGTGGCCCTTTCTAGCCCGTGCCACTGATGGCACTACCTGCCTGGCCCCTACAGGTGTCTGGTTTGCAACTCTGGGGTGAAGCATGACTGAAGACTGAGACATGATGTGGAAGTTTCCAGAGGGCCAGTGGGGTAATAGTTGGCCATAGTAAGCCATGCTTCCTGGTGACCCTAAAATTATGTGAGTTGGAGAGCTTATTCCCCTGTGAAGGATGCTCTCCTGCATGTTACCAGATCACTCACCTGGAAGCCAGGAAAACTTTGCTGACTAGGAGAGCAGAATTTTCAGAGAGGCAAGGCCAGGTCTCTGGGAGTCCCTTGGCAATGGGGCCAGCATCCTGGCTATTCTGGATTTTACTGCAAGTGTCCGCAGCCGGTGCCTGTTTCCAGGAGTCAGGCAGGCTTGCTTTAAATGCAAAGAGGGACCGTGATTGACTGCAGAGATCCAGTAAACAAAGAGGGTTAAAAAAATAAAGCTAGGCTTCCTGTCTGCCCTTTGCACACTAACAGCTGCTGTTTGCTCGGGCTTCCACATGAGTAACACGGGCGCGCTGATTTCTATTATACAGAACATTAATAAGAGGAAGCACTGACCCTTGATTGCTGAGAACCAGGTAAATGACGGGGAGGGAAAGGGGCCGAGAAACGGTAGGCATTTTACACTGCACGACTTGAAGGGGAATGCGTTGACTATAAAGATGACGGGTGTTGTAGCACCGAGGAAAAAAACATAATTTTTCATTGATGTACGGCAGCCAGGCTGGAAGGAACACAAATACTACAGTAGATCCATTAACTGGATGACAAGAAACAGTGTTCACATCCACTCACTAAACTGTATTTGATTCTTTAGTACCAACATGCAGAATGATCCTTACATTATGTTGCCAGGGAAAAACCTTAAAATGCATTTATTTCATAATGTAACTTTCTTGTATTATCATAATAGAGCCATAACAGTTGTTGCAAACACTATGGGGTCTAAAAAAACACCTAAGTACAGTTATTAAAGGGGAAATTTTTTCAAAGGGGGAAATGTGGTGTGTCTACAAAAGTAAGGGGAAGGAGGGGGCTACGGCTCACCTTCCACCTCTCCTTCAGGCCACGGGAGTTCCGGACCCTCAGCACCCGCAGTCACCGCAGGGCAGGGCTGGGGAGGACCTGGGAGAGGGAAGTGGAAGACGTGAAGGTATTCGTGCCCAGTCACTCTGTGAAACGGAAGATTTGCAGAGAGGGATAACAGTCACTGCTGCCATCTAGACTCTGGCTCTTCCTTTCCTACCCTTCACATATCCCTGTACTTCCTCGCCTACTCCCTGTACCCTGGACTGTATGTCCCACCTATATAATGGGGACAAAAATGGCCATTTGGGACAAGGTGTTGTGGCTTACATCTGTAATCCTAGCACTTTGGGAGACCAAGGTGGGAAGATCCCTTGAGGCCAGGAGTTCAAGACCAGCCTGGGCAACACAGCAACATTGTCTTTACAAAAAAAAAAAAAAAATAGCTAGATGTAGTGGTGGCTCATGCCTGCAGTCCCAGCTACTCAGGAGGCTAAGGCAGGAGGATCACTTGAGTCCAGCAGTTTAAGACCAGCCTGGGGAACATAGTGAGACCCTGTCTCTACCAAAAATTTAAAAATAAGTCGGGTATGGTGGTGCATGCCTGTAGTCCCAGCTACTCAGGAGGCTGAGGCAGGAGGATTCCTTGAGCCCAAGAGTTTGAGGATGCAGTGAACTGTGACCGTGCCACTGCACTCCAGCCTGTGTGACAGACACTGCACTCCAGCCTGTGTGACAAGGCCAGACCGTAACTCTTCAAAAAATGTTTAAAATTAGCCAGGTGTTGGGTGATGCAGCCTGTAGTCCTGGCTACTCAGGAGGATAAGAACTACCTGGGATCCCTTGAGCCCAGGAGGGCGAAGCTGCAGTGAACTATGATTGTGCCATTGCATTCGAGCCTAGGTGACAGAGTGAGACCCTGTCTGGGAAAATTAAAAAAAAAAAAAAAATGGCCAGCTCGTGTCATATGCCTAGGCATGTGCTCAGCAGTAAATGGAAGGTTCTAAGGGGCATTCAAATGCACTATTCTGAGGGGCACTGATTTCTATTACATACAACATTAATAAGAGGAAATTGTAAAAAAATAAAACATTAGATGGGTATGTACGCTATTGTAGTCCCTTAAAATGGGACATTCCAATGATGCTCTCCTGGGCCTCACCAGGTCACCTCGAAGCCAGTAAAACTCTGCTTCCTGGCAGAGTAGAATTTCCAGAGAGGTAAGGCCCAGATCTCTGGGAGTCCCTTTGCAATGGGACCAGCATCCTAGTTCCCTGGTCTTAACCAAAAGGGTGTCCTCAGGAGGCAAGAGTAAGTTTCCAGGAGGCAGGTAATTTGTCTTCCCCACTGTGGCCACCAAGCCGACAGCCCACACTCAGTGACTCTACCATAGCCAGGCTCTGAAGGAGCCAGCCCCAGGGTTGGAATCTTGGTTCTGCCACATCCTCCGGCCCCCCAAAATGGTAGTTCTCATTAGTGGTACTACTATAGCCAATACACTCCACTTCTGGCACTGAGCTCTGGTGTGAGGGGTGCCCCCCACCAGGAAGGACCTTGCCTGCTGCCACTGAAGGCAGTGAGGAGAGCTGTGGCAGATACAAAAACAAAGTGTGTGGCAGTAGAAGAGCAAGTGAGGAAGGCTTCCTGGAGAAGGCAGCACTTTGAGACTTGGGGTTTAACAGACACATGAGTGGCAAAGGCATTCTGACAAAATGAGCAGATAGACGGAGATGACGTGTGCAGGTGGCAGGTGGGATCATCTGGGGCAGCCAAAGCCCAGCCCATGCATGGAAGACAGCTGGACCTGAGGCTGCAGAGAGGAGGGGCAGTGTAGGAGGTGTGGAGAGCCTGGTGCTAAGGCCAGCTTGCAGGCTGGCCTCCGTGACTGGCTGGAAATAGTGAGCGGGATAAGAAGGAAGGGACAGGAGTAACCTCTCAACTTATTTTCTTCCTTGGATCCCTGGGTGGTTGGCATCCACATGGGGAAGACGAGCCAATTTGGAGGAGACAATGAGATGATCAGGACAGGTAATAACACGGAGGATGATGGCAATGACAGCACTGCGGACAACATCGGTCTTTCCACTGAATGAGGCGAAATACAAAAAGAGGTCGGGTGCAGTGGCTCATGTCACTAATCCCAGCACTTTGGGACCCTGAGGCAACAGGGTCGCTTGAACCTGGGAGTTTGAGACCAGCCTGGGCAACACAGTGAGACCCCCAACTCTACAAAAAATACAAAAATGTTAGCTGGGCATGGGGGCTTATGCCTGTAGTCCCAGCTATTCAGGAGACTGAGGCAGGAGGATTGCCTGAGCCCGGGAGGTCAAGGCTGCAGTGAGCTATGATCGCACCACTGCAGTCCAGCCTGGGTGACAAAACAAGACCCTGTCTCAGAGAAGAAAAGAAGAAGAAGGAGGAGAAGGAGAGGA
This sequence comes from Pongo pygmaeus, assembly GCF_028885625.2. Taxonomy (NCBI): domain Eukaryota; kingdom Metazoa; phylum Chordata; class Mammalia; order Primates; family Hominidae; genus Pongo; species Pongo pygmaeus. Next base: position 37,260,463 of record NC_072393.2, read on the forward strand.
AGAGGAAGAAGATGAGGAGGAGGAAGAGAAAGAGGAAGGGAGGGAGGAAGGAAAGAAAATCCCTGGTAGCATGAAGTTGTAAATGTGGCAAAACAAAAACCATAAAACCCCAGGTGAAAATTGAATGAACATTTTTATAATCTTGGAATGGGGTGGATTTACAAAATATCCTTTTAAAAGAAAAAAAAGTGTAATTCTTTTTTATAAGGGGTACAAGTGCAGTTTTGCTCCTTGGATATATTTCACAGTGGTGAGGTCTGGCCTTTTAGTGTAGCCATCACCCCAAGAGCGTACATAGTACCCATTAAGTAATTTCTCATCCTTCTCCCCTCTTTCACCCTTCAGAGTCTTCAATGACTACTATGCCACAACTCTATGTCCATGTGTCTAAAATATCATTCTAAAGTCACACCTGCTGCCCGAACCATCACCATGACCTGCCCCTCCCTTGGGCTAAAAACAGCTTTGTCGTTAAGACTCCTTTATTAAGATGCCAATTCTCCCTGGGAGGTTGGTATCACCTGCGGAAGTGGCTTATGGGCTTTCTTTCCAACCCTACAATGCACAGGATAAGCGACGGGGCTTGGCAGAAGACATCTTGGTTTGGAAGTGAGGATGAGAGCTGGGGAGAAGACATGACCCTTGGAACCCCAAGGAGGGAGGGCAGCTCCCAAGATTTCTGTGTTGCAGGAGGGGGATTTCTCTGCCACCCCCTCCCCACGAGGAACCCAGTCCTGTGCCCTGAGTTGTAGATGATAAAAAGATCATTACGAGTCGATGTACTACATGAATAGGTTCAGTGTCTAGGGGTGAAGGGAAGGCCCAGACTTAAACTCTTCTGACCAAGTTAGTCTAGGAATCAAACATGTCCTAGCCGAGAGAGTCCCGTGGGATCCAAAGGACTCTGAAATCCCTCCACCAGCCAGATTCCCTCTTTCATGAGACTTCATAGAAGTTGCCTGTTGATACTACTTCACATTTTAACACCAGATCACCTAGCTGGGTACAAAAGGGAGTCAGTAGAACCCAGAGAATGCAGGTAAAGTAGCCGTTTTCTGCTTTACTGCTGTGGTTCAGCTCTTAGGCTTTGACAAAGGTGATGGCTTCTGGGGCTGGGTGCAGTGTCTCACGCCTGCAATCCCAGCACTTTGGGAGGCTGAGGTGGGCTAATCACTCGACGTCAGGAGTTCGAGACCAATCTGACCAACATGGTGAAACCCCATCTCTACTAAAACTACAAAAATTAGCTGGGCATGGTGGCTCATGCCTGTAATCCCAGCACTTTGGGAGGTTGAGGAGGGCAGTTCACTTGAGATCAGAAGTTCAAGAGCAGTCTGACCAATATGGCAAAACGCTGTCTCTACTAAAAATACAAAAATTAGCTGGGCTTGGTGGTGGGTGCCTGTAATCCTAGCCTCTCTGGAGGCTGAGGCAGGAGAATCACTTGAACCCAGGAGGCAGAGGTTGCAGTGAGCCAAGATCATGCCACTGCACTCCAGCCTGGGTAACAGAGCGAGACTCCATCCCCCTCAAATAAAAGAAAGGTGAGGGCTTCTAAGGCCAGACTTCAGCCCCAAATCTCTACTGGCTGCCTCTTGGGCTATACAGAAACCTAATCTCCAATAGGCATTCCTTGAAGCAAAAAATACCCTATTCCTTACTTTTTTATTTCATTTTAAGGGGCTTTTTTTGGTTTTAATTTTCCGATGAACATGGTTTGCACTAATACGATAATTGCACTGAATATATATATATGTATATATATATGTGTATATATACATATATATACACACACATATATATATACATATATATACATATATATACATATATATATACACATATATATATATATGTATATATACTGTTTCTTGGTGTGATTTCCATGAATAATTCAACATGAGAGGTACGCCTTGGAAAATTATCACATGAAATTCACAGGGAGAAGCTAGAACCAAGTTGGAGGGTCAGCTGTCCAACATCTTGTTATCTGTCCAGAAGTAGCCGTAAATTCACTGCAAAAAGCAAAATCTCCAGTTCCTGGGAGCAGAAGGGTCACTGGAAGCCAATCAGGAGGACATGGCTTTATTTAATTGAGGACCAAATATCTTTGGGATTGTTTTTTGTCTCCCAAGGAAGGTCACTTTGCTGCAAAGGCAATGTCAGTGTTTCCCTGGTGGTTCCGTTCCCTGGTTAGACCTGGATTTCCTCCCTGCATTACATATTCCATATTATAAGGGTACAATCCGCCAAGCCAGTATTTGGATTCTCAGCATCATACCCCATATCCTGGAGCCCATGTTGCCCCTTTCCCCGCCTCAGTCAGGTACTCAGAGGCCCCCACTCATTAGCCACAGAGTCACAGAGACTCGCATGGTATTAAGACAGCAATATCATCTTATTGGCTATTAGTACAAATGTGCCAATAAACATAGTGCATAAAAATTATACATATTCCCTCAGAGTCCATAATCCTGAACTGATATGGCATAATGCAAAACACACTTCCCCAAAAGTAGTGCTTAAAGTCACGATGTACAAATTGAATTTTAAATAAATTTCCTGAAACATCACCAGTGGTTCTGGCCACATTAGCAATACACATTTGCTAAAAATAAAGTGCAGAATGGCTGTGCCCAGCCCAACCCCAAAGGGATAGGACCAGTGGGCATTTATTTGCCCTCAAGTGGTTTCAGAGTTGGGCTCGCTGCACATGTGTTCGGGTGCAGTTGTTAAAACAGCCCAATAGCTTCCCCTCAAGGGTTTCTCCTAATTATCAGGGATCATCAGGTTCCAAAAGTCAGCTTATCTTCACCTCATTCTCTATCAAAGAGGGAGATGTTAATTGCATTATCGCCTTGCCAACACTGTCTGAAATGATGGCAATGATCATTAACAGCCTACCACGGAGCCAATGAGAGTCAATCCAAATTCAGAACCAGCCAATGGAGTGCTTTCTAATCCCATGTGTGTGTAAACACTGAAAACATAAAAACACAAGGCAGCCATCATGGAGAATGAGGTGCTGGGGGTGCTGAAGACCAGATCCGCCGTCAACTCCATAAAATATTTCATTGGTTAATACAAACACACACAGACATGCACACACACACACACACATGCACATGCACACGACGCAGTGAAAAGCTAGAAGATCCCCACAAGCCTTATGATTTTTTTCCCCAGCCCTCTGCATCCCAGACCAAGCTAATTGACCAGCAAAGAAATTCAAAGCAATGCCAAGTTGTCTGGTTTTATTTAATGAAGAACCTCTCCAAGAATGCTGTCAGCATGCCACCTTTCACAGATAAATAAATATTTATGGTTCCTTGCATGTTAGTTTCGGCAGACACCAAGACCAAAAATAATTTGCCCTTGTTCACTCGACTTCCTTTCTTAAATGTACAAAGTAAGGCTGTGGTTTTCCTAAGTGTGTTCTCGTTCATGGCTCACCTAAGAAGATGCCCTTTGGACTGACCTAGAATCCAACTATCAAAATCCTGCTCACAACTACTCAAGCCCTGGTTCAAACCCCAACCCCCCATATCTCCTTTTTCAACCCCATCCAAGGAGGGATGAGTCGTTGAACCGCTGATATCTTTCTGCTGTTAAGAGCGCTTTCAAAAACTTAATCCTCAAGAGAAAAGTGGGCAAATAAACAATGCACAAGAGAAGAAATATACACACACAAGAGACGTATGGAAATGTATTCAACCGCCACCATAAAAGAAATTCCAATTTTAAATATTTTGATCTATCAAACAAACGACTTTGCAGAGACTATCTCTTATTTGGAAATCTAGGCTGTCACTCTCCCACAAAGCTCACAGAGCCAAACTTACCTGGGGGACAAATGTTTCAAAATAAAGGGGACTCACTACATAGGATTTTCTCTTCTAGGACTTCATCTTAAAGAAATACCCAGAGGGCACCCGGTGATCAATGGTAAAAAAAAAAAACAAAAAACATTGGCCACAACTTCACTGGTAATGTGAAAAAATCAGAAGCAACTAAACGTCTGCCAAAAATGAAATGGTCAAACAATATGATGCATCTGTCAGAAGACAAAATTGCAATTGACCCTTGAACAACATGGGTTTGAATTTCTTGGGTCCACTTACATTCAGATTTTCTTCCACCTCGCCATCCAAGACAGCAAGACCAACCCCTCCTCTTCCTCCTCTTCCTCAGCCTACTCAATGGGAAGATGATGAGGATGAAAACCTTTATGATAATCCATTTCCACTTACTGAACAGCAAATGCATTTTCTTTTCCTTATGACTTTTTTAATAACATTTTTGCTCTAACTTACTTAATTGTAAGCGTACAGTATGTAATACATGTAACATTAAAAATATGTATTAAGTGACTGTTCATGTTATTGGAAGGAGTCCAGTCAGCAGTAGGTACTAGTAGCTAAGTTTTAGGGAAGTCAAAATTATATGTAGAGTTTCAAACGCACGATGGGTGGGTGGAGAAGAGTGGGCATCCCTAACCCCCAGGGTATTCAAGAGACAACAGCACAACAAATGAGTTTGAAGTGCTCAATTGGCTTTATTTGCAATTCTAGAACCAGGCAACACTTTATTCCAAAACACAGAATGAGTAATCCGGTGAGCCCCGCAGAATTTGCTTTATTGACAGAGAAGGCTGAAGAAAGTAGAAACAAAGAACAAAGGGAGGATTCGTTACTTTTAGACAGAACAATAGAAAAATAACTGATTCGTTAAAATCAGGTTACTCCAGGCTTCCTTTTTTGTGTGAGGATTAAAGCAGAGGGAACTTCATTATCATGCGAATTGAGGATTGAAACAGACCTGTTTGGGAAAGTGGCTGTTATCTCTCTCCCGATTTCTGAGAAGGTCAGATAACAACTGAGTTTAGTTTTGGTGATGGGGAACTGAAACAGATCCAACACTTCCTTAGACAGTGCTTTCGGATAAACATAGATACTAACTCTTCTGCTCTTAAAGCTTATTTATTTTTTGTTTTGTTTTGTTTTTTAAATTTTATCTTACTTTATGTTCCAGGATACATGTGCAGAACGTATGAGTTTGTTACATGATTAAATGTGTACCATGGTGGTTTGCAGCACCTATCAACCTGTCATCTAGGTATTAAACCCCACGTGCATTAGATATTTGTCCTGATGCTCTCCCTCCCCTCTCCCCGGCAACAGGCCCTGGTGTGTGTTGTTCCCCTCCCTGTGTCCATATTTTCTCATTGTTCAACTCCCTCTTATAGGTGAGAACATGCGGTGTTTGGTTTTCTGTTCCTGTGTTAGTTTGCTGAGAGTGGTGATTTCCAGCTTCATCCATGTCCCTGCAAAGGACATGTTCTCATTCCTTTTTATGGCTGCATAGTATTCCATGGTGTATATGTACCACATTTTCTTTATCCAGTCTATCATTGATGGGCATTTGGGTTGGTTCCATGTCTTTGCTATTGTGAATAGCGCTGCAATGAACATACGTGTGCATGTATCTTTGTAAAATAATGATTTATATTCCTTTGGGTTTATACCCAGTCATGGGATTTCTGGGTCAAATGGTATTTCTGGTCATTTGTTTTATCTGAATTCCTTCCTCAGGAAAATACTCCCAGAACCCTCAAAAAGTATGAAAGAACTGAAACTCACCAGATCACCATGTCCAGACAAGGAGATGCCAGACCCCTCACTCATCATGATTGCCTCCTCACCATTCCGCAGTTCCTATTTTCCAACACTTGTTACATTTCTTCCCTGCTGTATAAGCCCCTAATTTTAGACAGCCAGGGAGAGGAATTTGAGACTGACCTCCCATCTCCATGGCTGCAACACCCGATTAAAGCCTTCTCCCTTGGCAATAATTGTTTTCTCTGTAATTGGCTTTCTATGTGGTGAGAAGCAGGGCCTAGACAGAACCCCTGGTGTTTCGGTAACAGCATGTTAGCATGAGGAACTCCATTTTGATTTTTAGTCGGGTCTGTTGAAGCCTAGTGCAGAAGCTTAGTCAAAAACAATAGCCTCCTGTAACTTTTATTTAACACATCTATAAAATGCAACTCTGTGAATTCTTAAATCGAAACAAAAAAAGTCTGAAAACCATCAAGGACATAGAAAATGTTTACAATATGTTAAGGGGGAGGAAAAAAAAGGACAAGATATAAAAACTATACGTATAGTTGAATCCCAATTTTGAAAAAATAATAAGACATCTAAATGCCCACAGGCCTGTAAAGAAATGCATAAAAAATTTAACAAGGTTTATCTCTGGATAGCGGGATTACAGGCAGTTTTTATTTTCTGCTTGAAACTTCCCTGTATTTCTGAATGTTCAAAAATAAATTTGTATTACTCCTATATTCAAAAAGCAATGTTTTGCTTTTGTTCTTTACAGGCTCTGAACCCCCACAGCTCTTGCTGTCAGAATGACTTACTGCAAACTGCACACGACCCCCAGCTCTGCAAGAACTCGTTCTGGCTTCTGCTCCTGACTCAGCCTCCTGAAGCCCAGGAATCAAGGCTTCTCCTCCCTTGCTCCTCACCCAAGGTCTATGGGCTTAGCTCTTCTTGTTCTTTAGATTTAAGGGGTATATGTGCAGATTTGTTACACGGGTATATTGTGTGATGCTGAGGATTGGGGTACAAGTGATTCTGTCACCAAGGTAGTGAGCATAGCACTGAATAGGTAGTTTTTCAGCCTTTACTCCTTCCCTCCCCTCTAGTAATCCCCAGTTGTCTGCTTTCCATCTTTGTGTCCATGAGTACCTAATGTTCAGCTCCCACTTATGAGTGAGAACATGTGACATTTGCTTTTCTGTTTCTGTGTTAATTTACCTAGAATAATGGCCTCCACCTGCATCCACGTTGCTGCAAAGGACAGGATTTCATTCTTTTTTGTGACTGTGTAGTATTTCATGGTGTAAATGTGCCACATTTTCTTCATCCAATCCACTGTGGATGAGCACCTGGGCTGGTTCCATGTCACTGCTATTGTGAATAGCACTGCAGTGAACATACATGAGCAGGTTCCTCTTTTTAGTTCAGTTCCTTATTTTTGATGTTTGCCTTCAATTGCCCACACTGTGGCCACTTAGCTCATAACAACAAGCCCCAGACAAGGTGTCTTGTTTCTGAGGAATTAGAGGGCAGGAATAGGGAAAGGAAGAAAGAGGAAGTAAGAGGTGTAAGAAAGTCTCCTTGGTCATGATAGAAAGCTGTAGACTCAGCTTGGGCATGCATTTCATTCACAGGGATTTCTTTTTAGCGGGTTATATATCCAGCTTTATTTTTTATTATAATCTTTTTTATTTGTATGAATGGATGGGGTGCGAGTACAATCATGTTACATGCATAGATTGTGCAGTGGTGAAGTCAGGGCTTTAGAGGATCCATCATCTAAATAACATGCATAGTACCCAATGAGTAATTTCTCATCATCCACCTCCCGTCCACCCCACCCCCTTCTGAGTCTCCATCGTCTACCATTCCATACTCTGCATCCACGTGTACACATTATTTAGCTCCCACATATCAGTGAGAACACGCAATATTTGTTTTTCTGTTTCTGGCTTGTTTCACTTAAGGTAATGATCTCCAGTTCCATCCATATTGCTGCAAAAGACATGATTTTGTTTTTTCATGGCTTAATAGTATTCCATTGTGTATATGTACCATATTTTTTATACCCATTTGTTGATGAACACTTAGGTTAAACAGTACTACAATAAACATACAAGTGCAGGTATCTTTTTTGTATAATGATTTCTTTTTACAGAAATTTCTTGATAATTAGTTGTCATAAAAGTGAGGGATGGGGTGGTACTGTGGCCTGCAGTTCCATCTGTGAGCCTCTGCCTTGGGTGGCCTGAAAAAGATGATGATTTTCAGGCCAGGCACGGTGGCTCACAACTGTAATCCCAGCACTTTGGGAGGCCAAGGCAGGTGGATCACCTGAGGTCGGGAGTTAAAGACCAGCCTGGCCAATATGGTGAAACCTCATCTCTACTAAAAATACAAACATTAGCCAGGTGTGGTGGCAGGCACCTGTAAACCCAGCTACTCGGGAGGTCAAGGCGGGAGAGTCACTTGAACCCAGGAGGTGGAGGTTGCAATGAGCTGAGATCATGCCACTGCACTCCAACCTAGGAGACAGAGTGAGACTCTGTCAAAAAAAAATAATAATAATAAAATAAGAAGGAGGAGGAGGAGGAAAAGGAAGAGGAGGAGGAAGAGGAGGAGAAGAAAAAGAAGACAGGGATTTTCTTCTTTCCATTGGGATCTCAGTTCTCAGGTGGCCTGATGATCACATCACCAAACCAAACGTAATTCCAGCAATGGACAGAGATACAGAATTCTGTTCTGATACTACAGTAAAATGAGCTATGCTGGACTTAGGGTCATTGTCTCATACAATACTTTCCCAACAGGCCGGCAAGGGAACAGTGGCTTTTTCCTGGTTTTACTTTGCACACTGCCTTGGATCCTACCCCTGAGTATCTATGAATGTGCCATTTTGTTTGGTCCTGAAGTGTGTACTTTCCCCATCCTGTCAGTTTCCTGGGAAGACTGTCAGTGGCCCTGATGCCCTGCCCCTCCCTCACAGTTTTCCTGCCATTCTCCCACCCTGGCCAGCAGTGGGAGCATGCCCCAAGCAGCGGGGGGTCCTCCCGCCATCATAGCTATTGCCCGCCTGAGATGACAGATGCCATTGCGGAAGGGACAGCAGAGCTTCCATCTAACCGCTCCCACTGACCTCACCATCCGTGATGCAGACGTACTTGTCACATCATAAACACTTGGCACCCACTGGCTCTTCCCCAAATGGCTATCACGATTGCAGTTTCAGCCACCACCAGCTCTCCGATGGGCACAGGCTCCACCTATGGCTGGTTTGGAATGGCAAATCCATCACTCTCTTTGCCTGTAAAATGCCAAGGAGACTGATCTAAGCAGGGGGTTCCCATCCATGGCCTGCTCTAGGCCTGAAGGAACACAGATGGCATTTGCAGGAAGATGACATTTCACCATTCCCACCTGAGCAAAGTCTGCCCATCAAACAACCAAAGGATAGCCAGTCCCCTGCACAGTGTAAAGTGACTTGCAGTGATTCTCTTCCCCAAGGCCAGCCCCAGCTCTCAGACCTCCAGTCCCAACAAGTCCTTTTTTGCAGAGGAGGCTCACCCTGGAACATGGCTCTCCCAAGGGGAGACGGGAACGGATGTTGACTTCATCCCAGCAGCTTCTGACATGATGCTACTGTCTTTCAACTTTCTCCACCTACAGGGTCAGGCTGTTGACTGGCCTCGACTGCAGTTAGCCTGACACGGCTAGCAGCCTCAAAACAAATTAAACGAGGCAGGGATGCCGTGCAGTGATCATTCCATTATGTCCCCTCTGCTTCCACACGTGACTCACACTATCACTTTTAGAAGGTGAAACATCTTATTGAATCAACACCTAATCTGCACACAGTGTCACGGAGGACGGGCGAGGGGACAGTGAGAGCATTTTCTCTGATCCTTTTCTTTCCTGAAGACTTCGCTGGAGACAGGCTGGGTGGGGGCGAGGATGAATTGTGAGGAACCCTGACCTTGTTTCAGGTAAGCTTCTGATTTACTGTTCATTGTGCTTTCTAACGAATAATTTTTATATAATAATGCCACCAGTAAGCACCAAACCCTTCTTCTTGGGAATGCAATTAAGGGAAAAATTAGCAATAAATTGTTTTCAGTACTTAACCCAGCTCCAAATTTATGGCTGCTGAAATTTATTGTTTCAGGGGCCTGAAAAATGGTGATTAATTTTATCCTATTTCCTGCCATTCACCCTCAAAACTGAAATGTAAGTAAGGAGCTGTTCTCGGGCTTGGGTTTTCCTGCCTGTTACAAACCTCAAAACTACAGCTCTCCAGACAGCTACCTCTGAAGGCTCCTGAGGCTTAGAAACAGAGAGGTAAACACCCCTTTATCTGCACGTGTCTCCACCGCTGCAATTGCTGGAAGCTCCACGAGTGCCCTCGGTGCACAGATGTGCTTTACAACAGAGTGACTATAAATGAGAAAACACTAAGTTAGGCTCTGACGGCCAATGCTGGATGTATCCGTTTGCCCTATAAATAAGCACTGATCACCTCCATTTTATTGAACTCATTTTCCAGGCAAGCAAAGACCACAAGATTCTTCTGCACATTTTCTCTTTACACCCTCTAGTACTGCTGCTACTGTCAGCTCCGACAGATTTATAGCCCATTCATTCATGGGAACAAAAACCCTGCCACGGCTGGTCATGGGACACGCAATAGCAGTTAGTTCAAAAGATAACAGCTGCAATACCTCACCTCTCCATTCAGCACTACAGAGCCAGCACTACTTCGGAGGTAATAAATGCTTCTTGTTGGTGTGCTTTGAGTCATAATCCTGGAATAACTGTGGTCGGCCTCACCCCGGGCCCCGCCCCTAGGGAAACCGCTTTCTGCCACTCCCCAACACCCACCCCACACCTTCACTCCAGCCTCTTTCTGCCAGAAAAGAGGGGAGTGGGGGGTTGAAGGCAGCCCACTGCATAACCAAAAAGTAGACCCCATCTCCTTTTTCCAGTCCACCCAACACAAGCTGGGTTGCTGAACCTTTGCAACTCAAGCAATTAGGCAACGCTGAGAAGCCAAGCTTCCTCGTGGTAAGTAGCAATGTGGGTATACACATTCTCCTTGCAAACTGATCAGAAACAGAGCTGGGGCATGAGCCCTGTCCCGACAAGAGGAGGCAGCTGGTCTGACTAGTCCATCACCATCCTCAGAGCCTGGACACACACAACAAGCATGTATTAAAAGAATCCATGGATTTTTTTTAAAAAGTAGCGAATGACCTGGGGAGGAATAGAGGATCTGTTCCACCCCGCTCACTCAGAGCAGGAAAAGGTTTAATGCAAGAAGCAATATAGTGGTGAAGCGTTCTGCCTCATTTTGAAGTCGGCCTTTCCCACCCACAAGCCTCAGTTTACTCCTCTGTAAAATGGGGCTGTTAACTGTACAGATTCTACCAACAAATCAGGGATTTGTTGCTAGAATTAAACATAAAAAGTAAATAACTTTAAAAATTTATCACAACGCTAACTAAGTAGTATGTGTTATCAAATAAATTAATTAGTTTAGTTGGAGAAATCAGATATGCACACAAGAAACTTCAAGAAAGATCACTAGAAGACAAGGTCATTGACGATCAAATTTTAAGGAAATGCCTTCCATTTTTGAAACCCTCCAACAAGACACAGACGCCTGTCCCCACCTCTACCTCCACCAGTGCTCTGTGGCCTATATTTTGCAGAGATGTGTAATTGTCGCTGTTAGTCTGATGTCCCGACAATTAAACTGCAAAGAGAAAAAGGCCAGTCATGCAGAAACCCAAGAGCCTTGCCTCTGGGATCCGCCCACCCTAGCTACGGGTGCAGGTGGGAGATGGGGCATGGAGATATGGCTGGCCCAGGTCAGGCAGTTGAAATGAAGTTGAGAGCCTCCAGGCTGCAGAAGGCACCAGAGAGAGAAGCCAAAGTCAAACTCCCCATGAAGACGCACAGTTCAGTGGGGAAAGAGAAGGCTGTGAAACGCATAGAAAATGACACTGGGCATCAGTTGCTATCAGTACTTTCCTCCCTAATCAATCAGCTTTTATTGTGACGCCTCTAGCTCCGCTCATAAGGCCTCAGCTCATAAGGCCGGAAAGCCGCTTCGGCAGCAGTTTAAAATGTTTCCAGTTTAATAATCCCTGCTAATTGAAAGCAGCTCAGAAAAGGGGGGAAGATGGGGGTTGGAAGCAAACCAGCACCGTTTATGGCAACAGTGCTGTTCCTAGGGGAAACAAAATAACCTTTGATGCTGCAGGGGGAACCTGCCTCCCCGTCCCCAAACAAACTAATTCCCACAACTGTCTTCTTTGGCACCAGAGCTGTTTCTTCTTACGTTTTAATTGTAGAATGTTATAGCAGCCGAATTGCTGTGAAACCTGTTTCTAATCTGTGGAAAGTTAACCACCCCCTGCTGCAAAAACTGGATTATTTTTTCTTCAACAGAGAATTACATTCATTTTTATAATTGTTCTTGCCTTTCAAATCACCTAATATGACAAATGCTGGACAACCTTACAGTTCATCTGCTAAAGAGTGTCTTTATGAGTTGAGGCTTCAATGCTTTAATGGAGAAATTGCCTGATTTAAGTAAATCATGTCACTTTCACCCTTGCAATCGTATTTGTTTCAGACTTCTGCTGACCTAACCTGCAGAGCAAAAACAAAAACACATTTACATTTCTAGGCTGAGATATTTGGTTCAAACGATGTACAAATAGGTCATGATGAAAAGTAATTTTAGTACATGGCAAAGGTACCATTTAAGTATACTTTTGACAGTTTTTACACATACATAATTATTCCAGTATTGTAATTTAAATGGATAAAAGACAGATCTTAGCACAAAAGCCTCCATCCTGGTTTCTTGGAATTCCCTGGTGGAGCTACAGTTGGAGACATGGATATAGAAGAAGGATGTTACGTGTCTGATGTACCACGAATCAGCTGGGCTCAACCTTCACCCCTCGGATCCATGCAAACCTACCCTAGAAGGTGGATCCAGACACTTAGATCTTTTTTTTTTTTTTTGGTATTTTCTTTTTATTTTTGTGAATACACAGCAGGTGTATATGTTTATGGGGTATGTGAGATAATTTGGTACAGGCACATAATGCGTAATAATCACATAATGGAAAACCCATCCCCTCAAGTATTTATCCTTTGTGTTACAAACAATCCAATTATATGCTTTCAGTTATTTTTAAATGTACAATTAAATTATTATTGATAGGTCAGACAAACACAGCCTGGGTGACGTGGTCTGGCTGTGTCCCCACCCAAATCTTATCTTGAATTGTAGTTCCCATAATTCCCACATGTTATGGGAGGGACCCACTGGGAGATCATTGAATCATAGGGGAGTTCCCTTTTACTGTTCTCATGGTGGTGAATCAGCCTCACAAGATCTGATGATTTTATGAGGGGAAACCCCTTTCGTTTGGCTCTCATTCTCTTCTCTCTTGTCTGCTGCCATGTAAGACGTGCCTTTCACCTTCCACCATGATTGTGAGGTCTCCCCAGCCATGTGGAACTGTGAGTCCATTAAACCTTTTTTTCTTTATAAATTGCCCAGTCTCGGGTACGTCTTTATGAGCAGCATGAAAACAGACTAATACACTGGGCATCCGCCTGTGGCCACAAGAGGATGGCTTTGTATTGAGAGACATGATATGTAAGTAGCAACAGAGGTATAAATCTGAGTATTCCTCCTCCCCTCCAGAAAGACTTGAAACATAGAACTGGAGGGCACTGAGTTTTCTAGGGTGATTGTCAGATGTGTTGATTAGTGAATTAAACAAGGCTGCATTCACAGGAAGGCAATGTCCAGCACTGAGAGGTGCCCCCCAGTCCGGGCTGGAGTAGTTCCTTTTGCAGGGAATCAAACCAGCTGGAGTATCCTGGGAAGGAGCAAACAGGACAGCGACAAGTTTTCTAAGTGTCATAGCTGAACAACAGGGGAAGAAACTGGAGAAGAGAGAACTCTAGGAAATAGGCTTTCTGTCTACAAATCCCCCTGGTTAACCATTCCAGAGCCCTTGCTGCCTGCTGGAACTGAGATGGGAGCTTTGCACAAGATCTTCCTCATGCCTCACTGCATTGTCAGTTGAAGATAAGCAGGACCATAGTCTTCGGGTGACAGGTGAGAAACTAAGACTTTGGGAGGGCCAATGACTCACCCAGGATCATCTGCTATGACATGATGGAGCAAGATACCCAGCATCTTGTTTTGATTCTCCAATGTCACCTGAGGTCAGGAGTTTAAGACCATCCTGGCCAACATGGTGAAACCCCACCTCTACTAAAAATACAAAAATTAGCTGGAAGTGATGGCTCACGCCTATAATCCCAGCTACTCAGGAGGCTGGGGCAGGAGAATCTCTTAAACCCAGGTGGTGGAGGTTGCACTGAGCCAAGATCACATCACTGCATTCCAGCCTAGATGACAGTGACTCCGTCTAAAAAAAAAAAATTAATTAATTAAATTAAATTAAATTAAAAAGAAAATTACTCAGGTGACACAGCCAGTGAGAACAAAACCAGAATTATTTTTTAAATTTAATAGAGCCAGGATCTTGCTATGCTGCCCAGGCTGGTCTCGAACTCCCACACTCATGCAATCCACCTACCTCAGCCTCTCAAAGTGCTGGGATTACAGATATGAGCCACCATGCCAGGCCAAAATCAGAATTTTTATACCACGTAATTTGACTCCATAACTTGTGGTCCCAGCCACTGTGCTGTGCTGCTGCTTCTGTGTGTATACTTATGAACCAGTTTGTCTTGAGGAATTAAGAACCCAGGTGTGCCATTCATTGTGTGTAGCAAGAAGCTTGATGCTGTTTTATCACTGAATCACCCCAACAATCCAATGAAGTTGAAATGTTTGTCCCACATATCAGAGGGGAGATTGAAGCACAGAAACTTGACCAGACCCTACTGCTAATAAACTCGGAACCTGAATCTGCCTGAGTCCCTCTGTTCTCCCGAGGATGAGGATCTGCTATCTAAGGATGTTCACCAAGGCAGGTCTTGGGCTTAGAAGGCGACCCAGCCCCATCTGGAGCCTCCTTCCCAGCCAAGTCTGGCCTGCAGTCATTTGTCTCCATCAGGCACAGCCATTGTTCTCCAAACTTCCTGGATCCCTCTTCCTGAAACAAAAACCTCCAGTTCCAAGGAAACCCTCACTTTGGAGAGAACAGGAAGGCATGGTTTCATCTTTGGCACTTCTCAGGCAATACTTCCTCACTGTCCAAGGGCAAAAATAAGGTGGATATAGCCCAAAAAATGGACATAGTGCTCTGAGAATTTAGCTTGGCTTGGAGAGGCCTGGGAATATGTATGCATACACACATACACATGCACACACACACACACAAATACACACAAATGCACACACACACAGAGTTTCCTATGTTCCAAAACAAACCAAACTTTATGCTTTCACCTGGTACCCTGCAGCCCTGGAGTTTTCTCACTTTCAACCTCGGACCCAAAGAGGAACAAAGAGAAAGGGAAAGAAAATGCCTTTGGGTTAAGTCCGTTTGACCCTGATCTATCCAGAGGAGGTAATGAGGGCATGACAAGTTGGTGGCCAGACAGGGACAATGATGGCACCTAATTCTCTATGTAGACCCACCCTCCATTCAGGGAACTCTCTGCTAGTCCTTTCTTTTTTTTTTGAGACAGTCTCGCTATGTTGCCCAGGCTAGAGTGCAGTGATGCTATCTCAGCTCACTGCAACCTCTGCCTCCTGGGTTGAAGTGATTCTCCTGCCTCAGCCTGGGGACTACAGGCACCCGCCACCATGCCTGGCTAATTTTTTTTTTAGTAGAGACAGGGTTTCACCATGTTGACCAAGCTAGTCTCAAACTCCTAACCTCAAGTGGTCCACTTGCCTTGGCCTCCCAAAGTGTTGGGATTACAGGTATGAGCCACCATGCCTGGCCTCTACTACAAGTTTTGAAGCTTAGTTTCTCTGTTATACGCTATCAAAACACTGGGAGCACACGCACATTCTAGAAGGTTGATATCATTAAATACCTCTCTTCTTCTGTCATGGTGGTAAAAAGAGAAGGAGGACATGCTTCCCTTTTACTTGGGGCTGCCATAACAAACAAGAAACAGATGCTCTTCAACACAGGGGGAAATTCCCTGCTTGAGGAGCCTCTGGTTGTGGGTCACAGAAGCTAAATTTGGGGCCAGGTGTGGTGAAGCATTCCTGTAGTCCCAGCTACTTGTGAGGCTGAGGAAGGAGGATCACTTGAGGCAAGAATTTGAGGCTGCAGTAAGCAGTGATCCAGCCTGGGGGACAGAGCAAGACTGTCTCAAAAAAATAAAATGGATTGTTACAAAATAAGTAAATAAAAATTAGTTTTAGGCTGGGCATGGTGGCTCACATCTGTAATCTCAACACTTTGGGAAGCCAAGGCGGGCAGATCACTTGAGGTCAGGAGCTCGAGACCAGCCTGGCCAACATGATGAAACCCCATCTCTACCAAAAAAATACAAAAATTAGCCAGGTGTGGTGGTGCACCCCTGTAGTCCCAGGTACTCAGGAGGCTGAGGCAGGAGAATCTCTTGAACCCAGGAGGCAGAGGTTGCAGTGAGCCAAGATTGCACCACTGCACTCCAGCCTGGGTGACAGAGTGAGACCCTGTATAAAAAGAAAAAAAAAAGAAAAAATATTTAAGAGTTTTAATAAAATAACTTAACTTGGCAAAGGAAAGCAACTGTCAACCTACACTTTTCCCTCTCCTGTTTGACTGAGCCTGAAATATCTACACAGGCATGCCACACTGTCTCTCAGAACCCCCTACTGGATAACCCTCTGACCTCCCCCATGTGGGAGAGAAAAAACAGAGAGATTACAAGACAGGTGGAAATATGTAGCCATTCAAGATGCATACATAAATCTGCGCAATTAGAGCAAACATCACATTATATGGCAGAGTTAGTGCAAGAAACAGGGGACAAGTGCAAAGATGCCCTAGGTGTGTTCTTCCAAGACATTTCAACTACGAAACTCTGGCAGGTAGTATAAAAGAGAAAAATCTAACAATATTGCTTTTGGAGTGAGAAATATGATTGACAAATTTTTAAATGGAGAATTAGAAGACAAGCTCAAGAGATAGTACCAGGGCTCAAAGATAAATGCAAATGATAAAGAAATAAGAAACAGCAGGTGAGGCCGGAGGATCACGAATTCAGGAGATCGAGACCATCCTGGCTAATACGGTGAAACCCCGTCTCTACTAAAAATACAAAAAATTAGCCAGGCTTGGTGGTGGGTGCCTGTAGTCCCAGCTACTCAGGAGGCTGAGGCAGAAGAATGGCATGAACCCAGGAGGCAGAGCTTACAGTGAGCTGAGATCACGCCACTGCACTCCAGCCTGGGCAACAGAGCAAGACTTCGTCTCAAAAAGAAAAAAAAAGAAACAGCAGGCATTTATACTGGATATAACAGTGGTTTAAAAGGAAAGAAAAGAAGAGTGGAAAAGCAATAATTAAAAGGAAAACAGAAATCTTCCTTAGGGCACATGAATAGGGACGTCTTCAAGGTAGAAAAGGATCTCTGGGAACAAAATCCTTACCCAGAAGGAACTGATACAGGCTATGCTTCAATTTCACACAAAAAGACAAAAGCCCTGTAAGTAACTAAGCACAAAATGTAAATGAGCTGGAAGCTTCTATTAAAAGACTTAGTTTGGGTCAAAAACAAAATCCAGCTTTGAGCTATTATAGAGGAACACACCTATAATAAAATGTTCTGAAAAGCTTTAAAAATTTATTCATTTATTCATTCAACAAATAAATATTGAGCTTTTTCCATGTGCCAAATAAAGTGATGGGCAACGACTTACCAGGCAAACACAAACAAAAATAAATCAGAGACGATAATATTAATATTTAACAAGGTAGAGATTAAAGCAAAATGGTCAAAGTGAACATTTTTCTCTTGATCTTTGCCAGGTTTACAGAGAGGAAAAAAAGAAGATTTGACCAATATTATTAACAAAATTGAATATATATATGGTATATTTACACATATATACATACACCTATACAAACCATATACCCAAAGGTCTAATACAGTATTTGAACAAAATACATTTCAATAGTGTTATTAATAAACTTGAATACACACACTCACACATATACAAACATTTCAAACCTATACTCAAAAGTCTAATATAGTAGCCACTAACCATGAGTGTCTATTTAAATTTAGATTTTAACTAATTACAATTAAATGAAGTAAATAATCAGTTCTTCAGACCCACTAGCCATGTTTTCTGAGTCTAGTGGATACTCCACCAGTCAGGGCAGATATATAACATTTCTATTGTTGCAGACAGTTCTGCTGGACAGTGCTGCATACACAAGGCAGTTTTTAAAATGCTACATAGCATCTACAAAGTGTTCCTGTAATATAACATGCACAAAAGAAGGATAAACTTTTTAAAAATTTAATTGAGATTAGTAATTAAAAATCAGGATCTTAGCACGAGACGTGTTGATTGTTACTAGCATGTCATTGTTTTTAGGACCTCTCAGCAGACAGAGCTGGGAAATACATGCACACATACACACACATTAAATAGGCATTAATATTTATTTCTGTATCTATAGATGATGGTAGATGATGATGATGATAGATAGATAGATAGATAGATAGATAGATAGATAGATAGATAGATGGATAGATAGATATTGAAAACCATGAGTTCATCTGCCCCTTTTGATTCCAATTCAGCACCAGGTACATTTCTTTTTTTTTTTTAAGACGGAGTCTCACTCTGTCACCCAGGCTGAAGAGCAGTGGTGCAATCTCGGCTCAATGATGTAACCTCTGCCTCCTGGGTTCGAGCGATTCTCCCATCTCAGCCTCTGGAGCAGTGGGACTACAGGCATGTGCCACCATGCCCGGCTAACACCGGGTATATTTCTAACCTCCTCCTCTGCATATTTCTCCAGTAGTGAGAAACCCAGTTCCCATTATCCTCAATACATGGATTCACTTGCTCATCCTAGAAGTCACAGAAGGTGGGTTCAAAATTCCAACCCATTACCACTGCAGGAAGGAAACCAACTAGAAGCAACACCAATGAGGAATCTGTATTTGTTTACGACTGGTTGGTTGGTCAGTTAGTTGGTTGGTTAATTGGTTGGTTCCAGGTAGGGCTCCTTGGAGAAATAACTGAACTGGGACAGGGAAAATCCAAAATGATCCTGAAACAGCTTTCTGTGTCAGAAATTAAGGAAGCGCTCAAAGACTCATAAGGATTTGTCAAAAGGAGACAAGAACCAGATTGAAGAAATCCCAACTGCCAAATCTAGGACAATTTGAACATCAAAATATATTCTTAGAGGCAGAAGGATCACTTGAGGCCAGGAGTACGTATGAGACCAGCCTGGGCAACACAGCAAGACCCCATCACCACACAAAAAAATTTTTTTAATTAGCCAGGCATAGTGGAACACACCAGTAGTCCCAACTACTCAGGAGGCTGAGGTGGCAGGGTGACTTGAGTCTGGGAGTTCGAGGCTGCAGTGAGCTATGATCACACCACTGCACTCCAGCCTGGGTGATAGAGTGAGACCCTGTTTCTAAAAATATATATTTTTAATGTAATGATGGTAATGTGTTATAACCCATTGAATAAATTAAGAGCTCATGCATCCATACTGATATAAATAAGTAAATGGTTTTTTTAAATTAAGTAAGTGGGGAGAAAAAGCTCTTCCCTACAGCAGAATGCTCATTGATAATACAGAATGAACGCTGAGGTTATAAAACCATCAGTGTACAGTAAAACTAGTGGGTGGGAATTTGATGAAGAATATTTACACAGTGCAAAAGTATCTCTCCACAATTAATTACTAGTTACAAAGGAGAAGATAGTAACTTTACAGTGGAGGAGCCAGCTAGGCACCACCTTAACCAAGTGATCAAAGTTAGCAGCACCAATATCGGAAGAAACCAAGTTCTGTGCCTCTTCGTAAGATGCACTCAGAAAGGCACGATGTCACTTGTGGGTATTCCTGTTAGAAGTGCATAAACCAAATCTATAAATGAAGAGTCATGAAATACACCCAAATGAGTAACTGTTCCAGATTAGCGATGGCTAAAGAGACAGGACAACCAAATGTAGTCATTCTTGATCCTGGACCAGATACTGCAAGGGAAAAAATAATAACTAGAAAGGACAATATTGGGACAATTGACAA
The DNA here is from genome assembly GCF_028885625.2 of Pongo pygmaeus. Classification (NCBI taxonomy): domain Eukaryota; kingdom Metazoa; phylum Chordata; class Mammalia; order Primates; family Hominidae; genus Pongo; species Pongo pygmaeus. Next base: position 37,280,298 of record NC_072393.2, read on the forward strand.
AATATGAAAATGGATTATGCTTGCTTTGAACAATGGACTGGGAGAATCTCCAAGTTTCTCTTTCCTCTGAAACAAATGGCACAGGGATTGTCCATGCCTTGATGTTTGGAAGAAATTAACCTTAAAACTTTAATCTAGTGTCTTGTTTTGGAAGCAGTCCTTTGACAGTCTTTCCAGTTCTTCTACGTTTATTAGTAGTAGTATCTTTAGATTTTTCAATATTTCTTTTGTTGACAGTTTTGGTAATCCATATATTTCCAAGAAACTTGCAAATTTAGTTAATAGTACCATATCAATGTCAAATTCCCTGATTTGGGTAACTGAGCTGTGGTTATGTAAGAGAATGCCGTCTGTTTATTAGTAATGGTATCTTTAGATTTTTCTTTTTTTTAATTTATTTATTATTATTATTATTATTATACTTTACGTTTTATGGTACATGTGCACAACGTGCAGGTAAGTTACATATGTATACATGTGTCATGCTGGTGCGCTGCACCCACTAACTCGTCATCTAGCATTAGGTATATCTCCTAATGCTATCCCTCCCCCCTCCCCCCACTCCACAACAGTCCCCGAACTGTGATGTTCCCCTTCCTGTGTCCATGTGTTCTCATTGATCAATTCCCACCTATGAGTGAGAATATGTGGTGTTTGGTTTTTTGTTCTTGCGATAGTTTACTGAGAATGATGATTTCCAATTTCATCCATGTCCCTACAAAGGACATGAACTCATCATTTTTTATGGCTGCATAGTATTCCATGGTGTATATGTGCCACATTTTCTTAATCCAGTCTATCATTGTTGGACATTTGGGTTGGTTCCAAGTATTTGCTATTGTGAATAATGCTGCAATAAACATACGTGTGCATGTGTCTTTATAGCAGCATGATTTATAGTCCTTTGGGTATATACCCAGTAATGGGATGGCTGGGTCAAATGGAATTTCTAGTTCTAGATCCCTGAGGAATCGCCACACTGACTTCCACAAGGGTTGAACTAGTTTACAGTCCCACCAACAGTGTAAAAGTGTTCCTATTTCTCCACATCCTCTCCAGCACCTGTTGTTTCTTGACTTTTTAATGATTGCCATTCTAACTGGTGTGAGATGGTATCTCATTGTGGTTTTGATTTGCATTTCTCTGATGGCCAGTGATGGTGAGCATTTTTTCATGTGTTTTTTGGCTGCATAAATGTCTTCTTTTGAGAAGTGTCTGTTCATGTCCTTCACCCACTTTTTGATGGGGTTGTTTGTTTTTCTCTTGTAAATTTGTTGGAGTTCATTGTAGATTCTGGATATTAGCCCTTTGTCAGATGAGTAGGTTGCGAAAATTTTCTCCCATTTTGTAGGTTGCCTGTTCACTCTGATGGTAGTTTCCTTTGCTGTGCTGAAGCTCTTTAGTTTAATTAGATCCCATTTGTCAATTTTGGCTTTTGTGGCCATTGCTTTTGGTGTTTTAGACATGAAGTCCTTGCCCATGCCTATGTCCTGAATGGTAATGCCTAGGTTTTCTTCTAGGGTTTTTATGGTTTTAGGTCTAACATTTAAGTCTTTAATCCATCTTGAATTGATTTTTGTATAAGGTGTAAGGAAGGGATCCAGTTTCAGCTTTCTACATATGGCTAGCTGGTTTTCCCAGCACCATTTATTAAATAGGGAATCCTTTCCCCATTTCTTGTTTTTGTCAGGTTTGTCAAAGATCAGATAGTTGTAGATATGTGGCATTATTTCTGACGGCTCTGTTCTGTTCCATTGATCTATATCTCTGTTTTGGTACCAGTACCTTGCTCTTTTGGTTACTGTAGCCTTGTAGTATAGTTTGAAGTCAGGTAGTGTGATGCCTCCAGCTTTGTTCTTTTGGCTTAGGATTGACTTGGCGATGCGGGCTCTTTTTTGGTTCCATATGAACTTTAAAGTAGTTTTTTCCAATTCTGTGAAGAAAGTCATTGGTAGCTTGATGGGGATGGTATTGAATCTGTAAATTACCTTGGGAAGGATGGCCATTTTCACGATATTGATTCTTCCTACCCATGAGCATGGAATGTTCTTCCATTTGTTTGTATCCTCTTTTATTTCCTTGAGCAGTGTTTTGTAGTTCTCCTTGAAGAGGTCCTTCACATCCCTTGTAAGTTGGATTCCTAGGTATTTTATTCTCTTTGAAGCAATTGTGAATGGGAGTTCACTCATGATTTGGCTCTCTGTTTGTTATTGGTGTATAAGAATGCTTGTGATTTTTGTACATTGATTTTGTATCCTGAGACTTTGCTGAAGTTGCTTATCAGCTTAAGGAGATTTTGGGCTGAGACAATGGGGTTTTCTAGATATACAATCATGTCATCTGCAAACAGGGACAATTTGACTTCCTCTTTTCCTAATTGACTACACTTTATTTCCTTCTCCTGCCTAATTGCCCTGGCCAGAACTTCCAACACTATGTTGAATAGAAGTGGTGAGAGAGGGCATCCCTGTCTTGTGCCAGTTTTCAAAGGGAATGCTTCCAGTTTTTGCCCATTCAGTATGATATTGGCTGTGGGTTTGTCATAGATAGCTCTTATTATTTTGAGATATGTCCCGTCAATACCTAATTTATTGAGAGTTTTTAGCATGAAGGGTTGTTGAATTTTGTCAAAGACCTTTTGTGCATCTATTGAGATAATCATGTGGTTTTCGTCTTTGGTTCTGTTTATATGCTGGATTACGTTTATTGATTTGTGTATATTAAACCAGCCTTGCATCCCAGGAATGAAGCCCACTTGATCATGGTGGATAAGCTTTTTGATGTGCTGCTGGATTCTGTTTGCCAGTATTTTATTGAGGATTTTTGCATCAATGTTCATCAAGGATATTGGTCTAAAATTCTCTTTTTTGGTTGTGTCTCTGCCATGCTTTGGTATCAGGATGATGCTGGCCTCATAAAATGAGTTAGGGAGGATTCCCTGTTTTTCTATTGATTGGAATAGTTTCAGAAGGAATGGTACCAGCTCCTCCTTGTACCTCTGGTAGAATTCGGCTGTGAACCCATCTGATCCTGGACTTTTTTTGGTTGGTAAGCTATTGATTATTGCCACAATTTCAGCTCCTGTTATTGGTCTATTCAGAGATTCAACTTCTTCCTGGTTTAGTCTTGGGAGTGTGTATGTGTCCAGGAATTTATCCATTTCTTCTAGATTTTCTAGTTTATTTGCATAGAGGTGTTTGTAATATTCTCTGATGGTAGTTTGTATTTCTGCGGGATTGGTGGTGATATCCCCTTTATCATTTTTTATTGCATCTATTTGATTCTTCTCTCTTTTTTTCTTTATTAATCTTGCTAGCAGTCTATCAATTTTGTTGATTCTTTCAAAAAACCAGCTCCTGGATTCATTTATTTTTTGAAGGGTTTTTTGTGTCTCTATTTCCTTCAGTTCTACTCTGATTTTAGTTATTTCTTGCCTTCTGCTAACTTTTGAATGTGTTTGCTCTTGCTTTTCTAGTTCTTTTAATTGTGATGTTAGGGTGTCAATTTTGGATCTTTCCTGCTTTCTCTTGTGGGCATTTAGTGCTATAAATTTCCCTCTACACACTACTTTGAATGCATCCCAGAGATTCTGGTATGTTGTGTCTTGGTTCTCGTTGGTTTCAAAGAACATCTTTATTTCTGCCTTCATTTCGTTATGTACCCAGTAGTCATTCAGGAGCAGGTTGTTCAGTTTCCACGTAGTTGAGCGGTTTTGAGTGAGATTCTTAATCCTGAGTTCTAGCTTGATTGCACTGTGATCTGAGAGATAGTTTGTTATAATTTCTGTTCTTTTACATTTATTGAGGAGAGCTTTACTTCCAAGTATGTGGTCAATTTTGGAATAGGTGTGGTGTGGTGCTGAAAAAAACGTATATTCTGTTGATTTGGGTTGGAGAGTTCTGTAGATGTCTATTAGGTCCGCTTGGTGCAGAGCTGAGTTCAATTCCTTGGTATCCTTGTTGACTTTCTGTCTCATTGATCTGTCTAATGTTGACGGTGGGGTGTTAAAGTCTCCCATTATTAATGTGTGGGAGTCTAAGTCTCTTTGTAGGTCACTCAGGACTTGCTTTATGAATCTGGGTGCTCCTGTATTGGGTGCATATATATTTAGGATAGTTAGCTCTTCTCGTTGAATTAATCCCTTTACCATTATGTAATGGCCTTCTTTGTCTCTTTTGATCTTTGTTGGTTTAAAGCCTGTTTTATCAGAGACTAGGATTGCAACCCCTGCCTTTTTTTGTTTTCCATTTGCTTGGTAGATCTTCCTCCATCCTTTTATTTTGAGCCTATGTGTGTCTCTGCACGTGAGATGTGTTTCCTGAATACAGCACACTGATGGGTCTTGAGTCTTTATCCAATTTGCCAGTCTGTGTCTTTTAATTGGAGCATTTAGTCCATTTAGATTTAAAGTTAATATTGTTATGTGTGAATTTGATCCTGTCATTATGATGTTAGCTGGTTATTTTGCTCGTTAGTTGATGCAGTTTCTTCCTAGTCTCGATGGTCTTTACATTTTGGCATGATTTTGCAGTGGCTGGTACCGGTTGTACCTTTCCATGTTTAGCGCTTCCTTCAGGAGCTCTTTTAGGGCAGGCCTGGTGGTGACAAAATCTCTCAGCATTTGCTTGTCTGTAAAGTATTTTATTTCTCCTTCACTTATGAAGCTTAGTTTGGCTGGATATGAAATTCTGGGTTGAAAATTCTTTTCTTTAAGCATGTTGAATATTGGCCCCCACTCTCTTCTGGCTTGTAGGGTTTCTGCCAAGAGATCCGCTGTTAGTCTGATGGGCTTCCCTTTGATGGTAACCCGACCTTTCTCTCTGGCTGCCCTTAACATTTTTTCCTTCATTTCAACTTTGGTGAATCTGACAATTATGTGTCTTGGAGTTGCTCTTCTGGAGGAGTATCTTTGTGGCACTCTCTGTATTTCCTGAATCTGAATGTTGGCCTGCCTTGCTAGATTGGGGAAGTTCTCCTGGATAATATCCTGCAGAGTGTTTTCCAACTTGGTTCCATTCTCCCCGTCACTTTCAGGTACACCAATCAGACGTAGATTTGGTCTTTTCACATAGTCCCACATTTCTTGGAGGCTTTGCTCGTTTCTTTTTATTCTTTTTTCTCTAAACTTCCCTTCTCGCTTCATTTCATTCATTTCATCTTCCAGGGCTGATACCCTTTCTTCCATTTGATCGCATCGGCTCCTGAGGCTTCTGCATTCTTCACGTAGTTCTCGAGCCTTGGTTTTCAGCTCCATCAGCTCCTTTAAGCACTTCTCTGTATTGGTTATTCCAGTTATACATTCTTCTAAATTTTTTTCAAAGTTTTCAACTTCTTTGCCTTTGGTTTGAATATCCTCCCATAGCTCGGAGTAATTTGATCGTCTGAAGCCTTCTTCTCTCAGCTCGTCAAAGTCATTCTCCGTCCAGCTTTGTCCCGTTGCTGGTGAGGAACTGCGTTCCTTTGGAGGAGGAGAGGTACTCTGCTTTTTGGAGTTTCCAGTTTTTCTGCTCTGTTTTTTCCCCATCTTTGTGGTTTTATCTACTTTTGGTCTTTGATGATGGTGATGTACAGATGGGTTTTTGGTGTGGATGTCCTTTCTGTTAGTTTTCCTTCTAACAGACAGGACCCTCAGATGCAGGTCTGTTGGAGTACCTGGTCAGCCGTGTGAGGTGTCAGTCTGCCCCTGCTGGGGGGTGCCTCCCAGTTAGGCTGCTCGGGGGTCAGGGGTCAGGGACCCACTTTAGGAGGCAGTCTGCCCGTTCTCAGATCTCCAGCTGCGTGCTGGGAGAACCACTGCTCTCCTCAAAGCTGTCAGACAGGGACATTTAAGACTGCAGAGGTTACTGCTGTCTTTTTGTTTGTCTGTGCCCTGCCCCCAGAGGTGGAGCCTACAGAGGCAGGCAGGCCTCCTTGAGTTGTGGTGGGCTCCACCCAGTTCAAGCTTCCCGGCTGCTTTGTTTACCTAAGCGAGCCTGGGCAATGGCGGGCGCCCCTCCCCCAGCCTCGCTGCCGACTTGCTGTTTGATCTCAGACTGCTGTGCTAGCAATCAGCGAGCCTGGGAGTAGGACCCTCTCAGCCAGGTGCGGGCTATACTCTCCTGGGGCCCCGTTTCCTAAGCCCGTCGGAAAAGCACAGTATTCGGGTGGGAGTGGCCCGATTTTCCAGGTGCCGCCTGTCACCCCTGGAAAGGGAACTCCCTGACCCCTTGTGCTTCCCGAGTGAGGCAGTGCCTCGCCCCTGCTTCGGCTGGTGCACGGTGCACTCACCCACTGACCTGCGCCCACTGTCTGGCACTCCCTAGTGAGATGAACACGGTACCTCAGATGGAAATGCAGAAATCACCCGTCTTCTGTGTCGCTCACGCTGGGAGCTGTAGACCCGAGCTGTTCCTATTCGGCCTTCTTGGCTCCTCCTCCCTAGATTTTTCAATACTTCTTTAGTTGACAGTTTTGGTAATGGTAATCCACATATTTCCAAGAAATGTGTAAATTTAGATAATAGTGCCATATCAATGTCAAATTTCCTGATTTGGGTAACTGAGCTGTGGTTACATAAGAGATATGCCCTCTGTTTATTAGTAGTAGTATCTTTAGATTTTTCAATATTTGTTTTCTTGACAATTTTGGTAATGCATATATTTCCAAGAAATTTGCAAATTTAGATAATAGTACCCTATCAACATTAAATTTCCTGATTTGGGTAACAGCTGTGGTTACGTAGGAGAATGCCCTCACTCTTAGGAAATAGCAATGAAGTATTTAGGGGTAAAGGGGAATGATGCTTCCAGTCTATTCTCAAATGGTTTAGAAGGAATATTAGTATACATACTAATGTATACTAAGTATTAGTATGTGCATATTAATTAATATATGTACAGAAAGAAAGAGAACACAAATGGGGCAAATTTACACAATTGATGAAGGATATGTGGGAGTCCATAAACTATTCCTATAACTTTTAAGTAAGATGGAAATAATGACAATAAAAAGTTACTGAAAATTTTAAAATTATTGACAGTTTGATTTTTTTTAAGTTGAACTACTGAATAAATTCAAGGATGAGTTTCTCAAAACAAATCCCTGTCAAGTCTAATCAAGAGGATAAAAGAAAAAAATAATCTCTGCTGTGGCAGGATGGTGTCATCCTTATAAAAGAGTATGATAACTCCATAACAATACTTTTTTAAGTAAATTCCAGACTTTATTTAGATGTCACCCATTTTTCAACTAACGTCCTTTCTCTGAACGAGAATCTTATCCAAGATGTCCCATTTCATTTAGTCACCGCGTCTCCTCAGTCTCCTCTGATCTGCGACAGTTTCTCAGTCCTGCCTTGTTTGTCATGGCCTTGGCAGTTTAGAGGAATACTGGCCTGGTATTGTGAAGAATGTCCCTCAATTTCACACCCACAGTTTTTAAAATCTGAATAAGATTTGCAAATTTCTTGGAAACATATGGGTTACCAAAACTGTCAATAAAAGAAATATTTAAAAATCTAAGGACAATAATACTACTAATAATAAACATAGAAGAACTGGAAAGACTGTCAAAGGACCGATTCCAAAAACAAGACACTAGATTAAAGTTTTAAGGGCAATTTCTTCCAAACGTCAAGGAATGAACAATCCCTGTGCCATTTGTTTCAGAGGAAAGAGAAACTTGGAGATTCTCCCAGTCCATTGTTCAAAGCAAGCATAATCTTGTCATCCAAACTTCCCAAATATATAACAAAAAATAAAACCTATGAACTAAACTCATTTGTGAATATAGACGTAAACATCCCAAATAAAATATTACAACTCAGATCCAACAAGATTAAGATTTTCTTGCCCAAATGCAAAATACCTCAACATTAAAAACATCTATTAACTATAATTCATTTCATCAGAAAGCCAAAGAAGGAAAATCACAGTCATCTTTATTGATGCTGAAAGGTATGAGCTCAGTATCTCCTCCTGATGAAAACTCACTAAATTTAGAAGCATCTGATCTCAAAACAATACAAAATAGCTACCTCGAACCACAGACATTGTCACACATGACAACAAAAAACCAGCATCATTTCCATTCAAGTCAGCAATGGGACAAGGGTATCTATTATCACCATTGACAATATTCCACCTGTTCTAGGCAATTCAATATAACAAAGATAAAAAACAAAATGTGTGACTATTGGAAAGATAGGTTTTTTTTGTTTGTTTGTTTGGTTGGTTTTTTTGCTATTTCTCAATATGCTTGTTGACCTAGAAAACCCAAGAGAATTTACTGGAAATAAAAACTAGAAAAATCAAGAAAGCACAGTCTGGCAGCAATTTACAGAGTAAAAATAATAGATGATAGATAGGTAGATATAGATAGATAGATAGATAGATATAGATAGATGCATAGATAGATGATAGATAGGTAGATAATAGATAGAAAGATAGATACATAGATATATAGATAGATACGATGCTTTCCTATTTATTCACAATGGCCAGTGAAAACTAACCATAATTAATAATGCAAAATATCATCCACAAAACAACTGGACATCTGAATGCACAGAATAAACTAAACATGAAAGGTCATAGATTCCTATTAGAAAAAACAAAAATTAACTGTCTTCAAGAAGATCTGGGTGAATGGAAAGATGTATCACATTCTGATAATACTATAAAGATAGCACTTTTTCAATTAATTTACAAATATATTGCGATTTCAGTCAAAATCCTTACTGGAGAAAAACGTTCATAACATTTTTTAAAAAACAAAGTAGGTATTAGAAGAGGCTTACCCTACCATATATTAAAATAAATTACAGAACCATGCTGTTAAGACAATATGGAACCCACTCAGAAAAGACAGATGTAAAAGAATGCAAAAATTTATCTGAGAAAAAATAATCAAAGAATATACTAAAAATATGTTGAGTCCATTTATTATTAAAGAAATGTAACTCAATACAAAATAATATTTTTTGGCTTTCAAATGCGCCAACAGTGGAAAAGAGTGTAAAACACAATTGCTGATGAAGAAGTAGGAAACTATACACTCCCATACACTATGGATATGAGGGCAAATTTCTATAACCTTTCTGGAAAGCAACTTGGAAACATGTAAGAAAAACTTTAAAATGCGGCATAAACTTTGATTTAGGAATTTTATGTTTAAAATTAGAAGCAGTTTTCTTTTCTTGTGATGTCCTTGTCTAGCTTTGGTATCAGGGTAAAGCTGGCCTCGTTAAAAGAGTTTGGAAGTATTTTCTCCTCTTCAATTTTTTTGGAAGAGTTTTTGGAGAATTGGTATTAGTTCTTTAAACGTTGGGCAGAATTCAACCATGAAGCCATCTGGTCCTGGGCTTTTCTTTGTTGGCTGACTTTTTTATGAGTGCTTCAATCTCCTCCCTCGTTATTGGTCTGATCGGATTTTTCTATTTCTTCATGATTTCAGGTCGGTGGGTTGTATGTCTCTAGGAATGTATCCATTGCTTCTAAGTTAACCAACTTTTTGGCATATAATTTTTTTTTTGAGACAGGCTGGAGTGCAGTGTCACCCAGGCTGGAGTGCAGTGGTGCAATCATGGCTCATTGCAGCCTCAACTTTCTGGGCTCAAGCCTTGGACTACAGATGCGTGCCACCATATCCAGCTAATCATTTTTTTAATAATTTTTTTTTTTTTTTTTTTTTTGTAGAAGCAGAATCTCACTGTTACCCAGGCTGGCCTTGAACTCCTGAGCTCAAATGATCCTCCCACCACAGCCTAACGAAGTGCTGGGATTATAGGCATGAATCACTGTACCCAGCCAGTATATAATTATTCTAAATAGCCTCTTATGGTCCTTTGTATTTCTGTGGTGTCTGTTGTAATGCCTCCTCTTTTATTTCTGCTCTCTTTCTCTTGGTTAGTCAAGCTAAAGGTTGGTCAACCTTGTTTATCTTTTCAAAAAACTAACCATTATTTTTATTGCTTTTGTATTGTTTTCTAGTCTCTATCTCATTTATTTCAGCTCTAATATTATTTCTTCGGCTGCTAACATTGGGCTTAGTTTGTTCTTCCTTTTCTATTTCCTTGAGGCATAACAATAAGTTGCTTATTTGCAACTCTTCTTTTTTGATGTAGGCATTTATTGTTATACACTTTCCTCTTAGAACTGCTTTGGCTGCATCCCATAAGTTTTGATATGTTGTATTTCCCTTTTTGTTTATTTCAAGATATTTTTAAATTTCTCTTTTAATTTCACCATTGACCCGATGGTTGTTCAGGGGCATGCTATTTAATTCCCATGTATTTGTGAATTTTCTGAAATTCCTCTTATAACTAATTTCTAGTTTTATAACACTGTGGTCAGAAAAGATACTTGACATGATTTCAACCTTCTTAAATTTGGTAAGATTTGTCTTGTGGCATAACATCTGATCTATCCTGGAGAATGCTCTATATGCACTTGAGAAGAATGTGGATTCTGTTGCTATTGGACGAAATGTTCCATATATTTCTGTTAGATCCACTTGGTCTAAAGTGCCTTAGTAATTTTCTGTCTGGATAATTTGTCCATTATTGAAAGCAGTCTACTGAAGTCCCCTAATATTATCATATTGCAATCTATCTCTCCCTTCAGATTCTTTAATATGTGCTTTATATATTTGGGTGCTCCACCATTGATGAATGGATAAAGAAAATGTGACATATATACATGATGGAATACTAGTCAACCTTAAAAAAATATTCTGTCATTTGCAACAACATGGATAGAAAGGCAGAACATTACATTAAGTGAAATAAGCCAAATATAGTAAAGCAAATACTGTGTGTTCTCACTTATACGTGGATTCTGAAACAATTGAACTTATAGAAGCAGAGAGCAGAATGGTGGTTACCAGAGGCTGGGGTTGTGGGGAATAGGGAGATGATAGTCACAGGGTACAAAGCCTCAGCTAGACAAGAGAAAGAGATTTGGTTTTTTATATCAATTGAACATCATGGTAAATATAGCTAATAATTGAGTTCTGCACATTTCAATATAACTAGAAGAGTACATTTCCAATATTCTTATCACAAAAAATGTTAAATATTTGAGATGACAGGTATGTTAATTAGCTTAATTTACTCTTTCCACCTTGTATTCAAAAATCGTAACACCACTTTGTAACCCAAGAAATACATACAACTGTAATTTGTCAATACATAACAAAAATAATTTTTTAAATAAAATAAAATTAGAAGCAACCATCCACTTGACCTCATGGAATACTATGCAACCATTTAAAATTGCATCCTTGAAAGATATACTATTAAGTGGAGAGATGCTCACCATACGTTAAGTGAAAACGCATGTTAGTGATTTCGCATAGGAGAATCCCTGGTTTATAAAGGAGCAGACATCCAGAGAAGATGGTTAGTATAAACAGACAAAGACTCAGAAGGACGGGCCCATCTGTTTCCCTGTGGGTATAGTGTCTCAGTCATCAGTCAGCCATGTTGCTGTTCATCTTCCCCTCCTTACCTTCTTTTTTTTTTTTTTTTTTTTTTTTTTGAGATGGAGTCTTGCTCTGTCACCCGGGCTGGAGTGCAGTGGCATGATCTCGGCTCACTGCCACCTCCACCACCCAGGTTTAAGTGATTCTTCTGCCTCAATCTCCTGAGTAGCTGGGACTACAGGTGTGCACCACCACACCCAGCTGATTTTTGTATTTTTGTAGAGATGTGGTTTTGCCACATTGGCCAGGCTTGTCTCAAACTCCTGACCTCTGGTGATCTGCCTGCCTCAGCCTCCCAAAGTGCTGGGATTACTGGTATGAGTCACCACACCTGACCTCTCCTTAGCTTTATCCCTTGCATTAGAGGGTCAGCTTCTGGATGGAAGGGCTGTTATTCATTCACTCACTCATTCATTAATTCACTATGTGAGTCAGGCATGGAAGTAAACAAAGACCACCCAAATGAGAACAAGCAAAGGCTATTTATTTAGAGCTTGCTATGCCAAGAGAGTCAGCAACCATCACTCACATTTGACAGAGACTCACAGGCAGGCAGAGAGGTGGTAAAAGTTTACAGGGGAAAAAGAGAAGGCTTCCAGTGTGCCCTGTTAGTGGGGGAAGCTGTAGGCAGCTAACTGGAAGCAGGGCATCCTATGTGGTGGTTTAAGTGGGCATATTTGGCTTTCTCCACGTGGTGCTAAGTTAGGAGCAGAGACAAAAATTAGGGACACTGTCCCTAATTCACCAAGTCCCAGCCGTTAAAGACCAAATGTTACAAGGGTGGTTATTTGTCATCCTGGATGGTTGCTAAAGATGGGAGTTTGACTTCTTAAATTCTTTGCTGCCGACCGTAGGTCAGAGTTCTGTCTTATATATGGTCTGGTTATTGCCTGTATATTTTGTCTCTTGTAAGCACTGGGAAAAACACTGACTTACAAAGGTACCTGAAACCCATTGCCTGCCCTCAGGGAGATTATGATCAAACAGAAAAGACATCCTACTATTTTGGAATGTCCTGGTGACTTGTTCATGTTCAACAGTAGGGCTGTTTACCTGGTACTACAAGAGCACATTGGACTTGAGCTAAAAGCCACACCCCAGCACTATGGCCTGCAAGACCCCTGAGGACGTGGCTCTTACAAGCCCCTTTTATGTCATTTCTCACTACTCCTCCCCTCACTTGCTCCTCTGCAGGTCGTGCTGGTGGTCCTGCTGGGGAAAAACCACCTCCTTAGGTGCAAGGAGTGAGGGTATCCAATGCCTACAGAGCATTTTTATCTCCATGTGCTAGCAATTCTAAGCAATGTGCATGATTTAAAAAAAAAATACTCCTTTCAAATCTATTGTTAGTTTAGTTTCTATACAACTACTCCCATTACTTTGTGTTTTAGTAATATAGATGCAAGCTTCAAATTAGCACATTTTTATTACTTACACTTTAATACACATTGATTTCTACATGGAACTTTATTCAAATGACTCCTAGTTATAGATGTGTCCCTGAGACACACAAACTCAACTATACGCATTTATTTAAAGAGTAAATTTATAGCAGCTCAGAATTGCTGAAGTTCACTTTGTGCACAGTCCCTGTCCCCAAGCTCTGTGGAACTACACATCCCCGCATTTGAACAGTAGATTCAAAACAAACAATGCTAGCACGGTGATTGCAAAGGCAAAGAAACAGAACTGAGATGACTTCAAGTCTGTCATCCCAAGTGATCATGTGGAAGTTCATTCATGTTTAAAATTTAAAACAGAAGGAACTAAACAGTGTTACCTCTTTGTTTGATAAGTGCAAATTTTAGTTCATGCATGATTTATTGAATTTTAATAGTGTCTTCAAGATTGAAATTTGTTAGTTTCAATTGTTAATTGAAAACTAAAAGAGAATCAAAAAAGTTAAATTGTACAGCAATGGAGCCATTTAGTACTTTTTATCCTGGTGTGATGTGATCAATGAGGTTAATCAGTCACAAAAAATATTTGCAAACAACCAGAATCTCCCTTGAACAATGTCCAGTGAAGCTTCAAGCTTTAAAACTGTTCCTTGAAGATCCATGCTCAGAAATGGTGGAGAAAGTCAGGGCGAGGTGGCTTACACCTGTAATCTTGGCACTTTGGGAGGCCAAGGCACGGGGATCACCTGAGGTCAGAAGTTGAAGATCAGCCTGGCCAACATGGTGAAACCCCGTCTCACTAAAAACACAAAAATTAGTCAGGTGTGGTGGTGAGATCCTGTGATCCCAGCTACTCAGGAGGCTGAGGCAGGAGAATCTCTTGAACCTGGGAGGTGGACGTTGCAGTGAGCTAAGATCGTGCCACTGCACTCCAGCCTGGACGACAGAGCGAGACTCCATCTCAAAAAAAAAAAAGAAAGAAAGAAATGGTGAAGGCCATTAACAATGCAGCACACAAATACAAAAAAAATAGAAAATCAAATAGAAAAAGAATCAAATTTTGAGAAACAGTGCAAGGAGAAATGACAAAAGACAGGAGTCTAACATTGCCAGAAGAAACTGACAAAGCAAAGCTTCAAAGCCTTGATCATTTTCACCAAAGACTGGACACATGGCACACAGCAATGGAGCCAGTCATGTCATGTTCACCATCATCCCACCGTTCTTCCTGATTTTTGTAAAAGAAGAAAAACCTTGAAAGTTTTTACTGAATAAAATAGGAATCTATGATGAATCTCTGGTGATGATATTTTAGTGGTTTTCAACTAGGGGAGATATTTTAGATGGGATTTTTATACATCTCTGCCAAAATTATCCTCACGTTTAAGACTTTCATAACCATTTGTATGTCTGTTGTTTCTTGTGAAAGAAACTCTTTGAAATTAAAATTAATAAAGAAGTATTCTTCAACCAACTATGAGTGAAGACAAGCTGACAAATCTGGCTGTTGTGAACAGTGAACACGTATAGATGAAAAAGGTTGTCAAAACCATTGGCAAATTTGCAGAAGTCAAGGCTCAAAGTGAGAACTATGATGTCATTATTCAATGTTGCAGCAGATATATGGGAATAAGTTTGTCCACATGGATGTAATTTAATAGGATTAATCTGTTATGTATTTTTCTTTTTGCTATCATAATTTTTCTTCTGGCATGATTAGATATAAAAAGTTCAATAAAAGGACGTTTTTGCTGTCTACATTTCTTTTCTGGTCATTATTGTTATTACTTTCATTGCTGAATTGTTATTGAAAATTATTCTGGCATATAGAGGAAAAAGGGTGTTGGAATAATCCCCTCTATGTCTCAAATGCACGAGGCTCACTCTGCTTCCAGTGCCTCTTGGGACACATCAAGCTCTCGTCCAACTCTAAGCCTTTGAACCTGTTATTCTCCCTGCCTGGAGCACCTTCCTTCCGGATTGTCAAGGAACTAGACTCTTCCCCCACTCAATATTCCTCTCAGAGGGTGTCTCAGTCTGTTTTCTGCTGCTTGAATAGAATACCACAGACTGGGTAATTAATAAGTTTATTTATCATGGTTCTGGAGGCTGGGAAGTTCAAGAGCATAGCTCCAGCATCTGCCAAGAGCCTTTGTTCTGCGTCATCACATGGCGGGAGGGCAAAGAAGCACATGAGACAGAGAAAAATGAGGGCTGAGTTTCATCCTTTGATCAGGAGCCCACTCCACAGTAACTAACAAGATAACAGGATTAATCAATTCGGGATCAATCAATTCAGAATTAAGCAATTCAGGATTAATCAATTCATGAAGGCACAGCCCTCATGACCTAATCTCCTCTTAAAGGGTCCCACATCTTAATATTGTCACAATTACAATTAAATTTCGGCATAAGGCCAGGCATGGTGGCTCATACCTATAATCCCAGCACTTTGGGAGGCTGAGGCAGGAGGATCACTTCAAGCCGGGAGTTGGAGACCAGCCTGAGTAACCCAGCAAGGCCCTGTCTCTACAAAAAAAATTAAAATAAAAATTAGAAACATTAACCAAGCTAATTTTTTACAGTAGCTGCAGTCCCAGCTACTCAGGAGGCTGAGGCAAGAGGACTGCTTGAGCCCAGGAAATTGAGGCTGCAGTGAGCTATGATCGCACCACTGCACTCCAGACTGGATGACAGAGCATGGACCTTGTCTCAAAAAATCAATAAGCAAAATAAATAGATTTCAAGATGAGTTTCAGAGGGGACAACCACAGCAGAGGCGTTTTGCCCAGCCATTTTCACAATGTGCCGGCTTCCCCAGTGCAAATCTCAAAGTCTTGCATGACCCTCTTTTTTACTTGCCTGTTCATTATCTGTGTCTTGCTACAGGCATGGAAACCCCGGGGAGGGCGGCTTGTGCCGCCCTGTTTCCCCGTCTCCCCACAGCACAGCACCTGGCATGCAAGAGGCCCACAGGAAATATCTGTGGCATTGACCCGTGAGCTCAGAGGAGAAGCACCTGGCCTGGAGGGGACAGGTGAGCGGGGTCGGATCTGCCAAGTGCAGGCCCCTGAGGCTGAAACTAGAAGGATGAGCTCGTAAACAAGAGCCAGAGGGAGGCGGAGGGAGGGCTTTCAGGGAATTGCAAGTGGACAGCATGTCTGGAGGACACTGTTGTGGCTTTGAAAGAACAGGGACCTTGAAATGGTCATCGTAACCCAGGGTAGACTGATGAGGGATTTTCAGAGGCTGGGGCTTTATGCCCAAGAAAATAAGGAGGTGTTTTAAGCAAGGGAGTGACATGATTTGATTTGCCCTCTGGAAATATCACTGTGGCAGGGAGAGAGAAAGGAATGGAGGGGCAAGAATGGGAAGGGAAGGGGAACGTGGTGAAGGGCTGTGCTCTTTAGAGCTTCCAGAAAAGAACAGGGGCTGAGATGCAGCCTAAGACGACCCCTTGCTGCTAATTTCCCCTTCATCCTGCACCCCAAGAGCTAAGATTTCTGCCAGTCCTGGGGGAAGTCCTTCAAGGAGGGGGGCAGGAAAGGCGGGACTGTCACAACAGGTAGGGGGCAGGCGCTGGCAGGCAGCACAGATGGGTTTCTGGAAGGACACTGGTGCGGGGTACAGGGGGCTTCTAACCAAGCTGCCTGTGGGGAACAGAGACTGAGAGGAGCTACAGGGGTTAGGATAGAGGCAGAACTCGCATGCTTCCAGTCACTCTCCTCACTCACAGGGGAGCCCGGGGTCAGGGGAGGCCACAGGGCGGTCTCTGAGGACTGACACAAATACAGAATTTCTAGGAAAGAACTGCTGAAAGATGAGGGTCCACAGATTTTCCTCTGTCAAAATCCAGTTTGGCAAGGAAGCAGCTGCAAATAGTGCCCCAGCCGGAACCCCCAGTATCCATGCCCAATTCCCACCCTGGGGCACACAGGTATGACTGGGGCTGGCGGATGCACAGGAACCCCCTCTTCCCCATCCCACACTGGTGGCCAGCACTGGCCTTGTCCCCGACTCAGTTGCTGATGTGGGAACTCTCCTGGGACCTGGAGCAAGGGGCACGCTTTGAATGTTTACATGCCACAAGGAAGAAAATCAATTTAAATGCCCAAAGGAGGGAATTACTGAAGCAGAAGGTCACCAACCACTACAAGTTGCAGTATTGTCTTGGAGACTTGGACGGGGGGAAAATGCCTCCAAGTGAGGTAAGAGTGCTCTGAGGTCTGAAGCAAACCCTTCTCCCCAGGAATAATATGAGATGGTCCTGGGAGGGAGACAAGACCACACAAAGGAAGAAATTTCTTTGTGTGTGTACAACTGGGGTGAGATTCTGAATTCTGGTTCTGGCCGCTTAGGCAAGGCCTCAGCTGTAGCTGCAGAGCTCTGACTCATGTTAAGTCTTGGAGGAATGGCTGATATTTTAACAGTATTGTCACAGTAGCAGCCACACCAGTGGCAATGGCCACTCCACTTAGGCATGGCAGACACATTCCACAGCCCAGCCTCCAGGCCCTAGAGCTCCCCAGTTAATGCCAGGTTCCCTAAGCACTGATGCAAGGATGCTAGATGTTGGATATTTATTTATGTTCCATCTGGCTCCCAAGATGAAACATAAATTAAAGTGCTGGATCACACTTGTAAACCCAGCCCTTTGGGAGGCTGAGGCAGGAGGATGGCTTTAGGCCAGGAGTTAGAGAGCAACCTGGCCAAAAAAATGAGAACTTTAGATGTCACTTATTCCATCTCTGCTCCATTGCAGCAAAGATGGAAAGACCCCACCCATGCCCAGGTACCTTGTCTTTCCTTGGGGCCAGTGCAGTGGGGCCCAGTGAAAGCGAAGGTCAAATGACAGGTCCATTGGGCTAGACATTTATAATCCTATTTCTGGTGTATAGACTATAAGGCAGCTGGGACCCACCTTCTTATCCAGGCAATGCAAAGATGAGCAAGCGGTCACTCAATGTCCTGGGATTCAAGAGAAAAAAAATGTTGCAAGTTCAGGGAAGCCACCACTTCCTGGACTTTCTGCATTAAGTGCAAAGCCCTTATGGATGGTAAAAGGCAGTGCCTCAGCCTTGTTTCCAGATCTTCAAAGGTAGAGAAACCCGTGGCGTGAACTGTATTGGCTCCAGCCAACGGGCCATGAAAGCAACAGTGTTTCTGGAATGAAAACACCTCTATCTTGAGAAAGTGGGGGCCGAGGCAGGCAAGCAGAGAGCAGGGTGTGTGGGAGACATTCTCAGTGGCTGTCCTGTTCATGACACTTTTCACCAGAGGCTTCAGAGGGGCAACATCTGTGTGCCAGTGCCCCTCCTTACAGAGGTTCCAGCTGGTGACGGAAATAGCCAGGAGGGGGCTATGGAGGGGCTGGGCAGGAAGTGGGGAAGAGCGGTTCCACGCAGCAACTGCCTGGAAACCACACCCTAGTGCTGCTCACAGGCTGAGGAGAATTAAAATAAAATTAAAAGCTGGTGAAATGACACCAAATGCGCAATCCATAAAAAAAAGGAATGATAAATTGGGCTCCATCAAAATTAAAAACTTCTGCTCTGCAAAAGACACTGTTAAAAGACAAGCCACAAATGGGAAGAAAGTATTTGCAGAGCCATGTTTGACAAAGGACTTGAATCCAGATTCCATAAAGAACTCCCAAAACTCAATAATAAGAAAACAAACAACCCTATAAAAACAGGCGAAACTTTTTAAAGACACTTAACCAAAGAAGATAGACAAATAGCAAATAAGTACATTTAAAAGGTGTTCAATGTCATTAGTCATTAGGAAAATGCAAATTAAAACCACGATGAGATCCACTACACAGCTATTAGATTAGCTTAAAAAAATTGTTTAAGTGACAATACCAAGTGCTGCTAACTGTTGGAAGCCTCTGGAAATCTCATACATTGTTGGTTCAAAATTGGTACAACCATTTGGGGCAACAGTTTGGTGGTTTTTTACAAATTATAACCCAGAGCAGGGCGTGGTGGTACACCTCTGTAGTCCCAGCTACTCAGGAGGCTGAGATGGGAGGATTGAGCCAGGGAAACCAGGCAGCAGTGACTTGAGATTGTGCCACTGCACTCCAGCCTGGGAGACAGAGCAATACCTTGCCTCAAAAAAAAAAAAAAAAAAGATAGCCCTAGAGAAATGAAAATGTATGTTCTCACAAAAACCGGAATCCAAATGTTTGTAGTGCATTTACTCATAATCACCCAAAAAGTACAAACAACCTAAATGTCATTGAACTAGTGAACAAAAAAACAAACTGTAAAGTATTCATATAATGGAATACTGCTCAGCCATAAAAAGGAATGAGCTACTGACATACACCATGCATGCATCTGAAATGTGTCATGCCAATGAAAGAGTCAGACACAAAAGAATACATACTGTATGATTCCGTTTCTGCGACATTCTCAGAAAGGCTAAAACTGTAAGATTAGAAGGCACTTCAAGGCCAAGCGTGGAGGCTCATGCCTGTAATCCCAGCACTTTGGGAGGCTGAGGCAGGAGGATTGTTTTAGGCCGGGAGTTAGAGAGCAGCCTGGGCAACAAAGCAAGACTTCATCTCTACAAAAAAAAAATTTTTTTTTAATTAGTTGGCCGTGGTGGCATGCAGCTGTAGTTCTGGCTTCTTTGGAGACTGAGGCAGGAGAATCACTTGGGCCCAAGAGTTCAAGGTTACAGTGGTTACAGTGAACCATGATCATGTCACTACACTCCAGCCTGGGCAACAGAACAGGACCCTGGCTCAAAAGAAAAAGGAAAGGAAAGGAAAAGAGAGAGAGAGGAAGGAAGGAAGGAAGAAAGGAAGGAAGGGAGGGAGGGAGGGAGGAAGGAAGAGGGGAGGGAGGGAGGGAGGGAGTAGGAAAGGAAGGAAAGAAAGAAAGAAAGAGAGGAAAGAAAGAAAGAAAGGGAAAAGAAAAGGGGGAGGAAGGAAGGAGGAAGGGAGGGAAGGCGGAAGGGAGGGAGAGAGGAGAAAGAAAAAAAGAAAAAAGAAAAGAAAGAAAGAAAGAGGGGGAGGGAGAGAGAGAGAGAGAGAAAGAGAGAAAGAAAGAAAGAGGCCAGGCATGGTGGCTTACGCCTGTAATCCCAGCACTTTGGGAGGCCTAGGCAGGTGGATCACAAGGTCAGGAGTTCGAGATCAGCCTGACCAACATGGTGAAACCCCATCTCTACTAAAAATACAAAAATTAGCTGGGCATGGTGGTGTGCACCTGTAGTCTCAGCTACTTGGGAGGCTGGGGCAGGAGAATCGCTTGAGCCTAGGAGGCAGAGGTTGCAGTGAGCTGAGATCGTGCCATTGCACTCCAGCCTGGGTGACAGAGTGAGACTTCATCTCAAAAAAAAAAAAAAGAAAAAAAATGAAGGAAGGAAGGAAAGTGAAAGAAAGAAAGAGAGAGAGAGAGAGAAGGAAGGAAGGAAGGAAAGAAAGAAAGAAAGAAAGGAAGGAAGGAAGAAAGGAAGGAAAGAAAGAAAGAGAAAGAAAGAAAGAAAGAAAGAAAGAAAGAAAGAAAGAAAGAAAGAAAGAAAGAAAGAAGAAAGAAAGAAAGAAAGAAAGAAAGAAAAGAAAGGAAGGAAAGGAGAAAGAGAGGGGGAGGGAGGGAGGGAAGGAAGGAAGGGAGGAGGGAGGGAAGGAAGGGGGGAGAGAAGGAAGGAAGGAAGGAGGAAGGAAGGGAGGGAGAAAGAAAGCATCAGCAGTTACCAGATTTTTTTGTTTGTTTATTTTGTTTTGGTTTGGTTTGGTTTTTGAGACCGAGTTTCACTCTTGTTGCCCAGGCTGGAGTGCAATGGCATGATCTTGGCTCACTACAACCTCCACCTCCCGAGTTCAAGCGATTCTCCTGCCTCAGCCTCCCAAGTAGCTGGGATTACAGGCGCCTGCCACCATGCCCGGCTAATTTTTTGTATTTTTAGTAGAGACGGGGTTTCACCATGTTGGGCAGGCTGGTCTCGAACTCCTGACCTCGGATGATCCACCCGCCTCAGCCTCCAAAAGTGCTGGGATTACAGGTGTGAGCCACTGCCCCCAGCCCTGCTCGGTATCTTAATTGTGGTGGTGATTGTGGGGCCATTTGTTTTCGTCTAAGCTCATAGAACAGTATACCAAACAGAGAGACTTCTACTGCATTGAATTTTTTAAGTGAATAAATGTATTAAAAGGGCATTTTAAAAAACTGGTGGCAAGAAACTTCTTCTCAAAATGGATGTGCCCTTGTTCAGCAAACATGACAAGCAGAGCCTGACTGTTCCATTTAAGAGACACAGGTCAAGCACCTGGGAGGAGCCTCTGCTGGCAGCCTAGGCGAATCTAGGCTGAGACCCCCACCAAGTTCTGCCTTCCAGGGATAACTCCAGAGCAAAGTGGGAGCAGAGAAAAATCCCAGCTGGAGCTTGGGGCTTTCATGGAGGAGGCAGGGTTTAAATTGGGTCCTGAGGAGTGGGTAGGATCCAGGGCTGTGGACGTGGGGGAGGCGGGAGTACATGCATGCACACACAAGGCTGATTCCGAAATAGGGAGAGGCCGGTGGGCAGCCGTGTAAGAGGACAGACCACACATGCTGACGGGAAACTGCAAGGGTCTGGTCGGCACAGCCCCCGAGAATCCTGTGGTGACTCATTTGGGAGCCAGATGGAACATAAATATCCAACATCTAGCCTACTTAGATCAACGAGTACAAGAGGCGTGGGGAAGGCCTTTTTACCAAATGCTGTGAATAGCCCATCAGAAAGAAAAACATCGAGGAGAGGTCGCAATGACCCCGTCAGCTGACACTGATGGTGTGTCTACCATGTGCTCTTTGCAAGCCCTGGATATATAATGACACATCTAATCCACCCACAAGTCCATAAGGGACTTTCATTACCCTCATTCTGCAAGTGAGAAAATAGAGGCACAGAGAGATTGTGTTACATGTCCAGGATCACACGGAGGGTATGTAGGATTCAAATCCAGGCATTCCAACTCTGAGCACACCCTCTGAACTATATGCTGAGCTACTGCTTGGGTCCAAGTAATTATGACTGCAGAGACAGCCCAAGGTGCAGTTTTCCAATTTTTTTTTTTTTTTTTTTTTTGAGACAGAGTTCTGCTCTTGTTGCCCAGGCTGGAGTGCAATCGTGCAATCTCGGCTCACTGCAACCTCCGCCTCCCAGGTTCAAGTGATTCTCCTGCCTTGGCCTCCTGAGTAGCTGGAATTACAGGCACCCGCCACCTCGCCCCGCTAATTTTTGTACTTTTAGTAGAGACAGGGTTTTACCACGTTGGCCAGGCTGGTCTCAAACTCCTGACCTCAGGTGATCTGCCCGCCTCAGCCTCCCAAAGTGCTGGGATTACAGGCTTGAGCCACTGAGCCCGGCCATTTTTTTTCTTCACCCGTGTGTCAACATTATGCCACTGGCCCACCACAGCCTCCCAGTGTTTCTCCAGTTGCAATTCACACCTGTGCAGCCTTGTTCAGCAGGCATGTGTGCACACAGGTACACAAGAGCACACATGCTCCAAGGGCATCCTTTGCCCCCAAGGAAGCCAAGGGACTCCATTGAGTCAAATGACACAGAAGAATCACAACAGACTGATTCTTAAAAGTAATAAGCCTTTTCCAAAAGAGACCAGGCTTTACAAGCAGCAGTGGGAGCCAAATGACGTCTAAGCCGAACAGCCAATAAATTAATTTCATGTGGAAAAAAAACAGGTTGGCCCAGGGATAATAAAGATCCTGTCAACATGAAGATCTCATTACGACACAGACTTCCCTGGCAAAGGTCGCGTCTGCTGGAGCTGTTTTGGATTCAAGCTTCACCAGGGTCCCCTGTGCCTAACAAAGATTCCACATCAAATGCAGAAAAGATGGACCTGTCTAGACATCCCCACATAAACCCCACAGCATCCTCGTCAGCTACACAGAAGTAGAACCGTGTAGTTTCCCTTACCAGGGCCGCCAGCAGCCAGGACAACTGCGGAGAAAAGGCAAACACAGCTGTTGACTCAGGAATAGCATTCAGGCTTGGGGTAGGAATTGTTATTGAACTTCTAGAAGATTCTGAGGACTTGGTGAAAATGAAACGGGAAAATTTTTGTTGTAGAGCCAGCGATCCCCTGGGAGAAGTAGAGGCACATCAGTGACTCATGGATGAAATTGCAGACTATTCCAAATCGAAATTTGCAGTCATTCAGCCAGAGCTGAGCTCGAGTCTCTCTTTGGCATGGCTGGAAAACAAAAGAGCTCAGTCAGAACATGGTTAACGTAAAGACAGAAAAGGGATGGAGATCGAGCTAATCTCATTCATAAAAATAATATTCATTCAGTGTTCATAAACATCTACTCAGCACCTACTCCAGGGAGGCGCTTGCTAGGAGCTGGTGCACAGTAGTGGGTGTAGTAGGTGTGTGACCTCATGAAGCTTCCACTGCAGAACCCAGACATTGCATGCAAGGAAACAGTGCTGACTCCAGACTGTGGCTGCACGCTGCCCACTTCCACTGTGCTCCTGCACTGCCCTCGTGGGGTGATGGCCACAGGCTTCAGCTGCCTGTGGATCACAGCCCAAGGCCCTTTCACTCACTGCTCTCTGCCTCCCTCAGAAAGGCTGCTTGTTCTCATATGTGCATTCTCGGCTCCTCTGCAGGGACCCACCCCAACCAACTGTGAATTCCCACCCTCCCTTTCCTCCCCCACCCGCTGACACTATTTATCCCATGTATTTTCTTCACATAACATAGTAAGGTCTTGTGCACTTATTTTTCCTATCTGTCTCTTGAGCTAGATTGTCAGCAGCCAGTGGGCAGGAACCTTATCTGTCTTGCAAACCAATATCCACCTGGTGAACACAGGGTGCCTGGCACATGGTCGGCATCCAGAAGATTTTTTTAAAACTATGGATGAAAAACAAAAGTCATTACGAGATAGCCCATGAGGTATGGGGCTAATAAGGTTATGAGATAGCCCATGAGATAGGGGCTAAATAGGTTATGAGATAGCTCATGAGATAGGAACCAATAAGGTTATGAGCTAACCCATGAGGTAGGGGCCAAGAAAGTTGGGAGATAGCCCATGAGATAGGGTCTAATAAGGTTATGAGATAGCCCATGAAATAGGGGCTGAATAGGTTATGAGACAGCCCATAAGGTAGGGACCAATAAGGTTAAGAGATAGCCCATGAGGTAGGGGCCAAGAAAGTTGTGAGATAGCCCATAAGACAGAGTCTAATAAGGTTATGAGATAGCCCATGAGATCGGGGCTAAATAGGTTATAAGATAGCCCATGAGGTAGGGACCAAAAAGGTTATGAGATAGCCCATGGGGTAGGGGCTAATAAAGTTATAAGACAGCCCATGAGATAGGGGCTAAATAGATTATGAGATACCTCATGAGGTAGGGGCCAATAAGGTTATGAGAAAGCCCAGTAGGTAGGGCCCAATAAGGTTATGGCTAGGGGCTAATAGAGTTACGAGATAGCCCATGAGTTAAGGGCTAATAAGGTTATGAAATAGCCCATGAGAGAGGGAGGCCTAATCTAAATGTGTAGCTGGGGAAGCCCTCCCTGAGGGGTGACATTTATGCCAAGATGGGAAGGAGAATGGGGCTCACCAGGTGCATGTTGAATAAGCTCTCTAGGCAAGGGAGAAAGCACATTCAAAGTTTCCGAGGCTGGAAAAGCCTTGTGCTGTGGGAATTTACGGAAGGACCTCAAGGCTAAAATAGGATGTGTGGCCAGAGAGGACAGCAGGGACATGTGAAGGGGTCCTAAGCCTATTACAGATGTGGCAGGAAGTCCCTGAGGACTTGAAGCAGATGCAGGTCATCGTCCAGTTTATATTTGTAAGGATCTTCTGGGCCAGACACAGTGGCTCACATCTCTAATCCCAGCACTCTGGGAGGCCAAGGTGGGCAGAATGCTTGAGGCCAGGAGTTCAATACCAGACTAGGCTACATAATGAGACCCCATCTCTCCAAAAAGTATATAAAAATTAGCTAGATATGGTGGTATGCACCTGTGGTCCAAGCTACTCAGAAGGCTGAGGTGGGAGGATGGCTTGAGCCTGGGAGACTGAGGCTACAGTGAGCCGTGATCGCACCACTGCATTTCAGCCTGGGAGACAGAGTGAGAACCTTTCTCAAAAAAAAAAAAATCATTCTGGCAATTTGGTAGAGAATAGATTATAAGGGGACAAGAGTAGAGGCAAGAAGACAAAATTAGAAACTACAGCATTATCCAAGTGAGAAATAATTGGAGTGGGGTGTTAGCAAGATGGAGGGTGAAGACGGAGTGAAGTGCACGCATGAGGGTGTCTCCTAAAGTTGCCCTTGCAGGCTAGGTGAGCTAACAAAGGTTAGGAACCGCAACCAAAGGCCAGGCACAGTGGCTCACGCCTGTAATCCCCGCACTTTGGGAGGTTGAGGCCAGTGGATCACTTGAGGTCAGGAGTTCAAGACCAGCCTGGCCAACATGGTGAAATCCCAACTCTACAGAAAATACAAAATATAGCTGGGCATGGTGGTGCATGCCAGTAGTCCCAGCTACTTGGGGGGCTGAAGCAGGAGAATTGCTTGAACCCGGGAGGCAGAGGTTGCAGTGAGCCAAAATCATGCCACTGCACTCCAGCCTAGGCAACAGAGAGAGACACCATCTCGAAAAAAAAAAAACAAAACAAGACAGCAATTATCATTATATTCAATGATATAATTCACAAATCATATATGTATATCTCATAAGGGCCTTGTATCCAGAATATAGAAATAACTCTTACAACTCAACAATAAAAAAACAAAAACCCAATTTTAAAATGAGCAAAGGATGCAAATAGACATTTCTCCAAGAAGTTATACAAATGGCCAACAAGCACATAAAAAATGCCCAATGACTGGTCATGAGGGAAATGCAAAGCGAAATCATTAATGATGCCCATGGGATGGCGATCAGCAAAAAATGTAAACAGAAAATAACACGTGTCGGTGGGGATGTGGAGAGGAACCCTCATTCATTGCTAGTGGGCACGTAAAATGGCACAGCCACAGTGACAAAAGTTAAACATAGAATTACTTTGTGACTCCGTAAATTCAATCCTAGGTATATGCGCCAAAGAACTGAAAACAGGTACACAGACAAATACATGTACACCCCTGATACCACAGCACTTTCACAATAACCGAGAGATGGATGTACCCCAGGGCTCTATCAATAATAGATTAACGGATAGGTAAACTGTGTTATATATTATCTATAATACACAGGTAATATATGTATCATAAGTAATATATTACACATATAATACATA
This sequence comes from Pongo pygmaeus, assembly GCF_028885625.2. NCBI lineage: Eukaryota > Metazoa > Chordata > Mammalia > Primates > Hominidae > Pongo > Pongo pygmaeus. The sequence goes on from NC_072393.2 coordinate 37,306,439, forward strand.
TATACACATATGTATATATTATATACCTATATAATATTACATGCATAAACATATTATGTAAAATATACATATTATATATTACATACATATACAAGTATATGTATACATTATATATGTATACATTATATTTGTATACACATATATGTATATATTATATGTATATTATATATTATACATAGTATATATTATATATGTATTATAGATATATAACATTATATATTACATGTTATATGTAACATTTTATATTTCTATAAAATATAATATATAGGGTCTAATAAGGTTATGAGATGTTATATATGTTATATATGTTATATATAACATGTTGTATATATGTTGTATATAACATGTGGTATATAATGTTATACATCTATAATACATATATACATGTATAACATTATATATAAAATGTCATATGTTATATATATCTGTAATACACATATAACATATAAAATATGCAAATAGCATACAAAATATCTGCATTATATATTATATACATACATGATATTATATATCATATTTCTGTTTTTATATTTTTATTGTACTTCTATGTATATATTATTCATTATATATTATACTTATATTTATTTTTATTTTTATATTATTTATTGTATTTACATATTATATACATATGTATATATAATATATATAACACAATTTACTTTTCCATATATGTATGTTATAATATAGTGGTCCCCAGCTTTTTCAGCACCAGGGACCTGTTTCATGGAAGACAGCTTTTCCATGGACACTGAAGGTGGAGGCGGATGGTTTGGGGATGAAACTGTTCCAACCCTGATCATCAGACTCTAGTTAGATGCTGATAAAGAACATGAGACCTAGATCCCTCGCGGGCTCGGTTCACAATAGCGTTAGCGCTCCTATGATAATCTAATGCTGCTGCTGATCTAACAGGAGGCTGAGCTCAGGCGGTAGTGCTTGCTCACCCACCGCTTACTTCCTGTTGTGGGGCCGGTTCTTAACAGGCCATGGTGCTGATCCATGGCCTCGGGGCTTGGGGACTCCAATATAATTGCGTTATATTTTTCAGCCATAAAAAAATGAAGTACTGATACATGTTACAGCTTCAATAACATTATGTTCAATGAAAGAAGTCAGACATAAAGGTCACATATTGTCATTTCGTTCATATGAGATATCTGGAATAGGTAAATCCACAGAGACAGAACTCAGATTGGCAGTTGCCAGGGGCTTGCTGGAGGGGGAAATGGGGAGTGGCTGCTTAATGAACGTGGGCTTTTATTTTGGTGTGTGGGAATGTTTCGGAGCTACATGGAGGTGATGGTCGTACAACTCTGTAAATGTATTACATGTCACCGAATTGTTCATTTTAAAATGGTTCATTTTATGCTATGTGAAATATACCTCAATCAATTCATTTAAAAAAAAAAAAAAAAAAGAATAACACCCAGGTTTGGGATTGAACAATAGGGTAGAAACAGGTGCCATCCTTGGAGGTGGGGAAGGCTGAGGGAGAAGCTGAAGAGTTTCAGTGTTGGACATGTGACATTGGGATGCCCTTAGGTATGAAAGGAGTTCCCAGGGAAGTAGTTGGATTTGGAATCTCAGAGTTCACATAGGAGATCTTAGCTGTAGATAAGATATTTACAACTGCTTATATATAAAAGCATTTTCCACGCAAGGATAGGAATGAGAACAAGCGAGACAGTAGTGTAAAAGAAAATCCAATATTAAGTTCCAGAGAAAGTCAAATGAAGAGGAACCAGCAAGTGAGGCTCTAAAAGATAGAGGTGTAAAGGAACCTTGGGGGGAGACAGTGGTGCAGGTATCATGGCAGTGAGGAGGAGAGAGTGCTTTAAAGAAGAGAGGTCAGCTGTGTGTGCTGATGCAGAGAGAGAGAGGCTAGAAGATAACAGCTCCAAGTGTCCATATGTGACAACATGGAGGTCCCAGGGGCTGCGAATGGCAGCAAGGAACAGAAGCCAGCCTCTACCAGCTAACAAAAGAGAGTGAGACATGGGTTCATGTCCTTTGCAGGGAAATGGATGAAGCTGGAAGCCCTCATCCTCAGCAAACTAACGCAGGAACAAAAAACCAGACACTGCATGTTCTTACTCATAAGTGGGAGTTGAACAATGAGAACACATGGACACAGGGAGAGGGGCATCACACACCGGGGCCTGTCGGGGGTGGGAGGCAAGAGGAGGGAAAGCATTAGGACAAATACCTAATGCATGCGGGGCTTAAAACCTAGATGACGGGTTGATAGGGGCAGCAAACCACCATGGCACATGTATACCTATGTAACAAACCTGCATGTTCTGCACATTTATCCCAGAACTTAAAGTAAAATTTAAAAAAAAGAAAAAGAAAAAAAGAGGGTGGGAAGTAAAAGTATGAAGAAAACATGGCAGACAATTCTCTTGTAAGCTTTGGTAAGCTTCCACTCCTTTTTAGGGGATTTAAAAAATAAGAAAATGATTGGGGGAAGACGTGAGGTCAAGAATGTCCCATTTAAAACATGGGAGATATTAAACTTATTTAGAAACTAGGCCGGGTGTGGTGGCTCACGCCTGTAATCCCAGCACTTTGGGAGGCCGAGGCGGGAGGATCACCTGAGGTCAAGAGTTCGAGACCAACCTGGCCAACATGGTAAAAACCCGTCTCTAATAAAAATACAAAATTAGCCAGGGGTGTTGGCATGCACCTGTAACTCCAGTTAGTTGGGAGACTGAGGCAGGAGAATCACTTGAACCAGAGAGGCAGAGGTGGCAGTGAGCCGAGATCGTGCCATTGCACTCCAGCCTGGGCAAAAAGAGTGAAACTCCATCTCAAAAAAAAAAAAGAAAGAGAAAAAGAAAGAAATTAATCTGGACCATGGAGACAGGAAATGCAGGAAAGGGGAGCTAAGTGAATGGGAACAGAGTCCTTGAGACGTTTTGAGGGGAGGGAGCCAGGGAACTACAGGGAGGGGAAGAAGAGAGAGAGGAAGGGTGACCCAAGCAGGGAGCTTTCTAGAGGACTGGAGGGAGGAAGGTGAAGGCATTTGTGACCTGTGGCTTTTATCTCTTCAATGAAGGACAAAACAAGGTCACCCGCTTGTGTAGGCCAGTGTAGCCCGGATGGTTTGAGAAAGGCGGACAAGACATGAGCCGGAAATGAAGAGAGCCGGCAAGCGTGATGGCGACAGAAACAGCTGCATTCTGTTGGCGACTTTCTTTTGATATGTCCTCTATTGTAGGTGATCTCCACCATAACCCCAGAAAGTGGAAGGAGAAAGGAGGCAGCTCTGGAGGTGGGGAGGACAGAAGACCACGCCCTTCACTTCCTTCAAGTCTTTGCTCAAATGCCACTTTTTCAATGAAGCTCATGTTGACCACTCAATTTTAATTTGCACACCACCACACTGCACTCTAGCTCCTAGTCCCTCCCACCTGCCTCTTTTAAATAGCACTTACACCTTCCAATATGCTGTGTAATTTATCATTTAGCTTGCTGATGTATCCCAAGTGCTTGGAACATGGTAGGTGCTCAATAAATAGCTGCTGAAGAATGAATAAATGGACAAATGAATAAAGCAGCTTCTTTAAGTTCTCTGAGAGCTTCTATCTTTGTTACTTTTATCTGGTGGGTGTCATTCTAATCATGAAGGAGGTCCCAAAACTCTTTCTGACCACACAGCCCCATCAGTGTAAAATTTGGCCATGTCCCCCCAAAATTTGGCCATGGGTATTTATTCATACACAAATAATTTGGTCATATTTATTTGGTTAATTACATATGTTGTTACTGTATAATAATACATCATGTGTATTTTTACCTGAAAGTTTTTTAATTAAACATAAAGTAAAAATAACTAATAGGTTATTTTTCTTTGTATACCAAAGTGGAGCAGCTTCTTGTAGACATAAGACACTACCCTAAATAATAACTGAGTATGTATGATGTGCTAAGCACATTCACATATGACAGTTAGCACAGTAGCCGCCCCCCACCACCACCACCCATATCTTTACTAGGCCTATTTGTATTCCCATTTAGTGGCTGAGAAAACCGAGGCTTAGATAAATGAAATAACTTGGTCTGTGTCACAGTTAGTAAGTGGCAGAGCCAGAATTAAAAACTTAGGGGTGTCTGACCCCAAAACTCATGTGCTTCAGGTGTGGGACAGAGACTCCACCCTTGAGTCAATTAAAGTCAAAGGGAGGCAAAGTGAGAATAAACTCACCATCTCACCCTTGTGGACACATCCTGCAATGCATCCCCAAGCTCTGCATTCTGGAACAAGCCATTTGTCCAGTCCAGAGATTACATTAATACCCTGCAGAACCAGGGGCACTTACATGGGTCCTCCATGCCCACGGAGGCACCAGAATCTAAAAATGTTCAAGAAATGGGCAGCAGAAGATATCAAAATAACAATGAACTGTGACAAACTCATCTATTTCCAAGGTGACCTTATGTCCCAGTTTGACAGGGACAGCCCCCATTTAATTATCAATAAACACCCTTTCGCTCTCAAAATTATCACTCCCAAAAATGTCTCAGTTTGGACGATAAATTATAGGGTCACCCGGTCTACATCCTGGCTCAACGCACACCAGTCTGAGCCCAAGAGCTGCTCTGATTAGAACTGAAAATGCAGTGATTTCTCATATCCGGGGACACTTCTCACCATTGCCCCCAGAAGTCAAAGCAGCAGGTTCCCCATTAGCAGTGGATGACCCCAAGCAACCTGCATGGAATTCACACCCGGAGCCCTGGACCGTCTGGGCCACCCAGACTCCTTTTCCATAAATCACCCCACATCGGCCACCCAGCCTGGCCGCCAGCCTCACTTGGGTCTCACCTCAATAGAGAAACATCATCACTGACATTAATGGAAGGTTTGCCAGGGGCTCCACTGCTCAGGTGTTCAGGGGCTTGTGTTCATCGGACTCGCTTGATAAAGAACTGGGCAGCCAGACACCTGCTTTGGAGTCCTATGGCTGCCACCACACCTGGGAGAGGATAAGGAAAACAGGGCGTCCAGGCAGCCAGAATCGGGACCACCCAGGACAGAACCCCCAGGCAGGTGGAGCTGCCCTGGCAATTGTCAGGGGGCTCTGGCGTCCCTCCTGATGCTCCTCCCCAGTCCATGTGGTCCTCACAGGCCAGCCCTCCCCTCCCCTTGCCTGTGCCACAAAGCCCAGGCAACAAGAGATATCTCCTGGAAGATGGCTTGACCATCTTGCTCCTGGGCAAGGAATAGGTCCTAGAATTTCACCCAGGTGGGCCAGACAGACCACTTGGTCCACAGCAAGCTACTCCAGCCCACACTGGCCACAGCTGAAAATCACTCACTATCAGAAACATCCCCTGAGTCACTTGTGTAAATTACCAGCCCTAAGAAACTCAGGGTCAATGTCCCAGCGCTTCTTATTTTCTCTGCCTCCTGGCTGTGGTCTCTTTCTCTGAGAAAACCTGGGGAGTTGCAGGTTACCTAAAGGGATTTTTGTTGCTTTCTCAGTTTGATTTTGTTGGGGGGGAAGCCCAGAGGCCCATGTGATGTGCCACCACTCTACCAAAAGTTGACATTCACCTTGAAGCACAAGACCCAAGGGAAAAAAAAAACTGATCCAAGATCAAACGTTGTAGGGCATGATAATTTTTGAAGTTCTAAGAAACATTTACACTATTGTATTTTTTAAACCCTGGTCTTTGTTCTTTGTGTTGCTAGTTTCCTCCCCGCCACCCCCCATTCCCACCTGGAAGGCAGGGGACTGGAAGGCAGGGGACCCGGGGGTACCTTGACTCTGCCACTAATTGGTCATGAGGCTGTGGGCAAGGCTGCTCCCTTCCTTCGCCTCAGTTTCTCCAGGCACACTCAGCCTAGGGGTCTGGATCACTCTGTAAGCCTGGCAGGGCCTGCCCAGTGAAGAGCAGGTCTGGCTTCCAGCAGGGGTCAGCCTCCTGAGTCCCAGCTGGATTTGACTCGGTGCCCCTGGGAGCGTGAGGATGGAGACATTTTCTCCAGGCTCCTTAGCAGCACAGAAAAGGCATGCAAACTTTTCCGCTGTGGTCAGAGACAGCGAACTCACTGCTGGACAGACCCCAGGGACTCCAGGATCAAGACTTGGTAGAATTGGGCTTGACGCTCTTAAAGGGAAATGTCAGGCCCAGATTGGATGCTGAGTTTATATGCTGGGGTCCCGGCCTCCTGCTCACTGGTTCCTTCCTGTGTCTCTGAGAGAAGATCTCCAACGGCAGCTGATGTGTCTCCAGTGGGCAGCATCAGAGTAAACGGCAGGTTCTGGGTCAGGCACATCCTCCAGGAAAACCACTGGCTTCCCCACTGGCCCTGATGGAGGGACCCTGTGCCCGCAGCGCTCCCGCCCAGACCAGGCATCTGAAAGACACGGAACCTGCCCTGAACCTGTCCTAGGAGGCAGCTCCCAGGCACAGGAAGTTTGCCCACAAGCAGAGTGAGGACGTGGCAGCCAGGGAGCCTCAGGACACTGGCTTTGGACACCCTAGACTGTGGCATCCTTGAGAGCTGGAATCAGCTCACTCTGCAGCCATCCCTCCAACCCCCAAGTCCCAACACAGAGCTATGGGAATTCCCCTCATTGATTTTTGTTTTCCAAATGCTGTGGCTACCATGTGGGTCCAAAGGGAGCCCTGTATCTATGGCCTGAATTGTCAAAAGTTAGTGATGGCGCAGCTGGATTTTCTCCCAGACTAGGGTGAAAAATAAAAAGAAGGGAAATGGGAAGGTTAGCCATTCGTTCTTCCAAGAGAGGACTTGATGCTTGCGATTCACCATTTTAAATAAAATAAATCCATTTTATTTCTCAGAAGCAGCCCCTTCATCCTCAGCAGTTCAGTCCAAGGACTAGATGGTGTGCATGGGTGGAGACACCAGCATTTGGGGTTCCCAGGAGACACCAGATTTGGGGTTCCCAGGAGCGACTGGCCAGCAGCCACTGCCCAGTCCTGGCTGACACTGACTGGAGAGCCAGCCACTCTGTGGGCACCTCTCTCCCCTGAAGCGTGCCCTGGCACAAGCCTCCCCAAAGCACTGAGTTGTAAGAGACTCTAGCAGGCATGTACCCCAAGAGGTGATAAGAATTGGACTCAGAGAGACTAAGACACCTAAAAAGACTCAACCCCACATTCATTACCGGATACCTTCTGCAAGCATTCGTCATTTCTTCTCTCCAGAATTTTATGGACATGGAAGCAATACATTGAAAGCATTTATTAATGTCAAACAATAATAGCAGGTACTGATCTATCCGATAAGATGGAAAGATTATTTCCATTCAGTTAACTAGAAAACTTTACAACTAACATTCATTGGATGCTATCAGTCAGGCATGTTCTAAGTACTTTTCATGATCATTGCAGATAAAACTCATAACACCCATAGGTAGTAAATTTCACCATCAAGTTCATTTTGCAAATGAACTTGAGGTTGAGGCTCGGGCCCAGAGAGGTTAAGAAACTCGCTCAAGATCACACAGTTCATAAGTGGTAGAGATTTGAACCCAAGTTGTCATATTCAGCCTCTACTTACACTGCTTTACATAAAGACCAGAGATTGAAAATTGTGTCCAAGCCACATAGCTGCTATACTGAGAGGTGCAGACTGAGCTGCAGGCCCTCAGGCTTTCAGCCTGATGGATGAGTACAGTATTCACAGTGCCTTCTGGACACAGGAGCCCTGGAGGGGTGGTACAAGGTGAGGATCCTGCTGTGCTGCAGCCCCAAAGGCAGGATGTGTGCTTGCCAGTCTCAGTCCCCGCAACATTCTCCACCGTTAGATGATTCTGAGGCTTTGTAGAGTCCGGGGTGAGGAGCCCCCAGGACTGACACTGGTGACCACCACCTGAGAAAATGGAGCCCACCCACACTGCCTTCCTCCCTCACAGCCCAGACCAACCTCTTGTGCAAAACCAGTCTTGTGTCTTTCCCTCCCTCTCTCTTCTCTCTCTCCCTCCCAATCCCTCAACACAGAACACAGGCTGCATCTACACTCATCCCTCACACCTTCACGGGGACCACAAGACATGAATCACTTCTCTCTGTCAAGGTTATATTTTCTCGTTTTAAAAAGAGCACCTATTCTTCTTATTATTCTGAGGATTAAAAAAAAAAAGTGGCGTCTTTTTTTGGCTGAGAAGGTGGCTGAATTTTTCAATATATTCATGCAAACGAGATATTTCATCTCATGGATTTTATCCCAGTTCTGTCTATGCACATTTTAAATAAATTAAGATGAAATAAATCCATTTTATTATATTACCCGGTGCCATCTCCATGAAATAATGCCCATATTTGTATTTCCTAAGGAATGTTGACGTGGCTAAAAATGTTTCAGCAAGTGTAATCTTTGAGGATTGTACTGCCAGAAAAAAAATAAACCTAGGCCTTTGTTTAGAGCCCGGAGCAGCACCACTTTTGATTGAAATGGCTTGAAATATCCAACCCCAAAACATGGACAAGGCAGTAAAGTATACAGAATTGATCACCCTTGGCTCAGAAACAAAAGTGCTATGCCTTCCTTTGTTTTCTTAACATCTGTTCTCTCCCTCTCAGCATAAACCACCCCAAAGAAATAAATTACACAGCCTCCCTTTTTTGGGAGAGGAGAAACGGGGATTTGCAGTGGCCAGGCCTGAGGTGCCCAGGGCAGACCAGCCAAACTCTCCTTGCTCCCTGGGTGGCTGCCACCGAGACTCCAGACTATGTGCTCCTAGCAGGTGCTACTGCTGACCTTGAAAACCCCAGCATCTCCACTTTTCACTTCCCTCATGAGATGGAAGAAACAACGTGAACCCTGGGAGAAGAAGCTCTGTGGCATCTCGTTTTCCTTTAAAAGGCAGGTGGACCAGTGCTGGTGACACCTGCAAAGTTAACACTGCAGCCCGCCGGCCATCAAAATCAGGAAGAGCTAAGGAAGGCAGAACCAAGGTGTGGCTTAAATCACTCACTTGCCCCTTTCATGCAGGAGATAAACTAGGCTCACAAAGAATGGATGGAAGTGAATGATAGTCCAATCTGTCAACAAGAGCCAAATCCTGGGGCTGTGGTTCTTGTAGAACCCCAGGTATAAGGTAGGGGGTAAAATATATATATATCGTGTCGTGGGAGGGCAACTACTGGCTTCAATCTAAAGCCCTGGACCCCTCTCTCCTGCTCATACCTCCTCCACATCCCCTTCCCTACCACTCCCTGGCACTTCTCACTCTCCACCTTGAGTTACACTCAACATATGTTGGCTGGATGGACAGACAGATGGACTACTCAATTACGCCCAGCCCAGCCCTTTCTAAACAACCACCCAGCTGTTGTAAACAGTGGCAATAACTGCTGGGTCTGTGTACAAAGAGCAGGGGACCACCTGGGATGCATGAGCCCTCAAGGCCAAAGCCAGCATCTCCACAAGCCTGAGCATCACAGCTAAGGAACCTGGCTCTTTTTGTGGCTGTGCTTGGAGATATGATTCACATACTTTCTGGCCAAAAATGAGATGCCTCATCAGAGCAGCCTGCCAGGTTCCCCAGCAAGAACTCAACACAAATGTACAACAGCCTCCCGGTAGAACAGCCTATTTCCCATCTCCAGGACGGGCAAGTGCTTTCACTTGCCAGAGAGTCACCAGCAGCTTGGAAAGACACTTCCGACCGTACAGAAAGGGGTTCCCTTTGAATGGCAGAGATTGTATCAGGTGCTAATAGGACAAAGTGACCTCCAGACCCCCTTCTGTGTGCATCCTTAAATGTCCTAATGAGGCGGCAGCCCTCCTTCCCTTAAATGTAAGAAGATCCAGACTTCCTTTCCCAGGCCTTCATCAGGGCCAGTTATGGAACACTCATGAGGCCTGGTAGCAAAATCCCCAACCTTCCTCAGCTCACACAGCCAAGTGCTATTCTAGGCTGGCTCCTCCTCCCTCCACCGCTATTAGTGTCAATTAGGTTCGGCATGACAGGCCACCTTTGACAAAATGCTGGAGCAACAAAGACATAAACAACGCCAAAGCCTTTGGAATTGATGTATGGTTGCATTTAATAAACATTTGTTTGCATATTTTTTATCATGCTAATGAATATAATTACTTTAATTTATGTCATCAAGCTATGATTCTGTTCTGATCTATACGTCACTTAAATGTGTAGCGTTAGCATTTTGCACACGCTGGCAATTTAAGAAGGGAAAGGATTCGCCCCTCCTGTGAGAACTTGGAGCAACATTCCAGAGTTGCGCACACCCTTGAAAAAGCTAAACCGAGCTCTGCAGCTGGGACCCCCATCCTCGCACCCCTACAAGGGTAGGTACGCCTTCCACGGCCTGAGAGACCTTCTCCAAAGAGCACACATTTTTATCTCTCTGTAATCTCCCCAAGAAGAGCCCACTGAGTATTGCCCACAGCATAATGCTAAACAGAGCCATGAAAAAAAAAGAGTTAAAATCGTATTAATGGGTTTTACTGATTATAAAAGTAAAGCACGTTTATTTTAGAAACTTTGAGAAAACACAGATCACAAGAAGAGACTAGATGAAGATGATAAGCTAAACTTCTACTCTCAAAATCCTTTGAAATCAAATGTATATATTTATATTAATATATATTTTATATAGATAAGAAGATATATAATATATATATTTAAGTAAATATATATTTCAGCTATATATAAATATACATTTAGGAAAATATATATTATATATGTAAAATATATATTTAGAAGAATATATATGCATATTAGTCTAAACTGCACTAGAATACAGGAAGGGTTATTCTTGGTAGAACAGACACATGATAAGCAAAACATACATTCAGAAAAGAAGCACAAGAAATGTTACAAGGTGCACCAAGAATGTGCCAAGCTTGGATGGGGCACCCCCGGAGCACCTGCAGTGCATTGATTGAGCAATTATTGCAGGAGAACCGAGGTGGGTTACCCCTAACCATTGCCTTTCCATGGCCAGCATGTTAAGCAGCGTTATGGACAGGCACTGGCCTGTGGGAGAGACATTGTTCGTGAGTACCTGCTCCATAGAGACAGGGCAGTGCCCAGATGATCTGAGCCTTCACTCAGAATGGGCCAGCTCCCCGACCCCCAATACATGAGGGCAAGCTATAGAAAAAGATTAAAAATTAACTGAGTTGGCTGAGACTCCTGTCTCCCACCCAGAGACACTGTGCAACACCCATGCCCCAGAGGCACTAGCAAGGGGGGTCACGTCATAGCATGTTGCTCTACACCAACAAGACATCTCCTTCCCCATAAGGCCTTAATTTCTCCCTTCCACTCAGACATACCATGAAGCCACAAGGCCACTGGCAAGGAGACCCTGACATAACAACCATATGGTCCAGGAAGCTCTCTCCATCCCCCACTGGCAAGGGGGGGAACCCATCACACAAGCAGACAGCCTGGGAAGTGCACTGTGTCTATCAGAGACCCTTCCCCAGTAAGGTTTACCAGATGGCTCAGCCTGGGGAAGCTTCTTCTTCCCATTCAAGCACCAGCAGGGACCAGTGAAGCCTCAGTCACAGGAGATAAACCAAGCAGACCAAAATAACACCACATAGGCTCTGAAAATTAGACTGTCATTGGAACCATAGCCTTTAAAAGTAGGCCAGGGCCTGCATGCCAAATCTAAACAGGGTGACTGCCTGCTAAAATGAAAGTTTTAAATAGGAACCAGAGTCTCCTGAAATAACATCCAAAATGTTAAGGATACAATCGAAAGTCACCCATCGTACCAAGAACCAGCAAAATCACAAGTTGAGTGAAAAAAGACAATTCATAGATGCCAACACTGAGATGAGTCAGATGTTAAAATTAACTGACAAGGGTTTTAAAAGTAAGTATCATAAAAGTGGTTCAACAAGCAATTACATGTTATCTTGAAACAAATGAAATATTTTAAAAATCAGTAAAATTCAGTAAGGAAACATAACTTATTAAAAATAACTAAATTATAGAATTGAAAAATTCCGTAATAGAAATAGAAAACTGCTAGATAGGCTTAATACTGAATGGAGGCAACAGAAAATAAAATTGGTGAATCTGAGAATAGACCATGAAATTCATCCATTCTGAAAAATGTAGAACATAGATTGAAAAAAACAAACAGAACTGTGGACAATAAAAAAAGGTGCAACACTGGCATTATTGCAGTCCTAGAAAATGAGAAAAAGAGTGAGGCTGAAAGAGCATTCAAAGAAATAGGCTGAAAACTTCCCAGATTAGTCAAAAGATATAAACCCACAGATTCAAAAAGGTAGCAAACACCAAATAATATAAAATCAAAAAAGTCATTCCAAGACACATCATAATTAAAACTCTGAAAACTAAAGACAAAGAAGAGTCTTGAGAGTAGCTAGAGAAACCTACACATTACCAAAGAAAACACCAAATTAAATGACAGAAGATTTCTCACCTGAAACCATGGAGTCCAGAAGGAAGTAACAGTACATTTCTCAAGTGCTGAAAAAAAAAAATTGTGAACTGGAAATTCTATACCCAACAAAACTATCCTTTGGGAATGAAGGAGAAGTAAATTCTCGGATGAAGAAAAACTAAAAGAACTTATCACTAGCAGACCTATTCATAAAGTACAGCTGAACGAAGTTCTTCAACTAGAAAGGAAACAATAATAAAAGAAATCTCAGATATTCAGGAAGGAAGAAAAGGAAGAAAGAACTATGGAAAGACTAGAAATGTGAATAAACGCAATAGACTCTCCTTCTCCTAATGAGTCTTCTAAATCACATGTGATGATTGAAACAAAAGCTATTGACACCATCTGCCATACAAGATGATATTTAAAAGTGGAAATATTTTTTAATTTTTTAATTTTTAATTTTTTTATTTCAATAGATTTTTGGGGGAACAGGTGGTGTTTGATTACATGAATAAGTTCTTCAGTGGTGATTTCTGAGACTTTGGTGCACCCATCAGCCGAGCAGAGTACACTATACCTGATGTGTGGTCCTTCACCATCCCCCCCCTTTCCCCTGAGTCTCCAAAGTCCAATGTATTATTCTTATGCCTTTGCATCCTCATAGCTTAGCCCCCACATATGAGTGAGAACATATAATGTTTGGTTTTCTATTCCTGACTTACTTTGCTTAGAATAATAGTCTCCAGTTCCATCCAGGTTGCTGCAAATGCCATCATTTTTTCCTTTTTATGGCTGAGTAGTATTAAATGGCATATACATACCATAGTTTCTTTATCCACTCATTGATTGATGGGCATTTGGGCTGGTTCCATATTTTTGCAATTGCAAATTGTGCTGCTATAAATGTGTGTGCAATTATCTTGTTTGTATAATGACTTCTTTTCTTCTGGGTAGATACCTAGTAGTGGGATTGCTAGATCAAATGGTAGATCTACTTTTAGTTCTTTAATGAATCTCCATACTGTTTTCCATAGTGGTTGCACTAGTTTACATTCCGACCAACAGTGTAAAAGTGTTCCCTTTTCACTACATCCATGCCAACATTTAATATTTTTTTATTTTTTTGATTATGGCCATTCTTGCAGGAGTGAGGTGGTATAGCATTGTGGTTTCAATTTACATTTAAAAGTGGAAATATTTTTTTAAAGGGAGGACCTAAATGTAAGTAAAGTTTCCACACTTTACTCAAAGTTGCAAAATGTTATTAGTAACCATTTTGATATTGTGATATCTGCAGCAACTAACAAAACTACACAAAATTATATACCCCAAAATGCTATAAATAATTCAGCATAAAATTCTTAAAAATATTCAAGTAACCTATAGAAAGGCAAGAATGGAAAAATAGAGCAAATAGAAAACAAAATAAAATAAAATGTCAGGCTCAAGACCAAACATATCAATAATTACCTTAAAGGTAAGTAACCTAAATATACTAATTAAAAGAGATTAGAAGAGTAAATTTAAAAATCACAACCCACCTAGAAGCTGTTTATAAGTAATTCACTTCAAATTCAACAACATAAGTCTGTTGAAAATAAAATAGGAAAAGTTATATATCATAAAGATATTAATTTCTAAAAAGAAAAAATGCTTATATTAATAGCCAAAAGAGTGAACTTCAGACCAAAGAAAATTACTGTAGAAGGAAAGACATTACACAATTGACAAAAGTGCCAATCCACCAGGAAGACAAAACAATCATAGATGTGTACACACCAAATAACAAAGGTTCAAACATATGAAACAAAAAATGACAGAGCTAGCTGGGCATAGTGGCTCATACCTGTAATCCCAGCACTTTGGGAGGCCAAGGTGGGTGGATCCCCTGAGGTCAGGAGTTCGAGAACAGCTTGGCCAACATGAAGAAACTCCATCTCTACTAAAAATACAAAAATTAGCTGGGCATGGTGGCATGCTCCTGTAGTCCCAGCTACTCAGGAGGCTGAGGCAGGAGAATCTCTTGAACCTAGGAGGCAGAGGTTGCAGTGAGTGAAGATCATGCCACTGCACTTCAGCCTGGGTGACAGAGAGAGACCCCATCTCAAGAAAAAAAAAAAATAGAGCTTAAAAGAGAAATAGACAAGTCCATAATTATAATTAGGGACTTGAGACCCTCAGCATCTGACAGAACTACTGAACAGAAAATCAGCAAGGATAGAAATGACTTGCAAAATACAATCAAGCATCAGGATCTCATTGGCATATATTTAATACTCCACCCAAACAACAGAAGAATATACATTTTTTTCCAAGGGCCTATAGAAAATTCACCAAAATAAACCAAATTGTGAGCCATAAAATAAACCCCAGCAAATACAAAAGAATTTAAATTATCCAAAGTATGCCTTCTGACTACAGCAAAATCAAACTAGAAATCAGAAAAGAAAGAGAAGAGAAAGATGAAAGAAAGACAACAAAAAATTAAATAACATACTTCCAAGTAATCCATCGGTCAATGAGGAAGCCTCAAAGGAAACTGAAATTTTAAAAGACAGAACTGAATACAAACAAAAATACAACATATCAAAATAAATGGGATGCAGCTAAAGCAGTACTTAGGGAAACTTCATAGCACTAGATTCACACATTAAAACAGAGGAAATGTCTCAAATCAATAATCTGAGCAAAATAAACCCCCAAAAAGCAGAGGAAGGAAATAATAAATATCAGAGCAGACAGCAATGAAAATAATGAAAATGAAAATGGGATAACATACTTAATGACAAAAGACTGAGTACTTTCCCTCTAGGAGCAGAATTAAGGCAAGGTTGTTGCCTGTACCACCTTTACTGAGCACCGTAAATGGAAGTTCTAGCCACTGAACAAGTAAATGAGAAGTAACAAAAGACATATATATTGGAAAGGAACAAATAAAGCCATCCCTAATAATAATTTAAATTCTTTTATGTTTGTTGGGGTTTTCTTTATGACCTATGATTTGGTTTATTTTGGTGAATTTTCCATAGGCCCTTGGAAAAAAAATGTATATTCTGCTGTTGTTTGGATGAAGTATTATACACATGCCAATGAGATCCTGAGAGTTGATTGTATTTTTCAGAGAAAATCAAAGAAACAAAAAGCTATTTCTTTGAGAAAATTAATAAATTTTAGCAAGAGTGTAAAATATAAAATGAGAAAAACACAACTTACCAATATCAGGGATAAAGAAGGAATAATCCTATAGATCCTGGAAACATCAAAAAATAATATGAGAATACTATAAACATTTCCTTCATAAGTTCAACAGCTGAGGAAAAAATGTGGGCCAATTTCTCAAAAAACGCAAACTAGCAAAATTCAGTTAAATCAAATATATAATGTGACTAGATCTAACCATTACAGAATTGAATTCATACTTTAAAATCTGCCCTCCTTAAAAAAAAGAAAGAAAGAAAGAAATCTCCAGGCCCAGATGGCTTTACTGGAGAATCCTATCAAACATTTAAAAATTAACATCAATAACATCAATTTTACACAATCTATTCCAGAAAACAGAAGAAGGGAGAACATTTCTCAACTTATTTTATGAGTTCAGTATTACTCTGATATCAAAATCATACAAAAAAAATTTTAAAGAAAATTGCAGACTATTAGCTGTCATGAACTTAGATGCAAAAACTCTCAACAAAATATTAGCAAATCAAATCTGACAATCTATTAAAATAATTATATGCCATAACCAAATGGGATTTATCCCAGGTATGCAAGGCTGGTTCAATATTCAAAAATCAGTCAATGTAATACATCATATCAACACTCTAAGAAGTTTAATCATATGATCATATCAATTGACAACTCAAAAGCATTTGACAAAACCTAATACCTACTCAGGATAAAAATTCTCAGAAAGTTAGGAACGGAAGGGAACTACATCCACTTGATAAATAGCATCTACAAAACCACTACAGCCAACATTATACTTAATGACAAAAGACTGAATACTTTCCCTCTAGGGCCAGGATCAAAGCAAGGTTGTTTCCTGTACCACCTTTATTGAGCACAGTCAGCAGAAGTTCTAGCCACTGCAATGAGTAAATGAGAAGAAATAAAAGACATACATATTGGAAAAGAAGAAATAAAACCATCCCTACTTGAAAATGACATAATTATCTACATAGAAAATACCAAGGGACTTACAAAAACATTCCTAGAATGAATAAGGGAGGTTAGAAAGGCCACAGGATGAAAAAGCAACACAAAAATCAACTGCATTTTTATATATTAACAATGAGGCCGGGCGTGGTGGCTCAGACCTGTAATCCCAGCACTGTGGGAGGCCGAGGCAGGCCTCTTGAGGTCAGGAGTTTGAGACAGGCCTGGCCAACATGGCGAAACCCTGTCTCTACAAAATACAAAATAATTAGCCAGGTGTGGTGGCGGGTGCCTGTAATCCCAGCTGCTCAGGAGGCTGGGGCAGGAGAATTGCTTGAACCCAGTGGGCGGAGGTTGCAGTGAGCTAAGATTGCACTGCACTCCAGCCTGGGTGACAGAGCAAGACTCTGCCAAAAAAAAAAAAGCAAACGAACAAAAACAATCAATATGTAGAAATCCAAATTAAGGCCACAATACCATTTATAATCACTCCAGGGAAAATGATACAATGTAAAACTATAGTTTTACAAGATGTTACTATTATATAAAGGGCACATGGGAACACTGTTGTTTCCCACAACTGCGCATGAATCTACAATTATCTCAAAATAAAGTTTTTAAAAGGCACAGCCATTTGGAAAACATTTTGACACGTTATTATAAAGTTAAAGCATATACTTACCATTTGACCTAGCAATTCCACTCCTAGGTATTTACCCAAGAGAAATGAAGACATATGTCCACATTTAAAAACCTACATGCAATTATTTGTAGTCACCAAAACTGGAAACAACTCAAATGTCCATGAACTGGTGAATAGATTAACAAACTGTATACATTCATACAATAGAATTCTACTTAACAGTAAAAAAATTATTGATTACTGATACATGTAACAACACAGATGGATTGTGTGATTTTCAAAAACCACAGAAAAAGGCCTTTAGGTTGAAAGGATTCATAAATATTAAGCAGAATGACAGAACAAAATTGCAATGAGAGTTACCTCCTCTGTGAAATTCAGAGTGCCAAGAAAAAGATAGAACCCTAAAAACTTCCGGAAAAAAAAAATGTTACCTGCAAAAGAAAAAGGATCATATTGTCACCTGACTTTTTTGAGCAAGAATCATATTAGCACCTGACTTTTTTGAACACATCATCATATTTTTGAGATAGAATTATATTAAGTTTACATTTCTGTACCAAGCCAAAATATCAGTCAAGCTTTAGGGTAAAACAAACTAAAATAATAATTCAAGAGTATTAGGAGATAATAAACCATAGTGCACAAAGAAATCAGTAAAATTTATAGTTGGGTCTAATTCATTAATTGACTGAAAGTAAATTAAACAAACTGGGAATAAAATCTCTATTGATAATGATAGCAGAGGTGGTGGGATACAGGCTGAGAAGGAGTAGGAAGTAAATAGTAGGGAGAAGATATTAATTAATTTTAGACATCAAAAGAAAATATGATTAAGATTTTCAGAGTAAATACAAACAATTTTTTTGAGATGGGGTCTTGCTGTTTCACCCACGCTGGAGTGCAGTGGCACAATTATAGCACACTGCAGCCCCAAACTCCTGGGCTCAAGCAACCTCCTGCCTCAGCCTCCTGGGTAGCTGGGATTGCAGGTGCAAGCCACCATGCCTGCCTAAATTTTTAGAAATTTTCTGTAGGGATAAGGTCTCACTATGTTGCCCAGGCTAGTCTCAAACTCCTGGCCTCAAGCTTTCCTCCTACCTCAGCCTCCCAAAGTGCTCAGATTATAGGCTTGAGCCAATGCATCCAGCACAAACAAACTTTAAGAAGATGTTTTAACTGCCAAACCACTGGAAGAAAAACACAGATGCGAATATATAGAAAAAGCTCTAGAAGGACACACACCAAACTGACAACATGAATTCCTACAGAGAGTATGGGGGAGGGGATATGGGGTTGGTCTGAGGGACTTCAGCCGTATCTGTAGCATTTTAGCATCTACAAGAATGTATTCATTCTTGTACAGATTGTGCAGATTTGAACAATCCTTACTTTGATTGTCAAAGACAGAAAAAATATTTGGAAGGCCAAGGTGGGTGTATCACTTGAGGTCAGGAGTTCAAGACCTGCCTAACCAATATGGTGAAACCCTGTCTGTACTAAAAATGCAAAAACAGTTAGCCAGGCATGGTGGCGGGTGCCTGTAATCTCAGCTACTTGGGAGGTCGAGGCAGGAGAATTGCTTGAACCTGGGAGGCAGAGGTTTCAGTGAGCCAAGGTCACGCCATTGCACTCCAGCCTGGGCAACAAGAGTGAAACTCCATCTAATATATACACATATATTATATATGTGTATTTTATATATATAATCAATACTAGAGGAAATTTGAGGAAGAAGACAATTTTACTCAGTATAACCTGGGATATAGTTTGTGAAAGTTTTGCAATAAGTGCTAAATGTGGGCCAGGTACCAACATTTAACACTTATTTAGCAGTACAACATAATGCTTATTTAATGGTACAATACACTAAATATTCATTGTAATATTTAACTAAATAAAATAAAGTACTGAGAGAATGATAAATGTCATCACTGCCCAAAAAATGATCAGCTTTACAATAGTAGTGCGTTTTTATCTAGTTTTATTTACAAATATATCTAGACATAGAGATGTAAAACAGAAAGATACAAAGAGACTTGGGGCTAGCTTTATTCACAAAATAGGGATTTCTTGTGCTTTTTTCTTACTAATTTGAAACTATATTTATTAGAGTTTTGTAGTCTATTTGTTCTCCCACACAATCATAACATATTTGCATACCAGTAAATAGTCTTCAAAAGTATCATTCTTAATGGCTGAATAATATCTCATACTTTATATGCACCATAATAATTTATTATATGGAGATTTAAGTAATTTCCAATGTTTTTCTAATTTAAATAAAATCACAGTGAACATCATTATACATACATATGTGTGGACATCTGTGATTCTTTCATTTAAGTAATTCCCTAAAATTGAACTGCTGGTCCAAAAAATGTACTCATTTTTAAGGCTTTTTTTTTGAGACAGTATCTCACTCTCTCACTCAGGCTGGAGTGCAGTGATGTGATCATAGCTGACTGCAGCCTCAACCTCCCAAGTTCAAGCAATCCTCCCACCTCACCCTCCCAAGTAGCTGAGACTATAGCATGCGCCACCACACTCTGCTAATTTTTGTATTTTTTTGTAGAGAGAGGGTTTCCACATGTTGCGCAGGCTGTTCTTAAACTTCTGGGCTGAAGCGATCCATCCACCTTGGCCTCTGCAAGTGCTGGGATTACATGTGTGAGCCACCACAGCGTCCGGCCAACATTTAATACTTCTTGCAAAACTTTCACAAAATATATCCCAGTTTATACTGAATAAAATCTTCTTCTTCAAACTTCCTCTAGCATTGATAATAATTTTTCTGTCTTTGATAATCAAAGTAAGGATTGTTCAAATCTGCCTATCTTTGATAACTACTGAGGTTTAGCCATCTTTGAATGTTTTTATGGTCCACCTATATTTCTAATGTTAGTAATTGCCCGTTCATTCTGTTTGATAATTGGTTTTTATTGCTTATTAATCTGTAAAAGCTATTAAGAAATGTCATCAACCCTTTGTTGTGTATATTTTAAACAATTTTCACAACTTAGTTTCCCTTTAATTTCATTTGTGATGTCATTTGAAAAACAATTTCTATTTTTATGTCCATTTTTCCCCTTTGGTTCTCTGCCTTTGACGTCATGTTACGAAGGCTGATCTCACTATCACATCAACATTTTCCTGATTCCTACTTTTTTGTGTTTTCATTTTTCGAACTTGAATCTTTATTACACCTGTGATGATCTAACTTTATGATAAGGTTCTTTTTTCCAAATGATGAGATGGTTTTCCCAACACCATTTCTACTTTCCCCACTGACTTTTACTAAATTCCACTTAATTTCTCAAAAAATATTTGACTATATCTTTATTGCAAAAGTCAAACTATGCAGACAACACAAAAATTCTCCTTGACAAAAGCCTCATTCCATTTCTAATTGCATTCTCTTATCAGAACTAACTGTAAATCAGTTTGATGTGTGGAAACCCAGAGGTTTCTTCATAGTAAAAATAACTGGCATTTTGGAGGGCTTACCACATGTGTGGCCATGCCTTAAGGGCTTTGCATGTATTAACTTGTGTGATCTTCCCAACAGCCTACCAAGTAGGCACAACAGCTATCTCCATTTTACCATTTTATAGAACAGGAAACTGAGACACAGAGGGTACGGAAATGAGAAACTTGCTCAGGGATGCCCAGATGGCAGAATGGGGATTCAAACTCAAGAATCTAGCTTCAGGATTGACAGAACGTTGACTGATGTCATGCTATCTCCTAATACACCTACATGCACTTCAGTGAAAAACACATGGCACTATTTTCTTTTAAAATGAAAGTTTGAGGCTGGGTGCAGTGGCTTACACCTGTAATCACAGCACTTTGGAACACCGAGGCAGGAGGAATGTGTCCTACCCCTTGCGTGAGCCCAGGAGTTTGAGGTCACGGTGAGCCATAATTGTGCTATTGCACTCCAGCCTGGGCAAACAGAAGGAGATCCTGTCTCTAATGAATGAATGTCTGAATTAATGAATAAATACATAAAGAAAAATAAAGTTGGGTCTATGGATTTGATATCATACTATACAAATTATACTATAGCCTTTTTGATCAAGTATCAATATCTCTTGGTTGTCTTTCCATATGAATTCATATAAATCAATTTCAATTTTTTTAAACTACGATATAGTATGATTTACTACAGTTTACGTAACTCTTCTATTAGAGTATAGTTAGGTTGTTTCTAGCCTTTCACCATCAGTAAGGCTGCAAAGAACATCTCTAGCATGACTCCCTGTACATTTTTGTGAAAGTTTCTCTTTTGTTTTTTCTCAGTCATGTAGTATGTGATTTTTTTGTTTGTTTATTTTTGTTTTTGTTTTTGTTTTTGAGACAAGGTCTGGCTCTGTCACCTAGGCTGGATAGGCTGGAGTACAGTGGTGCAATCACGACACAGCACACTTCAGCCTCTGTCTTCTGGGCTCAAGCAATTCTCCTACCTCAGTCTCCCAAGTAGCTGAGCCTACGGGTAAGCATCACCATGCCTGCCTGTCTTTTTTATCTTTTGTAGAGACAAGATCTCACTACGTTGCCCAGGCTGGTCTCCAACTCTGGAGCTCAAGCGATCCTCCCAAAGTGCTGGTATTACAGGAATGAGCCACACACCCAGCTTGCATTTTTAAATTTAACAAATACTGCCAAATTGCCCTCCCAACTATCTGAACCAATTTATACCCCAATAAGCAAAATATGATAGTACTTGTTTCTTTATAACTTCCCAACAGTTGATACTATCAAACTTCTTTTCAATATAATGAGTGAAAAATGATAGCTCCTTGTGCATTATTTGGGATGTTCCTCACTACTGGTGAAGTTGAGCAACTTTTTATGCTTATTTTCCATTTTGGTTCCCCTTTTATTCATTGCCTGTTTGTATATTTTTATTATTTTCCCTTTGAATTAATGATCTTCTTCTTATTGATTTATAAATGTTTACATATATTTTGGATGCTAATCCTCTGTCTATTGCAAATGTAAATATTTTCCACCAGCATGTGTTCTTTTAATTTTGTTTATGGTGTCTTTTTTTGTTTATAGTATCTTTTGTCATAGAGAAGCTTTTAATTTTATTTGGGCAAACTTATCATATTTTCTTTTGTGGTTTATATGCTATATTTTCTTTTGCTCGGTTTGCAGGTTTTATTTTTGTATAACATTTAGCTCTTTAATCCATCTGGAATTTACTTTGGTGACTAGTGTAATGTTAAAAATATAATTTTGTTTTTACAAATAGTATCTAATTTTCCACACAATTTATTCTTTCCCTCACTAATATGAAATGCCAATTTTTCCCAGAATTGTATGTGTATCTACAGGGATCTGTTTCTGGACTCATTACATTGTTCTAGTTAAATTTTTAGCTTCAATACCATTCTACTTCAATTAATATAGCTTTAAAATATATATATTGATATTTAGTAAGGTAGGTGCACCTCTTGTTTTTCTTCTAAATTATTTCTGTCCTTCTTATGCATTTACTGTTTCATATGAATTCTATAATCAGCTAGTCAAGTTCCATATAAATGCTGTTGGACATGGAATTTTTAGATTAGGTTGGGGAAAACATCTATCTTTACAATATTAAACACTCTTATCCAAAATTAAGGTATATATCTCTATGTATGCGTATCTATTATGCTCCTCAATAAGCTGCGGTTTCTTCCTAGATATTCTATAGTTTTCATTGCTACGAGTGAATAGGCTAATTTTGTAAATTGGGTAATTTTATCTATGACTTTTTCTAATAAGATAATATATTGTATTAAAAACTATTAGTTTTTATGTGTTTATTTTGTACTGGGCCACTTTATAATACTTTCTTATTAGCTTTAATGGTTTCTCGACTGATTATCTTATTCTTCCTAGGGAGCTTGGCTGAAAAAAACAAAATGACACTATAATGTCTTCCTCCATTATTCACATGCCTTTTTAATTTTTTCTTATTGTATAGCATTGGCAAAGACCTCCAATACAATATTGAATATAGAAGTGATAGGAAACTTTGTCTTGCTGGTGACTGAAATGGAAATAGTTCTCATGGTTTCACCATTGCTAAGTTTCTAGTAGAAATCTTTACTTTGATAATGGAAGTTTTCTTCTATTTTTCATGTGCAAGAATTTTTGAGTGCTTGGGGAGGCGTTTGTTTGCTTATCATGAAAGGGTAAATTGGAAAAAAAATGTTTTCACTTGTTATGATTTTAATATCAGATTTACACAAGGTTTCTAGAACGAATTGAGTAACTTCCCAATTTATAACATAAGAATTATCTATTTCTTGAAGGTGTTATATAATGAAATATTAAAACCATCTGGACTTGATGTTTTCCCTAAATGTATATTTGAGACTAGCTTTCTAATTTTCTCAATAGAAATAGCATATTTAGACTTTCTATTACTTCTTGAGCTAATTTTGAAAATCACACGTTTCATCTAGTTTTTTAGTTATTAGTACAAAGACACTATCTTAACAAAATTTAATTCCTTCTCTATCTGTAATTACATCTTATCTCCTTTCTCATGCTGTTTATTTATGCTCTCTTTTTTCCTTAAACTTGAAGAAGGTTTTATTGACCAACTCTACTAGCTTTGTTGTTCTTGTTTATCTTATTAATGTCATTTTATCTTTATTAATTCCTGTCTTCAACATTCTGGAGATTTGATTTTTTTGTTCTTTGTAGTCTCCTGAATATTATGCTTGGTTCATTTGATTTCAATTTTGCTCATTTTCTGATGTATGCATTTAAGTCCATAAATTTTCCTCTGATAACTGCTTTGGCCACATCTCAGAGGTTTTAATATTTAATGCTCTATTGCTTACTTCTAAATAGTTTGTAATTTCCACTTTTTATTTCCTTATTAACAGAAGACTTTTTGTAAGTGTTTTTATATTTATGAGAGTGGAGATTTATTTAATCTCTCCTTTAGTTACTTTCTCATTTGTTCAGGGAATGGAACTTACATATCCCTACTTCTTAGAATTTGCTGAGATTTTCTTTGTAACCTAACATATTATCAATTTGTGGAAGTGATTTATGTGTGTGTCAAAAGAATGTGTGCTATAAGCTTGTTAATACAAAGTTGTTCATTGTGTCATTTAAATTCTCTGTCATTATTTTTGTCTATTTGAAATACTCATTTCTTAGAGAACTATGAAATTTGACCTTCTGTGATTGCAGGTTTGTCAGTTTCTCTTTATATTTCTATTCGTTTTTGCTTACATTTTCCAAAGCAACATTGTGAAGGGCACAAAGGTTTATAATTATATCTTCTTGGTGGCTTTTCTTTTTAATATTATGAACTATCCCTCTATGTACTCTAATGTGCCCCCTCTGACTTTATATGACTCATAAATCATATTATAAATTTTTAATGCAGTTAGGCCTACATCTTGACTCTGTTTCTTTCCATTGATTTAACTGATTATTTTGGGGCAAATACCACACTTTTGTCTATTGTGGCTTTATAAGTTAATTTTTATCTGATAGTTAGATTATTGATTACTCTAACATTATTCACTCTTCCACATTTAGGTTTATTTGCAAAACCACCAACAGAATCCAATTTAAAATGTTGAGTGAAGTACCAGATTCAGTGGCATATGCCTGTAGTCCTAGCTACTCAGGAGGCTGAGAAGGGAGGACTGCTTGAGCTCAGGAGTTCAAGTCCAGCCCGCGCAACATAAAAAGAACATGCCTCTCAACAATTTTTTAAATTTTTTTTCAATTATTGGAAAAGAATTACTTACAAATCAACTTAGGGGCATTTCTCTCTATGTAGCACTTAAGTCTATTTACATGCACCTCACAAAAAATGTATTTCCTTCATACATGACTGGCCCACTTCTTAAGTTTGGGGATTTATTTTTTTTGGTATTTTGTATTTTGTATTTTTTGTCTTCAATATAAATAGAGTATTTTTCCTTATCTTTTATCTCTAACCTTTATTCCCAGCATAATATGTGGGACATGTTTTATTTACATGTATCTGTTTTATTATTAGACATATTACTGAATTCCTTTATAAGGCATAGGAGTATTTCAGATGATGTTCTTAGGATTTTTCATATTATCATAAAATAGTAAGAATTTTGACTTGACCATTTCCATATTTATTCCCCAATTATTGTTTTTATTTTGACTGTCATTTTTATTGTATCATTATCTAAGACTTGTTTTGTTACCATAGCAATAATTCCTACAACTTTTTGTTTTATTTTTACTTTAAGTTCTGGGGTACACGTGCAGGACATACAGGTTTGTTACATAGGTAAAAGTGTGCCATGGTGGTTTGCTGCACCTATCAAAGTATTAAGCCTGGCATGCATTAGCTATTTTTCCTGATGCTCTCCCTGCTCCCCCCTCCTGTGACAGGTCCCAGTGTGTGTTGTTCCCCTCCCTGTGTTCTCTTTCCCCATCAGTGATAGACTGGATAAAGAAAATGTGGTACTTATACACCATGGAATACTATGCAGCCATAAAAAGGAATGAGATCATGTCCTTTGCAGGGACATGAATGAAGCTGGAAGCCATTATCCTCAGCAAACTAATGCAGGAACAGAAAATCAAACACCGTGTGTTCTCACTTACAACTTTTTTATTTTTAAGTATTTGTAGGCTGTTGTTTTCAAATAGATTATCACATAAACCAAGAAGGCTCAACATTAGTACAATCAATATGTGGGGCTGGATAATTCTTTGTTGGGGGAGGGAGAGCCCTTTCCTGAACATTGTAGGATATTTAGCAGTAACCTTAACCTCTACCTACTACATACCAGTAGCACCACCTCCAAGTCATGACAATCAAAAATGTTTCCAGGTACTGCCTCCTGAGAGGCAATGTCCTTGATTGAGAAACACTAATGCAATGCATTATCCTTCTCTTCCTATTTTAATCATAGCTTCTGGCAGGACTGATGTTGAATTTTATCTAATGTCCTTTTGGCATATGATTACATATTTCTCCCAGGTACCTATTGATGTAATAAATTTTTAATTATATATTTTCTGATTTGGTGCCATCCTTACAATAGAGGAGAAAGGCTTTATTAGTCAAGATTTATTATTTTTAATATAAGGTTAGTGTTCATTTTTTATGACTTTTACCTATATGTTTACATGTGAGGTTGACTTGTAGGTTTTGTTTGTTTGCGACGTTTGTTAGGTTTGAGCACAAAAATAATGCTTGCCTGGTAATTAGCATGATCACTTTTTGTTCCTTAAGACATTCAAATCAATTTCCTATACAACCATCCATTTTAATGTATTTTTACATTATTCTTTTCTTATTCAACTACTCTACAGTTAAGATTAGTAATTTGTACCACAATGAGATACCATCTCACGCCAGTCAGAATGGTGATTATTAAAAATCAAGAAACAACAGATGCTGGCAAGGCTGTGGAGAAATAGGAATGCTCTTACACTGTTGGTAGGAATGTAAATTAGTTCAACCATTGTGAAAGACAGTGTGGTGATTCCTCAAAGACCTAGAACCAGAAATGCCATTTGACCCAGCAATCCCATTACTGGGTCAAAGGAATATAAATCATTCTATTATAAAGATACATGCACATGTATGTTCATTGCAGCACTATTCACAATAGCAAATGAATGGAATCAACCCAAATGCCCATCAATGATAGACTGAATAAAGAAAATGTGGTACATATACACCATGGTATACTACGCAGTCATAAAAAGGAATGAGATCATGTCTTTGCAGGGACATGGATGGAGCTGGAAGCCATTATCCTCAGCAAACTGCAAACTAATGCAGGAACAGAAAACCAAACAACACATGTTCTTATAAGTAAGAAGTAGAAGTTGAACAATGAGAACACATGGACACAGGGAGGGGAACAATACACACTGGGGCCTTGGCGGGGGTGGGATGTGGGGAGGGAAAGCATCAGGATAAATAGTTAATTCATGTTGGGCTTAATACCTAGGTGATGGGTTGATCTGTGCAGCAAACCACCATGGTACACGTTTACCTGTGTAACAAACCTGCACATCCTGCATATGTATCCCAGAACTTAAAATTAAATTAAATTAAATTTTTTAAAAATTAGTAATTTGAAATTTCCTAGAAAGTCATTTATTTCAACAAAATTTTCTATGATAATATATCTATATTTTCTACCACTTTTTGGAATACATGTATATTCTCCTTTTTTACTTCTAATGTTTTTACATGTGTTTTCTCACTCTGTTTCACTTAAGTAACTTGTCAGATGTCTTTGACAAATTCTAATTCTTAGACTTGGCAACGTACTGTCTGTTTTCTGATTTACTAAGTTATGTTGTATCTTTATCAATATCTTTCTAGTTTATTTCATTGTTGTCTTTCTAATTATTGTGAGTTAAAAGCTTAATTCATGCATTTTTATTATACATTCAATAATGTTGATATTTAAGGCTATGTGTTTTCTTCTGAATATAGCTTTGAGCATACATCATAAGGTTGATATATGGTATTCTCATTGTAATTATTTTCTAAATAGTTTCCAAATATAGTTTTGATGTCTTCTTTGATCTAAAAGATAATTCAGAGAGGTCTTAATAATTTTAGAAATTGCTCATTAAAATTGTAGTTACCCTTCTTTGTTGATTTTATAAAATAAGGGATCTGCCCACTTTTTGATTCTTTGCCTATATCCAACCTTTTTTATAGCCAATATATACTATTTAGTGAATATTTCATAGGCTTTAATATAGTCTCTCATTTAAAAAAAATCTCGATTTAAGAAACAACTTTATTATTTGAAATCATCTAAATCCTTGGATTCCTTGCCTACTAGATCTGCCAAATACCAAAAGAGATGTCTTAAAGTTTTTCATTACAACTGTGAATCTCTCCACTTCTTCTTGTACTCCTAACAATCTTGCTTGCTACATCTTACTGCAATGCTATTTGGCATATTAGGATCCATGACTAGTTCAGTCTACTAGCCTGTAAGCCCAGCAAAGACAGGAATCACATCTGACTTGTTTAACGTTGAGTCCCAGCCCCTGGCCCAATATTTACTAAATAATTGTGGGACTCAATTGACAAGTGATAGAGATTCAGTGTTGAGTATATGCCCTTCAACAAAAATACTTTACTATTATATCTAATATTTTTTACCCTCAATTCTACTTTGTCTGATGCCTAGATAGACAGACAGACAGACAGACAGATAGACAGACAGATAGATAGAATTTTTGGAGACAGGATTTCGCTCTGTTGTCCATGCTAGAGTACAGCAGCATGATCACAGCTCACTGCAGCCTCAATCTCCTGGACTCAATGGATCCTCCCACCTCAACCTCCTAAGTAGCTGGGACCACAAGCATGCACCTCCATGCCTGGCTAATTTCTTTTTGCTTTTTGTAGAGATGGGGTCTCGCTACATTGTCTAGGCTGGTTTGGAACTCCTGGGCTCAAGTGATCCTCCCGCCTCAGCTTCCTAAAGTGCTAGGTTTACAGGCATGAGCCACTACGCCTGGTCAATGATGTCAGTATTTGTCCCTGTATTTTGCTGGTTAGTTTTACCTGATATATATTATATATCTTGTTGTTGGGTTTTGGTGGGTTTTTCTGTTTTTGTTTTTGTTTTGCTTTGCTTTTTTGTGTTTCTTTATCTGCCCCATCCTTAGTTCTATGAAATCTGTTTTCTTTGTGGTTGTCTTCAATATAGAGAGATACAGTTTAGAATTCAAATCATAAATGGTTTCAAGTGTTTCCAATGTATTACTTAACCTCTATATTTAACTCCTATACTTTTCTAATTTTCAGGTCGGAGAGGCAATTGAATCTGTTAGTTCTTTTTTTTAACACAATGTAGTTAACACATTTTTATTCTCCTCTTCCAGACCCCATGCTACTATTTCTTTTCCAACTACTCCTCAGACACTTATTAAATAAACTAGGATTTTATAGGTTGATTATTACCAATTTTTACACAATAGGACTTCTCTTTGAAAGTGAATTTTTAACACTTGAATTCAGTTTTTCAAACAAAGTCTCAATTTTTTTTTTTTTTTTTTTGAGACGGAGTCTCGCTCTGTCACCCAGGCTGGAGTGCAGTGGCGTGATCTCAGCTCACTGCAAGCTCTGCCTCCCGGGTTCACGCTATTCTCCTGCCTCCCGAGTAGCTGGGACTAGAGGCACCCGCCACCATGCCTGGCTAATTTTTTGTATTTTTAGTAGAGACGGGGTTTCACCATGTTAGGCAGGATGATCTCGATCTCCTGACCTCGTGATCCGCCCGCCTTGGCCTCCCAAAGTGCTGGGATTACAGGCGTGAGCCACCACACCTGGCCCTAAAGTCTCAATTATTTAGACAGCATTTTTTAAAAGTATAAGTGAGGTTTGTCCTTCTTCTTCTAGGCAAAGCTGCACCTTTCACCCCCTATACCAGACAGTCCTTTACTATGGACACACAGGGTGCTAGGACACACAGGATTCTCATAGGCAGTTCTGGTTCTCCTATGGACCAAGTAGCTCCAGTGCCCAAAGGCAGCCCTCTGCGAACGGTTGTGGGTAAGGAAGCTAAGAGCAAAGCATCTGTTGGAAGCTGGTAGAAGCCAGGCGTGGTGGCTCATGCTGTAATCCCAGCACTTTGGGAGGCTGAAACAGGAGGACTGCTTGAGCCCAGGAGTATAAGACCAGCCTGGAGAGTGTAAAGAAACACACCCCCCACCCCCGGCCCCCAAGAAAAAATTAAAAACATAGCTGTGTGTGGTGCTGCACACCTGTAATTCCAGCTACTCTGGAGGCTAAGGCTGGAGGATCACTTGAAGCCAGGAGCTTGAGACCAACATGGGCAACATAGCAAGATCTTGTCTTTACAAAAAATTTAAAAATTTTTAGCTGGGCATGGTGTTGCATACCTGTAGTCCCAGCTACTAGAGAGGCCGAGGCAGGAGGATTTCTTGAGCCCAGGAGTTCAAGGATACAGTGAGCTATGATCACACCACTGCACTTCAGCCTGGGTGACAGAGCAAGACCCTGTCTCAAAAAGAAGAAGAAAAGGAAGAAGAAGAAGAAGAAGAAGAAGAAGAAGAAGAAGAAGAAGAAGAAGAAGAAGAAGAAGAAGAAGAAGAAGAAGAAGAAGAGGAAGAGGAAGAGGAAGAGGAAGAGGAAGAGGAGGAAGAGGAGGAAGAGGAGGAGGAGGAGGAGGAAGAGGAAGAAGCAGCTGGTAGAAAAATTGGAGGGATCTGGACAGGGCACCAGGGATGTCTGCTACACCAGCACACCAGTGCAAGCAGCAGGCGGGGGCAGTGTCCCCAAAGACCCCCCACAGGGATAGGCTTGAGCCGCAGCTGCACCTGCTGCACGTGACACGCTCAGCCTGCCCTTCTCACCTGGCCTTCACACGTGGACTTACTCCCATCTTCAGACTTTGCGTCAATTGCATCTCAGCCAAGGTTTCCATTAATGGGTTATTATATTATATCACCTGCAAAACAGAGAAAAGAAGGGCTGTTCTAAAATTCTAACGTGAAAAGTGAGCGTGTCAAATGCAGATGTGTGGACACAGCGACCATGGAGTTTACCACTTTATTAAAATTGTGATTGTTCACATAAAGACTCAACCAGGTCACATATTAATAATTATCACTGACAATCTTTAACATCAGCCAAAGCCCACAAGTGAAGCAATATTACATCTCCTGGTCTCATTTATCTTACTGCTTATGGCCCCTCTGTGGTCAGCACACTGTGAGCTTTGTGGACATTTAATTATGAGCACATCATAAATGTAGCTGACAGGGCAGAGGCTGCCCAGGGATGCTCCTGGCAAGGGGGTCACGGTGGAAAGCAGTTAGTTGATGCACACTCCCGAACAGTGCGTGGCAGAGACCACTTCTCCACGTCGCCCCGCTACCGTTCCCTGTTGCCCACTGCAGAGGGGCAGTAGGCGGGAATGTGCTCAGTTATTGACAGCCCTCTAACTTTCAGAAGCATCAGCCCAGTTGCCTTAAAACCTAAGTCCAGCCCCACAGTCTCTCCTGTCCTGCTTAGCTCTGAGAGTCCCTTGGCTTGCCTCTCTGTGTGTCTTCAGCTGTTTACAGAGCTCTCTAAATGTGGGCTTCACTCTGATGCACATAAAGAGGATGGACTTTCTTCCCATACTCCAGGGGTCCAGAGAGCCCACTGTCCTCTCCAGCTGTCCCCAGTGTCTTCTGTGCAAACCACTCAGCTCTAACGAGGTGCAAAGGACAGTGACGGCCCCAAGAACGTCCCTGCCACTCACCTCAATGCAGGAAATACCTTTCCCACTACAGCAAAAAAAAAAAAAAAGGGACTCTGCAATGCAAGTGGTGCAATGGGGAGGGCTTTTTTGTTCGCTTCTAATTAGCCACCGCTCTGATGTGATAGCCAAGGCGTCACACACTAATAAGGCCACGCGTGTCCCCGAGTGGACCCGGGAGAGCAGCAGGACTTCCCCATGTCATGTTTCAAAGCAACTGTCCTCGGAGGACCGAGGTACGGATTCCTCCACTGCCCCAGCAGGCTCAATGGGGAAGACAAAGCGTATAATAAGGGGCGTGCGATGAAGGGGCTCCCAGGAGAAAGCTGAAAAGTAGCTATCATGTTGGCAGATAAATTCTACACACAATTATTCATTCCTAGCCTCTTGACATGTAGATTAATGAGTTTGATAACCCAGGCTTCTAAGAAGTAGGTTCCACTCTGTTCGCAGGCTTTCTCCCCCTCTACCTACAAACAGCACACAGGTCTATGGAGAAAAAAACAAATCGATACATTTGCAGTAGCCATCACTGCTTTTTGTGATTGGAGCCCTACATCAAAAATATGATGCGTCTTCTCCTTCCTGGCCTGGGAGAAGCCAGTCATGGCCAGGCGGACCCTGGAGGGGACTGTGGGCTTCAGATCTTGAACTCCACTAAGTCCTGGACTCTTTTTAGTGGGCTGGGCATGGAGCATTTCCAACTCCAGCCCCGAGGGAAAGGGGCCATTTATTGACACAGCAGCCGTAACCTGCTATTGTGCCTTAGGTTGAAGTCCCTGCTGGCACAGTTCCAGGTCAGCACCCAGACACCCTCTCCAAGAAAGAGCCATATGGAGGAAGGAATGACGCAGGAGCAGGACAGTCGCACCCCTGCACCCACACCAGGTATTTCACTTAGGACTAGTGAACAGCGCCAAACTCCAACCCAAGTGTAAGGAGTTCAAATCCTTGTAAACAGAAATTGGGTTCACTGCATTTATCAAGATGATTTGGGGTTTGTGTTATGATTCCACCACCCCGAACCCATAGTGATGCAGATTTTGGAGATGTATTTTGATTGTCCATTCCTTTGACTTTTTAGCCGTTTGGCAACAGCATTTCTAGATCTCAGCCCCATTTTATTTCCTTTTCATCACGTTGATGTTTATGTTCTAAAGATAAAACACGTGGGGGAGGTGGAGAGGGTAGAGGGGAAGGCTTCCCACCTGATACCCTGCTAGGAGGTTTTATGGCCACCCTCCTCTGCCAGGCAAGCCCTCTGGGAAACAGAGTAGACCTCAAAAACCTAGAGTGGGGCCGGGCACGGTGGCTCATGCCTGTAATTCCAGCACTTTGGGAGGCCGAGGCAGATGGATCACTTGAGGTCAGAAGTTCGAGACCAGCCTGGCCAACATGGTGAGACCCTGTCTCTACTAAAAATACAAAAATTAGCCTGGCAAGGTGGCGGGCGCCTGTAATCCCAGCTACTCAGGAGGCTGAGACAGGAGAGTCACTTGAACCTGGGAGGCATAGATTTCAGTGAGCTGAGATTGCACCACTGTACTCCAGCCTGGGTGACAAAGACTCCGAAAAAAAAAAATCCCTAGAGAGAGTAGAGGGAGCCCTCTCTGGGTGCTGGGTGACTGAATAATTCACCTCCCCCCATCATCACAGATTCAATGTCTGTGAAATCTTTGTGGCTGCTGGAAATAAGGGTTACAGGGAGATCATTCTGCAAGACACCTTCTTTTATCCTCCAGAAAGAGAAATGAATGGAGTGGAAATTCACCCAGCTCACAAAAGTCCAATGAGGTCTTTGATTAGCAACATGGATCAGTTTAAGCATTTGAATTTCAATGTAGCTTCCATGCCAACTTCAAAAGAGACAGCCCTGAGCTACACAAAGAGGGAAAAGTCTCTTTCCCCTATTCGAGCAGTCTTGAGGAGGCAGGCTTCTCACAGAGTCTTGGGGTGAGGATCGCCAGGTTTAGCAAATAAAAATTCAGGATGCCCAGTTACATTTGAATTTCAGATAAACAGGGAATCGTTTTTTAGTATAAATGTGTCCCAAATATGCATGGAACTAAAAAGATAATTTACTATATACTAAATACTAAGATAATATACCAAAAAATATTTTAGTATTCGTATGTCCTATGCATATTTGAGACATATTTATACTAAAAAATTATTCAATATCTGAAATTCAAATTTAAGCAGACAACTAGTATTTCATCTGACAACCCTATTCAGGGTGTCCTTGTGAAACTGCTCAGGGAAGAACCAGGGTGTGATCAAGGAGAAAAGAGCAAAAACAGGCTCAAAATTCAAGACAGCCACACCCAGGGGCCTTTTCCATCCCTCCATCTGGCCTCTCCAAAAACATCCTGCTTCCTCCTGAGCCCAAAGCCCAAACCACTGAAAGAAAACTTGGACCATTATTCCTGAGTAGATGAGAAGCCTCCATCTCCAGCTTCCAGGGCTCTGTATATAAGACCCTAAACTGGAGAGTGTGGGGCTGGGAGGACACCAAGGTAGACCTCAAGAAACGAGAGCCCATGGGATTGTCCTTGACAGCTGGTTTCCTGCTCCCCGAATACAGAACCTCCTACCTCACCACGGCCCAGTTGGGCTTTTTCTAGAAGACAGCGGAGGTTTGGAGGTCCTACTCTCCCACCTGGCCTGGCAGAAATCCCAGAACATAACTACAGAATGCAATTGGGGCAGGGAGTGGGGAGAAAAGCCAGCACTGCTTCCTTTTTCAAATCAATTATGGCCAGACTGACTCATCTTCTCTCATAGACCAGAAAGTCCCACATCTTGTTGTTTCTTAATCATATGGAAACCTAAATATAGACTATCTGCAGAAGGACAAGCTGAGAAAACCAGTATCCTTGTTCTCCCAGGGGAAAGCTCGATTCTCACTCTTTTCTCCTGGGTTTTAGGTTTGGGACTGTGTCCCCAGTAGTGCACAGAGCATGCGCCTGTCAGGGCAATGGCAGCAACTCAGACCTGCAACTCAGACCTGCTTCCAGGTCTGCTGCTGTGCCTGGGTCCCCATCACATACCGCTTGATCTTGCCTCTGGAAAGATCTCCATCTTCCATCCCACCGTGAGAGCAGTATGATGAGAAGGAAGCCAGGCACCTCAGCCACATCTCAGCAGAGGGCTTTTGTGAATAGAACCCTCACTGATGTCTGGCCTTGAGCAGACACCCAAGGCTGCAGGCTCCAGAGAAGATCTCAGCAGAAGAGTCCCACTGAGCACCAGGCCAGGCATAGTGGAGTCAACCAGGCACACAGGAGGAAGCAGGACCCCTGCAATGCTTTGAGTCCCAGTCCTTCTTCCCTTCACTCATTTCTGGGAAACAGCACAAAGGATGGCTTTATTGGAACTAGCTTATTACCCTTCTGGAAGGGTCTTGAGACTCCAAGTTTCTGAAAGCTGGGGCCACGGAGAAAATGTAGCTGTGCTACACAGAACAGAGATGCAAATGAGATAGCCATTCCTATGATCCTAACGAAAGTCAGTTTGTCCGGGAAAAGCATTTTAGAGGAGATCAAAGTTATGTCAGAGTAGCCACGAAAAAGCTTTTGCAAAGCACAGTAGTCAAATTTAGCAATGAGAATCATGAGACCAGGGAAGAGCGGCCAGTAGCCTGGGATTCTTTGGTGCAACATGAATGATGACAAAATCAGGATGTCATTGACAGCCAACCGACAGCCCAGGCTTCATGCAGCAGGCAACCTGGGCAGCAGGACCTGGGCTTCAAGGCTAAAGGAGCGTCTGTCAGCCAACTCTCCTGCTGTCTCCATGCCATGCCCAAAGCACAATCTAACGTCTTCTTGGCATCCCTAGACGAGAGGTGGAAACCTGGCAGCTCATAAGCCACAATACAGCCCA
Organism: Pongo pygmaeus; assembly: GCF_028885625.2. Lineage (NCBI taxonomy): Eukaryota > Metazoa > Chordata > Mammalia > Primates > Hominidae > Pongo > Pongo pygmaeus. The sequence goes on from NC_072393.2 coordinate 37,341,764, forward strand.
CAATCTTGCTCGGTTCAAACAGTGGTGGGTAAATATTTGAATTAATTGTTAATATTTTAAAAGCAGATTTGGGGCTCGGTGCAGTGGCTCACGTCCGCAATCCCAGTACACTGGGAGGCTGAGGTGGGCAGATCACTTGAGGTGAGGAGTTCGGGACCAGCCTGGCCAACATGGTGAAACCCCCTCTCTACTAAAATACAAAACTAGCCAGGTGTGGTGGCACATGCCTGTAGTCCCAGCTACTTGAGGGCCTGAGGCAAGAGACTCACTTGAACCTGGGAGGCAGAGGTTGCAGTGCACCGAGATTATACCGCTGCACTCCAGCCTGGGCAACAGAGCGATACTCTCTCTCAAAAAAAAAAAAAGAAAAAAAAATTAGCCGGGCATGGTGGTGGGCGTCTGTAATCCCGGCTACTCAGGAGGCTGAGGCAAGAGAATTGCTTGAACCCGGGAGGCAGAGGTTGCAGTGAACCAAGATCATGCCACTGCACTCCAGCCTGGGCAACAGAGGGAGACTTGGCCTCAAAAAAAGAAAAGAAAAAATGAAAAAAATCAGATTTTGCAGGAAAATCCAGATTTCAGGTTTCCCTTGAAAAATCAGAAGATCTGACAACACTGGGCCTGTGTCTGATTGACAGGAGCCAAGGGACAGCCTCCCTTAGATATGGCACGTCCTTGCCAGTTCTCCGCAGTCCCCAGCACTCCCTATTGTCTAACCTCTGCTCCTTGGGTGGGTGCACTGTGAAGGCCCTGCCCTTGGCACCAAAGGACCACAACAGGAACACAAGCACCTCTACCCTCCCCAGAAGCCTTTTCCCACTGGCCCCCTCCCATCTCTCAGAAGAACCATTATTCTAGGTACCTTCCCTCCTGTAACTTCAGGTCCCCAAAGGCCTGTGATCTGCCATCTACCACCCCAATAGAGGCATACATGCATAAGACAAAAACCCCAGTGTCTTGGAAACTGTCTAGAAAATAATTTAAATAACAGACATCGCAGCATTTTTAGACCAAAAAAAAAATGTAACAAAGTCATGCCCAAGACCCGAGGCTAAATGCAACCCACGTGGCAAGAATGACGTGCCCATTTCACAGACTGTGGCATCAGAGGTCAAAGTCCCATTTCCCCTGACTCTATTCCCTTTAATTTCCAGGATGAATGGCTCACCCGTGGGGGTGGAGGGGCAGGAAGTTTCATCAATGTATTAAGTGTTGAAGGGGGAAAAAGTTCTGATTGGCTGATTCAGGAATTGGGATTCTGGGCAGAGCTTTACAAAAGGATAATGTATCTTTAAGCCTAGGTGCCCTTCAGGGAATGTATTGGATAAATGTCTTCTGAAAAGCCTGTAAATATTCCATCGCCTCACTGTCATTACTACCATGAAATGAAAATGAAGCATGAAAGAAATATAATTCCATATTCAGATGACAGCATTAGCCTCCATAAGCAAACTGAAATATTTATTAGTAAAATGTTCAGTATCTACGCCTGTAATCTAAAAAAAGGACAAAAATGTTTTATAATAAAAAAGAGATTGAATGCAGAGGTAAAATCTGGTTGGCTGATTTTATTGCTTATTATTAAATCCTGGCAAAACAATTATTTTTTTCTTTTCATTAGTAAGACACCCAAATTAAAACTCTGCCCTCCGGCTGCAAGGTTTACAGTAGTGATTAAAAACAAGGAATTGTGATGCATGGGGTTTTTGACAATGGCATAATCAAATTCATTCATATTGTTCAATCTTTCACTGACAAATATTTTTACAGTGAAATATACCAAACAAAGAATCACATAGAACAACTATCAATACAGAGAAATTAGGAAAACCTTGTTATTATTTAAATAGTGAACTGATACCACGTTGCCATAATCTTGAATACAAACATTATACTGTAGTTAATTAGGGTAATTATTGTCTAGATTGTGCTTAATTGTCTTATGCTGAATAAGATGTATGAATGATGCTTTTTGAGCTTTCTATAATACCTAAGTGCCACCAAACTATTTCGTTATAATTTAATGTTTTGATGGTATTTCCTATAAGTCACAAAATACATCTGAATACAAGCTAAGAGATAAACATGAACCATAGGCCTTGACCTCTGTTTCACCTTATTGAAAAAGAGGCATAAGAGAGTCATTTAGTATACCAGCGTCACAGAGCATTCCCGCACCCTGAGCACATTCCTTAAAGGAAAGGGAAAAGGAAAAAAAAAAAAAAAAACAGAGTCTTTGAAGTGAATGAAAAATTAGAAATTCAAGTGACCACGACCAATTCTGAAACAAAATTAATTACAGTTTGGCATCAGAAGCAAAAATGTAGATTTCAGACAGTCGGTGTCATTTATCTCAAGCCGCACAATATACAAAGCGATTAAAAGCCAAATCTGTCCCCACCTCCCAAGTCTAAGGCCTCTCGGAGGCTGTGAAGTACAAATGATTAACTCCAAATTATGCGAGGGACTGGGCAGCCACTTCAGCTTGAATGGAGTGTGTGGCAAGTCGCAGACGCTGGAGAAGGACAGATTTGCGGCTCTTTATCAAAATCCAGTCTGGCCAACCATTGACGGACTCCAGATAAATTACCCAGGGATCTGACAGTGGCTGCAGAAAACTGGCTCGGCAAAATCCAAATCTCTAATTTCTATCTGTTTTTAATTGCTTGCCTTAAATTTGCATTTTTATACAATTGGTTTAAAGGATTTATTCTATTCTATAGGCTACTCTGACCAAATTGCTTTCTGTTTCACATAGAGTTGCAGGAACCTGTCTTAGGAGGTGGGGAAAGATGTGGCTTTTTAATCACTTTTAATATGCAAGTTCGGTGTCTTGAATACACCTAGGCTAGGGAGATCCCCCTGCCCTCTCTAACTCCTGGGATTAGTCCAAGAAGCTATCAGTGCCCAGGTGGTACTCAGACGTCCTCGACCTCTCCTCCCCAGAAAACCCCCACAGAGAAACCCAGCCACACCCTCCTTCCTTCATCTGGGGCCCCATTCTCATTAGCCCCCTTTAGAAAAGGCAGGACATGCGTGTGTTCAAAATACATCTTATTCTGTTGTCAAAACTCACTCAGTATTAAAAAGGCTGACAGATTTTCCCTACACCAAGAAACCACACATGGAGTGTCACACACACACACACACACACACACACACACACACACACAAGCTGGGTGCCTGCTTCATTTAACCTTGCATTTGTAACCAGTTTATTAACACGAGGATTGCCAAGTGAAAAACTGTCATTTTAAGATTTGCAAATTGAGCCTCACCTCACAAACCCTTAGATTCTGAGCAATTGGCTTCGAGTTTCTGGGTGAAACCAGGGCTGCCCTCACCAGCTGTGATTGACTGAGCTGTACCTGACTTAACCCAGGTTCTCTCCCACCTGCCCCTACTGAATACTCTCCACCCTTTCACTGGGGATTTCTTAAACACAGCTGGAGATATCCCATTGCAGAAGCTTCCCTACGGCCCAATGCTTCAGCTAAGCAAGTCTGTTTATCCCATTGGTCTCAGACACAAATGGCTACTGGTCCAGGGAGGTTGCACAGGAGGGAGAAAGACTGAGCTTGAGGAAGGTCCATCTCCCATTTCCCTCCATTTCATGGAAACAGACATTTCTTCATTTCCTGAAGCAAAAAAACAAGGTAAGCACAATAGAAACAGCAGCTGGGCTGGGCGTAGTGGCTCATGCCTATAATCCCAGCACTTTGGGAGGCCAAAGTGGGTGGATCACTTGAGGTCAGGAGCTCGAGACCAGCCTGGCCAACATGGTGAAACCTTGTCTCTACTAAAAAGACAAAAATTAGCCAGGCATGGTGGTGGGTGCCTATAACCCCAGCTACTAGGGAGGCTGAGGCAGGAGAATTGCTTGAACCCAAGAGGCAGAGGTTGCAGTGAGCTGAGATCAAACCACTGCACTCCAGCCTGGGCAACAGAGCAACACACTGTCTCAAAAAAAAAAAAGAAACAGCAGCTGGCCATCTGCCCAGTGTCAGAGACACTAGGGAGTGGTGGGGACTGTGGCTAACTTTAAACACCTGATCCTTCTGAAGAAGGCAGCTGCGTTTCTACTCACATACATGTTACCGTAACGAAAAGAAGGTCCATGTTGCCAGATACTCTGAATTTTCAGCAAAATCTGGATTCTTTCCAAAAATTTAAATGTTGATTCACATTTTAAAGGCAAATAAAAGAACACTCTACTGGGCAAATATAAACACTTCTGATGGCCACATCCAATCCGGGGCCCCCAATTTATGACCTCAGGTCCCTACTTTTGGTGATTGTCATTGTCAAATGGCTGCAAAGAGACATCTCAGGATTCCAAAGGGCAGATTACCCCCCTCAACACCTATGATAGAAGCATGCCATAACAACGGTGCCTGAATTCCTCCTTGTCTTATGCTAACTGCCCCCAGCGGCCTCATCTTGGAGTGACCCCTGGTGCCATAACCTCGAACAACTTAAGGGCTTTGGTCCAGCTCAGGGTCTATCTCCACGGCACTTTCAGTCTCTGGTAGCAACCTTGACTCACTTTTTTTTTTTTTAATCCTTGGACTTTTAGAGAAGTTACACAAAGCCTAAAAATTGTGAGTCCAGGATGTTCAGGCAAAGGCCAGGCATGGTGACTCATGCCTGTAATCCCAGCACTTTGGGAGGCCGAAGTGGGTGGATCACCTGAGGTCAGGAGTTCGAGACAAGACTGGCCAACATGGTGAAACCCCGTCTCTACTAAAAATACAAAAAATTAGCCGGGCATAGTGGCACATGCCTGTAATCCCAGCTACTCAGGAAGCTGAGGCAGGAGAATCACTTGAACCTGGGAGGTGGAGGTTGCAGTGAGCCAAGATCGCACCATTGCACTCCTGCTTGGGCAACAAGGGTGAAACCCAGTCTCAAAAAAAAAAAAAAAAAAAGGGGATATGTAAGCAAGTTTGCTGGTCCCAGCCCATCCTGCTGTCTGCACCTCCAGGCTGGATCATCTCCAGCTGAGTGCAAACATCAGCTTCCACCCACACAGTCCCCCTGCTCACAGGGCCCGGGCTGCATTTTTTCTCCAGACCGACTTCCCACTGCTGTGAGCAGCTCAGTGGCATCTATTAGAGAGAGAAAGATGTGCTCTGCTACTGTAGGGTATCCTCAAGCTGCATCCTGCCAATGCCCATCAGTAAGCCTTACAGAGCGAGGAGGAGAGAAAGAAGGCACTACGCTGGGGCCCCAACCAAATGCCTCCCCATAGCAACCAATAACTCACCGCTGATTACTGGCCAAGGAAACACTCAACTCCCATACTCTGGCAGCTCCCTGTCTTGGCTCTCCTGACTGCAGATGCCATGACAGTGACCACTGCATCCCTTTATAGCACCCTGGGCTTGCACTGGATTATTTATGCTGAGGAAGTGTGGCCAGGTGGAGGGTGCAATGGATGTAAAATCAGAAGTGCACAGAGGCTGTAGTACCTTGGGTAAGTCATAGGAACTCAGAGCTTCTGTTTAAGCATCTAGAAATAGAGTTTATATCACCCGCCTTACAGGTGCTAGATGAAGTTTTTTTCTTTTAGACAAGGTTTCACTCTAGAGTGCCATGGTATGATCATAGCTCATTGCAACCTCGAACTCCTGGACTGAAACAATCCTCCTGCCTCAGCTCCCCCAGTAGGTGGAACCACAGGTGCTCACTACAATAGTTGGCTAATTTATTTTTATTTTTAGTAGAGACAGTGTCTTGCTTTGTTGCCCAGGCTGGTCTCTAACTCCTGGGCTCAAGCAATCCTCCTGTCAGCCTCCCAAAGTGCTAGGATTAAAGGTGTGAGCCACCGTGCCTGGCTGATGCTGGAAGAATTGAATTTGCAGTTTACATATATCAAATCATCATGTAAACACTACGAATGAGTCTCTTTTTTCAGGGTTATGTGGCTGCTCTGTGCACAATGCACAGTGACTGGTGTCAGCCCTGAGTCTCAAAACTCCCACCCCAGGGCAGCAACATCTTTTGAGATAAAATTGGTGTAATATTGTTTCTAGGAAACTCAGTTTATAATAGTTTCAAGATGCATTTATTCAACCATGGGAAAAACATAAGAAAATAAGAGTGCATGGTTCCTATCCTCAAGGAGCTTCCAATCTATTTGCAATGCAGAGATGGTGGTGAAATAAAGTAGGTAGTTGTAGTGAGGTCCAGACATCCAAAAAGTTGAGTCCCACAGGCCAGGCCAAAGTCATTACCTGGTTTGTCTTCCCCAGCCCTGAGAAACAGTTTTCTGACTGCTCATACCAGAATCAAAACACAGAATCTGAATCCCCCTGAAAATAAACACTCACCTTCCTAAAAACAGAGACTCGAGCAGAAGGTCTCTCTTGTTATCGTATCCCAAGGTGTGGGGAAAAAATGCAGGTGGTTTTCCTGCCCTATGGTGAGTCTCCCACCAGGGTCAGGAAATGAGATGACATTTGAGAAAGGGTCTTATCAGCCGTCATCTTTATTCCAGCATTGTCTTCATCAAAAGTAGTAAATTCAATAAGCTCAGAGTATTAAAGAGAAAACAGAAGGGTTGGCTTTGGGCATCTATGAAGCAGAAAGCTTCAGGTTTAGCAACTTAGGAAATTATCTTTTTAAAATATCAGAAATTTGAGTAGTTCAGGCAATATTTATCAATAGCATTTTTTCACTCTGCATTCGTGATTCGAGCTGCAAGACTCCATCATGTGAAGTTAGCAGGATGTCTGTCTTGCTGTTCAGAACACGAAATTGGAGTCACTGACATTCACATTGACACCTTGAAACTACCACTCCTGAGAGGCCAGGATGCCACAAATCAACCTGAATAACCAAATCCTCTGAGAGAGCAAAAAACAACCTTCCCCTCCCTCAGAAGAGACCAGCGCCCAGTTCGCCCTCTTCAGAAATACCATTTGTACTTTTCAGAATCAGGATGTGACCTTACAATGAGGAAACAAAGGATCAGAGAGGTGAAGCCACTTGCAGAAAGACTCACAGCAAGTTAGCGACCAACCTGAGACCAGGATGCTAATCTAGGGCTCCCTCTCTGCTCCTGCAAGGTAGGGGAACCCCTCTATTGACTCTTGAATATCTCCACATTCACAGGGGGCTGTTAGAGACCTTGGAGAAGGACAAGGTCAGCCATCCTCAGTCCTAAGAGCAGAACCTGCTCGATTGTCATTCCTGAGCTTCCCCCATGAGCTCACGCTACAGATGGGTGCACATCAGAACTGCACATCAGAGGCATGCAAAGTCATCCACTGAGGCTAGCAGGGGTAAATACACAAAAAAATGTTTACAGGGCCTTTAGGAAAGCACGGATGAAACAAATCTCAAATTGCAGGAGAATTTTCCAAAGCATAACCATCCAAAGGATGTGGTGTGTACATGGCCATCGCTGAAAATTTCAACAGAAAAGGAGGTATCATTTAAATTAGAAGGGGGTACCCAAAGAAAATGTTCACAGGGCATGTTTCATTGACTCTGTACTTGGCAGTGGACCTTAGAGAGACTCTGACAATAACAATGCACATCGCATGGTTTTCATTTCAGATTAGCTATTGGATACCTCACAACCCAAAGCTTAGTCTTCTCAGAGAACCTCCACAGCCAAGAGCAATGCATCATATTGTTAAATGAAAGCCAAATAAGTTTCATTAGAAAAGGCAATGAGGGGGCTGGGCACAGTGCTCCCAGCTATAATCCCAGTACTTTGGGAGGCCAAGGCAGGAAGATTGCTTGAGCCCAGGGGTTCCAGGCCAGTCTGGGAAACAAAGTGAGGTCCTGTCTCTACAAAAAGAATTAAAAATTAGCCAGGCATGGTGGCGGGCACCTGTAGTCCTAGCTACTTGGGAGGATGGCTTGAGCCCAGGAATTGGAGGCTGCAGTGAGCTATGATTGAGCCACTGCACTCCAGCCTAGGCAACAGAGCAAGACCCTGTCTCAAAAAAGAAGGAAAGGAAGGCAGGGAGGAAGGCAGGCAGGAAGGCAGGCGGGAAAGAGGGAGGGAGGGAAGGAGGGAGGGAGGGAGGAAGGAAGGAAGGAAGGAAGGAAGGAAGGAAGGAAGGAAGGAAGGAAGGAAGGAAGGAAGGAAGGAAGGAAGGAAGGAAGGAAAGAAAGAAAATGGTCTAAGGGTCACAGTGGACCACCACTGATAATAAGTAAGGATTGTGAGGCAAGGTGGTACAGTGGAAAAAGGGAAGGCAAAAGTCCCTATTCTGCAACTAACATTAGACAAGCTGCTTCTTAGATCTCAATCTTTCCAGCCATAAAATGGGGGAGGAAATAATACCCCTTCTATCATCCTTAGAAAGTTGGTTTATAGGCTCAAAAGAGAGGATACAATGCACATGCATAAGGCTTTACTGCTGAGATGCTGGCCCTAGGGACTAGCAAATGTATGGACTTGACCGCCCCCCCCCCCATGATGTGAGTCTTTTTTTAATTGATGGGGTCTCACTGTGTTGCCGAGGCTGGAATGCAGTGGCTACTCAGAGGCATACTCACGACTCACTGTGGCCTTCAACTCCTGGGTGCAAGCAGTCCTCCCATCTCAGCCTCCCGAGTAGCTGGGACTACAGGAATGGACCACCACACCCAGCTAGTTTTTTTATAAATATTTTTTGTAGAGCTGGGGGTCTTGCTATGTTGCCCAGGCCGGTCTGGAACTGCTAGCCCCATGCAATCCTCCCGCCTCAGCCTCCTGAGTAACTGGGACCACAGGCACATGCCACTGCATTCTGCTTAAAACAGTAACGACATGTATAACTGACTTCAATAATAACAACAACTAATATTATTATTAAAGAGCTCACTCCAAGCCCACATGTGGAGAGAGAGAATTTCTGCAAGTCAGGGCAAATAAAGGGTTGGGTCAGAGGCCTGGCTGATGGCTGGAACGGAGGAAGGAGAGAGTTGGTGGGCGCTATCTTACCCATTTCTCTCTCCTACCCTGGAAGATGAAAGCCCTCATAGAGAAGAGCCAAGGTGCCCCAGCTGACTGCCCGCCAGCCAATCCCAGACATGCCAGGGAAGCCAACCTAGATCACCCAGCTGCCCATTAACCTGCCAGCTGAATGCACAGCAAGCCCAGCAGAAACCAGCCAAAGGGCCCAGACAGTAGCAGTGTCCAGCCAAACTCAGAGTGGTAGTTCCTTTAAGTCCCTATGCCTTGAGCTGGTTTGTTATGCAGCAGTAGCTGAGACACCAATCAAACAACCTCCCTGTACAGATGACAAGACCAAGGCCCAGGAATGTTTCCTCCTGTTCCCTCTGCAGCCTCAGCCTGTCTGATCCATCGCTCTCTCAGCCTCCAGAGCGACAGTTCCAAATGCAAATTTCATCAAGTCTCTGCCCTCCCAGGACACCTACCTGGCTCCCCAGGGTCCCATGGAACTGCTCAAACTCCTCCTCACCTGGCAGCCCCAGGCCAGCCTTCCACCCATACCTTTCCATATGGATTCTCTGGCACTTCCCAGAAGTTTGTCCTGGTGCCGCCCAAAAAGAGCAAAGTCTCCCAGAACACCAAGCCAGCTGTCCCTGCTCTCAGCTGGCAGCACCTCTCCCTGGACCGGAATGCCAGTCCTCCAGCCACCCTTGCCCTGGCTCACGGCTTCTGAGTATGTTCCTGAGCATCCACTCTGCCCTGGAGCTCAGTCCCCTGAGATCTGGGGCTCTTACTCACCTTGGAGTAGTCCGCAGAGCTTGGCATGGGCCCTGGATTCCCTGGGCGCTGATAAGTCTCCACCCTGACTGCTGCAGCCACTGCTGGTGAGGCATGGTCACCCCAGCAAGTGTTCCAGGGGGAGGGTTCAAGTCGCGTGATGAGACGGAAGGAGCACTGGGTTCAAGACATGCCCCTTCTACTCGCCACCGTGTGACCAAGAGGCAGGTGATCTAATGGCTCAGAGGCTTGGTTTCCTCATTTGCAAAATGAAGCTGATAATTCCTGCCCCATTCACAGGGACACTGACTGTGAAAGCCAAAATTCACTGGAGACTCATCTGTGCCAGGTGACCTCTTAGTACGCCAGCCACACCTTTCACTAAATGGCAGGAATGTCCGACCCTTACATGGCATCTCCACCCAGAGCCATTTCTGCCACTGTGGAACTTGTGTTATAACATAAATATTGTTCTCTCTCTCTCTCTCCCTCTGCTCCTCTTTCCACTGGAAAAGGCCATCCCAGCATCTTTGGTGGAGGAAGATATCATGTCTCTCTGTGTCTTCGATTTTCTTTCAGGGATCTGTAAGAGGCAGCCCCAGAATGAAGATGGCTTCTCTGACCCACCATATTTTGTGGAAGTCCCCACTGCACTGAGCAGGGTATCTGGGGAAATCAGGGGTTCTGTCAAATTGGCCCATTTCACAGATTTCAGAAATCTTTAAAACCACACCTCTGGTCATAGGGAATGTGTGTAGTGAGCCCAAAAAATTAAAAAAAAAAAAAAAGGGCTGGAAGCAGTGGCTCATACCTGTAATCCCAGCACTTCGGGAGGCCAAGGCAGGAGGAACACTTGAGCCCAAGAGTTTGAGACTAGCCTGGGCAATGTAGCGAGACCCCATATATGAAAAATAAAAGAAAAAATTAGCTGGGCATGGTGATGTGTGCCTATAATTCCAGTTACTCGGGAGGCCAAGGCAGGAGGATCACTTGAGCCCAGGAGGTCAAGGCTGAAGGGGGCTATGATAAAACCACTGCATTCCAGCCTGGGCAACATAGCAAGACCCTATCTCTAAAAAATAATTGGTCAGGCATGGTGGCTCACGCCTGTAATCCCAGCACTTTGGGAGGCCAGGGCAGGTGGATCACCTGAGGTCAGGAGTTTGATACCAGCCTGGCCAACATGGCGAAAACCCATCTCTACTACAAATACAAAAATTAGCCAGGCATGGTGATGCATGCCTGTAGTCCCAGCCACTTGGGAGTCTGAGGCAGGAGAATCGCTTGAATCTGAGAGGTGAAAGTCGCAGAGAGCCAAGATCTTGCCATTGCACTCCAGCCTCAGGGACCGAGCTAGACCCCTTCTGAAAATAATAATAATAATAAAAATAATTTAAAAAATTACCTGGGCATGCTGGCATGCACCTATAGTCCTAGCTACCTCTTAGCTAGTCAGGAGGCTAAGGCACAAGGAATACTTGAGCCCAGGAGTTCAAGGCTGCAGTGAGCTATGATCACACCACTGCACTCCAGGCTGGGTGACAGAGTGAGACCCTGTCTCTAAAAAATAAAATAATAAAAATAAAATTTAAAAGATGACCTGCGCTAGGCACAGCCTGCCAACCTGAGTGGCTCAGATGACAGCCCTCCCTAGGAAGTGAAGATTGAAAGCAGAGGCCCCCAGACCCCACCTGCATGGTCTGTGTAGTCTCTACACCTAACCTTCACTTCCTCACCTTCAACCACGTGCTTGGTGAAACAGGAAATAGGAGAGCTGCTTTATAAAAATAAAAATGAAAATGCAATTGTCTGACCAATAAAAAGTATTTCTGTATGTAATCCCAGTAATAGATTTTTTAATCCTCGGTTGACACACTGTTATGTGTTCACAGTTATTATCTGTCCACTTCCAAACCTTAAGAGGTTAGATTGTTTAAAGATTTGTTAGCTATGAACTGCTTAAAGAAGGCAAAGTATAAACTCCTAGCTAATTGAAAAATAGCATTTTATCAGATTTTCCTCTGATATTATATTGTAATGGTTGTACTTAGAGCACTCTCAATACTTCAATAAGTGGAGAAATTTAAAAAATAACATCTTCAGGGCTTTGCAGAAAATGTGGCTGTTACCAATTTATACTGCTTTTTTAACCATTATTTTCTTATATTTCCCACAATGCTTTGGATCAGAAGCAAACAGAAACTGAGTGATTACCCCAAAGTGTGCTAGATGAACTGGAAAAAGTCTATTCAAACAAAGCTCATTAGTTCTGATACCTCCAGGGCTATGACAAATTAAGCGGCTGGTGAGTGCGCTTGCACACAAAAGAATGGTGCCGAAAACTAGGGCTGAGCTAGGCGCTGTGTCAATAAATTCCCCTGAAAAAGGTAAAAATTACAATTGGAGCTAAAATGGAATCCCTTTAAGGAGCATGTACAAAATAGATCATCCCTTCTTTCTTAAGTACATTTGTGAACCCGCCCGTGATGAATTATTGCAGCCCAGGAAGTGGCCACTCGAGAGAGGTTGCTTGGCCAGGTGCACATCAGAGGCGTGGGCTGCTCCAGGCTTCCACCTCACTCCTCTGCAAAGACTTGGCCCTGCTGGGAAGAAAGTGTTTTAGAGCCCAGCAAGCAGAGCGTACATGCTCAAAGACGAAAGCCCCGGTCTGCAGCTTTGCCTACTGGGCTCCAGGTGAGGGGCTGCGCTAATTCCCAAAGCCAGGTGGGCAGCCTCCCAGCTTTGAAGTGCTCCATGACCTTGAGATCACCTTGTTTTCCCAGCCAAAGGAGGACTGTGCATTGTAACCATGGGATCTCTTTTTCCTGGTTTGGGAATCAGTGTCTATGAGGGTTCATAAAAAATTCTTAAAAGTAGTTGTACTTTTAACAAATCTGGCACCTAGAAGCTTTAATAAATATTAAAGCATTGGATAATGTCTTTTAATAATGAATAAATATTATTATTAGACATTGGAGACTAGGAAAGGTAAGGGGAGGGGAGGTGGAAGGGGGTGAGGGATGAGAAATTACCTGCTAGATACAAATGTTCACAATTCGGGTGATGGTTACACTAACAGCCCAGACTTCACCACTAGGCAATATATCCATGCAACATAACTGCACCTGCATCCTGTAAATCTAAATTTTTTTTTTTTTTTTTTTGAGATGGAGTGTCGCTCTGTCACCCAGGCTGGAGTCCAGTGGCACGATCTCGGCTCACTGCAAGCTCTGCCTCCCGGGTTCACGCCATTCTCCTGCCTCAGCCTCCTGAGTAGCTGGGACTACAGGCACCCGCCACCACGCCTAGCTAATTTTTTGTATTTTTAGTAGAGGCGGGGTTTCACCATGTTAGCCAGGATGGTCTCGATCTCCTGACCTCATGATCCGCCCACCTCGGCCTTCCAAAGTGCTGGGATTACAGGCGTGAGCCACCGCGCCAGGCCTCTAAATCTATTTTTTAACATTTTAAATGTTGAATTAATGAGTGAGGCTTTAGGGTAAGATCACAAGATGAGGGAAAGAGGGTGTCAGGACTGGATGCAGATTCTACAGATGGTCCTTGGGTTCTCTGGAATACATGGTGGCCACACGTGCCCACCAGACTAAGGCATTTGTGGGTGCCTCACAGTGCTCCGTGACCTCAATGGCAGAATTTCTGTGCCACAGAGAATCTTGACTTAACAATGATTCCCTGGCTATCCAAGTGGGGAAAACCCTCTGAGAGCACCCAGTCCCTAGAGGAACAAGGGCCAAATTGAACCCACAGAATTTTTGCCCCATACAGTGTTGTTTTTCCTCTTTAATGGAAATATTTGCCACTTAGAAATCAGAAATTTCCCACGAATGTTCAAATTCCCAGCTCCTTTGGGAACTTGAAAGATGTGGCCAAAATGGGCCCATATTGCCACACAGCAGAAATGTCCAGGCAGCATTGCAGATGCCCCATTTAACAAACACACACACTCCAGTCTCGGGGGCCACTCCCAGCCCACAGCACCCAGGTATTCTAACATCCTGGCCCCTGAAGGCATCTGAGTTCACAGCCTCTGATCTGGTCAATCATCAGTCTAGTAGACATGGAGAAAATAAGACCCAGAAAGCTGGGGTAGCTTGCAGGGGCTACAGTGGGAGTACAGCTTCAGAACTAGACTCCAAGTCTTGGCATCCCCAGCGCCATGTTCACTGAAGCTCTCCACCGTCCTAGCCCCAGCGGAGTGAATTCCTCTCTTGTTTCTGTCTACTTCTCTGCCATGTTCATATTTCTCTCAATCCCCCTATCTGGCCCTTCACCCATCCAGGTGAGGCACCAGACTTTGGGCTAGACACTGTCATGTAATCATCTGCTTAGAGTCCGTCTCCACCACCATCTATGAGCAATTTGAGGATGGGAGGGCTGTGGTAGTGATCTCTATCTGCAGTGCCTAGCGCACAGTAGGTCTAGCAAAATCCTGCTTCCTTTTCATCAAGCAATCTCATGGCATCCTTCAGACTCTGCATCCTGAATCTTGATGGCCATATGTAATAACTAAGCCCAAGACCACCATGACCACCAATCTCTTCTTCAACACGTGACCAATCAGCCATCTCAGACCACACATTTCTGACACAGGCCTCTATATTCTGGCCTTCCTTAGGTCTGCTGAGGTCACTGAGAACACCTGGCGGCCCCAGGAGGTTCATTCCCTCCAGGTAGGTAGGGAAAGGACCTTCTTTGTGGACCCTTCCGCTTTATGTTTATATTTTATTTTATTTATTTTATTTTATTTTTTGAGATGGAGTCTCACTCTGTCGCCAGGCTGGAGTGCAGTGGCACGATCTCGGCTCACTGCAACCTCCAACTCCCTGGTTCATGCATTTCTCCTGCCTCAGCTGCCCGAGCAGCTGGGATTACAGGCACGTGCCAACACACCCAGCTAATTTTCATATTTTTAGTAGAGACAGGGGTTCCCCAACTCTCTATCCATTAGTTGGCCAGGATGGTCTCGATCTCCTGACCTCGTGATCCGCCTGCCTCGGCCTCCCAAAGTTTTGGGATTACAGGCGTGAGTCACGACTTTATGTTTATTTTTACTTACATTTCCAGAACCAGTGACATGGAGGGACAATTCTTCCCACGTTGATGCATGCTGTCGCCTAAACATCAACTGTTTTTGCAATCACGCCACAGGAAGCCATAGCTGTTGTTTGGAGGCATGCGATCCCAGGGTCCAAGGACCACAGCGGAGGCGAGGGGCAGGGACTGCAGAGCCTATGAAGGAAAACAGCGGGTCCGGAACTCAGTGATCCTCCAAAGCCCAACCACCTTTCACTGCGCAGGTAGCTCCAGGCATGGCATCCACTGCTGTAGAGAAGTTACAAACAAGAGCACAAAGGCATCAAGTTTTTTACTTTTGCCTTTCTTCCTTTTTTTTTTCAACAGAGTCTCACTGTCTCGCCCAGACTGGATTGCAGTGATGCAATCATGGCTCACTGCAGCCTCAGCCTCCCAGGCTCAAGCGAACCTCCTGCCTCAGCCTCTGGGACTACAGGCACACGCCATCACACTCAGCTCATTTTCTTATTTTTTATAAAGATGAGGTCTCACTATGTTGCCCGGGGTTGGCCTCGAACCCCTGGCCTCAAAGGATCCTCCCACCTTGGCCTCCCGAAATGCTAGGATTACAGGTGTGAGCCACCACACCCAGCCATCTTTCAAAAGTTGAGAAGTGGGTGGGAAAACATTAGGAGTCACATACAACCCAGTTGCTCCCATCACCCAATCAATACTGATTGATCAAAGGGGAGAACAGTACAAAGTGTGAGGCTGGTAGGGCTGTCTGAGAACACCTGGGTCCCATCTCCCAACTTAGCAGGATCCAACATTATATTAGTTCATTTTCATGCTGCTGATAACGACATACCCGAGACTGCATAATTTATAAACAAAAAGAGGTTTATAGACACAGTTCCACATGGCCGGGGAGGCCTCACAATCATGGCAGAAGGCAAAAAGACATGTCTTACATGGTGGCAGGCAAGAGAGAGCTTGTGCAGGGAAATTCCCCTTTGTAAAGAAATCAGATCTTGTGAAACTTATCCACTATCACAAGAACAGTATAAGGGAAAGCACCTCCATGATTAAATTATCTCCCACTGGGTCCCTCCCACAACACTTGGGAATTACGGGAGCTAAAATTCAAGTTGAGATTTGGGTGGGGACACAGCCAGACCATATCTAACATCCTGCCAAACTCCCTGCACCACTAGGCTGGGAGGGACAGGACATGTTTGATCATGTGGGGAGCAGATAGGTCTGAATCAGCCCCTCTCAGTTACCCCATGCTCCAGAGCAGTCCAGGAAAACAACCAACCTTTCCCCTACACCTGGGAAGAAGGTGCAATTGGATGGGAGAGGAAGCATATGGAGCTGGGGCACGAGGCTTCAAGATGCGGGCCAGGCTCATCTTGTATATTTATTGCAGCACTATTTACAATAGCAAAGACTTGGAACCAACCCAAATGCCCATCAGTGATAGACTGGATAAAGAAAATGTGGCACATATACACCATGGAATACTATGCAGCCATAAAAAATGATGAGTTCATGTCCTCTGCAGGGACATGGATGAAGCTGGAAACCATAATTCTCAGCAAACTAACACAGGAACAGAAAACCAAACACTGCATGTTCTCACTCATAAGTGGGAGTTGAATAATGAGAACACATGGACACAGGGAGAGAAACAACACAAACTGGGGCATGTCAGGGGTTGGAGGACCAGGAGAGGGAGAGCATTAGGACAAATACCTAATGTATGTGGGGCTTAAAACCTAGATGACGGGTTGATAGGTACAGCAAACCACCATGGCACATGTATACCTACATAACCTGCACATTCTGCACTTATATCCAAGAACTTGAAGTAAAATTAAAAAAAAAAAAAAAAAAAGATGAGGGCCAGGCAGGGGCAGACATGTCATGGACGTGGGAAGTCATAAGCAGCAGCACTGAAGGACCCCTGGCTGGCCCTAGTGCCTGTGCACAAGCCACGCCCTCCTTCCCACGGAGAAGAGGGGTGGGGAATCCTCACCTCAACTGAGGAACCTCCAATTAACTGTGTTTCCCCAGAATGGATTAGATTGAGCCTCTACCACTGAGCACACAGGGGTTTGAAACAGAGACTCATCTGATTTACAGAAGCATAAAGAAAGTTGCAGTATTTCCGCGCCTGGTACCTCTGACTTTGTCCCCACCACATGGTATGCTGGAAAGCAGCTTCCCGAGGAGGATCCCCCCTCCCCTGCTCAACCCTGAGGGGTTTAGAGGAAGAAGGAGAACAGGTCCAGCTGCTGCCTAAAAGTTCCTGGGCATGCAGATGTCAGTGTAGGGGGAAGAGGGCATCCTGAGGGCAGGCTGGCAGTGGGGCAACCGAAAGGCTGTTTTCTGGTTTGTCCACAGGCAGGGAGTAGGAAGATCCTAGTGGCAGAGGCCTGCTGGCACCAACACCCTGGCAGGGGCTCTCTGAAGCCTAGCCCACCCTTAGTCAGGAGCGCAGGAATGGCTGTGATGAGACTGAAGCATTCATGACAGCCCCAGGCCAGAGACATCCAGGAGCCGAGCTCCCCAGGGCTACTCCAGGCCTGGGCCAGGTAAGCAGATGAGTAGACTCAGGGGTCAGCAGGCACACTCCTCTATTGCACAGTGCTTCCTCCTCTCCACCCCCAATGCCCCTCAAGCCCTTGCCATCTCAATTCTCCTTCTCGTTGGATTCTGGGGTCCTTCTCCCCTACTTCCCCCTTACCCCTTCTCCTGACAATCCCTTCTCATGCCTCCTAAATGTAGAATTTCCTGAGGTTCTGAGCTCACCTCTCCTCCCTCTCATGCCTCTTCCCAGTGACCTTGTGCTCACACCTCCAGGGAAGTGACCTCCACGTGTCCAGCTCCCAAACCAGCCCCTGTCCCAGGCTCAGCCTCCCACTCAGGGGCCCACTCACACTCTGATGCAGTCTCAGTGTCTTCGATCTATTCCCGCGAACAACTCGTCTCTGTCATGGTCCCCCCACTGCCCCAAGGAGGTAAGGCCAGGAGGGAAGGCACCTGCGTTGGGGTGTTGGGGAGTGTGTTGTGGTTGGGGTGTTGGGGAGTGAGCCTTCTCCACACATCCTGCCATGGTGTTTTCACAATCTTTTGCTAATGTTTCATATATATATAATATATAATATATTATATTATAATATAATATATAATATATTATATATAATATTTATATATTATATATTATATATTATATATATTATATAATATATAATATATATTATTAATATATAATATATATAATATATAATATATATATATTATATAATATATAATATATTATATAATATATTATATATTATATATTATATATTATATAATATATTATATATTATAATATAAGATATATATATTAATATATATATTAATATAAGATATATAATATAAGATATAAGATATTATATATAAGATATAATATATTATATATAAGATATTATATATAAGATATAATATATTATATATAAGATATTATATATAAGATATAATATATTACATATTATATAATATATTATGTATTATATATTATATATATTATATCTTATATCTTATATATATAATATATATATAATATTATATATATATTATATTATATATTATATATATATTATATATATATTATATATATAAGATATAAGATACAATATATATATATTTTTTTTTTTGGGGGGGGAGATGGAGTCTCATTCTGTCACCCAGGCTGAAGTGCAGTGGTGTGATATCGGCTCACTGCAAGCTCCACCTCCCAGGTTCATGCCATTCTCCTGCCTCAGCCTCCTGAGTAGCTGAGACTACAGGCGTCCGCCACCACGCCTTTTTAATTTTTTGTATTTTTAGTAGAGACGGGGTTTCACCATGTTAGCCAGGATGGTCTTGATCTCCTGACCTCATGATCCACCCACCTCAGCCTCCCAAAGTGCTGGGATTACAGGCATAAGCCACCGTGCCCGGCCTTTTTTTTTTTTTTTTTTTGAGATGGAGTTTGGCTCTGTCACCCAGGCTGGAGTGCAGTGGCATGATCTTGGCTCCCTGCAACCTCTGTCTCCCAGGTTCAAGCGATCCTCATTCCTCAGCCTCCAGAGTAACTGGGATTACAGGCACCCACCACCATGCCCAGCTAATTTTTTGTATTTTTAGTAGAGACGGGGTTTTACTATGTTGGCCAGGCTAGCCTCAAACGCCTCACCTCAGGTGATCCACCCACCTTGGCCTCCCAAAGTGCTGGGATTACAGGCATGAGCCACCATGCCTGGCATTTCTTCAGTATATTATCACCGTGCCAACATGGCACCCTTAAAAAGGGGCCCTACCATTGCAAACAGGGGTCTCTGTTGGAGGATGTGCTTAGGAGAACGTCGCTCCCTCCCGGTGTGCCTCTCTGTCACCTGCCACATCCTACTCATCCTTCTTGCATGTGCTTTAGCCCCCTCCCTCAGAGGAGCCTGCCCTGACCACTGAGACCAGGTCAGTCTCTCTGCTATGTGCTCTCTTTCCTCAAAATATTTATCGTAATTCAATTAATGATCTGTGCGATAATTAATCTAATGTATTCCTTTTCTCCTGCTGGATTGCAGGTTTCATAGCAGAAGCGAAGGAGGCGGTCTTACCAGCATGGTGCTTGTACACAGTAGGCACTCAACAAATGCTTGAAATGAGAGGGCACATTTCTTCATTTTTAATAGAAGCTTGTTGGGAACTAGCCACATGCGATTGGAATTTTTATTATACACCTTTGTGATAAATTTGTACCCAAATCACCTATTCAGTAATCTAACAGGGTAAACATATAGTCCCTACAGCTTCTAGAAAGATGCCTGTGCCTCTCACCAAGGAACACAGTTAAGCCATCCCCCTGATCAACCCCCACACCCAAAGAAGTGCCCACCAAAGGCCAAGCTTCCTAATCGTATTTAGCTCTTGTACCCATAATCCCAGCACTTTGAGAAGTGGAGGAGGGAGGGTGGCTTGGGCCCAGGAGTTCAAGACCAACCTGGGCAATATAGCAAGACCCCACCTCTATGAAGAAAATTTTTTTAAAAATTAGCTGGGTGCAGTAGAGCACATCTGTAGTCCCAGCTACTCAGGAGGCTGAGGTGGGAGAATCGTGTGAGCCCAAGAGTTGAAGGCTGCAGTGAGCTGTGATCACATCACTGCACTCCAGCCTGGGTGATATAGTAAGATAATGTTGGAAGGTGGAGGGGGAGAGAGAGAGAGAGAGAGAGAGATGGAAGGGAGGAAGGGAGGGAGGAAGGACAAACACTAGTAAATAGAGAGGAGAAGGAGGAAAGGAAGGAAGAAAGGAAGGAAGGAAGGAAGGAAAGAAGGAAGGAAGGGGAAGGAAGGGAAAGGAAGGGGAAGGGAAGGGAAGGGATGAAGGAAGGAAGGAAGGAAGGGAGGACAAACACTAGTAAATATCCCAGAACCATTGCCCCTGAGCTTCAAGATACCTGAGTGCTCCAGAAATATAGCAAATCCACTCTAGTGCCCATCACTGGTAAAATGCAGAAAACGACCCAACTGGCCCCAGAAAGCCCCACATGGCTGGCACTGAGCACTTCCTAATAAGCCTGTCCTTCTGATCAGCTCCTTCCCTGCACATCCACCCATCGACATGACAGTATCTTGGAAATGTGGAGAGTTTTTTCATGGCACAAGTAATAGATGCTTATTCTTGAAAAATGTGTACATATGGACAAGCAAAATGAAACCACCCACAATTTCACCTTCCACCTAAAACACCATGGCTGTTGGCATTTTGGTGGAATTCCTTCACACTTTCCTATCTGTAGCCTCTCAATTGGCTCCTTCTCAATAAGCTCTACATTTTGGGGTGCAGGGGGTTCATCTCTTCTCTAGCTGCACTCATGCCCTTGGCACCTGCTCGATCCCCTTGCTTCAGCTATTAGCTCCCTGTTGCCAGTTCCCAGGTCTACATCTCAGCCCAGCCTCCCTCCCTAATTCCAGGCTCTAAGCTCCCAGTCATCGCCACCTGGATGCCTACTCCATGTCTCAAACTCAGTGTGTCCAAAAATGTTCCTCCAAAGCTGCATAAAATAAAAAGTCCAGGATAAACAAAACACCAAAATTTAAATCAAGACAAGACCCAGACCTGCACTGGCACATCACTCTCTTCACTTTAATCCCCACCCTTTTGGATTCTGTCTTTATTTAGAATGTTGATATTTTGTTCATCAAGAATTTTTGCATTAATTTTCACTTTTTAAAATATTGCATTAAAATATGATTCAGCTTGATGGCTGAGTTTTTTGGCACACCTTTAAACGGTGCACCTGAAGTGAGTGTCTCACTCCCCAACTTCTAATCCCAAACTCGTCCCCTCCTTCTTGGCCACCACTGTGCAACCAGCAGCCCAGGCACACACCTAGTGTCTCTGGCATCTCAAGTCACTTCTAGACTTACAGGAAACACCTCATCTCTGAGTATAGAGCCAATGTCCTGAGAAGCTGCCAAAAGTGATACCCAGAAGATGCAATGCAAAAATGTGGGGAAGGTACTCCCCACAGAGTGAACTTTGACCAGGGGGAAAGGAGAAAAGGGAAGGAGCCGGGCACACTAATTCCTCTTCCCTGTCACCCACCGACTACTTAGAGACAGAGTTTCTGCACACACCCCATCTGGAGAAGATGGAGACGCCAAGCAGAGACACCTGCTAAGCCACCTGCTGTGTCTCTCCCCAGCCAACACGGGGCAGGACCATACACATTTCTTCCCATCCCTCTATGCTTCATGCCTCCTCTCTCTTTCCCCCTTCTTTCTCTGTCTCTCTCTGTCTCTCTCTCTCTCTCTCTCTCTGCCTGCAGTTTGCACCCCCAAATGAAGCATCAGCCCTTTAATCCTTGCCTCAAGCTCTGTTTTCCAGAGAGCCTGAGCTATGGCAGGTCTGCTTCTGGATTTTTGTGTGTTTCGTCATCTTGATCTATTTTGTGGCTTTAAAATGCATTTTCATATCTAATACAAATTCTTCATCATTCTTACCCGCCCCCTCAAATTCCCTTGCCTATTATTACTCATTTAATCATCCAAATGAACTTTCCTACAGTTAAATTCTGGAAGAAAGAAATCGCTTTCTATTTTTCAAGTCGTCTTCGCATTTATTATCTTTTTTCCATGCAACACAAATGCTTCTTAACAGCTTGGATGTTAGATCGGCCCTGGGCTCTATGTGACCCCAACGGAATTGCAATGTAGCTGGGGAATTAAAGAGAATAGTAAGTAACCTTGATTTAAGCTGTCAGGGTAGGTGTCCCTATTCCCGGTTGGTATAGAACTGCACAGCTGGGAGAGGCTGAGTTGAGGTTAGAGTCCTGGTCTCTGTGATCCCCAAAGCCCATCCTCTGTCCGTTCACCAGCCTGGAACACTGAAGACCACAAAGATCATGAGCACTGGATGAACTCAGATGAAGGAGAACTCATGGGTGGTGGGGGCAAGGTAGAGGGTGACATGCCAGAGAAGTCTTCAGGAAGCTTTTTTTTTTTTCTTTGAGATGGAGTCTCACTCTGTTGCCCAGACTGGAGTGCAGTAGCGTGATCTTGGCTCACTGCCACCTCTGCCTCCCAGGTTCAAGTGATTCTCCTCCCTCAGCCTCCTGAATAGCTGGGATTACAGGCATGCACAACCACGCCTGGCTAATTTTTTGTATATTTAGTAGAGACGAGGTTTCACCATGTTGGCCAGGCTGGTCTTGAACTCCTGACCTCAGGTGAACCACCCGACTTGGCCTCCCAAAGTGCTGGGATTATAGGCGAGAGCCACCACGCCCAGCCAATCTTCAGGAAGCTTTAAGTTTCTAGCTAGGATTTAAGGAAATGAAGAAGGAGAATATTACTTCAAGGAGAGAGAACAATACCTGTGAAAGATCCCAGAAGCAATTGGAATTGGAGTCCAGGAAGAACCCTAAAGCAGCCAGACCCCACAGGGCAGGGAGAGCACACAGCAGTGGTCTGGGGTCACCTGTGGCTTCCTCGTGCCTGTGCAACGCTCACTGGTGTACCTGAGAACTTTCCTCTTGACGGCGTAAGAGGCCTCAGCTTGTCCCACACACTTAGCTCGGCAGCCTGTGTTTCCTGGCCAAAGGCATCCAAGGAGATAATCCAAGGCCAGGACAGTGATGCCCCACCCTTGTTTTCTAGGATTTTAAAAATTGTCTTCAAATGTTCAATTGTTTTTGAAATTCTCAAAAGAAAATTTGGCTTGGAAGTAATAGTAGTGGTCTTCATGCTTCTTAAAGATTCTTCAATCAAAGTCAGGTACAGTGCCTCAGCACTTTGGGAGGCCAAGGCAGGAGGATCACTTGAGGCCAGGATTTCAAGACAAGCCTGGGCAACATAGCAAGACCCCAAAATTTTTTAAAAATTAGCTGGGTGGGGTGGCGCATGCTTGCCGTCTCAGCTACTTGGGAGGCTAAGGCGAGAGGATCACTTGAGCCCAGGAGGTTGAGACTGCAGTGAGCTGACTGCACCGTTGTGCTCCAGCCTGAGTGACAGAGTGAGACCCCATCTTAAATAAATAAATAAATAAATAAATAAATAAATAAATAGATAAATAGATAAATAAATAAATAAATAAATAAATAAATGTAAAAATTCTTCAGGCAAAATCAACTCACGCAACTGTAATGTGTCATCGGCCTACTATGTACAAGACACAAGGCAGGGGTCCTATCTCTGAGAAACTGAAGCTCTCCCGCCTTCTGTGAGCAGGAACATTCTCTCTCACTCAGGACTACAGCCTGAGCAGTTATCTCAGTACCTGGAACAAAATGGCTGCTTTGTTGAAAGAATGAGCGAGTGAATGAATGAATGAATGAATACAAACAATGAAGTAGACTCTGAGCCTGTGATGCTGTATGAACAAAGTGCTCTGGCAATGCTGGCAAGGGAGCAGCCACATAGAGCAGGTGACATTGAATGGGTCATCCCTATTGAGGAGGAGGAGGGGGATCCACCGTTGAGGAGCAGCCTCTTCACCTAATTCCTGCTTGGCTCCTGGGGGCCCAGGATTGCCCACCTCCTCCTAGCAGCAGGGTGAGGGCTCAAGAAGCCACTCCTCATTTCTCAGCATCTGCAGAGACTGTGCTCCATCAGCACTTGAGGTAGGTATGTGTGTCTCAGTGAACACTCAGAAGACAAATGCCACCTCAGGGAGGGTGTGTATTTGGAGGCAAGGGGACAGGTTCCTGGGCTCTCGAAACAGGACTTTTACAGACAAGTGGCAGATGCTGATCTAGATATTTCAGGCAGGTGGGAAGTGCCTTTGCAAAGGTGTGGGGCTGATGCTCTGGAGGTGCTTTGAACCTGCAAAGTGGTCTGATGTTGCTGGAGCCACTGATCATAGATGCAGGGGTGAGGAGGCAGCAAAGGAGAAAGGGATGAATGGAACAATGGATGACCCTAAATGTCAGCCTGAGGGGTTCTCTGAAGACATCCTGAGTGTCTCTATGTCCTTTGAGCCCCCAAATCTCCCCAAGAACAAGGTTGAGAGAGATATATTCGATCAACACATATTGACAGTGTACTTCCTGCAGCCCAGGCACTGCTCTAGGTGTACCACAATGAACAAGACAGACAAGGTCCCTGCCTTCATGGAGCTGATGTTCTAGTTGGGAAGCCCAAGCTTCCTAGCAATAAGAGCTATGGAGAATATGACAGTGTGGTGTGACAGAGTGACAGTGAGCCATGGAAGCCATGTGATGGGGGAGATGAGGCCCAGTGTGAAATGCAGTGCAAGCAGCAGGGACAGCACCCACTAAGGTCCAAACGGAGGAGTCAAAAGAATGTCAGTGGCCAGAACTCTTAAGCATCAGGGAAAATGACATGAGGACAGAGGTCAGGCTGGCCCCAAATCATAAAGGGCTTTGGAGGCTGTGATGAGAAGTTATTCTTTTTTTATTTTTTTTAAGTTCTGGGATACATGTGCAGAATGTGCAGGTTTATTACGTAGGTATACATGTGCCATGGTGGTTTGCTGCACCTATCAACCCATCATCTAGGTTTTAAGCCCTACGTGCATTAGGTATTTGTCCTAATCTCCCTCCCCTTGCCCCCAATCCCCTGACAGGCCCCAGTGTGTGATGTTCCCCTCCCTGTGTCCATGTGTTCTCATTGTTCAACTCCCACTTATGAGTGAGAACATGTGGTGTTTGGTTTTCTGTTCCTGTGTTAGTTTGCTGAGGATGATGGCTTCCAGCTTCATCCACGTCCCTGCAAAGAACATGATCTCATTCTTTTTTATGTCTGCGTAGTATTCCATGGTGAATATGTACCACATTTTCTTTATCCAGTCTGTCATTCATGGGCATTTGGGTTGGTTCCATGTCTTTGCTAGTGTATATAGTGGTGCAATAAACATATGTGTGCATGTGTCTTTATAGTAGAATGATTTATATTCCTTTGGGTATATACCGAGTAATGGGATTGCTGGGTCAGATGGTACTTCTGGTTCTAGATCCCTGAGGAATCACCACACTGTCTTCCACAATGGTTGAACTAATTTACATTCCACGAACAGTGTAAAAGCATTCCTAGTTCTCCACAGTCTCGCCAGCATCTGTTGTTTCTTGACTTTTTAATAAACGCCATTCTGACTGGTGTGAGATGGTATCTCATTGTGGTTTTTATTTGCATTTCTCTAATGATCAGTGATGATGAGCTTTTTTTATATGTTTGCTGGCTGCATTAATGTCTTCTACCTGACTGGAAACTATACTACAAGGCTACAGTAACCAAAACAGCATGGTACTAGTACCAAAACAGACATACAGACCAATGGAATAGAAGCGAAACATCACAAATAACACCACAGATCTACAATCATCTGATCTTCGAAAAACCGGACAAAAACAAGCAGTGGGGAAAGGATTCTGTATTTAATAAATGCTGCTGGGAAAGCTGGCTAGCCATATGCAAAAAACTGAAACTGGGCCTCTTCTTTATACCTTATACAAAAATTAACTCAAGATGGATTAAAGACTTAAATGTAAAACCCAAAGCCATAAAAATTCTAAAAGAAAACCTAGGCAATACCATTCAAGACATAAGCATGGGCAAAGACTTCATGAGGAAAACACCAAAAGCAATAGCAACAAAAGCCAAAATTGACAAATGGGATCTAATTAAGCTAAAGAGCTTCTGCACAGCAAAAGAAAGTAGCATGAGAGTGAACAGGCAACCTACAGAATGGGAGAAAATTTTTGCCATCTACCCATCTGACAAAGGTCTAACACAAAGAATCTGCAAGTAACTTAAACAAATTTACAAGAAAAAAACAAACAACCCCATCAAAAAGTGGGCGAAGGATATGGTTAGGGCCTTATTCTAATGCAATGGAAAGCTGCTATGGAAGGGTTTTAGGCAGGGTAGTGGCCAGACCAGATTTCTGTTTAAAAAATCACTCTGGGTGCTTTGTTGCAAGCGTTCTTCAGTGGAATCAGGGAGATGCACAAGGAGGCTGATGGAGCAGTTCAGGTGAGAGATTACAGCAGCTTGGACCAGGGGGCAGTGGAAGTGGAGACATCGACTGAGTTAGCATCTGTTTTGGAGGCACAGCCAACACAGTTACAGGTTCAGAAGTTAAGGGAAGGAAAGAAAATGAAGAATGACTCCTGGTTCAACCAGTACCTTCTGTGTGCAATACCTTAAATGCCCTGCCCGTAGTCACCCAACACACCTAATATACTGGTGGCACTACTGGCCTCTGGGCTCTGGGGTTGCTATGAACTGAATTCTCTCCCACTAAAATTCATATGTTGAAGCCCTAACTTCCAACATGACTGTCTTTGGAGATAGTGTCTTTAGGAGGTGTATTAGTCCATTCTCATGCTAATAAAGATATACCTAGGATTGGGTAATTTATAAAGGAAAGAGGTTTAATTGACTCATAGCTCAGCATGGCTGGAGAGACCTCGGAAAATTTATAATCATGGCAGAAGGGGAAGTAAACATGTCCTTCTTCACATGGCAGCAGCAAGAAGTGTAGAACAAAGAGGGGAAGCCCGTTATAAAACCATGCTCTTCACAAGAACAGCATGGAAGTAAACGCCCTCATGATTCATTTACCTCCCACAGGGTCCCTCCACCACATGTGGGGATTACGTGAACTGCAATTCACTATGAGATTTGGGTGGGGACACAGTCAAACCATATCAGGAGGTAATTAAGGCTCAATGAAGCCAAAAGAGTGAGGTCCTAATCCCATAGGATAGAAGGGAGAGAGCTCCTATCCCATAGGATAGAAGGGAGGGGGATCACCAGAACCCCACCATGTTGGCTCCCTCATCTTGGACTTCTGATCTTGGACAGTTCTGAGGCTTGGACTTCCAGCCTCAGAATTGTGAATTTCTGTTGTTCTGTTGTTCAAGTGGTGCAGTCTATAGTATTTTGTTATGGTAGCTGACTAAGATGGGGTCCTACTGCCGTGTTGAGGTTTGCCCTCCCCTTCCATCTTCCATAGCGTGGAGTGTTGGGGGCCAAGGAGAGGCTAATTTTAATAGAATGGAAGACCCCTAGAAGCCAACAGCCCTGGCCTATACTCTCCACTCTGCAGAGGGGACCTTCTCACCCCTCCTGGCTCTATTGCCAGCTGGTCCATGTGTCTACTTATAAGCCCCATCACTTATGCTCACAAAGCATCCAATGTTCCCAGGAGCATCTTCTCTACCCATCAAAAAAAGAGAAAGAAAAAACTCCTATGCCAAAGAACCTGAAAGAAGGTATTAGTGGTATGAGATATTCTGGATTAAGACGGTAACTCTTGCAACTTTGAGTCATCCTATAATCTGACCCTGTACACTGTGCAGGTGGTTGGAACACTGCTTTATTGTTGATAAGGCAATCCATAAACTTGTGTGTCCACATGCATAAGGCACATGAGTGAAAGATAAAAGACAAAACAACCATGTAGGAGAGCACCTCTGCCGCAGTCTTTTTTTTTTTTTTGAGACAGAGTTTCACTCTGTTGCCAGGCTGGAGTGCATTGGCATGATCTTGGCTCTCTGCAACCTCCACCTCCCGAGTTCAAGCGATTCTCCTGCCTCAGCCTCCCAAGTAGCTGGGATTACAGGTGCCCACCACCACACCCAGCTAATTTTTGTATTTTTAGTAGAGATGGGGTTTTACCATGTTGGTCAGGATGGTCTCAATCTCTTGACCTCATGATCCACCCACCTCAGCCTCTCAAAGTGCTGGGATTATAGGCATGAGCCACTGCACCTGGCCCTCTGCCTCGTCTTTAGACTTGAAAAGGTGGTCTCACATCACCGGCCAAGCTGACTCAGGCCAGTTCACCATTCTGGTGCAAGATCTAAAAACTTCCTCAGTGTTTTATTGTCCAGGTTTGGGCAGGATGCAAGGCTTTGCTGTATCTCGCTACCTGGGTCTAGCTTTGTCCCAGCTGGGGACGTGGGGATGCTGCAGGATGTCTAATGCAGGAGTGTTGGCGCCCTGTCCCCAGGAGGGGACTCCACTTTTGTCCCCTTCTCCTCTGTGTCCTTGCCAGCTCCTAAGAGCAAGGACCACAGTTGACTCAGACATGGCCTTGCCTGACTCAGACAGACAGCAAAAAGGAAACATGAGCTAAAGACAAGAACACAGCCCTGGGACCCAAATAAAGACACAATTAGCAAGAGGAATACAAGAAGACCCCGTAGAGGGAATACCTTGTGTGCTGGGGCTTGAAGATCAAGGTGGATTTCTACAGGCAGAAAATTAACGTGTGTCCCTTTTCTTTGGGTCTGCCTGGTGAATGGAGGCTGTGGTCACTTGAACCCATCACCTTTTCAGTATTTGCCAACATGTATGAGCTGAGAGGCATCCACTCCATGATCTCCTGTGATGAGTCTGCCCAAAGCCCTGGGCTACCCTTTCCACGTGTGCAACTGCTGTAAGCCGCTCTGCTACTTGAGGAGCCGGGTCTCTCTCCTGCCCAGCAGACCCCTCAGCAGCTGTGCATAATCACAGCACCAGCCCCCTCCCCATTGTCACTGCCAAACTCTCCCTGAGGGTTCAGGGTTCCTGGAGCCACACTGCACCTCTCAACTCTAGGTACCTGATGTCCAAGCAGGCAACTGTAAGGGAACACTGCAAAGAGAGAGAAAGTGGAGACTCCAGTCTGTCCCCGACGCTGCCCAAGGGAAGGGACATCTGGAGACTGGCACAGGGACATCTGGAGACTGGCACAGACTGGCCCCTGCACAGAGCGCCCTGAGCCCTAGAGCTTCAGAGCCTCAGCACGATTCTACGAAGCAGGTGCATTTTCATATTCGCCATTTTACCAGGAGAAAACCGTGGTTCAGAGAGTCAGCATAAATCCCCAAAGAGGCCACACAGCCATAACATGTCCAAGTCTATGTTTGACTCCAAGCTCCTCACGGTTTCCAGGCACCCAGCGAGGAATGTACACCCTGACATTCACTCACACATGTGCACCAAGTACCTGCGTCAGCTAGTGGGGCTTCATGGAGGGCTGTGCCCTGTCGCGCGCCATCCTCCTCTCGCCCTCAGAAGCTAGGGTGAACCAAGAGTGCAACTGTGATTGGAAGAAGGATTTGGGCATGACTACTGCTACAATGATATTACACGCACCTATGTAGGACGACGTCACAGTGTCACCTGTGCTGGGGAAGCATAGGGAACACACTGGGTGTTCATCACAGTCACAGGGTGGCTGCCTCTTCTGTGTGCTTTCTCCTCAAACCCAGACCATCTCCCACTCTCATCACAGGTTTTAGACCCTGAACACCCCTCTGGCCCCAGGGCCATGCCCAAGTAGGGTGATCAACCACCCAGCTTGCCCAGGACTAAGGGGGTTCCCAGGATATAAGCTTTCAGTGTTAAAACCCAGAAAGCCCTGGCAAACCAGGACAAGTTTGACAATGCTAAGGGGACACATAGAGGAGAAGCTCACAGTCCCAGCAGCCTGGGGGCCTCATCCAGGACAGAATAGGAGTTGCCTCACCCTGCAGACCTCCACTTCTGCCTGCAGCTTACCAGCAATGGCCAATGCCTCGCCCTTAGGGCCGAGCATGCTCTACTGAGCTACTTTTCAGCTTCATAGGATTTCTCAGACTCCCCAACAAGCCCTTTCTTTTTGGTTTGTTGGGGCTTTTTTTGCTTTTTGGTTTTGGGGGCTTGTTGGGTTTTTGTTTTGTTTTTTGTTTTTTTGGTTTTTTGTTTTTTTGTTTTTTGTTTTTTTCCCCCTTGAGACAGGGTCTCACTCTGTTACCCAGGCTGGAGTGCAGTGGCACAATTGTAGCTCACTGCAGCCTTGAACTCCTGGGCTCAAGAAATCCTCCCACTTTGGCCTCTCGAGTAGCTAAGACTATAGGAGTACACTACCATAATCGGCTAATTTCTTAGATTTTTGTAGGGATGGGGTCTCGCTCTTGAACTCCTAGGCTCAAACAATCCTCCCACTTTGGCCTCCCAAAGTGCTGGAATTACAGGCATGAGCCATGGCATCTGGCCCGCCCTTTATTTAATGCAATTCAAACACTCAATCGGCTACTGGATGACCAGTTCATAAAGTAGATCCAAACGATAGGTTGTTCCCTTAATCTGACACTGTGGCAGCTAGTCCCCAGGTCCTTGCATTCACCATTTTTCTACTAATAAGAAAACTTTGTCTCTGCCTGGCAAGAATGTGAAAGCAAGTTAAAACCTGCTAGGAAGCAGAGACCCACCCATAGGATGGCACGAGAGACCAAGTGAGTTCTAGGAGATGTATTCTCATCCAAGAGCCCAAAGACAAGAAGCAGACACAGCCACAGGCTCCCAGGCACCCAGCATCCTTGACTTTGCATTTTGGCTCATAGACCTACGAACATCCAAGACAAGGCAGGAAGGTGGATCCCACAGGGCATAGTTTCTGCTCAGGGTGACCACAGCAGCCGGCTCAGCTGCCCTCCCTCAGCGGGGGTCTCAGGAAACACACCTGCCCTACCAGCCTCCTCCCAGAGAAGCCACAGCTGTCTCTGCCCTTGCAGCCGCTGCCAGCCAGGAAGACAAGTTCTGGGCAGAGAGTGAGCTGGACCCTAGGGAAGTGATCACTGTGTGGAGATTGAGGCTTGGTTCCTTTCCAAAGGGTCCAGGGATGCCCTATGACAACTTGTTTCTGCTGTAGGTTATCAATCCTAGGGCACAGGTTGCCCAGAGGAGAGAAACAGGGTCCAGGGAATGTTGTTTTCAAAGAAAAGATCATGACATTGCAAACTCATGTTTCAGCAAGGGCAGCTTGCAGAATACTTAGATCGGCTAACCACCGTCCTCTCTCTCGAACCCCTTCTCTCTCTGTCCAGGGGGAGGCAATGCCCCCACGTTACTGTTTAACATTAATGTTTAACATTAGCATCTTACTGTTAATAGCAGTAAGAAATTTCTGGGCCAGGCACAGTAGTTCATGGCTAGTAATCCCAGCACTTTGGGAAGCCAAAGTGGGAGGATTGTTTGAGGCCAGGAGTTCGAGACTAGCCAGGGCAACACAGCCAGACCCTGTCTCTACAAAAATTAAATTAAATTTAAAATTAGCCAGGCATGGTGGCACACACCTGTAGTCCCAGCTACTTGGGAGGCTGAGGTGGGAGAATCACTTGAGCCCAGGAGTTTGAGGCTGCAGTGAGTGGTGATCCTATCATTGTACTCTAGCCTGAGCAACAGAGCGAGATCCTGTCTCAAAAAAAAAAATTTTTTTTTTTAAATTTCTGGCCCAATAACTTGATCATCTGGATACATCAAGAATATTCACAGGGTTCAAGGACAGAGGCAAGAATAGATGGCATGGATGCTTCCTCCCAGTCTCTATCCCTCTGAATTTCTAGTCCAGGAAATAGAAGGTGAGATGCCCATGGGAATCAGGCAGGCAGCATAAATGCATGATGTCAGTTACATGCAACAGTGCAAATCAAAGATCTGCAGTGACAGCCAATAGGCGCAGGCCTGGGAAGGGTGTGCGGAGAGATAGGTATGACTGCAAATTAACAGCATAGCCACATCTAAAAGGAGTAGCCTGACTTCACACCTCTCAATTGCGATCAAGAAGAAATGCCCAGATTTTTCTAAAAGATGCCCAGAATTTGGATGTTTATGTGCAACCTTCTGACTCTGAAATGTTGGCATTTAATTCAGGTTTTGTTAAAACTCTAAATAGGTCCCAAAACCCACCTGGGCCTGAAGACAGCCCATGTGTGGTCTGTTTGCAGCCTTTCCTCGAAATGTTTCACTAGCGCCCAGAGAAAGCTGACCTGGCCACAGGGGCCCTGGGCAGGCTCACCGCTGTCATATCCCGGGAGATTCCCTGCAGGGACCAGGGCTCCCCCTCTGCCAGGAAAGTGGCCTATACTATGCAGCACGAGCCAGTGGAGATGGGCGTGGGGCCCCCCACTCGGGGGCCCTGCTATCATCCCAATTGAAATAGGTGTTCGAACAAATTAAACTCCACACCAAAGTTCTGTTTCCCTGTCAAGTCAGCACCCAGTTCCAAATGTCTATGATTAACACGACTCCTAATATATCTTTCTAAATGTGAAACCATTTTGTGTGCAAATATTGCAGGAACAAGAATTCCTTGGTCCAGTGAGCTCGAGGCTTCCTCTCCTGGTTAGAGGCCCTGAGATGAAATTACCCTGAATGCAATCCTCTTCTATTCTTTTTATCTTGATTTCCAAATGAAATACATTGGGAAAATAAGATGTGCTGCCAGCTTCTGGGCCAGGGGCCTGAATTCTTGCAAACAGGCATTTGGCTGAGCGGGCATGGAGCAACCCAGACTGCCTGTAAATTGTGTGCTTTGGAAGAAATGGCTTTAATTTACTGCAAAGTTTAGGGTGGCCCTGCAGGTACAGGGTGCTGGCCCCCCAAGGTGTCCAGGAAGGGATGGGGCAGCAAGGTGATGTCAAGTACAACCTCCCAGCTCTGCAGCAACTCAGGACCATGAGTTAATGACAGAGAAGTGTGGAGAGCCTCCTCCCATGTGCCCTGGAGCCTCAACTGCTGCAGAGCCTACAGAGGTCCTGGCATTCTGACTAATCAGGCATTCTTCCCAGTTCTGCTGCCAGCTTGCCCGGTCAGAGCTGAGGCCACAGAGGACCCAGTATTGTCACCAGGGGCACCCTGCCACAACTCTGAGTCTCTTCTCTCCGACCCTGGAGCTGAGCCAGCATCTTGAGCCCATGACCTTTGCAGTACTCAGGCCCTATATTCCTAAATCCAGGCCCTGCCCTGGATTTAGATGCTCCGCTGTCCTGTCTTGAAATTCCTAATCCATTTTTTAATGAGGGACTTTGTGTTTTCATTTTTATTTTACCCTGGGACCTGCCACGGCTTGGGGAAATCACACTCCGATTGCCACACTGCTGTGGGGCTCAGGTCTCGAGGGAGCTCCTCACCCCAGGAGACACCGGGAGAAGGTGAGCTGACTTGAACTTGGAGCCACCTTCCCGGCCAAGGAAGCTGTATGGTTTGAATGTCCCCTCCAAAACTCAAGTTGAAGCTTAATCCCAAATGCAACAGTATTGAGAGGTGAGGCTTTTAAGAGGTGACTAGATCCTGAGGGCTCTGCCTTTATGAATGGATAAAAGGGCTACTGGATTAATGGGAGGGGAACTGGTGGCTTTAGAAGAAGGGAGACCTGAGCATAGCACATTGACACACTCAGCCCCTCGCCATGGGACACTCTGTGCTACCTGAAGACTCTGCTGAGAGTCCCCACCAGCAAGAAGGCTCTCACCAGATGCAGCCCTTCAACCTTGGACTTCTCATCCTCTAGAACTGTAAGAGACAACTCCCTTTTCTTTATAAATTACCCAGTTATTCTGTTCTAAGCAACCAAAGACAGACCAATACAGAAACCTCATCTCAAGTTGTTCATGCATGGCTGCAGAGAACCCAGCAAGGGCCTAGCCAGAGCCAGAACGCACAGAAAGCCCAGAGCCCGCAAGGAGGGAGAAAGGCATTCTCCAGCACAGGCAGACACAGAGCTGAAAGAGCGGAGTAGCCAGGGGCTGGGTGCCATGGGCTTCCTGGAGGAGGAGGCTCCCAGATCTAAGACTGAACTGAACAAGTAAGCAGGGTTTGGAGAAGCCAGGGAGGCTGGAGCTGTGGGCGGGGGTGGGGGAGGGTGGGGCGGTGGGCAGGGAAGCAAAAGGAGAAGCAGCAGGGTGGGGGGCCCTAGATTGTGCCAGACAGGGGCCCCAGGGCCCCTTCCCCTGGCCAATCCAGCTTCTGCAGGAGCGACTTCACTCATCCTCCCCGGGTTATACACCTGCCACCTCCCAGACACCCCCAGCCCCGCATCTCCCTGCACAATGCCTGCTCTGATTTTCCTTGCAGCCCAGGTGAGAGGCAGTCAGCGAACAATGCTATCTGCACGTGGTAGCGCCCAAAATATGACTGTCATTTATTTCGTTATATGAAATTAGAGCACGCCTTGTAGCCATAATGAATCATTTCCTTCCTGCCTGGGCCACGGTGTCAGGCAGGAGCTCGGCATCCCCCATTCAGGGCCTTTCACTTCATTGCAGGCTAATAATAACCCAAGCGGGTAAACACACATCTTCCCGAGACAATGGAGGGCCTGGACGGGCATCGGGGGCATGAGTGCAGTGCCCACAGGGGGAGGGGAGAAGGGCCAGGGTGGGGCCTGGGCTGGGCACTGTGGCTGAAGGAAGACAGTGCCCATGGGGAGGGGAAGGAAGGCACCTGGGTGGGCACCCCAAGTGGGAGCTGGGGCACCCAGGTCCCTTTTCTAGCTGATCCCCTCGACAGGGACAGGAAATAGCCCCCTCCCCCAACCCCCAGCTATTCTACCAGGATTTTTTCCCAATCATGCCTAAGTCCAGCTCAGAAGCCCTAACCAGAGCCCACCACAGCTGGCCTCACTCTTCACTCAGCCCCCAATTTTCAAAGCACTGGCTCCTTCCACAGCCTCATCCCAGCCCATCCTGGCCCGGAGCTCCCAGGAGCCACCCCCTGCCGCACTGTCTCACCTCACATCCCTGCCTCATGCAGGCTCTGCAGTAGCAGGTGCTCAGCAAATGGATGACCGTGTCCTGATGAAGCCAAGTTCCCGGGTAGCTCCCTCTGGGACTATGACCTGGGAGCTTCATCCAGCCCTGGGCAGCAGATGCAGACCCAGGTCCTGCCCTATAGGGCCCACCCCACCCCCCAGGTTAAAGGCAAGGCCAGACCATGGGAAAACCATCCTCCCAGACCCTGTGATTATTGTTTGTCTCTTATCCTGCGTATAACTCATAAGGCATTTTATTTTTTTTTATTGAGACAAGCTCTCAATTCATCACCCAGGGTGGAGAGCAGTGGCACACTCAAAGTTCACTGCAGCCTCTAATTCCTGGGCTCAAGCGATCCTCTTGCCTCAGCCTCCCTAGTAGCTGTGACTACAGGCACTCACCACCACCACACCTGGCTAATTTTTTATTATTATTTATAGAGACGGGGTCTCACTATGCTGCCCAGGCTGGTCTCAAACTCCTGGCCTCAAGCAATCCTCCTGCCTCAGCTTCCCAAAATGCTGGGGTTATAGGCGTACACGCCCTGCCTCATAAGGCCTTTTCATCACCATCTCCCCAGGAGTAAGCACACTATCTATCAGTTTTTCTGAATGAAAGAATAAATGAATGAGAGTCAAAGGCCATATGCTAAATGGAATGGAGGAAACTCCAGGATGAGAGTGACCAGAGAAGGGAGGCTGGTCCCAGGGGAGGTGAGCAGAGGGGATTGCGGGCGCACCTGGCCCAGGAGCCTTTGCCTTTCCTCTTCTGGTCTCAGGCGGCTATGAGCAGCATTGCCTCTTCCCCATGGATGCTTGGTGCATACAACACCACTAAACAGCACTTGTGCACCTTGCAGCCTCCAATTCCTGGGCTCAGGCGATCCTCCTGCCTCAGCCTCCCAAGTAGCTGTGACTCATCTCTGCACCCCAGGCTACTCCGTGCTGTGTCTCTGAAGAATTCTGCCCATTCCTGCCTCAGGGCCCACTTAAGAGGCTGTTCCCTCTGCCCAGAACTGCCCTCTCCTTCCCTTCTCCTCCTGATCCCCACCACACAGCCCATGTCCCTCTGTGGGGAAGCCTCCTGACTTTCCATCCTACTGAGTCCCCAATTACATGACCTCACAGCTCCCAGCACTTATCCTGCACCTGACTACACACACCAGGCAGTGACTGATTCCTGCTGGGAGATCCCATCTTGTCAATTTCCCTGCAAGGATCAGCCCCGTAGAAGGTGGCCCTGTGTCTGTTTTGCTCATCACTGCCCCTCTTACACCAGCCACAATGCCAGATGCACAGGACATCTTCATTAAATGTTTTCTGATTAAGAAAATGAATTAATCCCATAACAAAAAACTCATCAAATCCCAAGGCAGCCCACTCCACTTTGTTAATAGCCTGTGTTGTTTGTCTTTGTGAACCATGGGCAAAAAAATGAAAAAAAATAAAATTCATTCCTATTATTTAAACATTAAAATTAAAATGCAGATAACTGTATTAATATTTTTGTGTATTTCCAACCAGTTTTCTGTATGAATTTTTTACATAATTGAGATCCTATGTAAGAAGGGATTTTCTATCCTCTTTATCCTACAATATAATAAGTGCTCATGAATGAAATAATGTCTTTTGCAGCAACTTGGATGGAGCTGGAGGCCATTATTCCAAGTGAAGTCACTCAGGAATGGAAAACCAAATATCACACAGCTTCTCAGTCATAAGTGGAAGTTAAACTACGAGGATGCAAAGGCATAAGAATGATATAATGGGCCAGTTGCCGTGGCTCACACCTGTAATCCCAGCACTTCAGGAGGCCAAGGCGAGCGGATTACAAGGTCAGGAGATCAAGAGTATCCTGGCTAACACGGTGAAACTCCGTCTCTACTAAAAATACAAAAAATTAGCCAGGTGTGGTGGCATGCACCTGTAATCCCAGCTACTCAGGAGGCTGAGGTAGGAGAAACGCTTGAACCCGGGAAGCAGAAGTTGCAGTGAGCTAAGATCGCAACACTGCACTCCAGCCTGAGTGACACAGTGAGACTCTATCTCAAAAAAAAAAAAAAGATATATTGGACTCTGGGGACTTGGATCGGGGAAAGGGGTAAGGGATAAAAGAGTACACGTTGGGTACAGTGTACCCTGCTGGGGTGATGGGTGTACTAAAATCTTAGAAATCATCACTACATAACTTATCTATGTAACCAAAAACCACTTGCACCCCAAAAACTATTGAACAAAAAGGAAACTTTAAAAAAAGTGTTTTTGAAAGTAGGTAAAACTTAATAAATATCATTTTAACTACTGTATCATATTTTATTCTTTTTTTAATGATTCCCCTATAAAACATTTAAGTGTTTTTTCAGTATTTTAAGCAATATTGCAATGAACATCTGTGTAGAAAATGTTCCCATTTTTTAAGTTGTCTTCTTAGATTCCATTTTTGACGTGGACACACTGGGTGAAAGCTGATGAACATTTTTAAATTTCTTGATAGTATTTCTAAAGCACTCTTTCAGAAATTCTGAATCAATACACAATCCTATCAACAAAGTACAGGTGCCTAGTTTATCACAAGCCTGTCAGCACTGACTTTTTTTTTTTTTTTTTTGAGACAGGGTCTCGCTCTGTCATCCAGGCTGGAGTGCAGTGGTGCTATCTCGGCTCACTGCAACCTCAACCTCCCAAGCTTAAGTGATCCTCCCACCTCAGCCTCCCCAGTAGCTGGGACTACAGACATGTACCACCACGACTAGCTAATTTTTGTTTATTTTGTAGAAATGAGGTCTCACAATGTTGCCCGGGCTGGTCTTGAACTCCTGGCTCAAGCAATCCACCTGCCTTGGCCTCCCAAAGTGCTGAGATTACAGGCATGAGCCTTCATGCCATCCAATTATTTGATTTTTAATCTTTCCTGATTTGTCAGGGAATCAAAGAAGTATGACTTAGTTTCACACTCCTTTTTTGTGTGTTTGTGAATTACCTATATACATGTTTTCCCAACTTCATTAGACAGCCTATTCCATCAGAGAGCTCTCTCTGAACAGCTTTAAGCCGAGCTGTGAAAGAAGAGACGCATATTCGTAGAAACACAAAAGAAGATGGCATTTTTGGCAGCAAACTTTGTCATTAAAAGATACTTCCTGACCAGGCGCGGTGGCTCACACCTGTAATCTCGGCACTTTGGGAGGTCGAGACAGGCAATCAATCACCTGAGACCAGAAGTTCAAAAACAACCTAGCCAACGTGGTGAAACCCCGTCTCTAATAAAAATACAAAAATTAGCCAGGCGGTGGCAGGCACCTCTAATCCCAGCTACTCGGGAGGCGGAGGCATGAGAATTGCTTGAACCTGGGAGGTAGACATTGCAGTGAGCTGAGATCACATCACTGCACTCCAGCCTGAGCGACAGAGTAAGACTCCACCGGAAGGAAAAGAAAAGAAAAGGAGAAACACCCTTTTTGACAATCTCTTGAACCCGGGCAGCGGAGGTTGCATTGAGCCTAGATCATGATACTACACTCTAGCCTGGGTGACAGAGCAAGACTCTGTTTCAAAAAAAGCAAAACAAAACAAAGATGCTTCCTTTGATAATATACCTCTCCCCACATTTTCCTTTCTTTGTCATAGACGAGCCTGACCTCACAGCCATCTGACAAGAGAGCCAGGAAACACCAGGAAACAGTCGACCCTGTGGCTCCTAAGTCCATAGGTTCTGGGCAGGCAAAGCCACTCAGTAGACCAAGCCTCAGTATGAAATGACAGCCTGGAAGACCCTGACTTCTGTTCCTGCAGGCAGTCTTCCACCTTCACATCTGCCTGGGACACTGCAGAGGCATCTCTCACCCATGGATGGGGAACTCAGTGCTGAAGCAGACGTCTGTCCCAAAGATCCAGATCCCACCCCTGCACATTTTGGCTGAATCACTTCCCATCATTCCAAGCAGAGGAAGATCCAAAAATTCTCACCTCCATAGTTTGAACAGCTAATTTGCTTGTTGTTCTTATTGCAATGAGTACATTGTCATGAGCAGAAATGCTAGCTCATACACCAAAAGGAAGAAAATGTAAGTAATCCCTGATTCCAGCCTTTGTTCTACATATAGGTAACAGAGATCATATTTTTAAATCATTGTTCAATATATTCTCATGCTCTGTAAGCCATGGTTTAGGAGGCAGGAAGATTGATGTTTTAGGAGAACAGATCCCACCAAAACTGGGGTTTCCAAAGCTCATGCCAGAACCCTGGGGCACCACAGTGAGTTCCTC
Source organism: Pongo pygmaeus (assembly GCF_028885625.2). NCBI lineage: Eukaryota > Metazoa > Chordata > Mammalia > Primates > Hominidae > Pongo > Pongo pygmaeus. Next base: position 37,380,790 of record NC_072393.2, read on the forward strand.
ATCACCATGGGTTGTTTTAACTTTTTTTTTTTTTTTTTTTTGAGATGCAGTTTCACTCTTGTTGCCCAGGCTGGTGTGCAGTGGCACAATCTCGGCTCACTGCAACCTCCACCTCCCGGGTTTAAGAGATTCTCCTGCCTCAACCTCCCGAGTAGCTGGGATTACGGGCGCCTGCAACAATGCCTGGCTAGTTTTTTGTGTTTTCAGTAGAGACGAGGTTTCGCCATGTTGGCCAGGCTAGTCTCGAACTCCTGACCTCAGGTGATCCACCTGCCTCGGCCTCCCAAAGTGCTGGGATTACAGGCATGAGCCACCGCACCCAGACTGTTTAAACTTTTTAAAAGAAACTAGCAACACCTGTCAGACACCACACAAACTATTACTGTTACGTCATTTAGACCTAACTAATGAAATGTTAGGCTTTGGGGGAATTTGTTTTGTGTATAAAATGTTTCCATTTTTTTAATTATCTTCTTAGATTACATTTTTGAAGTGGATGCACTAAGTCAAAGTAGATGAACATTTTTTAATTTCTTGATACTAGTTCTAAAGCACTTTTTCAGAAACTAAGTGCTGTGCGGGGGAGAAAAAAAAAGCTACTAAGAATGCTGTGAGAAAAAAAACTACTTGAGACATTAAGGGACACCATGAACTGAGAAAGTTGGAGAACTTCTACACCACAACAGGGCTCAGCAGTGACTTCCAAGTTAGATTTGGAAGATCAGTAGACTTAACTCCAGGCTTCGTTGGCGAAAAAATGTTCTAGATTTCCCTCACGATACCCGGAGCATAGAGTTCCATCCAGGCAGGAAGTGGAAGAAGAAAGAGCCCGCCTTTTTTGGCCCAAGGGATTTGTGGGTAGAAGGAAGGCGGAGGAAGGAGACACACAGGAGGCATGTGAGTGCCCACGCTCCTCTCCAAATTTGACCAAGAGTAGGAGACACATGCACCAAGTTTAGGGGGATGCTGAGGACTCGGGGAGTCTCATGCCTCATGTTTAGGAACTGGAAAGAAATGCCTTTCCAGGCTGTACCACTAATCTAAGAGGAAGTGACCATTTCTGTGCAAATTCAGCAGCTCTGCATAGGTTTGCAAGTGGGATGGGAATTTACTTTCTCAAACTGCTCTCAGTTTCCATATGGCTTGAGAAGGGCAAAGAAGTTCTCGAGACCCCAGAGAGAGGAAAGGAAGGTGAACAAGCTGAATTCCAGAGACCTCTCATAAAGTTCTCTGAGGCAAGGACCAAAAGCCCGGGATTCAATGACAGCACACTGAGAAACACAGCGTGGTCTGTGAGCACCAGCAGAGAGAAAACGAAGCCAGATCAGCCAAGGGGCATCCACGGGTCTTGCCCCACCAGGAAGTTCTGACTACGCATATCTAGGCTCGGTTATGCTTCAGTAACAAGCAACCCTGGGTTCCAGGTCTGTGTGCTGTCCCCACTCTGCATCCACTGAAGGGTGACTGGAGGTTCTGCCCAACATTGCCCTCACTGAGGGACACAGGAGCAGCCCCCATCTAAATCATAACTAGTCACCTTGGCAGGGGGAAGGGAATCAGGAGGGTCATGGACCAGCACTCAAAGACTTCCACAGAAATGTGGGTCATCATCTCAGCTCAGGCTTCACTAGCCAAAGTGTGTCACGTGGCCATGCCTAACTCCACACTAATGCAAAAGTGCAGTCCTAGCATGTGGCTAGATGGAAGAAGCCAGAAATATTGGGGAGCAACAAGTTTCAGTAAATGTCAGCAGGTGCTAGATGGGACAGTCATGTTGGACCAGCCACTCAGCCTCAGAGAAAGCAGGGATTCAAATATTTCATCTTTTCCCCTTTGTCACTGAGTCCTGTGAGCCCCCAATCCCCACACAGACAGTCACCCTCTTGAAGAAAGTCCAGTGAAAAGGACCCAAGTGCCTGCCTTATATTCCACTTTCCAGATTAGACTAAAATTTAGGAGTTTTATTCCCCATGGGTTTGAAGAAGACAGAGCAGTTTGAGAAATGAAGAAGTCATGTGTTTCTTACACATTGAAGTGTAGTGTTAGCAAATTTGCAAACTCACTACACAGACTTTTTTTACAAAATAGGATCATACTATTTATTTGCACTATTTTACCTGCTTTGTTCCATTATTAGTAGACAGCGAATTTTTTTTCCACTAATATTCTTGAATGTTTCCACAGCTTCCCATTGAATGTATATGCCAGCGGTCTCTAAGCATGACCTTCTTGTAGGGACTCCGGAGTCATATTCATAGCAAAAACTCAAATTCCATTGAGTCTTACACCCATGTGCTGTTGCATATGACTCTTATACCCATATGCTGTTGCCATCATTTTTAACTTACTATTTAATATTTGGGTGGTTTCTAATTTTTTATGTTAAAAAATTATGTCATAATATCTGGTAAAATGACATATGCATTTAACTTTTGACACAGCAATTTCACTTCTAGGAATCTAACAAAAGATATAGGAGCAAAAATGCAAAATGTTGAAACACAGTGTTATTCATTGCAACACATTTGTGCTAGCAAAAGACTGGAAACAACTCAAGTGTCTCTCAATAATGAACTAGTTGAATAAACTATGGTATATCCAAAAAAGTAGACTGCTGTGCCACTTTAGAAAGGAATAAAAATCTCTCTATATACTGATATGGAGTTACCTCCCAGATATATTATTAAACAAAAAGCAAGGTGGAGGAAAGTGATTTTTGTATGGCATCATTTATCTAAGAAAGGAAGGGATACACACACACACACACACATGCACACACACACACAGAGAGAGTTACTTATATTTTTAAAATTAAAAACCAAACCAAAACTTTAAAAAATAATTGTCTCTAGATTCAGAAGGAACAGAATGGAGAACAAAGGGATAGAAGTGAACATCTCTGAACATTATTTGTGTTATTGATTTGACTTTGAACCCATGAAATATTTTACATAATTTTAAACAAAATTAGGTTTTTTAATCCTATCCAGAAAGATGAAACAGGCAATACTTTTTCCTATTCCTCCGACTAAATACAATCAAAAATCCTGAACATTGTATATAAAACAAACATAATAATTCTCTGAATATAAAACAGACATAAGAATTTTCTGAAAAATGAAAAAACTATGGCAGAGTTGTTGGGGACCTCAAGACCCAAGGAATAACATAGGAGTCAGCTCCTTGGGTTTTCTTTTTGCTTCATATATGCTGAACCTACAACTGAAGAAATTAGAAATCTGGAAACAACAATAGACACAGATGACAAAAACAAAAAACAAAATGTTCTCTCTAGCCAAAGGAGCAGAGAAGAAGCAGCCTAGCAAGTCAGAAAACTTCTAGACAGTAACCACACTACTCCAGCCAAATACCACAGAAAAAAAGCCTTGTGGTCCCACTCCATTAAAGGCCTGATGAAGAGTCTAGACTCTCACCCTTGCAAGGAAACCCAACATCCATGCTGAGCTGATGTCAGAAAAGGCCAAGTGTGGAGTCTTCATCCCCACTGGCCTCTGTCCCCCAGCAGTATCAGTGGGATCATATTCTCTCAGATGTCAGCTGAGGCAAAGTGGGGAACCTGGAGGAAGATTGTATTTGTATCAGATAAAATAGAATTCAGGGAAAATAAAATTCCCAGATACAGAGAGAGACATCATAATAATGATAAAAGGGTTAATCCATCAAGAAGACATACCAATCCTAAATGTGTGTGCACCAAACAAAAAAGCTGCAAAATCCATGAAGCCAAAACTGATGCACCTCTCTTACCCTACCAGAGCAGTATCAGAAAAAAACCATTTAGACCACAAGCTCTAAGTAAGATACAAAGTCTCATAATATAACACAAATTCCCATTTCAATTTAAAAATCACTCATGCTGTAAAAAGGAGGGTCACAAACTGCATAAAAATGACAATCAGATGCTAACATCAGTATGACAGAATTATGTTAGAATTATCTAACAAATATTTTAAAGTAGTCATCATAAAAGTGCTTGAGTGAGAAATTACAAACACACTTGAAACAAATGGAGTAGAAAAGAGTCTCGACAAAGAAATAAATGACATAGAAAAGAACCAAATGGAAATTTTAGAACTCAAAAATACAATAACCAAATTTTTAAAACTCAGCGAATGAGCCAAAAAGCATAATGAAGGAGACAGAAGAAAATATCAGTGAAGTGGAAGAGAAAATAATGGAAATTACCCATTTGAACAACAGAGAGAAAAAACAGACTGAAAAAAATAACAACACCTCAGGGACCTGTGGGACTACAACAAAAAACATAACATTGATTTTATCAGAGGCTTGAAATGAGAGGAGAAAGAGGATGGGACTGAAAATATCTCTGAGTTATCAAGACATAAATCTACAGATTCAAAGAGCTGAGTTCACCCAAACAAGATAAATGCAAAAAATTCCATACCAAGACACATCATAATTAAATGTTTGGAAACTAAACACAAATACAAAAACATACGAGCAGTATACGTTTATAGACAATTACACAATGCTGATGAAATAAATCAAAATAAATGGGGATATGTACCATGTTCATGAAATAGAAGATTTAATATAATAAAGAAGTCTATTCTCAAACTGATATACAGGTTTAATGCAATTCTATCAAAAGCCCAGAAAGTTTTTTATCTGTATATATAGACAATACTGTTCCAAAATTTATTTTGAAAACAAAGGAACTAGCATAGCTAAAATGGTTTTGGAAAGGGGGAATAAAATGGAAGAAATCAGTCTACCCACTATCAAGACTTACTATGTTACCATGGTTATCAAGGCTGGGTGGTCCTGGCAAAGAAAAAGACATATAGATGAAGGGAACACAAAACAGAACACAGAAATAGACCCACACAAAATACCCAACTAATTTTTTACAAAGGCACAAAAGCAACTTAATGAGGGAAAGATACAGCCTTTTTAACCAATGGTGCTGGAGCAATTGTATATCCATAGGTTAAAAAAAAATGAAACGATCTATATTTCACACTTTATAAAATAATTAACTCGAATTGATCACTGGCTTAAATGTAAAACTCTAAAACGTCTAGTAGAAAACATTGGAGAAAATCTTCAGCATCTAAGACTAGGCAAAGAGTTCTAAGACTTGACACCAAAAGCATGATCCCTAAATGGAAAATTTGATTAAAATGCACTTCACCAAAATTAAAAGGTTTTGCTTTTCATAAGACCATGGTAAGAGAGTAAAAAGCAAGCTACAGACTGACAGAAAATATTTGCAATCACGTATCTGACAAAGGACTAGTATCTAGACTAGAGAAAAAACTCTAAACACTCAACAATTTAAAAAAAATTTAAACAACAATTCAATTAGAAAATAGGCAAAAAAAAAAAACATGAATAGACATTTCACCACAGGGGAAATATAGATGGTAAATAAACACAAGAAAAGATATCATCATTAGCCATTAGGGAAATGCAGATTAAAGCCACAATGGATATTGCTACACACATGCCAAAATGTCTTTTGAGTGACAACACCAAATGCTGATGAGGATGCAGAGACACTAGATCACTTTTACATTGTTGGTAGGAAATTAAAACGGTAAGCCATTCAGAAAAACAGTTTGGCAATTTCTTAAATAACTAAATATGCAAATACCATCTAACGCAACAATTGCAACACCTGGGCACATATCTCAGAGAAATGAAAACTTAGGTTCACACAAAAACCTTTACACAAATGCTTAGCTTTATTCACAATAGCCAAAAACTGGAAACAACCTAGATGTCCTTCAGTGAGCAAATCATTAGGCAAATTGTGGTCCATCCATGCTATAGAATACTACGCAGCAATGAAAAGCAAACAGCTTGAATCGTGTTCCTGAGAATGATGCTTAGGGGAAAAAGCCAATCCCAAAAAGTTACAGACTATGTGATTCCATTTATTTAACATTCTTGAAATGATAAAATTATAGAAATAGAGAACAGATTGGTGGTTGCCAGGGGTTAAGGAGTGATTTGGGAGGGAATGGTTGTGGCTATAAAAGCAACATAAGACATCCTCCTGGTGAAGGAAGTTTTCTGTATTCTGCCTATAGCAATGTCAACATTCTGATTCTGACAGAGTACTGTAGTTTTACAAGGTGTTACCATTGGGGGAAACTGGGTAAAGGGTACATAGGATCTCTCTGTACTATTTCTTACAACTGCACATGGATTTCCAATGATCACAAAATAGAAAGATTGATTTTTTTTAAATAAAGGTCAAGGTAACCAAATAGTTAACAATGGGAAACTCCTCTTTACAGAACTATTCCAGCTAATGAGTTAAGAAGGGGTGATAGAATATAACCATGTTGCAGCCTTAATAAAATAATAGATCTAGATTCGATTTTATTCCTTGAGACCACTGGGCCTCTGGTCATCTGAAGAGTATGGACCCCATCTAAGAATGATGAAATGAAGTAAAATGAAATACATAAGTTACAAACTCTTGAAGTATGATTATCAAAATATTTCACAAAAAACAAATTTGTGACATAACAATAGATGTGCATCCTTAGGTACTTATCAATAACAAAGTCTAGTGGAGGTTTTAATAATTTTAAAGTGAAGAGGAGCACAAATTATATTTCAAGATGCCTGCAATAGCTATAATGCTGTATGGAAATATCTGTGACTTCTACTGGTGACATAGTCGCAGGATATACAAGATACAGAGGAACTTGTTAAATGACATGAAAACAATACAATCAGCAAAATCAAGTCTGTGGGAAACCCAGTGGTACAATTCATCCAGCCCCTTCAACAAATTCCAAGGGAAAAAGAGAATGGGGGAGGAAAACAGAGATAAAAGAGATGAGATGCATCAACCAGTTGCCAAGGGTGGACTTTATCTGACTCAAACAAAAGAAAAAAAGAAAGATTATGAGACAAGTAGGAGAAATTAAATAATCAACTGAATATTTGACAATATTAAGGAATTTTTGTTTATTTTAAAGTGAGATAAAGGTATTGTGACTTCCTTTCTTAAGGAGCCCTTATCTTTTAGAGACGCCTTCTGAATTATTGATGGATGATATAATGCAATATCTGGGACCTGCTTCCAATCACCTGGGAGAGAGGAGGAGACCCAGGAGTTGACAACCATTGACACTGAGTAACAGGGTACAGGAGTCCATTTTTCTGTTCATGCTACTTTTGTGCAATTTTTCACTTTTCTATAATAAAAAGCCAAAAACAAATCTGTAATGAGCATCATTGTATGTGAATCTTTGTTTTCATCCAGGATTAATTACCTACAGACAATTCCTAATAGTGGAATTGTGGGTTTTAAGGATGTGAACATTTTAAAGTTTTTGAAATGCATTGCTTGAGTGAGTTAGTGGAACAGGAAAAATAGAGTAGCCCAAGGCCTCTCCTAGCAGGAAACAAGGGAACTTAAAAATAAAAATAAAAAAAAAGACATGGTCTGGCTCTGTCCCCCACGCTGGTGTGCAGTGGCACAATCATAGCTCATTGCAGCCTCGAACTCCTGGGCTCAAGCAATCCCTCCCACCTCAGCCTCCTGAGTAGCTGGGACTACAGGCAGATGCTAATTTTTTTTAATTTTTTCTAGAGACGGGATCTCACTATGTTACCCAGGCTGGTCTCAAACTCCTGGCCTCAAGCGATTCTTCCACCTCAGCCTCCCAAAGTGCTAGGGTTACAGGCATGAGCCAGGAATGTTTCTAGAGGTAAGGCTTGTCTTCCTCCACCCTACCTCTCCTCCTCTTTGCCCACATGTACCCTTCCTCTATGGAAGAAACCAAATTTTAGCCAGCTCTCAAATCCTGGTTCTCACTATTCAAATTTCTCTGTCTCTGGCACCCATCTGCTGGATGTAAAATCATGTATTCACCTAATTTTGGTGGTTGGATATCTGCATTTTGTCTGTTTCTTTCTTTCATACAAGATATTGTAACAACACATCTGTAGTAAATTGCTGTGGTCATTTATTATTACATCCTTGGGATAAATTCCTAGAAGAATCTACGCAAGTCAAAAGAAAGTGTATTTTGTCCTCCTAGAAACTTTCTGGTCAATCCCATCAGTGCCCAGTGGCTGGTTCCTGGCTTTTACTAGGTACCATCAAATTTACAAACAAACATCAGCCAATTTGTTGGGTTAAAATAAGGTCACCTTGGGGCAGGCACAGTGGCTCACAGCTGTAATCCCAACATTTTGGGAGGCCAAGGTAGGAGGATCGCTTGAGGCCAAGAGTTCAAGACTGACCTGGGCAACATAGAGAGACCCCTCTCTACAAAAGAAACTTTTAAAACTTAGCTAGGTATGGAGGCACGTTCTGTAGTCCCAGCTACTCAGGAGGCTGAGATGGGAGGATCGCTTAAGCCCAGGAGGTTGAGGCTGCAGTGAGCTTTGATGATCACTATTACACTTCAGCCCCTCTGTCTCTTAAAAAAATTTTTAAATAAGGTCATCTTGCTGCTAACATGAGCATCTTTTTATTACTAGGGGGTTGAATGCTGTAATCTGGTCAACTGTCAGGAGCAAGTTTAATTCCTTGGACTCCCGTGGAAAATGAGGTCTGGCATTAAACTCTCTTAGAAGAATGGGTGTTCAGCTTCGAACACACCCCACAGCCAAAGCCCAAGCTCTCCCTGAGCCATGATTCTCAGTGTGACCAGAAGATGCTGGCATCAGAACCACCTGCAGAGATGGCCTCTTGGCAAATTCCAGTTCACAGGCCCACCCCAGACCTACAGAATCGGAGTCTCTGGGAGCGGAGACTGGGCATTCCTATGGAATTCCACTAAGACCCCTGACCTAGAGAGAGCTGTGCCAGTTCCTCATCCTTCAAAACTGAGCTGGATTATTCACAATAGCCAAGACATGGAATCAACCTAAGTGTTTATCAACAGATGAATGGAAAAAGAAATGTGGCACATATATACAATGGAATACTATTCAGCCTTAAACAAAAGATAGAAATCCAGCACTTTGAGAGGCCGAGGCAGGCAGATTACCTGAGGTCAGGAGTTCAAGACCAGCCTGGCCAACATGGCGAAACCACATCTTTACTAAAAATACAAAAATTAGCCAGGAGTGGTGGTGGGCGCCTGTAATCCCAGCTACTTGGGAGGCTGAGGCAGGAGAATCTCTTGAACCTGCGAGGCAGAGGTTGCAGCGAGCTGAGATCAAGCCACTGTACTCCAGCCTGGGCGACAGAGCAAGATTCCATCTCAAAAAAAAAAAAAAAGATAGAAATGTTGTCATTTGCAACAACACGTGTGAACTTGAAAGACACTATGTCAAGTGAAATAAACCAGGTACAGAAAGACAAATATGGCATGATGTCACTTATAGGTGGAATCTAAACAAGCAGAACTCGCAGAAGCAGAGAGTAGAATGGTGGTTACCAGAGGCTGGGAAGATGGAAAATTAGAAAGATGTTGGTCAAAGGATATAAAATCTCAGATAGGAAGAATGAGTTCAAGAGATCTATTGTGCATCATGGTGGTGAGTATAGTTAATAATAATATATTGAATACTTGAAAATCACTAAGAGAGTAGATTTTAAGTGTTCTCACCACAAAAAAAAAAATAAATGCATAAGGTAATGCATATGCTAATTAGTTTGATGTCGCCATTCCACAATGTATGCATATATCAAAACATCGTGTTGTATACCATACAGATATACAATTTGTATTTATCAATTTTTTTTTAAACTGGGCTGGTCAGCAGTTGAAACTCTTTCTTAGGAGGCACCAGAAACGCCTGCTGAATGAACCAGCGATGAATGAATGAATAAATGAAGGAAGGAAGAAAGGAATAAATTGCTTAATTAACTGACCAATGAATTCATGAATGAACAGATGAGCTAACGTGTCAATGAATGAAAAGATGAGTGAGTGGGTGGGTTAATAAGTGAGTGCCTATGAGCAGAAAAGGAGTGTTGGTATCTGGCTTTTTATAGATATCATCAAATTTACAAACAAACATCAGCCAATTTGGTGGGTTAAAATAAGGTCACCTTGGTCTCGGCATGGTGGCTCACGCCGGTAATCCCAGCACTTTGGAAGGCCGAGGCAGGAGGATCACATGAGTCCAAGAGTTCGAGACTGACCTGGGCAACATAGAGAGACCCCCTCTCTACCAAAAAAAAAAAAATTTAAACTTAGCCAGGTGGGGAATTGTGGGACACAGCAGAGATGGAGGCCTGCCAGCCTGCCTTGCTGTCCTTCTGCCACCCAGGTTGCACGCAGCCTTAGGAGGAAGAGACACAACCAACTTCCCACACCCACCTCCCAGGACAGCACATCCCAGGACAGGAGCACCAAGCTGCCCCCACGATGACCACCCCCAGACACAAAATAACAGATTTTATGCTTTCTACACATTTTTTCAAAGAATTTTTATATGTGCCCTCTACCTACAAATAAAATAATTATTTGTGGGAAGAGGAAGGCTTTCAGCATCTGAAAGAAAATCACACAAGCTGCTGGGTAAATGAACACTTGCCTTCTGAGTAAGCAGAATGTGTTTTGGAAATCTCCAGCAGTGACCAGGGATGTGCACAGCTTGAGAAGTGGAAGCTCTTTTTTCCCTCCTCGCCTCTCTCTCCTTCCTCCCCTTCCCACCTTTTCTTTCTTATCCTCTCTTCTGCTCTCAAATCCTTTTCCTAAGAAGGGCTAGAGTCCCAAGGAGCAGTGGAGAAAAAGAAAGCAGCTCACCACACCCCTGCACTCTGCACTGGCTGGTGTCTCTGCCTCGGTCCTACCAGCCACATAATTTGCAGGAACAATCCCTGCACCACCTTGCACTGCTGCCCCTCTCTACCAATCCTTGCCGATAGGTCAGAGGAACAAGAGTGGTCCACAGGTGCTGCACAAAGACCTCCGATCTGAGGTCTGTGCTATCTGGCTCAGAAGCTGTGCTCAAACTTTGTCCCCAGCTTCTTGGGAGATCCACAGGCAACTGGGGTTACACAAGACCTCTAATTCTGAACTCAAGCCTCAGCTGCTGGAGACAATGTACTTTCACAAGTCAGGGGATGGGTCACCAACCAGGGGCACAGATGGGACACATTGCTATACTGGCGTGATGCTTCATCTTTGCAACAGGACACACCCAGCCCTAGGCTAGGGGAGACTTTACTCCAGAGGAAACCCAGGAATTACTAATTATCATTACTTGTTTTTATTCTTTTTTTTTTTTTTTTTTTTTTTTCTGAGACAGAGTCTCGCTCTGTTGCCCAGGCTGGAGTGCAATGGCGAAATCTCCACTCACTGCAAGCTCCGCCTCCCAGGTTCACACCATTCACCTTCCTCAGCCTCCCAAGTAGCTGGGACTACAGGCGCCTGCCACCACGCCTGGCTAATTTTTTTTATTTTTAGTAGAGACGGGGTTTCACCGTGTTAGCCAGGATGGTCTCGATCTCCTGACCTCGTGATCCGCCCGCCTCAGCCTCCCAAAGTCCTGGGATTACAGGCGTGAGTCACTGCGCCTGGCCTCTGCAATATTATAGTAAATAGATGACCCAAAATATGGGCAGGTTTTTCCAAGGGGTTTCTTTGGTCCTCTGCTCTGACAGCCTTCTAGAATACCCTGCCCAGCCTGGCCACACACCTGGTGCCTCTGAACCCTGGCAAGGCAGGGAATGTTCAGGACTAGGAACTCTGTTGATTTTATTTCTATTTTAATAGTCTGAGCATTGCCACCTTTGTATATAACATTTTCTAATTTTGTAATTCTATGGCTAAGAAACTGTGGTTACACCTGCGGCTGTCCCCATGGCAGAAGGCAAGCCAGGGCGGCAAAGATAAGGACTTTCCCCCCTCAGCCCCCAGCCTGCAGCGCACATCTCAGCTAAATTGCCGCTGGTTCCCGGGCTTGCTCTGTCTTCCAACCAGTCCTGTTTCCTCACCTTCACGGAACACGATCGGGCCGGGTTTCTCTTCTCTCCAATGTTACTTCAACTTCTCATCATAAAATGGAATGATTCCAGTGTTTATGCTGTTAGCTACATTTATCTTTAAGAGCAAGATGTTGAGTTTAGTTTTAATGATGAAAAAAGCCTTTCAAAGGATAACTCATTGAAACTCATTATGCACTATAAAGGCCACTATTTAAAGATTTGGTAATTCCAGTGATGATCTTTTTAAAGCAGATTTATAGCAGAAAATAGTTACATTCTTTGACTTCAGTTATAATTTTCTATTTTGTAATTTAATACTCCTTTAGTTTATATTTGCACATTAAAAATATAGCACCTAAAAGTCCATCATTAAATACTTTTAATAAGTGCAATAAATAAGTTTTACAGTGTGCATAAATCTAAAAACAAAACCCAACATAAATTGTTAATCTTACACTTTTTCTCATTAATTGCAATACATAAACATATGTTTTATACAAAGATATTTGCTACAAAATAAGTATAATAAATACAGTTTACCACATGTATTAATCTTAATAGTTACAAGCTGTTAATCTTATATATTAGGTAATAATTTGCAATAAATAATTGTTTATTATCTTGATGTTTGCTTGTCTTGGGTTCTAGCAATATGCAATAAAGAAATGCAATTTTGAATAATTTGATTGTAAGACTGCTGGGAAAATACTGTATGTTATAATTAGCTGGGAGAGGATTCTAGTCACAAAAGCAAGCATGGAGACGGGGTTCAGTAACCCAAACATACGTTATTGAGTCCATAAATAATTTTAAAAGTTAAGTTCAGTTTCAAACAAAACAGAATTTTTTTACCTTAAATGCAATTAGTGAAACATTTCACATTCTTTAGTGCTTTCATCATTGTACATTCAAAAGGAGATGAAGAAAGCTGGAAGCCCCATCAAAACTGCCAGCCTCCAAGCTGAGACGGGAAAATGGCTGCCTTTGGGAGAAAAAGTGGCCTGACAGCTCGTCCCCATCAGCCAAGGGCTCCCCTTGGCCTGGAATACACCCTCCAGAACAGCCAGCAGGTGCACCCACAAACACAGCACCCTCCATACCTCACCTTCAAGCTGGCACTTGCTGAACTGCACACTTATTTTTCTAAGAGAGGTTGTCACCTATACTGAGCTTAATAGAAATTGTTAATCTTATATGTAAAGGTAATAATTTGTCATAAATAATTGTTCATTATCTGGGCCTTTGCTTGTCTTGGAGTTGAGCCGTATGCAATAAAGCAGTGCAATTTTGAGTAATTCGATTGTAAGGCTGCTGGGGAAACATGGTGGATTGTAATGAGCCTAGGAAGGGTCCCGTGGGCCAGAGACCCCAAAGAACCAACCTACCAGCTCTGGCACATGCAAAGCCCAGGTCCTCACCAGCAATTGCACAGGTTCTTTAAATAGTCTCTCCAAGACAGAGAGCGAACCAGTTTCCCCTTCTCATGTTTCTGCCAGAGTAAACGTCACTCAGAGGAAACCAGTCCTAGATGAAGGGAACCTCGGTCCCCGGGAAAGGCTGAGGTGGCTCCAGGACAACTTAGTCCCACCAAGCCGGCTGATTGGCACCAAAGGCTCACCTGTCTGCCTGGAACAGGTGGGGCCAGGAGGTCACTTCCTCCAAAGTGACCCTGACACTACTCCCGGCAGCAGCTGCATCCTGGCACATCCCTGCAGGCAGAAAGCTAGAGCAGTCCTGGCTAAGAGGTGGCTGTGAGGTCAGGGAGCAATGACCCTGTGCACTTCGGCTTCCTAGAATCCCATGGGCACAAAGACCCACTTCAAGGAAACCTCCCCCAAGCTGGGAAAGGAAGGGAGGGAGGGTGGGAAGGAAGAAGGGAGGGAAGGAAAAAGAGAAGGAAGGAAAGAAGAAGGGAAGGAGGAGAAGAAAGACAGAGGAAGAATGAATTTTTAAAAAAAAGAGAAAGAAAGAGAAGAGAGGGGGAGAAAGGGAGGGAAAGAGAGAGGAAGAATGAATGAAAAAAAGAGAAAGAAAGTGAGAAAGAGAGAAAAGATGGGGAGGAAGGGAGGGAAGAGAGAAAGCAAGGAAGGAGGGAGGGAGGAAGGAAGGATGGAGGAAAACAGAAAGAGAGGAGCAAGGAAGGAGAGAGGCAAGGAAGAAGGGAAGAAAAAGAGAGAAAAAGGAAAGAAGGAAGAAGGGATTAAAGGAGGGTGGAAGGAAGGGTAAAAAGAAGGATAGAGGGAAGGAGGGAGGGAAGCGGGAAGGAAGGAGAAAAAAGGCAGAGGAAGAAAGGGAGGATGGAAGGAAGGAAGGAAAAAGGAAGAAAGAAGGGAGAATCCTAGATCCATTACAGCCATGAACAGCTCTTCCTAATATAAAGACGATCAGCACCCCACAAAAACACACACATACATGCCCTGACGTGCATCCAATGACATGAGTCTCCATATCAAAGCCCACTTGCAGTGTGTTCCTGGCAGTCGCTGCGGTTTGTGGTTTTAATATCTCGCTTCTTCTACGCTCCTGGTATTCAGCGCACCTGCTAGAGTGGGCCTGGCTTCCCCCCTTTAGGCACAGCTCACACCGGGAGGGTAAGCCCCCGGCCTGCTCTCTGCCTAGGCTGGGCATGGCACAGTCCGCAGCCTGGGAGGGAGCCGTTCATCAGGGTGACAGAACGGTTCAGTTCAAGAAGAAAGTTCCTGCCTAGGGCTGAGCTTCAGGCAGGGTAGGTTTCCAGGCCTGAGGCCCCAGGGGTCTGAAGACACCACAGGTCTCCCCCTCGTCTCCTCCATCCCAGCAAGCACACGCGGTCCAATCGCGCTGAGTCAGGGGCCCTGCTTTCAGCTGGGTTGGAAAGGGGTAGAAGCTCCCCCATCTCCTGCCCTTTTCTAAAGACAGGCAGCTCCAGCAAAACCCTCAGCCCTCAGGCGTCCCTTTCGTGAGGTCCCTGCCCCTGTCCTGGAAATGAGATCCCAGGTCCCAGGATGCAGCTGGCATCGCAGGGGAAGAGACTTGCCCCCACCCCCCACCCGCTGCCATGACCCGGGAGAGGCCTTCCCAAGGGTCAGAAGGTCCTCAGAGCCCTGCCCCACCCTAGTCCAACAAGGGGACAGCGTCTTAGGGACATCCCTGGATTGTCAAGAAACGCTGGCTCATCCGGACCCCTGGGGAGCGCAGCATGAAGCCAGGAACACCCTGACACCCCGAAAACAGGGAACCTGGGGCCCTTCTCAAACTCAAGGGGAAGGAAAGGGAGCCTGCCAAAGTCTGCTTCTGCGAGGCAGCTGCCACCAAAACCTGCACCGAGGGCCCTGCAGGGCCGCCCTGGCAGCTGAGCGCCTTCCTGCTCGCCCGAGGATGCAGAAGGCAACCGAGTCCCCGGGCGGCGGCGGGGCAACTGCGGAAATCACGCAGCCAGATGAAGCTCATAAATTTCCCCTACGAACAATTGTTTTCATTTCCCTCCCATGCCACTAGATATTATAAGTGGAAAGCAAAACACAAGTAAATATGTTCATTCCGCTCTTGCGATCGGTGATAAACCGGAGGCGGCCGAGGCCGACAGAGGTCAGCGGGCCGCGCGCCGCGGGTCTGCAAGCGGACACTGCCACCCTCCGGCCGTGCGCGGGACTGCACCGGCCCCACCGCCCGGCTCTCCCGCCCGCTCGCTGCCCGCCAACGTTCGCTTTGCTCCCTTCGCTCAATGTGCGTGCAAATTACAGGGACATTCGAAAGGACAGAGAGCTCCTATATTTAAAATAATCATTTTTGTTCATCATAACCTCTCTTCCAGAGATAACCGCTCTTATTAACGTTTTCGTACAATTATCTCCAGTCTTTCTCTATGTGCATTCTATGATGTTTTCCGTGTACCTATGAAATACAAAGCTGTTCCTACAATATTAAACCTTGATTTCGTAGGTAACACTTAAACGAAAGTTATTGTCACACAAGATAGCCTCACAGATATCTTTTTAGGGACTGTGTAATATTTCAACTTGGGACTGCACCAAAAGTTACTGAACCATCTCCCAATTGTTCATTTAAAGAGTTTCTAATGTTTTCATCATTGTGCATGCTATAACTGAAACCTCTATTCAAAAACTTTTGTTTACATTGTTAAGATACATCAATAAAGGCAGAATTACTAAATGAAAAGAAATTAACTTTTTTTTTTTTTTAATGGAGTCTGGCTCCATCCCCCAGGCTGGAGTGCAGTGGAGCGATCTCAGCTCACTGCAACATTCGCCTCCCTGGCGCAATTCCCCTGCCTCAGCCTCCTCAGTAGCTGGGACTACAGGCACGCACCACCACACCCGACTAATTTTTGTATTTTTAGTAGAGACCGGGTTTCACCATGTTGGCCAGGTTGGTCTCGAACTCCTGACGTCAGGTGATCTGCCCATTTTAGTCTCCCAAAGTGCTGGGATTACAGGTGTGAGCCACTGCGCCCAGCTGAGAATGAACATTTTTAAAGCTCTTACTAGCATTATTATTTTCTAGATGTATAATACCTATGTGGAGAATATTATTTAAAATGATGAGTGAATATAAAATAGTGCTCAAATGAGTGGTCAGAAAAACCGTATCACCAACATATCAATCCCCACTCATCTCATCTTTCACTCGAATGCAAGGCCAATAGAAATTCCATCAAAGCTTTTTTGATATTTTGTCACATTGATTCCAAATTCCATGTGAAAGAGTAAATAAGTAAAAATACCCAAAAAACATTTTGGTGAAAAAAGAGAGGAGACTTGCTCAACAAAGATATTAACATGTATCACAGAAAGCTACAATAATTTAAACAGTGAAGCACAAAATAGAGAGCACAAAAGGGAGCAAATAGGCAAACACATATTTTAACATAAAGGCATTTTATATCAGTGGGAAAAGGACGGCTGATTGATGAAGTTATAGGTACAATCTGCCACTTATTCAGAAAACAAGAAAAGTTAGTGTCCTACCTCATACCACATATTCAAATGAATGCTATAAGGATTAAAGATTTAAATTTTTAAGTGAAACTACAAAAGTGATATTTACATATATGGTAATAGAGAAGTTCCAAGTCCAATTGCAAAGGCAGAAGCCAAAAACTTTAAAATGCCCAGATTTGAGGTGCACAAATTTAAAATATCCACATGCGAAAAATATAATTTTGAAATTGAAAGATAAACCAACACTAGGAGAAAAAAATACTTTCAACATACATAACAGAAAGAAGGTTAATGCCCCAGGTGTGTAGCGCTTTCTCACAAATAAAGGACAGACAAATACTTCAATAGAATTGGGGACATGAATAGCAATTCACCAAAAAAAATACAAATGATAGACATATAAAAGATGTTTAGTCGTATTAGTAATCAAAAGACATGCAGATTACAAAAAAATGAGAAAATTTTGTCCCTATATTGATAAACACAAAAACAATGATTGTATTGTCAAGGATGGATAAATGAATCCTTTCAACACCACGGGTGATAGGGTAAATCAGGTAACTGGTAAACTTTATAAAGGGTAATTGACAATATGATCAAAATTCTTAATAACACATGACCCAAAGATTCTGCTTCCAAAGGAATCTATCATGGGTATGTACAAAGATTCACCTGTAAGATTGTTCATTGCTATCAGAAACAAACCAAATGTCCAACAATAGGTGACCAGATTTTACATAGATTATATAATATCATAAGATAGGTAATACAATCAAGTCCTCAATAGTAATGTTGTAGAAATTAACATTTAAGGATTTCTTAACATTTAATATTGAAGAAGTTCTCATAAAATACTGCTTTGTAGCAAAAAGCAAGTTACAATGTAACCATGCTTTCTACACACATAGGAAAAAAAACCTATAAGGTATTCCTTTAAATAATAATAATGGCAGGGGGACTACAAGTAATTTTTAATATTCTTTTTGCTGCTTTAATATTCTTTTTTCTTTATATATTTAACAATTTTTTATCAATTGTTAAGAAGAAAAATGGTTTTTAGTGGTTTTCTAGAAATATTGTATTTTACGTTCCCACCAGCATTACTTGAGAGTGTTTGTTCAGGCCAGGCAAAGGGGGCTCATGCCTGTAATCCTAGCACTGTGGGAGGCCAAAGCGGGAGGATCACATGAGGCCAGGAGTTCGAGACCAGCCTCCATTCTACAAAAAAAAAAAAAAAAGTAAAGAAAAAAAAAGACAATGCTCATTCATTTGCTCATTTTTTTAATCAAATATTCTCAAAACACACATTCAGAGCAAAGCACGTTCAAGCCTGGCCACAGCTGTAAACAAGACAAAGCCCTGCCCTTGTAGAGCAGTCCATACACTCCACGGTTAGGAAAACAGACAAGGAACAAATCACGAAAGCAGCCCCGGGGGGATGTTCCGTGGCCTGCTGTGGAGGGAAGCAGGGCGAGGGGCACCGACGGGCTGGGGAAGGAGCTATGCTAGGGAGAGGTTACGGGAGGGCCACTCAGAGGAGGTGACGGTGAGGAGACCTGAGTGTGGCGAGCAGCGAGTCACCTGCGGATCTGGGACAAGCATTTCCCCTCAGAGGGAACAGCCGAGACGAAGGCCGGAGGAGGGGAGGGGCTTGGTGTGCCTGAGGAACAGTCGCATGGAGCCCCGTGTGGCTGAAAGGGAGAAGGCGAAGGAGAGGCGTTGGGGAGGGGACAGGTGGCAAGAGCCCAGAGAACCTTCTGGGGCACAGGAGGGAGTGTGGATTTTCTTTTGTGTATGATGGGAGCCGTTGGGGACTTTGTGCGTGACAGCGAGGAGATCTGATTTCATTTTCCCAGGATACCACCAGCTCCCGATTGAGAATGGAACCCAGCGTGCCCGAACTGCAGCAGGGAGACCGATTCAGGAGGTCACTGCACGAGCTGTGCCTGGCCTGGAGTGGCCTGGTGCAGGGAACCTGGCGTCCCTGGAGGTTCACACTTGCTAACTGAGTAAGCAACCGTCGTGGGGGTGGAATCTTGATGTGTTTCTTTTCTGAGCCCCTTGTCAGCTGGAATGCTCTGGTAACTCATCCCTCAGGAGATCTGGATGTCCCTGAAAATAGAGAATCAGGCTAAGGGGGTTGCCCTCAGGATACACCACCCCTCATTCTCCCCAGCCCAGAAATCATCTTGTGCATTGGCCTTGAGTCCAACCAAAACGCTGGACAACCAGTGGCTAAACAAAGAAAGAAGAGTGTTCTGTTGAATCATGATCGTCATCTACACTTTCAGGAGCTTTCATGTCCACCTTCACAGGTGTCAGCATAGAAATCACACTTTTCCCAAAAATACACATCCAAAGTTTTCCTGCATCCAATGCACCATGTCGTGGAAGGAAGCACAAAATCTATGTGGTCTTACACATTTTTTTCAGTGTTTGGAGATTAACTAATAGATTTCCAGGACTTATTTCCTCCTGGGTTCTAATGTCATCCCACTATATTTATATGGGAGGAAAATGATGTCTTTCCTCCTCAATCATTTTAAAGTCATTATCATCTCTTGTATGATAAAAATTAATCAAACCATTTTCTTAAGATAATTCTTGTAAAATTGAGGTGCCTATTACAGGCCTGCACATCTTATGTCCCAGAAATTACACTCATCTTTGCCTCTCCTGTTTCCATAGTCCCATTTCTTCTAGTATTAACTATTTTTTTTAATGAAACAGGGTCTTTCTCTGTTGCCCAGACTGGAGTGCAGTGATGTGATCACAGCTCACTACAGCCTCGACCTCCTGGGCTCAAGCCATCCTCCTTCCTTAGCCTCCTAAGTACCTGAGATCACAGGTGCATGCCACCACACCTAGTTACGTTTTTTTTTTTTATTTTTTGTAGAGAAAGGGGTCTCATTATGTTACCTAGGCTGGTCTCAAACTTTCAAGTGATCCTTCCATCTTGGCCTCCCAAAGTGCTGGGATTACAGGCGTGAGCCACGCTACCCAGCCCATAATCCCATTTTACCATGCACTTGGTCCCCAGTTTCTCAAGAGATCTGTGCCTGCCCTTGCCCCAGTCCCTCCCTTGGGGAAGCTTCTTCTTTGTAGCCAGAAAAAGCCCTTGGGGTGGTGGAGGATGGGGGAACTGTGGGCTGGGCCCCAAGGACATAGTCTGAGGCAGGTCCTGTGCCATCTAGGGGCTGAGACACTGGGGTCAAATATGTCAGAGGTAAATTCGCAACTTCCATTATCCTTGCCCAAATCTGGAGGGGGCTGCTCTGTGTGCACCAGGGGGACCATAGGCTCAGGTCAGGGCTCTTCTGTGCAAGGCAATTTGGGGATTCAGCCAGTATCCTAATGCCTGGGGTGCCACCTGGATGAATAAATACAAAGGCACTGGAGGAAGAGGTACTTGTATGGATACAGGTATCTGGGACTCCAGGTGGGGGTCACTGAATGGAAAACCCATCTGTCCCAAGTAAGGCATGTGATAAGAGAAGGGCATCTCCAAAAGAATACCTTGGGCACGGTGCTACTGCAAAAGCTAACTCAAGACTCCCCCCGCCCCTAGTATTGGCATGGAAAAGTCTCCATGCCAGGAAGTGACACCCAGCACTGACCAAGGACATCTTAGTACCAGCAGTCTCTGACACACACGCCAGACCCCCAAGGTATCACAACTGGCCACAGCCCATCCCAGAGACAGCCGCACCACAGCAAGGCAGTCACGGCATAAAGTCGGAAGGTCCTTCCGCCCCAACCGCTGCAACAAAGGCGCTTGCTTACAGGAAGCGGTGAGAACATACATGGTTATACATATGGACACGCACATGGGTGAGCATCTCTCCTCTGGATTTGAACGCCTCTGCTCTGCGCTGGCACTCAGCATGATACCTGGCACTTGGCAGGCACTTAATGAGTGTTTTCTAAATATAGGAAGGAACGGGGGAATGGAAGGGCTGTGTAGACATCATCCAGTGGCTTGTTTCTCTACCAGTTTTGTATCCAGAAGGCAGCATGGCATTTCAGGGTGGCACTCAGGCCATGTTGTCAGTTTCATACCGAGCATCAGCTGCGGGGGGAAAGAAGGACACGCATGCCCAGGGGGCTGGATGGTTTTACCTCCATTAAAATATCACCTTCCAAGAGACACTCCCCAAGTTCTGCCAAGGAAGGACACAGCAGAGGGGATCCACCTGCCTTCAAAGGCGGCCAACGGAGCAGATGCCAGCAGGCTTGAAGCGGAGCCCTTGCCACCCACTTGGCAGGCAGGTAAAGTTGGACAAACCCTGGTCTCTGTTGCCCCATCTGTAAGATGGCACTAATCACCTAAGCTTGTCCCCAGATTCTAATGACATAATGAGCATGAAAGCCCCTCATTAGCCAGGGGGCGAAAGGCATCATTATCCCATGTTTAAAGGACGTCATTTGCCACTGGGCAGAGCAGAGGAAGGGGAACAGGAAGGAGCCAGAAGCCTGATGCTCTTGGCCCATCGCCTATCAGCATCACATCTGAGCCTGGGATCTCCAGCTCTGGGCTCCTGCCTCTCCTCACAGGACCCAGAGCTGCCTGGAGGGCAAGACCCCAGTGAGTGCTCAGAGCAAAGGAGTCACTGCAGACACTCAGAGTGGCAGCCCCATGTGTAAGGGTGTGACTGCCTTTTACCCAGTGCAAGGAGCAAGGACATGGTGGGTGGAAAGTGAGCAGTGAGGCCTCCCCATTTCAAAAGGCTTCCCCCAGTGGCCCGACCAGACCCCCATGGAGGGCCTCTCCATGCCCTTCATCAGAGAGCAGATATCTCCACCACCACCAGACGTAGAAATCGTCTCCAACAAAAGCTGCTCAACTCCCTCCATCTCGGAACAGAGTGGCAAAGGCATGAGAGTTGCTACGCATTCGGAAGTAGACAAGCACATGTAATAAACACAGAGACGATCTGCCCATTTTTGGACCCCTGCATTAGATTCCCAAGCAGATGCTCCGCCACACTCACGCCGCAAGATTAGTGTGGGAGGGACTGGAGGAAGGGCTCAGACACCCGGACCCGCTCTCTCCCCACCAGGCTGCGCGTCTAAGAATTGTCTGTGTCACGTTGCTCCTGTCACTAAGAGAGGGCTCACAGGGACGAGATCCCGCCCCAACAGCAAGCCCTGCCTATGTTAAAGGCAGAGCCTGCATGAGTCAGATCTGACTCCTGCACCCCGCTGCCTGTTCAGGAGGCTGCCCTCTCCCCATCAAGGGTGCCCTCTCAGTCACCTTCACCGCACTCAGGCTTACCCTACCACACTTTAAACCAGGAACGCTCTCTCTTGAGCTATCTTTTTTTTTTTTTTTTTTTTTTTGAGATGGTGTCTCGCTCTGTCGCCCAGACTGGAGTGCAGTGGCATGATCTCGGCTCACTGCAAGCTCCACCTCCCAGGTTCACACCATTCTCCTGCCTCAGCCTCCTGAGTAGCTGGGACTACAGGTGCCCGCCACCATGCCCGGCTAATTTTTTGTATTTTTAGTAGAGACGGGGTTTCACCGTGTTAGCCAGGATTATCTCAATCTCCTGACCTCATGATCCGCCCGCCTTGGCCTCCCAAAGTGCTCGGCTCTTGAGCTATCTTTTATGGGACCCGAGGATGAAACAGTGAAACTGGAGACCGGCAGGTGTTCACTGTCAGTCTGGGGAAAGCAGATCCAAGCAGCCATGAGAAAACCCCGGAAGCAGTCAGCGAGGAATCAAAGTCCTACCGGTGTCATGTGGCCCCAACAGAGCCCCGGAGAGATGAGCAGAGGCCTGTGTGGGTGGGCAGGCAGGGGATATGTCCTGGAGGAAGCAAGCCTTGAACTTGTGGTCTATAGAACTTGCCTTTCTGACCCAAGGGTGGCCATAGAGGAATGTTAAATCAGCACCCCCGGCCCTGGACCACGCCTGATGGCCTGCAGGAGTTTGCTTAGCCTCTCCAAGCTGCCCTTTGGAGAACATAAGATCACGAACCTGGACCTCGTCCCACCCAGGAGATGCCATGAGGAACACAGTCCCCACAGCTCACAGGAAGTTCCAGACCGGAGGTGAAAGAGCGTTTTGCTGGAAGGTAATGAGGTACTTTAACCACCCTGAAAGTTGGGGGATTCACCCAGCCTCCAGTTCTACACAGCTCTCACCTCACATTGAGCACCAAAAAACTCAACAATCAAGGTAAGTGCAATCTCTTTAAAAATCAAAATGAATGCATTTTTCAAAATCCATAATGAGCAAGATTATCAAAATTTTAAATCAAGACAAGCTCTGACCTTGCTACTTCACTCAGCACGACCTGGCCGTTTCACACTCTCATAGGACAGAGTACTCCATCCTCATTTCACTCGCCACCATTGTTATTAAATATTCATCGGAGTGATGGTTGGATTCGTTTTTGCCCCTACAAGGGCGAGGGCGGCGTGCTTCACTAGTCTTTGTGTACCTGGCACCTAGCTCAGAGCTTGGCACATGGAAAAGTGGTGCCCAGGAAATACCCAAATGAACATCATAGATGGAAGTTAACCCTGAATGCTGTGCCGAGAGCTCTTCTCTGCTCAAATGCCACAGCAGGCTTCTGCTCGTATCCCCGGGGGACTCTCCACCCGACCCCATCGCTGCCACTGTACAAGCTCCTACCTTCCTGAGTGTAGAAGCCAGACCTGGGTGTGGGTGTGTGTGTGTGTTTGTTTGTTTTTGAGACAGGGTTTCATTCCTGTCATCCAGGCTGGAATACAGTGGCACAATCTCGGCTCACTGCAACCTCTGCCTCCTGGGTTCAAGCCATTCTCCTGCCTCAGCCTCTCCTGCCCAGGCCAGCTGGGATTACAGGTGCCCACCACCACGTCCTGGCTAATTTTTGTATTTTTAGTAGAGATGGGGTTTCGCCATGTTCGCTAGGCTGGACTCAAACTCCTGGCCTCAAGTGATCCATCTGTCTTGGCCTCCCAAAGTGCTGGAATTACAGGCGTGAGCCACTGCGCCTGGCCCAGACCTGGGTTCTAATGACCGCTTTGCTTTCATTTGTGAAAAGATACTTTCAGTGCAGAGCTGATGGGATGCAGTGGAGACACAAACAATCCGGCAGTTCCCAGGACAATGTGACTGATTTTCTGCACCTCCTGGACTTGTCTCCACCTCACACAAGGGCCACCGCCAAATGGCTGTGGGAGGGTGTGTCCTGCCGTTTTGGGCACTTGGGTGGCTGGGCTTCCGCCCCCAGGAGCCAGGTTGGATCCATTCCAAGACAGTCACTCTCTGTCCACTTCTTCACAGAGAACATTTCTATATTGAGGAAGTTTAATTTGAGGCCAGCAGGAATCATAGTGTATGGGTTTGCCTGAAACAGGCTCACATGCAGGCAATGGCTAAATAAAAATCTCCAAATAGCCATGCCCTGTTTTTGCATTTTTATGAGTTCTTTGAAAGGAAAAAAGAAGGGGTGAGGAAGAAATTAAGAAATACAAGCCTAAGCACGGTGGCTCACGCCTGTCATCTCAGAGAATTGGAAGGATGGTGGGGAGGATGGCTTGAGGCCAGGAGTTCGAGATCAGCCTGGGCAACATAGTGAGACCCCATCTTTAGAAAATAAAAAGAAAAATAAAATCTTTACAGAAAGAACTACAAGATGTTTCCCTGTCCTTACCTGATCTCCCAGTTGCAGGGCACTTAGGAAGGGAGGGGAAAGTGCAGGGGGCCTCCTGCATGGGCAGCCAGGTCATGGGTCCTGCCAACAGCCTCTGCCCAGCTCCTCTTCTGTAAGTGGAGGTTGGCCCCGTCCTCTGTATGCACCTGTTCTGTCTCCTCTGACTTGGAGAGACAGCTTTGCCTTTCTGCCTCAGAAGATGGAAAAAGGGGAGAAGTACCCCAAGATGTCACCATTCACTCCCCCAGCTCCTGGGAAGATGCCCAGCTGAGAGGTGCCCAATGCCAGCAGGCCGAGCACTGCCAGCTCCCAGGGACCCAGGCCAAGCCAGAGACTGGCCTGGGCTCAATGTAGAGGTGAAATGGATGAGGAGAGAGAATCAACATGCGGTTTTAATTCTTTGTTAAAAACTTAGCTGGGCACTGTGGCTCACGCCTGTGAGCACTTTGGGAGGCCAAGGCGGGCAGATCACTTGAGGTCTGGAGTTCAAAACCAACCTGGCCAACATGGTAAAACCCTGTCTCTACTAAAAGTACAAAAATTAGCCAGGTGTGGTGGCGAACGTCTGTAGTCCCAGCTACGCAGGAAGCTGAGGAAGGAGAATCGCTTGAACCCAGGAGGCGGAGGTTGCAGTGAGCCAAGATCACGCCACTGCACTCCAGCCTGGGCGACAGAGTGAGATTGTATCTCAAAAAAAAAAAAAAAAAAAATCATAAACCCTACCAAAGGGTCAATCTCTCTTTCAGAAAGGACATTAGGTGCCGTTTTCCTGCTGGAAGCCCCATAAGTCCTCACGCCTCCTCAATATACAGTTCAAAAAAGCCTCCAAATTGCCACTGCTGTCATGCTAAGCATTGGAAAGTTCTGCTTGACCTTTTATTAACATTTTTCTAAACCAATATGTTTGGTGTGGTGGTTTTGTTTTTTGTTTTTTTTCTTTTTTTTTTTCTTTTTTTTTTTTTTGCTACAAGCACCCTGAGGACTTATGAAAAATACTTTTTTCTGTAGTTTATCCCATATGCACTTAATAGGCTCACAAATATAATACCATTATAAAAAAGAAAAACTGCCAACTCTGCTAAAAAAAATTGTCATAACACTAAATTATTATATAAATATAAAAGGAGTGTGTCTGTAAAATATTCACTCAATGAACATCCCAAGGTGATGGTTTTGCTATGTTGTTTTTATTCCTGAGAGATCCATAACACACTCGGATATGCCACATGTCACCACATGAATCAGGCAGTTAATACATGTGCTTTTTAGAAGCACGGATGTCTTCCCGATAGAATGTGCTATAAAAAAATGTGGAGATCCGGCTGCTTTGTCTGATAGGCATAATTTAATGTCTGGCTTATAATACTGCATCTTAAGGAAAAATACACACTGTCCTATGTAGTTATTTACAATATATTGCTAAGTCTATGCAAATATGTTTCCCCGAGCCCGGGATTATATAACAAAGGTCAACAATGTTTGAAATATTTTGAAGCATATTCCCAATATGTGTAGTGTATGGTGCTAATATCCAATATAGGCACATATATCTTAATATATTTCCAGATCTTTCTGTTCATTGTTCTCTCCATAGCTTCCCACAGAATACTATCAGAGAAATGTTTTCTTCTGAGTAAAGCCAAACATTGCCTATCCATCTTGGAAAAATTTATTAAGGTGGCTAATTATGCGGTCCTTAATATTGCATTAGTAGGGAAGTTGCTCAATGCCACTGCGGAAGAGAAAAAGATAGAAGCCAGTTCAATAATACTGAAACCAGAGATGCAATATGTGCAAAAATCAGTACACACCTATGTCATCCTATTTTTCTGCCCCAGATTTCCAAATCAGGCAATTCCACTTAGGGATCACACATGTGCCTGTGCACCCACACGCACACACACATGCACACACATGCTTGTGCTCTGGTGTGCACAAAACCAAGATTACAAGCCACACATTCTGCTTCTCCCTTCCAAATATTGCAGATTTTGCCCTTATTTTTCTGAATTTTGTGATCACCTGTGCCTTTCATTCAAATCGCTTCCTTCAAGAGAAAAAAAAATGGTTTGGCTAATTGCACAAGAGTAGGGGAGAGGGTTGTGGAAACCAGACCTGCGCTATCCAAGCCACATCCAGAAGACAGCATAAAAGAGAGATTTGTTTACATCAAAGGTATATGAAATCTGAGTCCTCAATTCTGTCCCCCATTTCAAATTATATTGTTCCTCTATCATTCTCCAGTCACTGGGTTGAACCAAACTGGGAAGACTACGTAAAACAGACACCAAAACAAGAGACTGAGGTCATTAGAAAAAGGCCGATCCCCAGAAAAGATACTCTTCCCTGGTATGTGGACCAGGCTGGACTTTGCATGTGGTTTTTCATATCTGTGCTGCTGTGACGCTGTGTAGCTGTCCCAAACTCTGGGCCACAACATCACCCAGAGGTTGACCCTGGCAACTTCAGACTGCCTTGGTATTTAGGGTCCTCGAAAACCCCAAGGCTAAAAATCCTTCCAGCCAATCCATGTTTTAAGACACTACAAAAATCACCCATTTTCAAGGACTAATGGAGTATGTCTAGATGCGGCTATGGAACTGATGTATTTTTTTTAGAATCTTTTTCCATGTTATCAGTCCAACCAGCCACACAGCCCACCTGATGAGGATTTTTAAAAAGAGCCAAAGCTGTGAAATCTGATGCTTTGCACCTCTATTGCCAGCAGAAATGAGTTATCTAGAAGCTTCTTGAACAGAATTCTCTCAGGAGGCAAGATTAAGTCTGTAATCCCAGCACTTTGGGAGGCCAAGGCAGGAGGATTGCTTGAGACCAGGAGTTCAAGACCAGCCTGGGCAACCCATCTCTACAAAAAAAAAAATTAATTGAAAAAAAATGAGTTATCTCAGGAGGGCAATCAGACACACAATGCAAGCCTCCTCATGAGAAAGTCAGCTCTGCAGTTTCTCCAGAAGAGAATGTCATTACCAGAAATTCACACCCATAATCCCCGCACCTTGGAAGGCCAAGGATGGTGAATCACTTGAGCCCAGGAGTTCAAGACCAGCCTGGGCAACATAGTGACTGAGACCCCATCTCTTTAAAAAAAAAAGATTAATGAGCTTCTTGCTTGACTCTGGCCATGGGGTTTCCTGAACCCCCATAATGATCCCACAAAGTGTGGGGGAAGTGGGAAAATAGAACAACACACATGTACACTGAAGACAGCTCCCATTTCCTCCTAAGCCATAAACTGCTTCATAGAACCTTCCAGAAGGTTTTGAGGAAGGGTTTTCACAAGGGCCGAGAGAGCTGCGAGCATCTTTGTTCTCCCACTGGAAACTCAACTGTATATAAGACACAGCAAATGTTAAATCATTTAAAGAGAGCTATTTTTCATAGTTTCCAGTACATAAATGTGTTTCAGTACATGTTATTGTAAAATAGTGTTCCTACTTACGTTCTTATACATCTGTTGTTGTGTTTACTCATCCTTTCGTTCTGACTTTTAGAAATAGCAATAAATCTATTTTTTAATTCCCTCTGCTGATGACTGATTATTCATTGCTAAAAGGGATGGAAGGAGGTCCATGTGAAGAGTGATCCGCCCTCCAGAACAAGCTCTACTTTCACAAGATAAACAGGGTCCGGGGAGATTCCTCTTTTGTCCTGGGTAGTTTATGCAAACTAAATAAGGACTTGGTGGCAGCTCAAACAAATATAAATTACCCTCCAGTGGAAACTCCAACCACTTGTTACAGTCAATTTCAGCTAGGAGGAGCCAAGGGTGACATCTACACAAACAATACAATTCATTTCTATACTGCATCCCTAATACAAAGATTGCAAAGGGCTTTGCAGGAGTCAGTCGTCACTGATCTAAACCAAATACGGTGGGAAGCCAAGAAGGCAGAAGGAGGAGAAGAGGAACTGCTGTTTCTGGACCCTGGGAAGAATCCCAGCTGTAACTGGAATCCCACCAAAGCAAGTGCCTACAGCTGTGTAAGTCAGGATAAG
This sequence comes from Pongo pygmaeus, assembly GCF_028885625.2. Lineage (NCBI taxonomy): Eukaryota > Metazoa > Chordata > Mammalia > Primates > Hominidae > Pongo > Pongo pygmaeus. Next base: position 37,409,293 of record NC_072393.2, read on the forward strand.
ACAGGCTCGCACTGCTGCAACAAACAGTCCCAAAATCTCAGTAGTTTGATACAAGTGTTAATTTATTTCTTTTTTCTTTTTTAAGTTTTTAGAGACAGGGTTCTGTCGCCCAGGCTGGAGGGTAGTGGCTTAATCATGGCTCACTGCAGCCTCAACCTCCTGGGTTCAAGCAGTCCTCCTGCCTCAGCCTCCCAAGTAGCTGGAATTAACAAGCACATACCGCCACACCCAGCTAATTATTTTTTTCTTTTTTTGTAGAGACGGGGTCTCCCTCTGTTGCCCAGGCTGATCTCACACTCCTGAGTTCAAGCAATCCTCCTGCCTTGACTACTCAAAGTGCTGAGATTACAGGAGTGAGCCACCGTGCCCAGCCACAGTGTTAATTTCTTGTGCCGAGAGTCTGGGAGACTCACAAGGGCAGCTGCCTCACATTCCATGTGTCTCAATGATCAGGCTGTATTGTTCTGCAGCTCCTGTATCTCAACACAAGGCCTCTGTGGTTGCCCAGGCAGAGGAAGTGAAAGAAAGCCATAGTTAGTCACACACAGTCTCTTCTATGCTTTCACCTGGAAGCACTCTTTTGACCAGAATAAGGCACATCTTCCTATTTGCAAGGGAGCCGGGAAATGTGGGAGAAGAGAAGGTCATGTCTGGTGAGCATCACTAATTCTACCCCAGGTGACAGACAATTTCACAGAGCCAGTCACCGCCTGGGGATTGCAGAATACATCACAAAGGACCCTCTAAGCACTTTCCCTAAACTGTGTTGTGCAATATGTTTGCCCCCTCTGTCCACAACTAAATGGTGCTTTAACTGCATTCCTTGGGCTAAGTGATGGAGCAAACTTAATTTTCTCATCTGTAAAATAGGGATACCAGTGCCAGTCTAACAGGCCATTACGAAGACCTAAGACTTTATGCATTTGTAAACTGCACATCATTAATGCACACGTGTGTTGGTGGAAGTAACAACCATAGCTATTGGGCTAGTATTTCAGCATGTGGGGCAGGGAAACCCTGGTTCAATGCCTAGAACTTAGCATCCAGAGTAGTCACCGAATGGTGACCCCCATCCAGTTCCATTTGATGTCTAGCCGGCTGCTTTGGTGATTGCTTCTGTTTTTAGGGCCTTTCAAATTTACTCTGCTTTAACATATCTGCTGATGATATGAACGTCTGTACTTATGTCTACTGGTTCTTACCTTAGAGTACTGGCTGGGATTTTTTTTTCTTTTCTAAGATGGAGTCTCACTCTGTTGCCCAGACTAGAATGCAGTGGTGCTATCTTGGCTCACTGCAGCCTCTGCCTCCACGGTTCAAGCAATTCTCCTGCCTCAGTCTCCTGAGTAGCTGGGATTACAGATATGCACCACCATACCTGTCTAGTTTATGTATTTTTAGTAGAGATGAGGTTTCACCATGTTGGCCAGGCTGGTCTCAAACTCCTGACCTCAAGTGATCTGCCTGCCTTGGCCTCCCAAAGTGCTGGGATTACAAGTGTGAGCCACTGCACCCAGCCTACTGGCTGAGATTTTTTAATGAACTTTTTAATGACATCTATCCCAGATACCTTACAATGGGATTCCCTTGCAGGTGCTTCCATTTGCACTTAGCCCGTGGCCAAGCTTGTTTATTTTGCCACACTCAGAAGTGAATTCCAATGAATATTGGAGAAGGCCACAGGGTCTGGTTATTTTTCCAATCGTATAATGCTGGTTTTCTTGTTTTGTTTTGTTTTTGTTTTTGTTTTTTATTAACCACATGTATTGCAAACTCTTCTTCCTAAAACCTTTTTGGCATGTGGTCATCTCTGGGTCACATCAGAAAGGACCAATTGCAAAAAAAACCACCTTGAGGCTGGACAAAAGGAAAAGAATGAGACGGACTCTTTCTTGCTGGGTTCTTTTGGAGATGGCAAGGCATAGCAGCGTGAAAGAAACTTGGCTTTGAACTTGAGTTTCAATCTCAATTCTGCCATTTGTATACGTGCCCTTAAACAGATGGTACCTGATATAGTTTAGATATTTGTCCACATTGAAATCTCATGTTGAAATGTAATTCCCAATGTTGGAGGTGGGGCCAGATGGAAGGTGGTTCGGTCATGGGGGTGGATCCCTCATGACTTGATACTGTCCTGGCAATAATGAGTGAGGTCTTGCAAGATATGATTGTTTAAGAGTGTGTGGCTCCTGCCCCTTCTCTCTTGCTCCTGCTTCCGCCATGAGAGGTGCCTGCCCCCTCTTCACCTTCTGCCATGATTGGAAGCTTCCTGAGGCCTCACCAGAAACAGATGCAGGTGCTATGCTTCCTGTACAACCTGCAGAACTGGAGCCAATTAAACCTCTTTTCTTTATAAATTACCTAGTCTCAGGTATTTCTTTATAGAAATGCAAGAACAGCCTAATACAGTGTCCTGTCTTGGGGCCTTTCCTGGCAGGAGAGGAGGGCGGTACAGGGAGGACTCCATAAGACAACAGGCCAAGGACCATGGCTTGGTGGGTACTGAGCATTTGGTGAAGTCTAGTTCTCTTACTCAAGCTTCAGGTGACACACTCATCACGGGGCACCTGAAGTATCATAGGACTGTGCCAGTGGAGGAGTCATGGACAAGCTGGTACAGGATGTGCACATAAATAGTCTCCTCTTCATAACTTTCTGTTGAAAAAAATGGAGCCATCTCCAGAAAGGAACCATGAGACTTTCTCATGGCTTGAGCTGTGAGCTCCAGAAACGTCCTCCAACAGAGCTGTCCAATAGTGGGTTTTCCTGCCCAACAGCCCAACACACAAGTGCAAGTTTGATCTTCGCCACCTCCTCCAATGCTATGGTAGGTGGCCCCGGCAGCAGGATTGGAATGATTATTGAAGTCATTGCTTCATTCTCAGACTACACCAACCAATGCCCAGTTCAGCTTTTCCCCACCAGTCTCTTGGCTGTTTCAACCAAATTACAAAAACATGAAGATAAAATAATTAGAAATGCTCATTTGTCACTGAGAATCTGGCAAGCAAACCTATATTTTGCAAGCAGTTTTATTATTGTACTTTTTTGTGCTTTCCTAAACTAATTTAGCCTACTAATTTTCTATAATTACCTGCATGCTCTTAGCTTCCGCTGGTCAGATGAGTTCTGAGACACTTATATAACCGGCATTAAAAAGATGCATTTAGCGGCTCCGATGGTTAAAGTAACAAAGCCTATAGAATCCGGAGGTTATTGTATTCTCCCAAAAGTACTTAAATAATAGCCTAAAATCTGAAGAATTACTTTAATACTTCAATAAAAATAACCCAATTCAAAACATTTTCAAGGAAACAGAGTTCTTTGCTCTAGGCTACCGAGTAATGGCTGAGAAAAAGTATATAGCCTGTCACTTCTGATTAGAGAACTGTGCCTCTGTGCTTTGAATGAGGGGCATGTCTGGTAATAGGAAGTGCAGATATTAAAGTTAATAAAATAATGTGGAATACGATGTATATGAAACTTGACCAACTAGAGCACAGAATATAACATACATTACCCTGTTCAGTCAACTCCTGTGGCCCGGCATCTAATGACAAGCTTAATTTCTGTTTCCAATGAGAGTACAGCTAAAAATACAATTTCCAGATTAGACAAATATTTTATCCGACTCCCTAACAAATGTAACCAAGAATGGCTGATGTGTCTACACAGATGCCCAGTGACCATGAGAGGGAATTACTAGGATTGCAAACTGCTCAGCCTCAAAAGTCCGTGAAACCCCATCATCTTTGAGGTCATTATAAATAATTAGTTGCAGACACCGAGATGTTGAGGCTTCGCAACTAGGAAAGCACAAGGGTGGATCCATTTCTCTCCTGCCCTGAGAGTCTCCCAGCTCCCTCTCGGCACAATTAGGCCTCCCCAAACCATCCGACATCAAGGCCCCTGAACACCCATTATTGCATCTTTAATCTAAAACCCCAACGCCAACCATAATGGTTTTTGTTTTTCGATACATTAACCTTCAACTTGTATTTTCACTATTAAATAACCAGCCTGAGGACCTCCTAGAATTTTTTTTTCCCAGTCACCTACAAGAAACCATGCAGTCCCCATGATGTGACCCTCTTAAGGGATTTAAAAGCAATTCAATGAGCTAATCTCAGTAAACCTAGAATTAAAGTTCTTGTTTCCATATTTCACTTTCAAAATATTTAGAACTTTGACAGATATGACATTATGTTTTCATTAAAACAGCTGATTTCAAAATGCTGCTCTGTGCAGAAACGCCATAAACAGTTTATGATGAACTGCCACGCTCTTAATTAAAACAATAAATCCAGCACACAATATTTGTGCAGCCTCCGGTCTGACCTTTGCCTCTTGCTATCCACCACCAAGCCGCGGCTGCGTTCCCAACGCCAGACGTGGAAGGTTTTAAAACATGATCTGAAAGGCACTAAAGATAAAATAAGAGAAAACGTACCATTAGTCTTCGCAGTTATGATTAATTCAGTTCATATTTTACAATCTGGTTATGGAGTAAAACTGCAGACTTTACATCAAGTATTTGCCATTCACTATACCTAATGTATAAAAATGCCTGATATTTTAGAAAATGGCACCGAGCTAATTCACCACAACCCCATGAAGGACAGGAATTGAAATAATAAAAACAGAGAGTGATTCGCTATCCATCCAAAGTGAAGAGCGGATCGCACTCGTTGGACGGTCAGCCTCGGACGATAAATATGTTGATTGCAGCCCGGCTTCACCATGCCACGTTTATCTCTGTGCCGTGAGATTTCAGACTAAAATATTCCCTAAATCTCTCACATCTGCTTCCAGAGCAGGCAACAAGGGTGTTAATTACCAAGCAGTAATGACAGTAGATTTGTTTCCCTGGCCTGGAGTCACCAAGCTAACCTCCAGCCTTGCCATCCCCAAGGACAGAAATGATTCTGAACTGGGGCTCACTCGTTTGTACCCCATAGAGAGAGAGCACTGGGCTGGTTTGGGGACCATTTTGTAGCCTCTCTGTGGAGGGATACTTGGACAGCCAGCATCTGGGCTCCAGGAGAAAATGGTCCCAGCTGTCTTTGAAGCAGAGACTTCCTGCAGGAAGGGGAGGGAGTGTGCAGGCACCTTTGAGGTCATAGAGACCTACCTCGTGATGCCTGCAGCAGGCTGGCCCCCAAGACACCTCCCCATCACACCTAACATGAGCATGTGTCCCCATGCCCTTCCTCCGGGCTTTGTCTTACCACCTTCTCTGTCTTTCCAACCCTCTGTCCCCACCTGCTCCACATCCATATGACAAACACATGCACACAGTACATGGACCCATACAGAGCTGGGGAAGCAAAGCCTCTGAGGCTGGGAGACCCGGGGTGACAGTGAGTGGGACCCAGCTCTGCAGGTCCTTGTCTGAGTTGCAGGCAGAGTGCACAGGGTTCCAGAAAGATGGAGGAGAGGAAAGCAGTGCTGGCCACAGGAGGCCATGCAGGCTCGCAGCCCTGGACCCGGGTCCCTTCTGCCCACATTAGAAGGAGTAGAACCCCACGTGGGCCACCTCTCTCTGCCAGGGCAAGATCCTCACGTTGGCCTACCTGGCTCCAGCCTTTGCTTACCTCCAAAGTCTGTCATGCCTTTCCTCTCCCCTCTCCAGCACCCTTACTTCCCTCCAAGGGCCCCTTCCAGCCTACACAGCACAGTGGACTTAGAGCTGTCATCGGGACCTGAGCCCTGGAGGGAACCAATGCTATGCACCCCTGCCTGCCATGGAGCCTCCGAAGCGGCTTCCAGGGATAGGCGCTGCCAGAGCCTTTCTCCTACCTGGCCCTAAAGACGTGCCTTAGCCCTTGTTTGGTTGAGGAATTCTGTCCCAGCCATCCTAGCTGTGAAAGAGCCCTATAGGAAGGTTGGGCCCTGGGGGTCCCTGAGCACCATCCAGGGCTCCTGTGCTCCCCTGGCCCTGCCCCACATGCAACATGGCTCTCTGCCAGGGTTCTCACTCAGTGTCCTCACCCTGTCTGTGTGTGTGTGTGTGTGCATGCACGTGTGTGTGTTCGGATGGGATCTCGTTATGTTGCCCAGGCTGGTCTTGAACTCCTGGGCTCAAGCGATCCTCCCATCTCGGCCTCCCAAAGTGATCGGATTATAGGCATGCACCATCATGCCTGGTCAAGCCTATAGCACCCAGTATTCCCAGGCAGTCTCCCATCCAAGTACTAATCAGGCCCCAACCCTGCTTAGCTTCCAAGATCAGATAAGACTGGGCACATTCAGGGTGATATTAGGGTTATGCCTCACACTTTAAATCAAGCATCAGAGTTGGGATGGGACCCATCCACCTTCCTGCCTTCACAAAAGAAGGTACCCTAATAGCAGTTAAACCCCTCTGCCCCCCACCAGCTGCCCCTACACCCAGGTACTTGGACCAGAAGGAACAGCTCCAGACCCTGGGCACCTGTCATCCCACCCCCTACATTTTCCAGCTGTGCAGCCCACCCTGGCCCACAAGGTCACACTGCATGTATCCCTGGGATCACAGTGGCCCCTGTGAATATCACCATTTTTTAGAAAACTGATAGACCAGAGGAATAAAGTTACCATCCTGAAGGCACCCAGTGAATAAGTGGCACCACGGAATTGAAACCCGCACCCAGCTGAGCACGGTGGCTCACACTCGTAATCCTAGTACTTTGGGAGACAGAGGCAAGTGGATCACTTGAGCTCAGGAGTTCAAGACCAGCCTGGCCAACATGGTGAAACCCCATCTCCACAAAAAATGCAAAAAGTAGCCAGGTGTGGTGGTGCACACCTGTGGTCCCAGCTACTCAAGAGGCTGAGGTGGGGGGATCACTTGAGCCCAGGGGGTTAAGGCTGCGGTGAGCCATGTTCGTGCCATTGCACTCCAGGCCAGGCATGCAGTCTCACTGCAGCCTGAGAGCGAGACCCTGTCTCAAAAAAAAAGAAACGCACATCCTCTGCCTTTAGGGCTGATGGGCCCTGATGGTAATGCCCTCCACCACCCTATGCAACCCCACCCTCGGTCAGACCCTTGAGTTTCTCAAACTGAGGCCCATAGATACGTTCTCAGGAGTTCACGACTCTTTTTTTAAGTCATAATTTTTTTTTTTTGAGACAGATTCTCTCTGTCACCCAAGCTGGAGTGCAGTGGCATGATCTCGGCTCACTGCAACCTCCACCCCTGGGTGCAAGCAACTCTCCTGCCTCAGCCTCCAGAGTAGCTGTGATTACGGGCATGCACCACCACACCCAGCTAATTTTTGTATTTGTAGTAGAGTTGGGGTTTCACCACATTGGCCAGGCTGGTCTCGAACTCCTGACTTCAGGTGATCCGCCTGCCTTGGCCTCACAAAGTGCTGGGATTACAGGTGTGAGCCACCGTGCCCGGCCTGTAAGTTTTAATTTTGTGAGTGTTTTCACTTAGCGCATTCATCTAAAAAAAAATGAATAAGATAAATTCTGGATCACCCGGGTGACCAGTCACCAGGTTATCTCCATACAGTTTGTGTTTTCCGTCGGAGCAGACATACCTCGTTTTATTGCGTTCACTTTATTGCACCTCCCAGATAATTGTGTTTTTTACAAATTGAAGGTTTCTGGCAACCTTGCATGAAGCAAGTCTATGGGCACCATTGTTCCAACATCAGGTCCTCACTACATGTCTCTGTGTCACATCTTGGTAATCCTTGCAGTATTTCAAACTTTTTCATTACTATTATACCTGTTATCGTGACCAGTGAGCAGCGATTTTTTTTTTTTTTTTTGAGATGGAGTCTCTCTCTGCCGCCCAGGCTGGAGTACAGTGGCACGATCTTGGCACACTGCAACCTCTGCCTCCCGGGTTCAAGCGATTTTCCTGCCTCAGCCTCCCCAGTAGCTGGGACTACAGGCGCGTGCCACCATGCCCGGCTAATTTTTGTATTTTTAGTAGAGATGGGGTTTCACCATATTGGCCAAGCTGGTCTCAAACTCCTGACCTTGTGATCCACCCACCTGGGCCTCCCAAAGTGCTGGGATTACAGGCGTGAGCCACCGCACCCAGCCTGAGCTGTGATCTTTGATGTTACTGTTGTCATTGTTTGGAGGTGCCAAGAACTACACCCATATAACATGGAGAATTTAATTGACAAACGTGCATGTTCTGACCACTTCACCAACTGATTATTCCTTCATCTCTCTCCTTCTCCCCAGTCCTCCCTATTCCCTGAGACACAACAATATTGAAAACTGGTCAATGAATAACCCTAAAATGTCCTCTAAGTGTTCAAGTGAAAGGAAGAGTCACATGTCTCTCATCTTAAATTAAAAGCTAGAAATGATTAAGTTTAGTGAAGAAAGCAGGTCAAAAGCTGAGATAGGCTGAAAGCGAGGCATCTGCTGCTAGTTAGTCAAGTTGTGAATGCAAACAAAAGTTCTTGAAAGAAATTAGAAGTGCTACTCCAGTGAACACACGAATGATAAGAAAGCTAAACAGACTCATCGCTGATAAGGAGAAAGTTTGAGTGGTCTGGATAGAAGATCAAACCAACCACAACATTCCCTTAAGCCACAGCCTAATCCAGAGCAAGCCCCAAACTCTCTTCAATTCTATGAAGCCTCAGCGAGGTGAGAAATCTGCAGAAGAAAAGTTGGAAGCTAGCAGAGTTTGGTTCATGGGGCTTAAGGAAAGAAGCCAACTCCATAACATAAAAGTGCAAGGTGAAGCAGCACGTGCTGATGGAGAAGCTGCAGCAAGTTATCCAGAAGATCTAAGATTATTGAGAAGGTAGACACACTAAACAATAGATTGTGTTTCTTTGTTTGGGTTTGTTTTTTGTTTTCTTTTTTTTTTTTTTTTGAGATGGAGTTTCACTCTTGTTGCCCAAGCTGGAGTGCAATGGCGCGATCTTGGCTCACCACAACCTCCATCTCCCCGGTTCAAGCAATTGTCCTGCCTCAGCCTCCTGAGTAGCTGGGATTACAGGCATGTGCAACCATGCCCAGCTAATTTTGTATTTTTAGTAGAGATGGGGTTTTTCCATGTTGGTCAGGCTGGTCTTGAACTACCCACCTCAGCTGATCCACCCCCCTCAGCCTCCCAAAATGCTGGGATTACAGGTGTGAGCCACCGCGCCTGGCCTGTTCATTTCTTTCTGAGATGGAGTCTCGCTCTGTCACCGAGGCTGGAGTGCGGTGGTGTGATCTCGGCTCACTGCAACCTCTGCCTCCCGGGTTCAAGCGATTCTCCTGCCTCAGCCTCCTGAGTAGCTGGGACAACAGGTGCCCGCCACCATGCCCGGCTAATTTTTGTATTTTTAGTAGAGACGGGTTTCACCATGTTGGCCAGGCTGGTCTCAAACTCCAGACCTCAAGTGATCTGCCCGCCTTGGCCTCCCAAAGTGCTGACATTGCAGGCATGAGCCACCATACCTGGCCTAACTGAACAGATTTTAGATGTTCAGTGTAGATGCAATAGCCTTCTATTGGAAGAAGATGTCATCTAGAACTTCCATAGCTAGAGAGGAGAAGTCAATGCCTGGTTTCAAAGCTTTAAAGAGCAGGCTGGCTTTTGTTAGGGGCTAATGCAGCTGGTGACTTTAAGGTAAAACCAATGCCAATTTGCCATTTCAAAAATCCTAGCGTCCTTAAGAATTATGCAAAATCTACTCTGCCTATGCTATAGAAATGGAAAAACAAAGCTGGATGACAGCACATCTGTTTATAGCATGATTTACTGAACAGTTTAAATCCATTGTTGAGAAACACTGTTCAGAAAAAAAATTATTTTTTTTCAAAATATTGCTGCTCATTGATAATGCACCTGTTCACCCAGGAGGTCTGGTGAAGATGTATAAGAAGATGAATGTTGTTTTCATGCCTGCTAACACAATATCCATTCTGCAGCCCATAGATCAAGGAGTAACTTCAACTTTCAAATCTTATTATTGAAAAAAATACACTTCATAAGGCTATATGATTAATAGTGATTTCTCTGACGGATGTGGACAAACTCAACTGAAAACCTTCTAAAAAAGATTCACCATTCTAGATGCCATTAACAACATTTGTAATTCATGGGAAGTACTCAAAATATCAACATCAACAAGAGTTTGGAAGAGGTTAATTCCAGGCTTCATGAATGACTTTGAGGGGTTCAAGACTTCAGTGGAGGAAGTGACTGCTGATGTGGAAATAGCAAGAGAACTAGAGTTAGAAGTGGAGCCTGAAGATGGGACTGAATTGCTGCAGTCTTATGACCAAACTTGAATGGATGAGGAGTTGCTTCTTATGGATGAGAAAAGGTAGTGGTTTTTAAGATGTAATCTACTCCTGGTAAAGATGTTGTGAACATGGTTGAAATAATGACAAAGGATTTAAAATATTCCACAAACTTAATTGATAGAGTAGTGGCAGGTTCTGAGAGATTTATTCCAATTTTGAAAGAAGTTCTACTGTGGGTAAAATGCTATTAAACAGCATTGCACTCTATAGAGAAATCTTTTGTGAAAGAAAGAGTCAACTGAGATGGCAAAGTTCACTGTTGCATCAGCCACTCCAAACTTCAGCACTCACCACTGTCATCAGTCAGCAGCGATCAACATCAAGGCAGGACCCCCCACCAGCAAAAAGAGTATGACTTGCTGAAGGCTCAAACCATGATTAACATTTTTTAGCAATAAAGTATTTTTAATTAAGATATGTACATTGTTTTTTAGATATAATTCTATTACACACTTAATAGGCTACAGTATAGCATAAACATAACTTCTATATGCACTAAGAAACCAAAAAATTCATGTGGCTCTCTTTATTGTGATATTTGCTTTATTGTGGCAGTCTGGAACTGAACCTGCAATACCTCCAAGGTCTGCCTGTACACTCTTCTAATCATCAGGGACTAAAGGGATGGGGGCAGAATTAATGTGCAACTTATGCACTGGGGTTGAAGGAAGACCAAATGGAATTATAGAATTCTGTTCATGGCCGTATAAGCCCTGAGTTAGTCCAACCTCAGAGTGGGAAGAAGAGAGTATTCAACGAGAAGACTCTCCATTGAGTCCCCTCTCAGTTTATGCAAGTCCATCCAGGTGGGCAACTGGAATCTTCTCTCTGTTCTCCCTCCTTCATTTCTCCCACAGCTTCCTTGGCCTCTTTCCATTCCTAAGTGTCCCCTCTGGATCCATGCCCCACGCTGGAGGGACAGTATCAGATCTTTCAGCTCCTGCATTACACTAAGGGTTTTAGATATCTCAGGTTCTTCAAACTGTACCAATGACTTTTTCTTGCTCATCTTGACAGCTCTTAGAGAATAACTTTCATGTGTTGTTATGCCAATGAATTATCTCCTTTTTATTGTTTCTTCTGGAAGGAATGAGGGAGATAAAGAAAGAAGGAGGCAAGGAAAGAAGAAAAATCCCTATCTTGTCACCAGTGATATCACCACTCTTCGCCATTGCTGGAGCATGGCTGAAACTCCACTTCTGGGAGCCGACTGAACTTCCTTACTCAAAACCAGACTTACATCGGAAATTCAGCCTGGTGATGTTGTTGGGAAACACTTCTCCCAGAGTATCTGGGTGGGGTGGAGGGACTCTCACCTCCAAGTGAAAGGGATTCCCACCTCCAAGAAGAAAAGTGATGGAAGAATCGAGTCAGCTCCGCCTCCACTCCACCCCCAAGATATGTAACATTACCAGTCTGGAAAGAATCCGGGTCATACTTGTCGGTTCCCGATTCATGTTGTAAATAACGGTTTCATTTCAGCAAAATAACATCATCCTTCCCATTAAAGGAATGTTGCTGTTTTAAAATGGTACTGGTTTCATAACATTTTTGTTTTTAATTTGTAAGTGTGGCTTGGTTTTGTAGTTTTATAAAAGCTATAAATATAAGGAGTTTTTATCTACTTTGGTAAGATCTGTAGTCAGGACTGTTACTATCATTTCTATTGAGTAGTGATGAGGATGAAATGAAATAATGCAGAGAAAGGTGCTCAGCTCCCTGCCAGGCACATAGGAAGAACCTAGTAATTGTTACTGAATGTTGATGTTGTTTTAGAATCATGTATACTACAACAAAAATAATTCAAGTTATTATTGAAGGTCTGCAATATTTGTTTATTTGTTTGTTTGTTGTTTTTCAGACACTGTGCCTCACTCTGTTCCCCAGGCTGCAGTGCAGTGGTGCAACCATAGCTCACTGCAGCCCCAACCTCCTAGGCTTAAGCAATTCTCCCACCTCAGCCTTCCAAGTAGCTGGGACCATAGGCGTGCACCACCATGCCTGGCAAGTTTTTTGCAGTGGAGGGGAGGGGTCTTGCTATGTGGCCCAGGCTAGTCTGAAACTTCTGGCCTCAAGCAATCTTCCTGCCTTGGCTTCCCAAAGCACTGGGATTACAGGTGAAACCCACTAAGATCAGTCTTTTTTTTTTTTTTTTTTTTTTTTCTGGATAAGCTACATGAGTCAAGCTTGAGGATGAAGGGGCTGAGCCACTGGGCCTCCAGGAGGCTGGGTCTCACTGGGAGGGAACAAGTCGACCTGAAGGAGTAGCCATTAACTCACGAATGCCCACTACACACTGGAAGGGGTGCCATGTAAAGAGAGGAGGTGGAAAGTGCAAGAGGGTGGAAAGAGAAGAGAAAAGCAGATTAGAGCAAAGGAAGGGCATTAAGAGCACAGAGGGAGCTTTCTTACTCATCCCCGTTGCTCCAGCATGACTGAAACCCCATTTCTGGGAGGCAGCTGAACCTCCTTACTCAAAACCAGACTTACATCTGAAATTCTCTCTGCCCAGTGATATGGTTGGGAGAGCACTTCTCCTGGAGCATTTTGGTGGAGTGGGAGTTTCTCACCTCCAAGCCAGGAACTGTACCTCTACTCCCTATTAACACACACTTGATGAAATTCCACCCATTCCCCCAGATCCTCATCTTAAGGAGAGAGCATGTAGGTCTACTTGGAGCTGGTGTGAAAATCTCCCCAAAGCCAGGACATTGGTGGATTAATATTACCATTTCTTACCCTCCCCTTCTTGGTTATCAAGACAGACCGCAGAGTGGAGGCCTAGTACCCTGGGGAGGTGGCATCTGCAGGATGGAGGCCCAGTGCCCTAGAGGGTGGCATCTGCAGAGTGGAGGCCCAATGCCCTGGATGATGGCATCTGCAGAGTGGAGGTTCAGTACCCCAAAAGGTGGCATTGGCAGGGTGGAGGTTCAGTGCCCTGGAGGGTAGAATCTACAGGATGGAAGCCCAATGCCCTGGAGGGTGGCATTTGCAGTCTGGAACTTCAGTACCCTGGAGGGTGGCATCTGCAGGGTGAAGACTCAATGTCCTGGAGGGTGGCATCTGCAGCGTGGGGGCCCAATGCCCTGGAGGGTGGCATTTGCAGGGTGGAGGCTTAGTGCCCTGGAGAGTGGCATCCGCAGGGAGGAAGTTCAATGCCTGGGAGAGTGGCATCTACAGGGCGGGGGTTCAATGCCCTGGAGGGTGGCATTTGCAGTGTGGAGGCCAATGCCCTGGAGAGGTATTCAAGAGATCACCCCACCTCAGCATTCCAAAGTGCTGAGATTACAGGGGTGAGCCATCATGCCTGGCCTTGCCTGGTGTTCTTAAAAGAAGAGATCAGGACACAGACACACTGAGGGAGACCATGTGAAGACACAAGGAGAAGACAGCCTCCTGCAAGCAGAGGAGGGAGGCTGCAGAAGAAACTAATCCCCCTACACCTTGACCTGGGATGTCCAGCCTGCAGAGCTGCCAGGAAGCATACTTCTGTTGTTTAAGCCTCCCCATCTGTGGTCATTTGTTTGGCCACCCTAGCAGACTCATACACCTTTGGACCCCAAAAGTCGAGAACTGACGTGAACTTCCCTGTGTTCCACTGTGCTGTCCCTTCCACCAGGCGGATCCTGCCCAGTTGGTCTGAAGAAGGTGGGCAAACGCTGAGCATCACCCCCGACCCCAGCCACCATTCTGCCCCCTCGGACTCGCCCCCCAACATCGGAGGTGGACGTGACACGGATCAGCAGAGGGGGCCTGAACTCTGGGCCCCCCTCAGTTCCGACATCAGCAGGAGGGACCTGGGACAACCCCCGCTGACGTGGTTTGGATATTTGCCCCCTCCAAATCTCATGTTGAAATGTGACTTCCACTGTTGGAGGTGGGCAGAGGGAGGTGTTTGGGTCACAGGGGCAGATCCCTTATGGTGGCTTAGTGCCTTTCCGATGGTCATGAGTGAGTTCTCGCTCTGTTAGTTCACGCGAGAGCTGGTTGTTCAAAGGCGCCTCCTCCTCTCTCTCTGACTCCCTCTCCTGCCACGTGACATTGGCCTGATCCACCTTCACCATCCGCCATGATTGGAAGCTTCATGAGGTCCTCACCAGATGCAGATGGGGCCCCATGCTTCTTGTAAAGCCTGCAGAATCTGAGGTATTCCTTTATAGCAACACAAAACAAACTAATTAGTGCATGCGTCTGCACTGGGTTGGTACTTCGTGGTGTACTTTCCACTGTCTGCCCAGGCACAGAGTAATGCTGGGTGCTGGCCCCTCAGTGACTGTGAATTCCTGCAGGTGGCCAGCCCAGCTCCGCAGCCTCCCCAGAGCAGCCCACCATGCCTCCCCACACCGCCCGTGCACCCAGGGACACCCACCTCCCAGTCACCTACCCCACTGCAGTGCCTGGCCCTGTGGTGCAGGGCGGGAGGGCCAGAGGCATGGGTGGGAGCATAAGAGCTCCTGGGGCTCAGCTTGGCTTTACAAGGGGACAAATGGACCGTTTCATTTCCCTAAATAGCCTTCCAGGAACACTTCCTCACGGGGCCATAAAAGGTTTAGAACCAGGAACTTTTAGAGGGGCTTTTATCTCTGTGAGTGTCTGTTGAGTTTTACACCCCTTCAGGGTATCTGCTGGCTGTGGGCTGAGTGGGAAAAGGCCTCTCCTTAAATGCACAAAGGAAGGAACGGCCAGAAAAGCATTGGACTCTTTGCTCTCTGGCTTTCAGGTAATTCTTGGGAGTTTTAAAACTCAGCTCCCACGGGAGAGCAGGCAGCAGAGTGAAGAGCAGTGCCCTCTGGCAGCTGATGGTGATCTGGGGCCTAGAGGAGGTCCAGGCAGCGGCCTGCAGCACCCCACCCCTGCCAAGGCCTCCTGAGGGCCACGACGGGCAGAGACAAGGAGCTGACCCACTGGAGGGGGCATGCCCAGGCCCACGTGCACCTGCAAGCATGCAATCCCCACAGACACCTGCACACACACACAACACACACACACACACACACACACACACACAGCATGCTTACCTGGAAACACCCATCCCTGCTTCCTTGGACTTTCTCTTCCCCTGGTCACCAAGCCTGCACCCAATTCCACCCCCCTGGGCTCTCCTTTCACTCCTCACCTCCCTCCCATCCTCTCTCTCTTCCCATTCTTATAGTCACAATAGGCCATTTTCAGAAAAGGTGGCCGAGGGCAGTGCCATTGCTCCTGACCCCTCTGGCCACCACCTGCTGAGCACATCTGAGGACAAGCTGCAGCAGCCCTCCTGGGACCCAGGCTGGATTCCATGGGGTCAGGCCTGATGCCAGTGGGCAGGTAAGGGATGGCAGGCCTGAGAAAGAGGCTCTCACCTCCCTCCCTTCCAACTTACAGCCAGCCACACCCTCAGGCTCCGGAAGGGAGTGCAGCCTGCTACAAAATGTGCTCAGTTGCCCCCAGGTCCCTGCATGTTTCCCCACCTGCCTCAGAACATCCCCTCCACTGCCATCTGTGTGTTAATGCCAAACCATGGCCTCCAAGGCTGCAGTGTAGAAGCAAGGGTTAGAGTGGGCTTAGAGCAGCAGAGCCCAGCCAAGCAGTCACACTAGCTCTGTAGGCCACCCAGTTGGCACATGCCAAAGCCAGGCACGGCAGCATGCCCTTGGGAACACGGGCTGGAGAGCTCTGACTCCAGCTCCTGCGTTACCTGCCCACTGACTCTAAGCCTTGGTTTCTTCATCCGTACAATGGGAGAGAATCACAGAAGTAAGTCGCTTCACAGTCCTGTTGTAAGAGCAGGCAACACACTGCATAGGAAGTGCTGGGCACCATGCCTGGCCCACGATTTGGCTCTCAACTCCAACCATCACCATCTTGGCTATCATCCTGGCTACCACTTTCCTACTAACACTGCATATCCTACCCAATGTAAACAACCGCCCAGTGACCCGCAAAGGGCTCAGGCTTGTCCAAGAGTCAAGCAATCTACATTTTCCCACCAACCTATGGGGAGAGGCAGCAAAAGCATTGGCCTACGCTCACCTCTGTAGCCCCCACCCACAGGACTCCAGCAACATCCGACCCTGGGCCTGGCTGGGCCCCATCTGTCTGGAAGTCTTACCCGGTTCTTTCTCTCACTCCGAGGCCTCCAGATAACCATGGAGGCCAAGACAGCCAGAGCCGAGCTCGAGAAATCATTCCGTGCTGACTAGGAAGGACGCTGACATTCCCGAGTCTATTTCCATCTCGGGACTCAGAAATTTTCCAGAGACACCCTTCGCTCGGCGGTGAAGGCAGGTGCCTGCCAGAACAGTGCCCACACCCCCTGCCCCTAAAACCCTGCACCCCGAGCCCTCAGCAAACACAGGTTGTAACTTCAAAATCAGGAAACGGAACATTGCTAATTCTCACGGCAGCATTAACTCATTCACTTGCACATATGGGGTACTTGGATCCCAGTAGGTCTTCTATATATATAACTTATTATACAGTAGGTGCAACTTGGGAGAATTAATGTTGCTATAGGAACATTCGGATCAAGGCTGGCTTCCAGAGGGAAGAGAGAAAAAATAAGTTTTCCTCCTCAGTGTACTTCTCTGTTTTGAGTTTCAGAGAGGAAGGAGCGGTGTAAGCAAGTCAGATGAGGCAAGGAGGGGCTTCCCTTAGTGGTTTGGGGAAGGTGAGAATTCCTGGAAGCTGCTCGCTGGGGAGAGAAGACAGAAAAGCTCAGAGCATGAGCCAAGTGTCCTCGTGGCTAAGAGGACCAGAAAAGGGACTTCAGGGGCCAGATCCCCCCAGCCCTGGCCAGCAGCTCCAGGTGCCAAAGCTGGAACATAGACTTGGGGTGACCTTCCCCTGAGAACGGGTTGAAAGCCACCTAAAAAACAGCATCCTGTGCGCTCAATCCCCCAGCCCCACACCCCTACGTCTCATTCCTCCCAACTTTCCATCCTCCCCAACAATAAGGTAAAAGCAAAGGGGAAATTGAAAGTGAGTTTCATGGTCTACACTGGCTCCTGGATAGACCATTGGGAGGACCCATCCCTGGCTGAAGGTCTTAAGCAGGCAGTGTATTGGAAACTTGCATCCACCATAGCCTGTATAACTGAGCTCTCTCTTCCAGAGCAGCGATTTTGTGTCCACCTGTGAATACTCCACCTAAACCAAACTATTTGTTAAAAACCCGGGCACTTGGCTCTAAACCTCACCTATTAGAGGTTTTCCTGATTAGTAAATCTGAACACGCATCGAATCCCCCAAGAGCTATGAGACGCGTAATTCTACTATCTCCTTTGCAGGTGACAGGGGTCCTAAATCGTCCTCCCCCACTACCTTCCCTGGCACATCTGAGGGTCTCAGCAGGCCATGGGTGTTGTGAAGGTCACAGCACAGCCAGACATGACACCTCATACACACCCCAAACACACACCCCAGGATGACTGCACCCCCCCACCGCCAGGCAGCTGGGCTGGCTCCTCTCAGCTGCCTTAGCAGTTGGCACTGTGCTGGGCAAGAGGAGATGGCTCAGAACGGGTTGGCTGCAGGAGTGGATGTTGAGCCCAAGATGGCAGCAAAGAGGGAAAGAAAAGATCCACGTTCCTAACACCATTTTCCAGCTCAGTGTTCGCCAGGTGCCCACTCGTACCAGGTGCTATCTTATGCCTGGGGGATCCAGAGATAAATAAGATACTACCTCTGCTTTCAGGATGCTCATAGGCTGGCGCGGTGGCTCACGCCTGGAATCCCAGTACCTAGGAAGGCACGGGAGGTGGCAGGATTCCTTGAGGCCAGGAGTTCAATACCAGCCTGAGCAATATGGTGAGAACCCTCCCAACCCCGTCTCTACAAAAAATAAAATTGTTTAACTTAGTCAGGCATGATGGCCCATGCTTACAGTCCCAGCTACTGGGGACGCTGGGGTGGTACTACTGCTTAAGCCCAGGAGGCTGAGGCTGCAGTGAGCTGTGATTGCACCACGGCACTCCAGCCTGGCCAACAGAGCCAGACCCTATCTCTGAAAAAATAAAAGAAAATAAGAAGATGCTCCCAGTCCACCTAGGGAAAGAGGAAGGAGAGGCCTGGAAATAAATAGCCAAGGGTCATGTCTTGCTTCCTGCCTCCCCGGGAACCAAGCCTAGGTAGGGCTGAATAGGCACCTGCAAATGCCCATGGAAGGACCACTGAGATGGCAGAATGGCAGGGACCCGCCCAAGGAGAAGTACCAAATGTCCAAAGGAGCCTGGAGTGGTGGGAAATTCATTCTGAACAAGGAAGCGTCATCCCATGGGCTTTGACCCATCCCCTCCCACCCAGCTGACCAAAGGCAACTTGCAAAGTCCACTAAGAAGCAAAGCCTCCTTTACCATTCAGTATTTCAGACACGTTCCACACACCGCGACGGGCAAGGTGCCGCCGCCACCCAGAGCTGCTGTTTTGCATTTCATCTGAAGCTGTGTCTACTTTTAAAAACATATATAACAGTGAAGTGGAATCTCTAAGCGCTTTCCAGGCCACTCCGCTCGGAGCTGCGTGCCAAACATCCTTACCATTTGGAGGGGCTGAGTCCTAGAGATGGGGAGGAAACAGAACAGCCCTCTCCTCGGGGAAGGTGAGCAGAGAGGACATTAGCATTCTTCTACTTCCTGCCTCTCAGATCGGACCATCTACGCTGTTAAAATAAAGGTGGATTTGCAGCATCCCAGAGTCAACAATTTGCCAAATTTCTCGTCACAGACCAGCAAGGGAGATGAGTCTAATACACCCACAAATCCTGGTTACTCTCAGATAGGGGCAGGCAGGTGGTGAAGGGTTATCTGTTTAATCATCAAAAGCCCAATGGGTCTCCCAGGCATTGCTGAGAGAGACCCTCTCCTAGAGCTCCCAGGCCCCTTATTGCCTCCTACACATTTGTCACTCTGCTCTGTGTCGGAAATTCTTCTCTTTGTTCCCTTAGCTCACTTTAACTCAAGTGTGGCGTTTTTAATTCTGTCTGTGGCATGATTTTCAAATTAAGCAGTTGGTGTGCTGACAGCTGGTGTTACAACTGGCCTATTCCCTACCCCCTCCACCCCACCCACAAAGAGCCAACGTGGTGGGTGCACAGCCTCGAAGGAACTCACGCACGTTCCAAACACCCATCTCCTCCACGGGGGTGGTGGAGAGTTGTGGGGAGTGCTTCCGAAACGGGTGAGGGTGCTGAGAAGCTAAGACGGGAACAGCCTCTCACAGCCCTGGGGACATCTTGGGATGGGACAGGATGCATCTGAAAAATACTACGCTCCACTTTCCAACACACCTCCTGGGACACAGTTCAGGTCCAAAACACCCTCTGCACTGTCAGGACACCTCCATGCCCCTCATGGGTCAGGTCACAGGCCCTGGCTCCAGTGCCCCCGCAGTGCGTGTGTGTCCCATGGGTGTTACAAATGAGAATTCCAAGCAGAGTCTGATTTGAAAGTCCCATTTCTCTTATTCTTTTTTCTTGTTCTCTATCTCATCACAGCCCTGGGACTGCTATTCACCTGACAACCCTGGACGGGTGAAGGCGTTCAATTTCCTGGGGAGTAGGCATTTCCAGAATTTTGCTTAGACCAGAGTACTCAGAAATGGTCCCTAAACATGGAAACAAATTTGTGAAGGCAACCCTGAAAAGACCTGGCTTTATGGCATATGGAAGTAACTATGCACACTTCCAAGCCACATCCATGCCAATCGGCCAGCCACAGCCTGTCTCCACTCCCACGCCCCCACCTCCCAGCCCATGCCTATCCTTGAGCTCCCCTTGTCTGCAAAGCCTGCTAGCTTTAGAGAGTAACAAACAGAAGTGGTCCGATCCCTGATGTGCATGCCAGCTACCTCTTGGCCTCTGGCAATCCTTGACATTGTCTAACTTAACTACAGCTGATGGTGCCTTCTTTGTTTTTTCTTTTCCTGGAGGCATTTTTATCACCTTCATAATTTAACCCATTTCTGAAACTAAGCAAATGTTGCACATCCTACCTGTAAATGGAAGTTTTGAAAATAATTTTTTTTTGACGTAAGGAGTATCTTAGATCTCAGAATCTGTAAATAAGTCAATAACTGTCCAGGCACAGTGTTTCATGCCTGTAATCCCAGCACTTTGGAAGGCCAAGGTGGGAGAAACGCTTAAGTCCAGGAGTTGGAGGCTGCAGTGAGCTACAATTGTTCCACAGCACTTCAGCCTGGGCAACATAGCAAGACCCCATCTCTAAAAAAATTTAAAAATTAGCCAGATATGGTGGCACACACCTGTAATCCTAGCTACTCAGGAAGCTGAGGCAGGAGGATCACTTGAGCCCAGGAGTTCGAGGCTGCAGAGCTATGATAGCACCACTGCACTCCAGCCTGGGCTACAGAGTGAGACTCTGTCTCTTAAAAAATAATAATAAGTAGGTCGGGCACAGTGGCTCATGCTTGTAACCCCAGCACTTTCATAGGCCAAGGCAGGCACTCGAGGTCAGGAGTTCGACACCAGCCTAGCCAACATAGTGAAACCCCGTCTCTACTAAAAATACAAAAATTAGCCGGGCACGGGGACAGGCGCCTGTAATCCCAGCTAGTCAAGAGGCGGAGGCAGGAGAATCGCTTGAACCTGGGAGGCGGAGGTTGCAGTGAGCCAAGATTGCACCACTACACTCCAGCCTGGGTGACAGAATGAGACTCCATCTCAAAATAATAATAAGTCAACAATTAATCTAAGTATCTAACATCTTATTCATACCAATACAAAGCTGAGATTTCTGCATAACAAAGAATGTGTCATTCCACTTTGCAAAGTTAAATGAAGTGTTCACAAGACCCTTCATCCAATGGAACTTTTCTTTGGCTCCTGTGGCTTCCAGGAAAATGCCCAGAGTCCTACCAAAGCCTACAGAGCCTGCCTGATTGGTCTGTGCCTCCCCGCAGCCATGATAGCCCAGGCCTCCCCTCCCCTGGCCTTTCCACTCCTTAAGCATGCACGCCCCTCCCTGCTCCACGGGTAGCCTTGTGCCCATCCCTCTTTCTCTATTGGACCAACTCTGCCTCATTCCTTTCATTCTACATAAATGATGCTCCTTCAGGAAAGCAGGCCTTTTCAGACTCTACTACAGCCTCTAAGAAACCCCACTCTTTTCCTTGAGAGCATGTTTCATTCCCGCAAATATGTAATTACTTGGGAAATTGTAATTTTACTATCTGTCTAACTTCATACGGGCAAAAACTGTCCATTTTTCTCACCATGGTATCTCCCACCCTAAACAAATCCCTAGTGCTAGCAGGTCCTCAGAAAATGTCTTTTTTAATGGAGCATGGACCTCCATTATTGAGTCATGCACACAGTTAGGCTTTTAGAAGGAAAGGGGATGAAATTGCTAGGTTGGACCTCATCAAAATTAAAAACTTTTGTTCTGCAAAAACTCTATGAAGAAGATTAAAAGATAAGCTCCAGATTAGGAGAAATTGTTGCAAACCATATATCTGACAAAGGACTGATATCTAGAATACATAAAGAACCCTCAAAATTCAACAGTGAAAAGAAAAGAAATTAATTTTAAAATGAACTAAAAAACATGAACAGATACTTCATTGACAAGGATATACAGATGGCAGATAACCACATTGCTACAGGAAAGGGATCTGGATCCAGATCCCAAGAGAGGGATCTTAGATCTCATGTAAGAAAGAACTCAGGGTGAGTCTATAAAGTGAAAGCAAATTTATTAAGAAAATAAAGAAATAAGAGAATGGCTACTCCATAGACAGAGCAGCCCTGAGCGCTGCTGGTTGCCCATTTTTATGTTTATTTCTTGATTATATGCTACACAAGGGGTGGATTATTCATGCCTCCCTTCTTTAGACTATATAGGGTAACTTCCTGAGGATGCCATGGCATTTGTAAACCGTCATGGTGCTAATGGGAGTGTAGCAGTGAGGACGACCAGAGGTCACTCTCATCGCATCTTGGTTTTGGTGTTTTGGGCTGTCTTCTTTATTGCAAACTGTTTTATCAGCAAGGTCTTTATGACCTGAATCTCGTGCCGACCTCCTATCTCATCCTGCGACTTTGAATGCATTAACCGTCTGGGAATGCAACCCAGTAGTTTTCAGTCTTATTTTACCCAGCTCCTATTCAAGATGGAGTTGCTCTGGTTCAGAAACCTCTGACAACATGAAAAGCAAAGTACAGTTGGCAGTAGGTTTTGAAAAGTCTATTTTCTTTATGTTCAGAGATTCTACTTCTGCAGATTGCACCAAAGGAAATAGAAATGTGCAAAATGATTTCAAGATCCAGAAAGTGTATGGAAGACTGGATAAAGAAAATGTGGCACATATACACCATGGAATACTATGCAGTCATAAAAAAAGAATGAGATGCTGTCCTTTGCAGGAACATGGATGGAGCTGGAGACTACTATCCTGAGCAAACTAAGGCAGTAACAGAAAAACAAATACCCCATTTTCTCACTTAGAAGTGTGAGCTAAATGATAAGAACACATGGACATGTAGAGGAAAACAGCAGACACTGGGGCCTATCAGAAGGTGGAGGGTGTGAGGAGGGAGAGATTTAGAAAAAGTAGCTAGTGAGTACTAAGCTTAATACCTGGGTGACAAAATAATCTGTACAACAAGCTTCCATGACACAAGTTTACCTGTATAACAAGCCTGCACATGTTCCCCTGAATTTAAAATAAAAGTTTAATTTTTAAAAAAATGTCAATTGTAGCATTATTTACTTACAATATTTAACCCTCTAAATCTCCAACTACAAGGCATTAGTTGTGCAAATTGTGTTTCATCCAAAAGAACCTAAAGGGCGGGCGCGGTGGCTCACGCCTATAATCCCAGCACTTTGGGAGGCTGAGGCGGGTGGCTCACCTGAGGTCAGGAATTCAAGACCAGCCTGGCCAACATGGTGAAACCCCATCTCTACTAAAAATACAAAAAGTAGCTGGGTGTGGTGGTGCATGCGTGTAATCCCAGCTACCCAGGAGGCTGAGACAGGGGAATCACTTGAACCCAGGAGGCGGAGGTTGCAGTGAGCTGAGATCGCGCCACTGCACTCCAGCCTGGGTGACAGAGTGAGACTCCATCTCCAACAAACAAACAAACAAACAAAAAGTACCTTGAATTTAAACTCCTCCAAGGCAAGGATTTCTGTGTGGGCATCAGTGTATCCCAAATGCCTTCATGAAATGAGCTTCATTAAATATTATCAGATTGGCCAGGCAGTGGTTCACGCCTATAATCCTGGCACTTTGGGAGGCCAAGATAGGCAGATCCCTTGAGCCCAGGAGTTTGAGACCAGGGGCAACATAGCAAGACCCGTCTCCACTGAAGAAAAAAAAAAAAAAAAAAAAAGAAACAAGAAAATTAGCCAGGTGTGGGGATGTGCACCTATAGTCCCAGCTACCCAGCTACCCAGGAGGCTGAGGTGGGAGGATCACTTGAGCCCAGGAGGTTGAGACTGCAATGAGCCATGATTGCACCACTGCATTCCAGCCTGGGCAACAGAGTGAGACCCCATCTCAAAAACAAAAAATCAATATATCAGATTGATTCAACCTGAATGATGAAACACTCAGCACCATGGAAAATCATGACATGAGAAAATGTTCACAATACAGTAAGTAAAAAAAAAAAAAAAGAAAGAAAGGAACAGATTGTAAGACTCTACATACATCATAACCACAGTTTTGTTTAAAGGAAAAGAAATATATGTATCTTTGCATATTAAAAGTCTAAAGCAAAGTAAACCAAAACATTAGCAAAGGCTATTTCTGGTGAATGAGATCTTAGGAATTTTTCTTTTCTTTCTTTACTTTCTTTCATTTCTTTTGTGTGTGTGTATGTGTGTGTGTGCGTGTATTCTATATAGAGTATTCCAAATTTTCTACAAATAACATTTATTCATTTTTCAAACAGAAAATAAGACAGTAAAGTGAGGCCAGGCACAGTGGTTCATGCCTGTAATCCCAGCACTTTGGGAGGCTGAGGCAGGCCGATCACTTGAGGTGAGAAGTTCGAGACCAGCCTGGCCAATATGGTGAAACTTCATCTCTACTAAAAATACAAAAATTAGCTGGGCGTGGTGGCAAGCACCTGTAATCCCACCTGCCTGGGAGGCTGCGGCAGGAGAATCGCTTAAACCTGGGAGGTGGAGGTTGCAGTGAGCCAAGATCATGCCACTGCACTCCAGCCTAGGTGACAGAGTGAGACTCAACCTCAAAAAAAAAAAGAAAAGAAGACAGTAAAGTAGTTTGGAATCCATGTGGAGTTGTGATTTCTGAAGCAATAATGGAATTGGCAGGGATTTGCAGGTAACGCCCTGCCCATTGGCCAACAGCACACCTCCCAGCAATTCAGGAGTTTCTCAGACTACAGTCAAAATGGCACCTTCCGGATCTTATGCATAAACCGGCACCTATTGTCCTCTTGTTTACTGAGTATTTTTCCTTAAATTGAGGCTTTTTATTTAAAGACATTTCTTTACGGGGAATCTTGATCACGACCATGAAGGGAAATCCGTATCACTTGTCATAAGTAAAATGAAACTATACAATAGATTTCATTTCTTTAAGTGGCCATATTTAGCTCTAGCTGAATACTGTCACCTGCAGAAGGTTCTGAGTCGGAGGCCTGCTCGCTGTTTTGTGACAAAAGAAGATTAACAAATGTAAGAGAGGTGGGCGTTAAAGACATATTTGCAGCAAAGAAGCCTTTCTTCTGATATTGTCCGAAGGCTTGAAAGTGGATTGAAGGAGGAATGACATGTTGAAGCGGCATCGTTGTCTGGGGTAATACCCAAGGTTCATTGTCCCATGGCCACGGAAAATTGGGACTCAGACACACTAGAGTGGGGTTAAGAGAGGAAGTTTAATAGGCAAAAGAAAGCGAACAGCTCCCTGCACAGAGAGGGGTCTGGGAGAGAGTGGGTTGCTGCTTCAGCGGTGAAATGTAAGAGGTTTTACAGATGAACTAGAGGAGGCTGTGTCTGATTTACATAAGGCACGAAAGATTGGTTGGACCAGGTGTGTCATTTGCATAAGGTATGAAGAAGCTGACCACCCCACCCTAATCTTTTATTATGTAGATGGATTCTCTACCTTGCCAGCACCATGTTGCCTGGTTCTCTTTTTTTTTTTGATGGCATCTTGCTCTGTGCCCAGGCTAGAGTGCAGTGGTGAGATCTCAGCTCACTGCAACCTCCATCTCCCAGGTTCAAGCAATTCTCCTGCATCAGCCTTCCAAGTAGCTGGGATTACAGGTGTACGCCATCATGCCCAGCTAATTTTTATGTATTTTTAGTAGAGACAGGGTTTCACCATGTTGACCAGGCTGGTCTCAACCTTCTGACCTCAAGTGATCCGCCCACCTGGACCTCCCAAAGTGCTGGGATTACAGGCGTGAGCCACCGTGGCCAGCCAACTGTGGTTCTTTACTGTACATGTTGTGACACAGAAAAGGGAAGATGGAGCCTCCATGTTGAACATACCTGGCTTCCAGGTAGCCCTTTTCTATTGGCGCAGTTACCAGCATTTACCCGTGCCATCTCCTAGCTTGCTCATTTATGTTTGCAGCTTGATTTTTCAGGCTGCTCTTTGTTGGTTTGGGGGCTGCTTTTTGTTGAAAAGGAACCCTTGCGGAGGACTCGTTTACTCTCACTATCTGCATAACTAATTTCTTTCCCGCTCCTGTATCAATTTGATTCCATGTCATTTATTGCCATGTCCCTGTAGTACCCACAAGCATTTCTCAGGCTATCCGTGGTAGGCATCCCACACTCCAGGGCTGACTGGGCCTCACTGCTGAGCCTAAATGAAGCCCTGGGGTGCACCAGCCTCTGCCACACAGGGGCTCCACTGTCCCCCTCTGCACTGTCCCATACCTACAGCCCTACTGTCAGAGGCTTGTGAACCACAGCAACTCCATCTTGAATAGGGGCTGGGTAAAATGAAGCTGAGACCTACTGGGCTGTATTCCCAGATGGTTAAGGCATTCTAAGTCACAGGATGAGATAGGAGGTCGGCACAAAATACAGGTCATAAAGACTTTGCTGATAAAACAGGTCACAGTAAACAAGCCAACCAAAAGCCACCAAAACCAAGATGGCCACGAGAGTGACCTCTGGTCGTCCTCACTGCTACACTCCCACCAGCGCCATGACAGTTTACAAATGCCATGGCAACACAGGAAGCTACCCTCTATGATCTAAAAATGGGAGGCATGAATAATCCACCCCTTGTTTAGCATATCATTAAGAAACAACCATAAAAATGGGCAATCAGCAGCCCTCAGGGCTGCTCTGCCTATGGAGTAGCCATTCTTTTATTCCTTTACTTTCCTAATAAATTTGCTTTCACTTTATAGACTCACCCTGAATTCTTTCTTGTGCGAAATCCAAGAACCCTTTCTTGGGTTCTGGATCAGGACCCTTTTCCTGTAACATTACCACCCTCGGGCTCCAGGTGTGGGACAGAGACTGAAAGGGGCGCTGACTCTGCAGGTCACTCTTAGACCTTAAAGAGTATCTTCTCCCACCCTAGGGAAGGAACATAGGTGAGGGAAGCAGCGAGCTCTGCTCTCTCAAGCCTGGTAAAGGTGGGAGATGTGAGCTTCTGGGATGCTGGGCAGGAGGAACTGGGGTGAATGATTTGCAGTCATGTTTGCCAGTTGCAGAACCAGGAAAAATGATCCTTTCCTTCCTCGAGCGCTATCAAGTGAACTGCACCAGCTCCATTAGTGCTGGAAGCATCCATATGAAATTATGGGGCTTATGATGGCTTTGTCTGGGAAACTGTTCATTTCTGATCGGAAGTTCTATTATACATGAATTTAATTCTAAACAGTGTTACCAACAGCCCCAAATGATTTACATTTTAAGCAATCTTCTTTCATTATCTCATACCTTGTCGGGGAGCAAAAGATGGATTTTTATGGGCTTCTATGATGAGAAACGATTAATGACCCTAAATGGGTGCCTGTCTCTACTCCAGCCATCCTGACAAGGGGTCCCATTCCTCAGTTCTGCTTCAGTGGGCATATTTGAAAGCTGAGATCAAAGAAAGGGCATGGAGAAAGAACATTACAAACTTTTCTTAAGTTGGATCTAAATAGGGTAAACATTTCCAGTGAGGGCATTGAACACCATTTGGTACCTAACATTGTCTTTCATCCAGAAAGAGACAGGAAAGAGAGAGAGAGAAGGAGAAAGTTTGTCCACTTACAAAGCCAAAGGCTGTAGCAAAAGCTTGAAAATGTATGAGAAGGCCCAGGCGCAGTGGCTCACACCTATAATCCCAGCACTTTGGAAGGCCTAGGCGGGTGGATTACCTGAGGTCAGGAGATTGAGACCAGCCTGGCCAACCTGGTGGAAACCCGTCTGTACTAAAAATACAAAAAATTAGCCAGGTGTGGTGGCAGGTGCCTGTAATCCCAGCTAGTCGGGAGGCTGAGGCAGGAGAGTCGCTTGAACTCGGGAGACGGAGGTTGCAGTGAGCCAAGATCGCACCACTGCACTCCAGCCTGGGCGACAGAGCAAGACTCCATCTCAAAAAAAAAAAAAAAAAAGAAAAGAAAAGAAAATGTATGAGGAGCAATTTGAGTTTAATCTTTCAGGGTCAGGGAGAGAGAGGGCACTGCCCTCCAGACAGATGCAAATCTGGAATGTTGCCTCCCATAGTGATGCCGTAACGAGGCACCTCAAAAGTAGGAGCAGATGAGGCATACCAGCTCTCCCGCCTGCTTTACCTCTGCCTTTGGGATCATTCTTTCCAGGGGGCACCTGGACAACCAGCTCAGAAACACCATGAGGGTAAGGTTGTTGGATGAACTGCTACAAGGACACTTTTCTGAAAACCTCTGTTCACACACCAGAATCAGATGGGACATTCCTCAAGAGACAGATTCTCTTCTCCAGTTCCCTGCAGTGAATTCCTTCCCCCACTCACGTCAAAGGAAGGGGTGTCTGTTTGAGGATCGTGGCCTGAGTGAGCCCTTGCCATTGAATGGTTGGCTGAGAGGCTGAGTCACCGGGAGGAAAACGTGGAGTGAGTTGTGTCTGAGACCTCCCCAGAGAGAGGGGCCACTTTAGACTCCAACCAAGTCATAGCCCAAGTTCCCAACCCAAAAGCTAAGAAAGTAAACAAGATGCAAGAAATTCAGGTGCTCTGATTTTCAAATTGTAGAAAATATGCAAAAACAGCCTCAGAAAAAAATCATCTTTGCAGCATCAGAAACCCTGCCTTCCTCTAGGATTCTGTGGCTTGGGCGGCCTCAGAGGCACTACCCAAAAATAACCAACCACAGGTCAAGGAACCAGAAAGCAAATTGAGCTGCAGAACGTGAACGGCCTCCACTCAGAGAAGGGGGGGGTCATGTCCTTGAAGCAGGGCCCACGGTTACCCTGAGCCCCCTAGAACACTCCTCCCTCCCCCTACAGTTCATGGTATCTTTAGAATCAAGGCTACAAACTGCATGAATAGCGAGTAATTCAATTAACTCTATAGTCTGTGATGAAAAAAAGGGCCATTTTGCTAGCTCTAGTGGAGCACTAGTTTAACCCTGGTGCTCAGGAAATTCCCAGGCCAGACAGCATATTAAACCAGCTCTTCAACTTAAGAACAATTACTGTCATTTATCAGCCTGAATAGCAATAATGCACAAATCGACACCTTTCAGGAGGCAAAAAGCTAGCGAGGTGTAATGATATGCAAAGCCACAGCACTCTACATTTTGAACTGTCTCCATCCCATCAATACATCTCCTACTACCTACAATTTATCAATACAAATGTGGTACCCAGTGAAGGCAAAACCAAGAAGATAAATATGAAGAGGGTGAGGGGAAAAAAGGCTCAGGAAAGTTTGAATTTTAAAATGATGAAGTACAGATCACATTCTTAAAGCATTTTACATGCAATGACCTGATCACATCAAGTTCTCTCCTGAAAGAAGAAACAGAATAAGGGGATTTTTCTACGCCAAGGTTGCAGGCAGATGCAACTCTTCTCTTCCATTTCCCAGATCATGTCTTTACGTGGAAGTGTGTGATTCTTTAGGTCTCTGATAAAAGTAAATAAAGATATTGCTAATCATAGTGATGAATTTTCATAGAGCCTTTTTCCTAATTACTTTCACATCTATCCTTTTTTATTTTAATTTAATTTAATTTTTTTTTTTGAAACGGAGTCACTCTGTCACCCAGGCTGGAGTGCAGTGGCGCAATCTCGGCTCACTGCAACCTCTGCCTCCCGGGTTCAAGCGATTCTCTTGCCTCAGCCTCCCGAGTAGCTGGGACTACAGGCACGCACCACCACACATGGCTAATTTTTGTATTTTTTAGTAGAGACAGGGTTTCACCATGTTGGCCAGGCTGGTCTCGAACTCCAGGCTACAAGTGATCCGCCTGCTTCAGCTTCCCAAAGTGCTAGGATTACAGGCATGTTATTTTAATTTTATAATATTTACAAGAGGTAAGATAAATATGATACCCATTTTGAAAGAAGGGGAAACTGAGGCATGCTGTGATTGAGACACTCTCTACATCAGTCAGACACTGGCAGAGCAAGGGCTAGAAACTGGGTCCGGACTCCCAGCCTGTCCCTCCAAAGTCACAGCACATCCAGGGCAAAACAAAGACTTCCCAGAAGTGCTCATGAGGATGTGCAGGAACTTCAGTACACAGGTGGGAGGAGGAGCCGTGAGGCAGGGCGGAGCAGAGACAAACAATTCCACATTTCAGGCAGGGCATGATGGCTCACGCCTGTCATCCCAAGCCTTTGGGAGGCCAAGGAGGACAAATCACTTGAGGTCAGGAGTTCAAGACCAACCTGGCCAACATGGCAAAATCCCATCTGTAGTAAAAATACAAAAATTAGCCAGGAGTGGTGGTACAGCACCTGTAGTCCCAGCTACTCAGGAGGCTGAGGCAGGAGAGTCGCTTGAACCTGGGAGGTGGAGGTTGCAGTGAGCTGAGATCATGCCACTAAACTCCAGCCTGGGCCACAGAGCGAGACTCCATCTCAAAAAAATAAAACAAAACAAAACAAAATTTCACATTTCAAGAACAGATGAATAGAATTACAAGTCTGCAGCTCACACAGACTGAGCCCCTACTGTGTGCCAGGAGCTGAAGGAGGCAAAGACAATGCCTGCCCAGACCCAGGCCCTGCTTGTGGTCCTCCCCTCCCACACACCCAGCCCTCCCCAACACACACTGACTTTTTGCTTAGCAGCATCATTTAGCTGGATAGAATACATTTACTTTCTGTGGAGGGAAGCCAAGGAGGGTGGTACCTAAGACAGGAAACATTCCTACAAAGGTAACAGGGACGGGGGTCCCACGGGAGCTCTTAATGCAAGTCAGGCAAACAAGGACCTCCTTGTTGAAACTCTGCACCCACTAAACACTAGTGCCTCAAGGAGCCCCGAGGGTTGTTTACCACTGCAGTCATTTTTATCCTTCACCTTCCGACCATTTCACAGACCCATCCAGGCCCTCTCAGCCGTTTCATCACAGATGCTCATCATCTCAGTCCAGGAATTTTGTTTTTGTTTTTGTTTTTGCTTTGTTTTGTTTGAGATGGAGACTCGCTCTGTTGCACACGCTGGAGTGCAGTGGCGCGCAATCTCGGCTCACTGCAGCCTCTGCCTCCTGGGTTCAAGTGATTCTTCTGCTTCAGGATTCCCTTGCTTCAGCCTCCTGAGTAGCCGGGATTACAGGCATGCACCACCACACCTGGCTAATTTTGTATTTTTAGTAGAGACTGGGTTTCACCACGTTGGCCAGGCTGGTCTTGCACTCCTGACCTCAGGTGATCCACCAGCCTTGGCCTCCCAAAGTTCTGGGATTACAGGGGTGAGCCACTGCGCCCCGCCCTCAGCCCAGGAATTTTGAAATGGCCTCCAACTCTAGCATGCAAACTCATGCCCTCTCTCTAAGCAATATTTTCAACCTATTTGAAAAGGAAAATAGTGATTGGTGGTAAAATGTAAAGGATTTGTTTGCTTCTGTGTTTCTTTGGAAGATTAGCTGTTTTTAAAAAAAAAAAAATCCATTTATCTTTATTTCTTAAGGTAATACCTATCTAATTTTTCTTTTTCTTTTTTTTTTAGAGACAGACTTTAGTGCAGTGGCATGATCATAGCTCACTGTAGCCTCAAACTCCAGGGCTCAAGCGAACTCTCGCCTCAGCCTTCTCAGTAGCTGGGACTACATGTGCATGCCACCATGCCTGGCTAATTTTTTTTACAGACATAAGGTCTCACTATGTTTTTTACAGACATAAGGTCTCACTATGTTGCCCAGGCTGGTCTCAAACTCCTAGGCTCAAGCGATCCTCCCACCTTGGCCTCCCAAATTGTTGGGAATACAGGCATGAGCCACTGCACCTGGCCCCTACCTAATTTTAAATCATATACAACACACACACACACACACACACACACAATGAAACAATCATGTCTTCTAAAATCACTGAGATAATCATTTGATGAATGACATCTCATGTCTTAATTTTTCAATGGGTAAAGGAAAGCCCTAAACAAAATTTCTTATTTTCTGACATCAAATAAGAATGTGGGTGCATTTCCCTCCCTTTATAAGAAATTACACCTTTCTCTTACTATTAAATTAGAATACCCTCTCTTCTTTTCTAAAATTTGGCTGCTGTACAATAAATACATAAATCAAAGAGACATAGGATCCAGACGCCAATTGGCAGACGGCACTATGAAATAAGCACCAGGACACAGGCATGCGGAAGTGTTACAACCTGTTCCAATCTGCTCCCTGTTCCCCCTTAAAACAAAAGAGGAAGACAGTCCAAACCCTCCTACGCACACACACATACACACACACACACGCATGCACACACACGTACAGAGCAAAGTTTAGGAGGTTTAAATAGAGCCTAAGCTGCTAAGAAGAAGAGCCACCCAACTGCTTAGGACCTGGGTTTCTCACTCTTGCCGCCGAACTGCAACATTTGCCACATCTTGCCAAGCGAAGATGGTGTGAACCTGTCATGCAACTGCTGAGAAGTTTGGAAAAGCCTGGGGTTTTGCCAGTATTGTTATCATCCTCTTCGTCATTGCCATCAGGCCAGAGAAATTTTCCAAGCCCTTGAGCTTGGGATCTTTCTCAACAGCCATGGGAGGGTGGCCATTAAAATTACCTCCATCATTCATGTGATGAAATCCATTCAGAGATACAGGGGAGGCAGAGAATAGGTGGGTGTAGCAATTAGGACACTTTTGGTTGCAAGCAACAAAAAGTCCAACCTGAAAAGGGTTGAGGCAAAAGAGAAGATATGGGCTTATGTACGTGAAAGGTCCAAAGAGTAAACTGGCTTTGGGCAGGAATCAGTTAGAAACCTACCATTCCCAACCTCTCCTACTCTGCTTCCTGGGGTAACCCTCTTCCCCAACATAACACTTGGACCAGCAGAAAATGAGTTCAAACCAAAGCTCAGAACTAACACTGATTGGCCCAGACTGCATTGACTTGGGTCATGTGTTCATGCCCGAGCCAATCACTGCAGCCAGAGGGATGGAATGCATTGACTGGCTTAAACTAGGTCATATGCCCCTCTCTGCAGCATGAGGGATCTTCACCAAAGTATGTGGGCAGAGAAGTGATGTGTGAGCCCCAGGCAGCAAAACCAGGAGGAGTGGGTGTTGGGAGATCAAATGCAACATACGCCCACTTCAAGACGCCATCTTTGGTCAGACCAAAAATCTCCAATTCTATTGACCAAGATATCGTACCCAGAGTTCACTCACAATTTGAGTAGAGAATATAGCCGCTTACTTGTGTTGAATGTCCTATACCTTCCACATCTAGGCTGAATATGGCCCCTGCATCACCAAAATCTGATGGATTCACATAAAGGACTCCTGAAGATGAGTTTTGCACTCACCAGTGTCCAGGATTTTAATAGCTGCCATTCTGGAGTTATAAAGCTCAGGCCAGAAGATTAAACAGTCGCTGGTCAAGAACTAAAGAAATGAGGTGAACTGCAGGACCAGTCGCTTGCACTTTATATATTTTTTTAAGTTTAATTAAGATTACAGGTCAGATTAAATAATTGCTTTCTATAAGAGATAGATAAACACAGAGACAGTTGCACCAAGATTGTTTAAAGTAACCACTTAGTTTCAACTTCAAGATGTTCTTTTTTTCATCCATTAAACTATATTTGTTGAAATATAACATACCTATGGGCAAGTGCACAAGTTGTAAGTGTACACCTCAATTCTTATCCCAACATAAACATATTCAAGTAACTGCTATTGA
Source organism: Pongo pygmaeus (assembly GCF_028885625.2). Taxonomy (NCBI): domain Eukaryota; kingdom Metazoa; phylum Chordata; class Mammalia; order Primates; family Hominidae; genus Pongo; species Pongo pygmaeus. The sequence continues at coordinate 37,442,819 of NC_072393.2, forward strand.
GGTCAAGAAATGGAACATTACCAGTGCCCCTGAAACTCCTTTGGGACCCCCTCCCAGTCAGTATCCTCCCCTTTCCACCCAAAGGTAACTGCTGTCCTGACTTCTAACAACGTAGATGAATTTTGCCTATTTTTGGAACTTTATATAAATGGAGTTACAAGGCGTGTACTCTTATGCCTGGATTCCTTCTTTCAAAAGAAAGTCACCCAAGTTGTTACATACAGTACAGCTCATTCATTTTTCTAACTGTTTAATAAATCATTACGTGGATATTCTGAAATCTGCATATGCAATCTATTTGGGATTATCATTTAGGCTATTGTTGTGAATGTTCTTATGCATATGCAGACATTTCTGTTTCTGTTTCTATGCAGGAGGGGAACTGATGCAGGTTAACTTTTGGTAAATAAAGGCAAATAGTCTTCTGACGTGTATACACCAATTTATGCCCCTAGCAGCAGTAAGACCTTCCTGAACACCATTGCCCACTAGTTACTACTGCCTTAATCAGTTCAGCTCTGTTCCTAACTATGACCCCACTAAAAGACGCTATGTGTGGAGCTGAGGAAGCAGCCAGAGCTCAATTTAAATCCTGGCTTTGCCGCTTACTAGCTGTGAGTGTTTCTTTGGAGAATTTCACTTAGCCTCAGATTCCTGATCTGTAAAGGGCCTGTAATCATCATGTTCTTGCAAGAATCAAATTGGATTTTATAAACCAAAGTGCTTTGCAAACCATTAAACTTCATACCCATGTTAGGAATTAGAAGGAAACTGTGGGTCCCTGAGGCCAATATTACAGTCACCAAGTGTTAAGATAGAATTCTCCCCACAGCGTTAGAAAGGTAGACCATAGCAAGTTAGAATATGGGTTATTATATGACCTTTGAGGAGTCACTCAATCTCTTTGATCCTCAGTTTTTTTATCTGTGAAATTAGGGCAGCAAGGCTTACCTGAGAGGATTGTGAAGATAAAAAGAGAGAGGGAGAGAAAGGTTGAGAGAAAAAGAGAGAGAAAGAGAATCTAAGTGTTGATTCGAGTATCTACAAGTGCTCAAATAATGATGGTCATTATTAGTAAAAGTCTAGAAAATATGGGAGAAAACCTGGTTCCCTGAATCCTTTTCATTGATACTCTCATCTTTCATGATGAAGTTGGGTTACATGAAAAATTATCAATTGATAAAATTTGGCTTTTCTTTCTCAAGATCCTTTTGTTTTGTTTGTTTTCTGCCTGTTTCACCCATTTAAAGACTCACCATACCCAGGCTTTCTTAAGATCCACCTCCTTAAGAAAAGCTTGCTATCAGGCCTGGCGTGGTGGTGCATGCCTGTAGTCTCAGCACTTTGGGAAGCCAAGGCGTGCCGCTCACTTGAGCTCAGGAATTCGAGACCAGCCTGGGCAACATGGTGAAACCCTCACTCTACAATTATAAAAAAAAAAATAGCTAGGCACAGTGGTGCATGTTTGTAGTCCCAGCTACTCAGGAGGCAGAGGTGGGAGGATCATTTTAGCTCAGGAAATCAAGGCTGCAGTTAGCCATGATCTGCCCTCAAGCCTGGGCAACAGAGTAAGATCCTGTCTCAAAAAAAAAGAGAGAGAAAAAAAGCTTGTTATCAGGAAAATGTGAAATGTCAGCATTCAATAAGACAGTCCCAGAATATCAGAGCTAGAATGTACCTGAGGGCATACAACCCATTCAGTTCATTGTACAGATAGTGAAGCTGGGGCCAGAAATCTAAAGTAACACCACTGGTTAGTGGCAGAGCCAGAGCTAGGTCCTGACAACCAGCCCAGGGCTCATTCTTTAGTAGCTTAATACCAATGTTAATCTGTATCTCCAGTGTAAATAAAAGAATTGATTCTTTCTTAAAGACCTTTCAAGCATTAGAGAAAGAGTTCAATCACATGTAATTGACCCCTAAATTAAACAGGCCCTGCTAAAATTTAACGCACAGACATAGACAAAAACCATCAGTGTTTATATTTTAAATAACATCTTTCTTTTAAAAAATTGGAGAACTGCTTCTAGCCATGACAGAATAACTGATATGAGACTTGCCTTCCTGCCAAAAATAACTATAAAACTAGACAAATATATGAGGCAACTGTTTTCAGACACTGAACAACAGACAGTGCAGGACTGTAATTTTGAGAAAAGGCATACACATGAGGTGAGCCCCATTGTTCATCTAGCTTTCTGGCTGGAGGCACCTTTCTGTCAAGGCACAAAGATGGGAAGTCCAAATGGAGCAATAGATGCACTGAGCTGAGGAGGTGGAGTTTGGAGTCCTACCTTGTTGAAATGGCTGGATTTTATGAAGCAGAATAACGGAGAATAGTGATCTTCACAAAGAACATGGAGCCTTGGCTGCGGGCACAGAAGTGCATGCAGAGTGAGATTCCAGGAAGCCTAACAGGTGTCTCCTACTATGGAGCTGTGAATGGCATGGTGATGCTGGAGGTCATGCACTGCTAAAAAGCACTGAAATTTTGGCTAAGCCAAGGTAGAGAAGGTTCACTGAGTGCCCCAAGCCTCCAGCTGAGACCTCGAAAAGGCCATGCCTTTGGGTTAAGGACCATGGCCCTAAGTGAAGGCAATACCGTAAGACTCAGCTCAAAATTAAAATAGATCTGAACATCAAATTAAGCCAACCCTAACAGAACAGAAGGGATCTACCAATAATGTTACTGACAGAACAAACATTAAAACTCTTTAAAGAAAAATGTGACATAATTTGGAATCTCCACAGTGCATTATTCACAATGTCCACTATGCAGTCAGAAATTACTAGACATGAAAAGGAGCCTCAAAATATGATCCATAATTTTTTTTTTTTTTTTGAGACAGAGTCTTGCTCTGTCATCCAGGCTGGAGTGCAGTGGCGCGATCTCCACTCACTGCAAACTCCGCCTCCCAGGTTCACGCCATTCTTCTGCCTCAGCCTCCTGAGTAGCTGGGACTACAGGCGCCTGCCACCACTCCTGGCTAATTGTTTTTGTATTTTTTTTAGTAGAGATGAGGTTTCACTGTGTTAGCCAGGATGGTCTCAATCTCCTGACCTTGTGATCCACTCGCCTCGGCCTCCCAAAGTGCTGGGATTACAGGTGTGAGCCACTGCATCCAGCCTATGATCCATAATTTTTTAAAAGCATTCAATAGAAAATAACCCCAAGAATACCCTCATGTTGAAATTAGTAGGAAAAGTCTTTCAAACAGCTACATAAATATGTGTTCAAGGACTTAAAAGATAACCATAATGAGTGAAGAACAGAGATATAAAAAAAATTTTTTTTAAAGAACCAAATGGCAATTCTGAAGCTGAACAGCACAATGCCTAAAATGAAAGCTCTGCATAAACTTAATATAAAATTAGAGACTACAAATGAAAGTTAATGAACTTAAAGACAAACCAGAGAACACAGAGAAAACTGGGGGGGAGGGTGGGAATAAACAGAGGCTCAGAGACTTGTGGAGAAAATACAAGCAGTCAAATAGATATGTAATTGGAGTCCCAGAAGGAAAGGAAAGAAAGAAGATAGGAAAATATGTGAAGGACTAACAACTACATTTATATAAATTTTGTGGTAAGTAAGAGTTTATAGAGCCAAGAGGTCAATAAATCCCAAATGACACAAACACCAAGAGGACTACACCTAGATCACATCAATGTCAAAATGCTGAAAATCAAAGTTAAAGGAATGTCTGGGCGTGTGATTACATCTGTAATCCCAGCACTTTGGGAAGCTGAGGCAGGTGGATCACTTAAGCCCAGAAGTTTGAGACCAACCTGAGCAACATGTGAAATCTCATCTCTACAAATATATGTAAAAATTAGCTGGGTGTGGTGACACGTGCCTGTAGTCCCAGCTACTTTGGAGGCTGAGGTGGGAGGATTGCTTGAGCCTAGGAGGTTGAGGCTGCAGTGAGCCATGATTGTGACACTGCACTCCAGCCTGGGCATTGGAGTGAGACCCTATCTCAAAAAATAAAAATAAACAAACAATCTTAAAAGCAGCCAATTAATAAAGGCTCGTAGCTTACAGAAGAACAGTGATATTAATGACAGCTGACTTACCAGACTGGAATTTAGATCTAAGAAGGAATGAACAACCGTAGAATGGTAAATATGTGGGTAAATATAAACGAATACTTTTCCTCTGTTAATTTTTTAGTAAAACAACTGTCTAATCAAAATTAGTAACACAGTGTCATGGGATTTATTAAATATTACTAAAAATATGACATTTTTAGTCATAAATGCACAAAGGATGATTCAGTAAATGAACCAAAACACAAAGGATGGTTCAGTAAATGAATTTTTCTGTTGTAAGGGTCTTATGCTTTACGTAAGGTGGTACAATATTAACTCAAAATAGACCAGGATGAGTTAAGAATACACATCATAATTCCTAGAGCAACCACCTAAAAAAAAAAAGTTACAAAGAGGTAGAGCTCTTTGTAATAAAATATATAAAAAGATGGATTAAAATGAAACCAAATTACAATAATGCAAAAGTATTCAGAAAAGGAAGAACAGATAAATGCAAATCAGATGGAATAACTAGAAAATAAATTGTGATATGGTAGACTTGTAGATTATCAATCACTAAATTAAATACAATGGACTAAACTCTCCAGTCAAAAAGCACAGATTGCCAGATAGGATTCAGAAAGTTATATACAACTATATGCTGTCTACAAGAGACATTTTAAATGAAAATAAATAGGTTAAATGTAAAAGGATAAAAAAAAGACAATAAGCAAACAAAAAACCTAGTTTGACTATATTAACATCAGACAGACTTCAGAATACAGAATATAATCACAGATAAAGAAGGACTTTTATAGCAATAATGATTTCATAGTGAAAAAGATAATTTATCAGGAAAACATAACAACTCAAAATATGTTACAAACATGTAACAATAATATATATAGTTATATATTATTATATATAGATATATAACAAAATATACTGTTATATATGTTGATATATATATCAACATAAATATCAACATGATATATATATCAACATGACATATATATCAACATATATAACAATAAATAACAAAGCTTCAAAATACATGAGGCAAGACCAAACAAAACTAAGGGGAAAATAGACTAATTCACAATTATTACTTGAGATTTTAACACCTGTCTCTTGGTAATCGCTAGAACAATTAGACAACAATAATAAATATATAGAATATTTGAAGAACATTATCAATGAATGTGACCTAATTGACATTTTTAGAACACCGTACCCAACAATTGCAAAGTGCATGTTGTTTTTAAGTGCACCTCGAAGGTTTACCAAGAAAAATCATATTTTGGGTCAAATTGAAATCTCAATAAATTTCAAAATATAGAAATTTTAAAGAGTAAAATTTCACCACAATCAAAAAGCTGCAAATATGTATAAATTCACAAGATGCTTCGAAATAATGCATGGGTTAAAGAAGTTACAAAAAAAAACCTTGCAAAATATTTAAACTAAATGATAACGTGTTCTTACACAGTATATGAAAGTTGGTGGGATGCTGCTACAGCAGTAATTAGAGAAAATGCATAGCTTTTAATGAGTTATGTTAGAAAAGAAGAAAGTTTTAAAATCAACAATTAATGTTTCCATCTTAAGCTGGAAAAAGCAAATTAAGTTTAACCCAATGTAAGTACAAGGAAGACAATAATAAAGATGTCTAATAATGTCTAGTAATAATGAAGTCAAAAGATAGACAAATATTTGAGAAAATTAGCAAAACCACAAGTGTCTTTGAAAAAAATTAACAAAGTTGATGAATCCCAAGAAAAACTAAGAAAAAAGACACAGTAAACACAAATTTTCAATATCAGAAATGAAAAGGAGGACATCACTACAGATTCCACACACACTAAAAAGATAAAAAGGCAAGATTATGAACAATTTAATTCTCATATATTTGACAGTGTATATGAAATGAACAGATTTATTGAAGATTTTGATTCATCAAAAGGGATATTAGAAAAAATAGAAAATCTGGAAAAGTCTTAATTCCATTAAAGAAGTTGAATTTGTAATCAAAAACAAACTTGAGGACTAATGGTTTCACTGGTGAATTCCATTGGATATTGAAGGAAAGAATAATCCCAATCTTACATAAACTCTCTCAGAAAATAGAGGATGAGAGAACATTCCTTCACAAGTTTTATAAGGATAGGAGAATACTGATTCCAAACTTTACAAAGAAATTACAAGAAAGGAAAATTACCAGCCAATATTCCTTATGAACACAGCCACAAAAATTGTCACAAAATATTAGAAATAAAATTCTGTAATATAAAAAGAGAATAATACATCATGACCAATTAGAGCTTTTCACAGAATTTCAGGTTTTTTCAACAGTCATATATAAATCAGTGTAATGCACAATATTAACAGAAAAAGGCAAAGAAAAAATAATCTGACTAAATACAAAAGAAAAAAGAACTATCGAGATTCAACATCCATTTGTAGAAGAAATAAATTTTAACTAGAAAAACAAAGGAACTTCATCAATCTGATAAAAGACTTCTGATAAATCTACAACCAACATTATGCTTAAGGGTAAAATACTAAATATGTTCCCCTAAACATTGGAAACAAGGCAAAGAAATTCTCTCCTACCATGTCTATTCAACATTGTCCTGGAGATACTAGCCAGTGCATTAAGAAAGAAAAAAGCCAAGATCAAAAAAGAAGAAGTAAAATTGTATTCATTTACAGATAGTATAGTGGTTTATACAGAAGACCCTAAGGAATCTACAGAAAAATTGCTAGAACATCAGTAAATTTAGCAAGGTTGCAAGGTAACTCAGTATACAAAAATAAATAGTATTTCTATATACTGGCATCAGCAAACAATTGGAAATGAAGTTTAAATAATTTCAGTTATATTTTACATTTTTGCATTAAAAATATAAAATGTTTAAAAATACATGAACAAAGTAAGTACAAGATCTTTGAAAACATTAACAAGAGAAATTAAAGAAGTAAAGGTCAATGGAAATGTGTACCATGTTTATGAATTGGAAGACTCAATATTGATTGACTTCTAATACTGGAAGACTCAATATAAAAGGCTCAATAACAATATATAGCTTCAGTGCAATCCCAATCAAAATCCACAGACTAAATTCGTTACTGAAATGAAAAGAATCTGTAATAGCCAATGTTGAAATAATTGAAAAGAAGAACAATGCTGGAAGACTCATACTGTCTAATTACTAAACTAGAGTAATGAAGACAATAAGGTATTAGCATTAGAATAGATGAATAAATCAATGGAACAGAATAGACCCATAGGTACTGATTTTCATCAATGACACCAAGGTCATTCAATGAGCAAAATAAAGCTTTTCAACAAATAGTACTGAAAGAACTGAATAAATATATGGGGTAAAGTGAACCTCAACCCCTACTTCACACTATACACACAAAAAAAATCAAATTGAAACAGATTATAAGCATAAATATAAAAGCTAATACTGCCAGGTGCTGTGGCTCACACCTGTAATTCCAGCACTTTGGGAGGCTGGGGCAGAAGAATCACTTGAGCCCAAAAGTTCAAGACCAGCCACAGCAAGACCCTATTTCTACAGGAAAAATTAAAATATTAGCTGAGCATAGTGTTGTATACCTGTAGTCTCAGCATGTTTGAAGGCTGAGGTGGGTGGATCACTTGAGCCCAAGAGTTCAAGGCTGCAGTGAGCTATGATTGCACCACTGCACTCCAGCCTGGGCAACAGTGTAAGAGACCCTGTCTCAAAAAAGTATAGTTTTATAAATACTATAATATTTACAATATTATAGTAATACTGTAATAATATAATCGGAGAATAATTCCATGACCTCTGGTAGACAAATGTCTCTTAGAGAAAATACAAAAGGCACTCACTTTACAAGAAAAAATGATTAACAAATTAACCTCGTGAAAGTTAAGAATTTCTACTCATCAAAAATTGCTGTTAAGAAAATGGGAAGACAAGCCACAGAGTGGGGAAAAATATTCACAATTTGTGTATCTGACAAAGCACTTGTATCCAAAATACATAAAGAACTTAAATAAATCAAAAATAAAAGATTTGAGCAGACTTTTCCAGAAAAGATATTTAAATGGCGAAAAAGCACATGAAAGATGCTCAACATCATTAATCCTCTAAGAAATACAAATTAAAATTACAATGAGATACTACTTCACAACCACTAGGATGGCTAAAATTAAAAAGACTGAGAATACCAAATGTTGGCCAGAATGTGAAACAACTGGAACTCTCATACATTGCTAATGGAGATTAAAATGGAACAACCAATTAGGAAAACTAGCAGTTTCTTGGAAATTCAAACATACACTTACTCTATGACCCAGCAATTCCACTTTCAGATATTCTCCCAAGAGAAGTGAAAATGTATGTTCACACAAAACTTGTCCACAAATGTTCATAGCAGCTTTTGTCGTAATAGCCATACAGCTGGATACAACCCCAAACGTTCATCAACAGAAGAATGGATAAACAAACTGTGGCATATTCATGCAATGGAATACTACTCAGTTGATATGTACAATAACATGAATGAATCTCAGAAACCGTATGCTGAATGAAACATGCCAGGCACAAAAGGGTACATGTTATGTGATTTTATTTATTTGAAGTTCAAGACAGATCAAAGCAATCTATCATGATAGAAATCAGATCTACTATGGGTGGTGGGAATTCGCTGGAATGGGGCACAAGGGAACTTTCTGGGGTGAGTGAAATGTTCCATACCTTTTTTTATATATTCAAGGGATACATATGCAGATCTATTACCAGGGTGTATTGTGTAATGCTAGGCTTCTATTGAACCCATCAAGAAAATTAACTCAAGTTGGATTAAAAACTTAAATGTAAGACCTCAAACTATAAAAACCCTAGAAGAAAATCTAGAAAAAAAACTCTTCCGTACATTGGCCTAAGTAAAGAATTTATGACTAAGCCCTCAAAAGCAAATGCAACAGAACCAAAAATTGACAGTCGGTCCTCCATCAAACTAAAGAGCTTCTGCACAGCAAAAGAAGTAATCAACAGAGGCCGCGTGGCACGGTGGCTCATGCCTGTAATCCCAGCACTTTGGGAGGCCGAGGCAGGCGGATCACGAGGTCAGAAGATTGAGACCATCCTGGCTAACACGGTGAAACCCCGTCTCTACTAAAAAATACAAAAAATTAGCCGGGCGTGGTGGCGGGCGCCTGTAGTTCCAGCTACTCAGGAGGCTGAGGCAGGAGAATGGCGTGAACCGGCCAGGCGGAGCTTGCAGTGAGCCGAGATCGCGCCGCTGCACTCCAGCCTGGGCGACAGAGCGAGACTCCGTCTCAAAAAAAAAAAAAAAAAAAAAGAAATAATCAACAGAGTAAACAGACAACCTACAGAATGGGAGAAAATATTTGCAATCTATGCATCCAACAAGGGTCGAATATCTAGAATCTATAAGGAACTTTAACAACTCAGCAAGAAAAAACAAATAGCCCCATATCTTGATTGTGGCCTTGGTTCCAGTTGCATGGTTTTGTCACCACTTGTGGAATTGTACAATTAAGGTGTGTGTATTTCCCTGTATACAGATTTTAACTTCAATTTAAAAAATAAAAATACACATTCCACTTGTATTGAATCTTGCTAATGCAGGACTCCAGTGCCTTACTAAGTCTCAACGGTGTTTTCTGAAGTTCCCAGAGTAGACTGTGTGTGCTCATGAACAAGTCCTTCAGGCTTCCGTGCAGCCCCTGCTGTCACTGTGGCTTCTGCAGGCTCCTGGGGCTTCCCAAGCATCCCTGACTTTCCTGTCCTGCTGCTGCCTCCCTTCCACTGCAGTCTCCCCTGTCTGTTAGATCTGGCTCCTCACACCAAAAAAGCTGTGGTTATTTATCTGTGATGAGGAGCCCCTAGCGGGTCACTCATAACTCCTCAGTAGAAGACTCCCAAGCAGTGTTACTGTGAGAGTTCTGCCACCATTGTAATCATGTTTCTTTATTGTTGGCCCCAATGTTTGATCGGTTTTGCTTTATTAATATTGTTTTTCTGGAAAACTGCTCTTTCAGCTTTTTCTTAGACCCATCTTTCTTCCCAAGACGTGTGGCGGCTGGACCAGGACCAGAGATGAGCAGGGGACAACCTACTCTCCTTAGGATCACATCTCATTCCAGGGCTCACAGCCTTTCAAGGTCTTCCTTTGCAATGACATCCCCGCCACACCCCACCTCCTGAGAAGACAGACCATCCTGGACCCTCTCTTTCTCCCATATTTCAATGTGGATATCCAAGGAGAGCTGATGTGCTCTTTTTCTTAATTTTTTTTTTATTTCAGTAGCTTTAAGGGTACAAGTGGTTTTTTGTTACATGGGCAAATTTGATAGTGATGAAGTCGGGGATAGTGGTGAAGTCTGCACCCATCATCTGAATTGTGAACTTTGTACCCAATAGGTAGTTTTTCATCCCGAAACCCCCTCCCACCCTCTCCCCTTTTGAGTCTCCAGTGTTCACCATATCACCCTGTCTGCCCTTGTGTACCCATAGTTTAGCTCCCACTGACAAATGAGAACATGCAGTATTTGCTGGTCCACTCCTGAGTTACTTCCCTTAGGATAATGGCCTCCAGTTCCATTCAAGTTGCTACAGAAGGCTTTATTTCATTCTTTTTTATGGCTGAGTAGTATAACATGGTGTATATATACCACATTTTCTTTATCCTGTCATTGGTTGACGGATGCTTCGGTTGATTCCATATCTTTGCAATTGTGAATTGTGCTGCGATAAACATACACGTGCAGGTGTCTTTTTGATATAATGACTTATTTTCCCTTGGGTAGATGCCCAGTGATGGGATTGCTGGATTGAATGATAGATCTGCTCTTAGTTCTTTGAGAAATCACTATAAGCTCTCTCACAGAGGTGACACTAAATTACATTCCCACCAGGAGTGTATAAGTGCTCCCTTTTCACCACATCTGCCTGTTGCTGTTGCCCGTCCCACTAGCCCTCTATGAGTTCCTCTGATCTCGCCCAAGAAAATCTTATACTCCTTCCTATTATTCCCCAGTTTTTAGTAAAGTTTATTAAACACAAGTTTATGCTAGCAGGGCTTTGGGGAAATGAGAGGAAGCCTGTCCACTTTGCCCCATGTGTAAACTCCAGGCCTCTCCTCATTTCTCAAAGCCCTGCAAGCATGAACTGAGTGTTTCACAAACTTTACTAAAGACTGGGGATAATAGGAGGGAACATAGAGCAGAAGAGGAAAAATTTAACATTGGACATCGGATCTGTTGATTTCATCAGCCACAATCTTTTCCCTAGGGATCCCTGATTCCCTGGCAGATGACACACTGCAGGGGTCCTCTGTAATCCTCTTTCTCCCCTCTCCCCAAGTTTTGTCAGGGGGATTCAAAAGCAATCAAAACAAACAAACCAAACATCTCTGTTAATATTACAGTGATCTCAGTGAGAGAAGCCCCTGTCTGAAGTCTGTGCATCTCGGTTACCCACAGTGCTTTGACCCCCAGTGCTTCGGGCCCCCTCACTGCTCTCTACCTCAAAGTTGCAGACACAAGCTGCTGGGAGTTCTCAATGGACACATAGAGTCTCTTCCCACTTCTCCAACCCCTCAGCTTCAGGCATCACTGGGTTGAATAAACCTTGGTCCTCTCGACTCCTTCCCACTACCTCTCTGCCCCGGGCTGCACTAGGCTCCCAAGTCAGACAGCCAGGGCTGCAGCCCTTATCCCTTGCAATGAGTCATCTCCAGGGAGGGCCCTCATTTTGGGGTGTCAAGAGTATCCACAGCATGGATGCGGTGAACAGGTAACACTTCTACACTGCTGGTGGGAATGTAAACTAGTACATCCACTATTGAAAACAGTGTGGAGATTCCTTAAAGAACTAAAAGTAGAACTACCATTTGATCCAGCAATCCCACTACTGGGTATCTACCCAGAGGAAAAGAAGTCTTTATATGAAAAAGATACTTGCACATGCATATTTATGGCGGCACAATTCACAGTTGCAAAAATGTGGAACCAGCCCAAATGCCCATCAATCAACAAGTGGACAAAGAAACTGTGAGATATAGATATATATAGATATAGATATATATAATGGAATACTACATAGCCATAAAAATGAATGAATTATGGCATTTGCAGCAACCTGGATGAGATTGGAGACTATTATTCTAAGTGAAGTAACTCAGGAATGGAAAACCAAACATCGTATGTTCTCACTCACAAGTGGGAGGGAGCTAAGCTATGAGGACAGGACACAAAGGTGTAAGAATGACACAGTGGACTTTGGGGACTCAGGGGGAAAGGGTGGGAAGGGGGTGATGGATAAAAGACTACAAATTGAGTGCAGTGTATACTGCTCAAGTGATGGGTGCATCAAAATCTCACAAATCTCCACTAAAGAACTTACTCATGTAACCAAACACCACCTGTTCCCCAATAAACAATATAAATTTTTTTAAAAAATTTAAGAGTGCCCACAGGACACACACATCTTATGCTTAGCCTTGAACATCCAATGCCCCTATTTCAATAACTACCCTGTTGATGTTTGCATTGCTATGGCTGTGTCCATTTACCTCACAATCAATTTGCAGAGCCAAAGCAAATGATTTGCAGTAGGGTTGGGGTTTAAAGGTTTGGTTTGGGTACTGGAGCTATGCTCTATCGTTGGGTTTTCAATGACTACCTAGGTGACCTCGGGCAAGCTACAGCAGATTACCTTGAAGTTACTTGAGCAAGTTACCCCACTATGCCTCATTTTTCCCATCTGTAAAATGAGGATAATAACAGGATCGGGGGTGGGGTGAGGATTAAATGAGTTAATATGTGGGAAGGGTGTAAAATCAAACAGTGTCTGCAACAGAGTAAGTGCTATTTAAATGTTTGTTAAATCAATTATGAACGTTATATAAATTGTCTTCATGGACTTCAAAAGCATGAAATGACATACGGTGGGAAAATTAGTTGAAGAAACCAAAACTTGTATACGTTCCTTTAAATATGCCACTTGTGTGAATATTTTTAATTCAGCTAAGGGGTAAATTATATAGATGTGCACACAAGGTTGCTTTTAGCTTAGTCAACAAGAGCAGAAGCTTCAAGATGGCAACATAAAACAACATCCAAGACAACATTGAAGGAAAGGTGAATGATATAATTGGGGTCAAGCCATCTTCAATTGAGGGCACTCTCTTGGCTTCACTTCCCCTCACTGTAAGAAATACAGTTGGAGGGATAAATACAAGGACATAGGCCCCGAAGATGCCTGAGTGGCCAGAGAAGAGAGACCCCCAAGGCTGGCTTGCAGGCTGCCGGGCTGGGGGTGAAGGCGGGGGAAGGACCTTCCTCAGTGTCCTCTTATAAGGCAGAGGGGACCAGACTATCCATCACAGCATCATAATGCTTAAGCGGCATGAAGTCGTAAAGCCCACAGTGAAGCAGGGATGCTCCACTGCCAGCAGAATCTCTCTCTGTCTCTCTCTCTCCCTCTCTCTCTTGCCTTCCCCCAGTCCCTCCCCAACCCAACGGTGGAGGCAGGAGGCCCTGAGCAGCCAGCCCTCCAGCTCAGTCACTGGCCAGAGGGATCTCCTGAGGATGGGCTCTCTGCCCTGCCCAGCAAGGCTACAAAGTCCGGGAGAAAGCAACATCATTCATTCATTCATTCATCCACTCATTCAGTAATTATGTACTGAGTGCCTATCATGTGTCAGACCCTGCCCCAGGCATTGGAAACATCAGAGACTCAAACCAAAATGCAGTACAGGCCAGCTGTGGTGGCTCACGCCTGTAATCTCAACACTTTGAGAGACTAAGGTGGGAGGATCGCTTGAGCTCAGAAGTTCGAGACCAGCCTTGGCAACATAGTGAGACCTCATCTCTACAAAATATCAAAAAATTTGCCAGGTGTGGTGGTACATACCTGTGGTCCCAGCAACTCAGGAGTCTGAGGCAGGAGGATCGCTTAAGCCCAGGAGGTCAAGGCTATGGTAAGCTGTGTTCACACCACTGCCCTCCAGCCTGGGCAACAGAGTGAGACCCTGTCTCAAAAAAAAAAAATTGTAGTACAACCGCACAGTGAAATATTACCCAGCCTGAACAGGAAGGAAATTCTGAAACACGCTATGATGTGGATAAACTTCAAGGACATTATAGTAAGTGAAGTAAGCCAGGCACAAAAAGACAAATATTCTGTGATTCCACTTATATGAGGTCCCTACAGTAGTCAGATCTATAGACAGAAATTGGAATGGTGGTTACCAGGAGCTGAAGGCGGGGTGAACTAAAAGTTATTGTTTAATGCAGCGATCCCCAACCCAACCTTTGTGGCACCAGGGACCAGTTTCATGAAAGACAATTTTTCCACTGATGGGGCAGAGTGTGGGAGGGGGGAGATGTTTCAGGATGAAATTCTTCCACCTCAAATCATCAGGCATTAGTTAAATTCTCATAAGGAACACACAACCTAGATCTCTCGCGTGCACAGTTCACAACAGGGTTCACGCTCCTATGAGAATCTAATGCCACCACTGATTTGACAAGAGGCAGAGCTCAGGTGATAATGCTCGCTCACCTGCCTCTCATCTCCTGCTATGTGGCCCATTTCCTAACAGGCCACGGACTGGTACCGATCTGCCACCCAGGGATTGGGGACCCCCGGTTTAATGGTACAGAGTTTCAGTTTTGCAAGATGAAAAGAGTTTTGGAGATGATGGTGGTAATAGTTGCACATTGCATAACAATGTGAATATACCTAAGACCACTGCACTATACACTTAAATATTGTCAGGATGATAAATTTAGCGTTATGTGTATTTGATAACCATTTAAAGCAAAAACAACAATAATAATGATGAAAGAAGGTGGAGCTTGAGTAAGCACTTGAAGGAGTTGGTGCGATTAGCCAAGTAGACCCCTGGGGTAAGAGCAGACCAGACAGATGGAAGCAAAAGAGAAGAAGGCACTGGAGTGGGACCATGTGCTTGATGTGGTGAAGCCACCGCATCCCCCCAGACTTCATGCCACGCTGCTGACATTTTATGCAGAGCACAGAGAGATAGGAGAGAGAACAGCACTTCATGCTCCACAAAGGAAGAAGGTCCTTGAGATATAAGCCCCAGAGGCTCAATGGACTATGTTGATTTCACCAGCTTTGGTGATAAATAAGCTTCGTCATTCCCTAGTCTGCTAATAATTGGGTCTCAGACAAATCAGTGACTAAACTTTAAAAGATAGTCTGTGAACCACTAAATCTCACAGAAGAACAATTGCACAAAAGTTTACTGTAGCCATATGAAGGGAATTTTTATGAACCTTTTAAATCTGCTGATATACTTGGGAAGCAAGCGCATCGGTGGTGCATTTAAAAGTCTATGTGGAAGTAAACATTTTACGGCATGTTTGGGAGGAAGAGAAAAGTTAGCCAAGATTCATATTTTTCTAGGGCAAATGAGGTCATGCACTGGGTTGTAGCTGATCTTCCCTCCCATGGGATCCTGTAAAGATTCGTGAAGGCCCCAAACACTGCTGTTTTGCTACTCCCGGAGATTTGTGGGATTTGGGTTAAACGCAATAGTAAGCATTCTTCCTCGAGACAGTCCAGGAGGCAACAGCCAGAAGATGGCGCCGTAGCTACGGAAACGAAGACAACAGTGTCCATGCATGCCCTCCCACAGCCTGAGGACTTGGGACCCAGGAACTGAGGCAGATGCATCCAGAACGAGGCTGGACCTTAATGCCCAACTGGGGTCTAAGCAGCGGTCCCCTTGGTTGGTTGGCACAGTGGCTCACACATGCAATCCCAGCACTCTGGGAGGCTGAGGTGGGAGGATCGCTTGAGCCCAGGAGTTCAAGACCTGACTGGGCAAGACCCGGGTCTAAGCACAAGGCAAAAAGAGACCCCTTCTTCCTTCTCCTGATCCACAGCCCTGCCTGGAGCTTTCAGCAGAAGCGTAATAGGATACCAGAGTCGCTCTGTGTTTCTGTGTGGTCTCAGCGGGAAGGCAGTCCTTGTTCAGGTGGACATTCGCCATTTAGACTGTTAAAATTGCTTCTTCCTCTCAGATCCTGGTTTTCTTTAAGGGACTTGTGTCCCCTTATCCGGGCTTGACCCACCAGGATTGTTAACCCAGGCCCTGGAGGGAGCCCTCTCATTGCAGTCCTGGTGTCTGGACTTGCGTCTACCACACCACGTGATATCTCAAGCCACCCTGCTTCCTCTGTTTTTCCCAAGCTTTGTTCTCTTGCCTCTCTTGAGTTGTCTGGGAACCTTCCAGTAAATTGCCAATGTGCTGGTCCTCACAGGAATTTGTTGCAGTTGCCTGTCAGCGAAGAATCTTGATGGGTAAAGATGGGTATAGCTCCAGGGTCTGCTACTAAGACAAGCATCAGAAGTACTTGCACCACACATCTCCAGGCAAATACTCACTTTGCCTCCAGAGGTCCATGATGGTTAATACTGTCAACTTGATTGGATTGAAAGATGCAAAGTATTGTTCCTGGGTGTGTCTGTAACGGTGTTGCCAAAGGAAATTAACATTTGAGTCAGTGGACTGGGAGAGGCAGACCACCCTCAATCTGGGTGGGCACCATCTAATCAGCTGCCAGCACGGCTAGGATAAAAGCAGGCAGAGAGATGTGGAAGGACTAGACTGGCTGAGTCTTCCAGCCTCCATCTTTCTCCTGTGCTGGATTCTTCCTTCCCTTGAATATCAGACTCCAAGTTCTTCAGCTTTTAGAGTCTTGAACTCACACCAGTGGTTTGCCAGGGGCTCTCGGGCCTTCAGCCACAGACTGTCGGCTTCCCTACTTTTGAGGTTTGGGACTCGGACTGGCTTCCTTGCTCCTCAGCTTGCAAACGGCCTATTGTGGGACTTCGCCTTGTGATCAAGTGAGTCAATTCTCCTAATAAACTCCCCTTTATATATTCATCTATCCCGTTAGTCCTGTCCCTTGAGAGAACCCTGACTAATACAAGGTCCTACTGAAAAATGGCCAGTGTGTTTCTCTGGGGGTGCAAATAAAGCCATGAGGAACTATGATTTCATTATTTCAAAAGCCAGAAATAATCCTTGGGATTCCAAGCCTTCACAGAGACAGAGGATAGACCCTATGCTCTTTCCAGGACCCTTTCCCAAGCAGGATTCTCAGGTTAGAAGTGTCAGGAGCCATCAAAACCAAAAAGCTACCATGCAGAATCCCAGATTTACTTTTATTTTAATTGTAGTAAAACATACATGACATACAACTTACCATTTTAACTATTTTTTAAGTCTAAAGTTCTGTGGCATTAAGTACATTCATATTGTGTGCAACCATGACCACCATGCATCTCCAGGGTTCCTTTCATCTTCCGTAGTTGAAACTCTGCACCCACTAAACGCTAGTTCCTCATTCCTCTTCCCCATCTCCAGCCCTGGGCAACCACTATTCTACTTTCTGTCTCTATGTATTTGACTACTACAGATACCTCATATAAATGGAATCATATAGTATTTGTCTTTTTGTGACTGGATTATTTCACTTAGCAGAATGTCCTCAGGGTTCACTGATGTTGTAGCATGGGTCAAAATTTCCTTCCTTGGCTGGGCATGGTCGCTCATGCATGCAATCCCAGCACTTTGGGAGGTAGAGGAGGGAGGATAGCTTGAGCCCAGAAGTTTGAGACCAGCCTGGGCAAGATAGGGAGACCCCATCTCTACAAAAAGTAAAAAAATTAGGTGGGTGTGGTGGCGCATGCCTGTGGTCTTAGCTACTCAAGAGGCTGAGGAAGAAGGGTCTCTTGAGCCTGGGAGGTCAAGACTGCAGTGAGCCATGATTGTGTCACTGCACTCCAGCCTGGGTCACAGAATGAGACCCTGTCCTCCCCACCCAAAAAAAATCCTTTCTATTCCAAGCTGAATAATAATCCCTTGTACAGATATACCACATTTTGCTTACTCATTCATCTGTCAATGGACACTTGAGCCGCTTCCACCTTTTGGCTATTAGGAAGAATGCTGCTGTGAACATGGGTGTACAAATATCTGCTTCAGGCCCTGTTTTCAGTTCTTTTGGCTGAATTTACTCTTGAAGGCAGCTGAATGTGAGTTGCACAGCCTTGCCATTTTACAGGCAATCTACTTGAATAATGTCTATCTGAGCACTTCTCATGTGCAGGGCACTATGACAGGCTCAAGGGACAACAAGATGGATCTACATGGGCATGAGTCCTTCCCCAGGCCTCACCAGGAAGAGAAGAAGCTCTGGCACAGAAACGTCTAGAATGATGCTTACCCAGCTCCCACAGGATCCCAGACAGGAGTGCCAGTAGCTCCTCTAGGAGCTCTGAGAACAGAGGGGCTGTCATGAGCTGGCGGGGCACTGGGGATGGGCCATGAAGGGTGACATGGAGCAGCAGGAACCACCCTTCTTGTGGTAAGAGCCTGATTGTCCCATTAGACAAGCTCCAAGATAGGCCTTTCAAAGGCTCTCACCTGGAGTGCCCAAGGAGGCTCCTGCCTTGCACCCTCATGGGCAAGGACTTTACATGTGGTCTTGAAGGTTGGCAGCAAACCTCCCAGTGGATGTGATCTTGGATAAGTTACCTATCTCAGGTTAAGTTGACTGAGCCTCTATCACCTCATCTGAAAGCTCATAGAATGGTTGTGAGAACTCAATGAAATCATGAGTGTTAATATTTAGCTCAGTGGCTGGCCTTAGGAATGCTCTGACACAGCATTGACTATGTCTCTCTAACCTACTAGCTCCATCTGAGCAAGAATTCTGTTTTGCTCATCACTGTATCGCTGAGAACTAGCGATACAGCCCTACTAGCATAGTGCCCAACACTTAGTAGGTACATAGTAACTATTATCAAATTTTCTAATCTTCACATTTGAAGCCACCAAAAAAAGGCAGGCATAGGTGAATTTACAAAACAAAATGTGTTATCTCTCAGCAAAAAATCACCCCACTATGCACGCCTCTCTAGCACTGGGGCTAGATGCCTGAAAACTGCATTTTCCATATTCTTTTGCTAGCTGGCTGACTTTGGGCTAGGTTTCACTAATACAAAGCACTGGGGATAAAAATGAAAGGCATGAGAAAAGGTAAAACTATTTTCCGGACGCTTCTGTGGCAGAAGTAGCAGTAGCAGCAGTGGACGAGGGTCAGCAGGGAAGGGGACAGTGACCAAAGCAGGAACAGTTGTGATGGCAGCAGCAGGCCAGAAAATGCAGGCTCAGGTTCCTGCTCAGGCAGCTCATCCTTAACAGCCATGGTCTCAGGGGCATCCAGCCATGGGGTTGCAGCTTCCATAGCTGTTACTCATTGGGTAAATTCACTGCACCTTTTTTCCCTGCTGTCACTTTTCTGACACCTTTGTAACCAACTCCTTAGATTAAATGCCCTGTTTTGAAAGACCTGGGGGTGTCTGACTGATGGGATTTGAACTGATACAGTTAACTCATTCTTGGAGCAAGTGTCTAGGGGAGTCAGGGCAGCGCTTCTCCCACGGCCATTCTAGCGATGGTCCCACCTTTTTATCTCTGCACAGTGGAGGCTGTTATGAAGAAGCCTCACAGTCTTCCAGGCCCCGCCTGACACACAGGCCAATTCACATGGTTGTGCTGGTTATTCATTGCACAGAAGTGCCCTGCTAAGGGTACATGCATAGCTGAGACCTGTTCTCCAAGCCTGTGCCCAGACTGTGGCACTCACCTTGTGGGTGGGGGAGGCCTTTCTCTAAGATATACATAGGTAGATGATAACCCTGCTGAGACAGGTGGGGCCAGCTCTTTTCCAAAAAGCTCAAAGCCCCTAGTGCCCTCCCAAACACCCGCAGGGTTGCTTTCTGGGCTGACTCGGACATTTCAGAGGAAAAGCATTTTGGTCAGGATTGAAGAATAATTCCACTTAGGCAGAGGCCAGGCCAGACTTAAGCAGATTCCAGATGCAACAGAGCTTCTGGTGTGGCCCCAAACCTGGCTCTCCATTGCTCAAAACATCTCCAGGCCTCCTTCCTATTGCGTATGAGTTTCCACTGGGAAACTGACCTATTTCTGCCCTCACAAAGCTCCTCAGCAGTTGGACCTGCAGCAGCCAGAAATCTGTCTCCATGTCTCCTCTTACTAAATGAAGAACCCAGAAGACTGTACCAAGCCCCCCCACTCCAGATCACTAGCTCCCCAGGCTGGGCCTTGGTAGCACCCACTGTTTTCCAGGCATCTGTGTCCACACTACATTTTTGAAGGGCTTCAGGTGCCTCCGACAAAATGCAATCAAATGAAACAAGCCACCCATCTTTGGGCTCCCTAACCCTTGCAGAACTCAACATTTCTTTTCCTGTTGATGGGGAGAAGCAACACCACCCACTGAGTTCACTGAAACCGAGGCTTCCATATTCCCGCAGGAGAGTGCTCGTATGCTTAAAACCCTCGCCATATGTGTCGATTTAAATGGAAACCAAACGGGGAAGGATTCTGACGACAGTCTGTTACTGACTGGAGCGCTACTTCCTCCAGTTAATTTATGTCTTCCGTAATCACATTGAGGCTTTTTAAAAGGCTCTACCTGTGACAGCATTTTTTTTTTCCCATACGTTCACATTCAAAGGTCCCTGGCCCATGCGCTAATAGTCATTTTAAGACACCTCACACTCCTAGCACTTTATCTTCCCAGCTCTTTACCTGTATTAATTAATTAATGCTATAAATAAAACCAGCACATGACTACTCTGGAGCTAATCAGTCACTGACACAGCTCAGGACCTGGAGGAAAATTAGGAAAATTGAATCTTTCCAAAGTTGGGCCTATGCAAGGTAACTTAGTCAATCGTGTCCTGAGGGTCAGTGGGGACCAACTGATTTAGGCTCCCCCTGGGTAGAAAAGCAATTTCCTGAACAGCAAGCCAGCAACCCTAGTTAAAGTGATTCTGACCTGTTATAAGTAAAGCATGAATTCTGTTTTCTTGCGGGTTGGGTGTATGACCACTTACTGAGAGCCTGGTGCTGGCACAGCCCTCATCCTTGGCTGTATAAGGAATGTCAGAAGACAGTGTCAGGCCTTTCCCACTACGTTGTTATGGTGGAGTTAAAGAGCGCCACCATGCATTCCAAGGTTTGAAACATCAATCCCAAAAACCAAGCAAGGGAAATCAGGGGACTTGGGGTTGATGTAAAATATTAGAGATTCTCTGAGTCATTCAAAAAAAATATTGAACATCTACAATGTGTTGCATGCCCGAGACACTAAGATACTTGATGTCTATTCTTTCTTTTACTTATTTATTTGAGACAGGGTCTCACTCTATAACCCAGGCTGGAGTGCAGTGATGCAATCATGGCTCACTGCAGCCTCGACCTCCGGGGCTTAGGTGATCCTCCCACCTCAGCCTCCTGGGTAGCTGGGACTACAGGTGCACGCCACCATGCCTGGCTAATTGTAGTATATATATATATATATATATATATATATATATATATATATTTTTTTTTTTTTTTTTTAGAGATGGGGTTTTTGCCAAGTTTTTCAGGCTGGTCTCGAACTCCTAGGCTCAAGTGATCTCCTACTTTGGCCTCCCAAAGTGCTGGGATTACCAGCCTCAGCCACGTCGCCCAGCCTTGATACATATTTTTAAAGGGCTTACAGCCACTAAGGAAGACAGATTTGAAAACCACAAGAAACATACCCAAGAATCCACAATGCTCAGAATCCACGGTGTAGAATATCCAACAAAAGGATATTCTTTTTTTTTAATATTTTATTTTCTTAGGTTATTGGGGAACAGGTGGTGTTTGGTTACATGAGTAAGTTGTTTAGTGGTGATTTGTGAGATTTGGGTGCACCCATCTCCCGAGCAGTATACACTGCACCCAATTTGTAGTCTTTTATCCCTCATCCGCTTCCCACCCTTTCCCCTTGAGTCTCCAAAGTCCACGGTGTCATTCTTATGCTTTTGCATCCTCATAGCTTAGCTCCCGCTTATGAGTGAAAACACACAATGTTTGGTTTTCCATTCCTGAGTTACTTCACTTAGAACAAAAGGATATTCTAAACTGCCCAATTTATCCAGTCATTGGCCTGCCTAGAAAGGAGGCTGGAAGAAGAGAACTCTTGATTCGACCATAGGCCTCGAGGACTCTTCTTAGTGCTGATCCAGCACTGTTTATGTTTAGCTTGCACCTTCACTCTGAGTTTCTGGGTCCGAATTCTGGGTTTGGCCCTGGGGAGTTCTCCTCCACACTGAGCTTTGGCCTGGCCTACAGACCTCTTGTCCTGGGGCTGGCCTCCTTGTGGGTCACAGGCAAATAGGGCTAAATGGGAGTGAGATCCAGTGAGACTGAATCCCTGAGGCTGATCTAGGAACCTCATTTCTCTAGCTCAGTTTTCTTAATTTCTTGTTAACTGCAAAATAAAGAGCTCATCTCACGCAGAGTTTTCGCATGAAACAGGAGCTGCAGGCTGTTGTTTATATCTGTGAGTAGAATCGTTTTGGTCACCTCTAATTTGCATCTGTTTTTTGCCCACCTTGCAGATTAAATCCAACAATGCTATTACACACAAGGTTCTGGGCTAGACACTGGGGGATTAAGCATGTAAAAGTCTTAAACACCAATTTGACAAAGAAGGAAGGCTGTCTGGGCTCTGGCTAGGAACTTGGGCCTTGTGTGGGATATGTAGATAAACAATAGTGTCAAGAGCCAGACACTGTGACTCACATCTGTAGTCCCAGCTATTCAAGAGGTTGAGGCAGGAGAATCACTTGAGCCCAAGAGTTTGAGTCTAGCCTGGGCAATACAGCAAGACCCCACCCCTAAGAAAAAAATAAACAGATCGGGTATGGTGGCTCATGCCTGTAATCCCAGCACTTTGCGGGGCTGAGGCAGGTGGATCACCTGAGGTCAGGCATTCAAGACCAGCCTGGCCAACATGGTGAAACTCTGTCTCTACTAAAAATACAAAAATTTAGCCAGGCGTAGTGGTGGGCACCTGTAATCCCAGCTATTCCGGAGGCTAAGGCAGGAGAATCGCTTGAACCGGGGAGGCAGAGGTTGCAGTGAGCCAACGTTACGCCTTTGCACTTCCGCCTGGGCAACAAGAGCAAAACTCCATCTCAAAAACTAAACAAATAAAAATCAACAACAGTGTTCAGTTTAGTTTAAAAGAAGCCTTGAATGTATAGAGTGGGAGAGCTGGATTCTGCCTGATTAGAGTGGAGGGTGGAGGGGGTGCGCATGAGGTCAAGAGGAATTTTGGAAGAGGTCCATTTCCAACAGGCAGGGTTAAGCAGTGCCAGGGGAGGGAACACTGCAGGGCACAGGAACCATGTGGGTAGGGACAGGAATGGGCAGGGCATGCTGAGGAGTGATGAGTGGGAGCCCACTTTCAACACCCATCCCGAAAAGGCTCTTGGACTTCCGCACTTTGTAGATTTCATTTCCTCCTTCAGCGTCCCAATCCCTCATTCCTCACCCAGTCAAGTATCTTACAACAGTAGTGACAGCAGAGACAGGTTTCCCTGGGAGCCAGCCTTCAGGGCAATGATCTCTTTATGTCTCCTGTGCCTTCCTACCCCTTTCTGCACCTTCATGGTCCAGCTCTATTCTGAGGCAGTCCCTCTGGGTGGGAATAGGTGTGTTTTATTCTTGCATCCTTGGTGCGACAAGCCACCCTCCAATAGTTTGCTTCTGCTCCTCATGAAAGAGTCCGAAATGTCCAAAGACAAGTGTTCCACCCATCCACATGGAAGGAAAAGTCCTACGACTGGGCAAAGGCATTCTGAGCAGGTACAGGTTGAAGACTGTGAAATTGACCAAGGAAGGTGCCAATTCGAAATTTTCTTAAAGTTTTTCACTCCACTGTAACAATGTATTCTCAGGCGAGAGGAGGCTGTAGACGCCAAGTGGAGCTTGTGAGAGACACCCATGGAGGCTGTTCAGGAAACAGACACCACAGCCTGCCTGTGGATGCGTCCTCAAATTTCACCTTCTTGGAAAAGACACCATTCTGTTGGTGCACAGCCAAGGCCATCTCTGCTTTCTGGAAGGTGACTCTTTTAGGGATCTTTAGGAAGCCCAGCAGCTGCCCTGTGCTGTGCACAAACCTCAACATCCACCAACACAGAAATCCTGCTACCTCCTGGCCACTTTTCTATTCCACATCCCATGGCAAAAAAATTTATTGAAGTAGGATTGACAAATAAAAATTGTATATATTTAAGGTATACAACATAATGATTCATATATGTGTATATATATATATATATAGTGAAAATATTTCCACAATCAAGCTAATTAACAAATCCATCACTTCCCATAGTTACCCTTTTGTGTGGGGGTTGGGGGGGGTGAGAACATTTAAGATCTACTCTCTTAGCAAATTTTAAGTGTGTGATACATTATTATTAACTACTCACCATGGTGACTATGGATTAGTCTATGGTTAGTCACCATGCTGTACATTAGATCTCCAGGACTTATCCATCCTGTATAACTAAAATTTTATACCTTTTGACCAATATCTCCCCCTTGCTTCCACCCCCCTAGCCCCTAGTAAGCACCATTCTACTCTCTGTTTCTATGTGTTTAACTTGGTTAGATTCCACATATAAGTCAGGTCATGCAGTATTTGACTTTCTCTGCCTAGATTATTCACTTAGCATAATGTCCTCCACATTCATCCATGTTGTGGTAAATGGCAGGATCTCCTTTTTTAAGGCTGAATAATATTCCATTGTATGTAAGTATGTCTGTGTGTGTGTTGTATGTGTATGTGTATGTGTATATACACATATGTATGTATATACATACACATACAACATACATACATATACACATACACATACAAGACACACACAACAGTTTCTTTATCCATTTAACCATTGTCTTAGTCTTTTTTCTGTTGCTATAACAAAATACCACAGACTGGGTAATTTATAATAAACAGAAATTTATTGGCTTACAGTTTGGGAGGCTGCAAAGTCCGGTGTCAAGGTGCTGGCATCTTGCAAGGACCTTCTTGATACATCATCCCATGGTGGAAGAGCAAAAAGGCAAGAATGGGTGAGAGAGGCATAAGAAAGCCCAACTCATACTTTTATAAGGAACCTGTTTTCACAATGATAAATCTACTCCCAATATGGCAGCATTAATCCATTAATCCAATAGAGTCCTCATGGCCTAATAACCTCTCATTAGGCCCCACCTCCAAACACTGTTGCACTGGGGATTAAGTTTCCAACACATGCTTTTCCAACACATTCAAACCATACCAACTGTCAGTGGACACTTCAGTTGTTTCCAGATCTTGGCTTTTATGGATAAAGCTGCAATTAAGTGGGAGTGCAGATAGCTCTATTAGGTCATAATTTTTTTTTTTTTTTTAGATGGAGCCTCACTCTGTCATCCAGGTTGTAGTGCAGTGGCACAATCTTGGCTGGCTGCAAACTCTACCTCCCGGGTTCAAGCCATTCTTCTGCCTCAGCCTCCCGAGTAGCTGGGATTACAGGTGCCCGCCACCACGCCTGGCTAATTTTTGTATTTTTAGTAGAGTCAGGGTTTCACCGTGTTGGCCAGGCTGATCTCAAACTCCTGACCTCAAGTGATCTACCTGCCTCAGCCTCCCAAAGTGCTGGGATTACAGGTATGAGCCACCACACCCAGCCGAGGTTGTAATTTTATTTCTTTCTGGGTCATATGGTAGTTCCATTTTTAATTTCTTTAGGAACCTTCATACTATTTTCACTAATGGCTACACCAATCTACATTCCCACTAACAATATACAAGAGTTCACTTTTCTCCACATACTTGCCAACACATATCTCTGCCTTTTTGATAATAGCCTTCCTAACAGGTATGAGATAATATCTTACTGTGATTTTGATTTGCAGTTCCCTGATAGTTAGTGATGTTAAGCACCTTTTTATGTGCCTGTTGACCATAATGTCTTCTTTGGAGAAATGTCTGTTCAGGTCCTTTGCCCATTTTAAAATCAGGTTATTTGTTTTTTTTACTATTGAGTTATTGAGCCCTTTATATATTTTGGATATTAACCCTTTATCAGATATATGGCTTGTAAATATTTTCTCCCAATACATATGCTACCTTTTCATTTGTTAATTGTTTCTTTACTGTGCAGAAGCTTTTTAGTTTGATATAGTCCCATTTATTTAATTTTCTTTTACAGCCTGAGCTTCTGGTGTCATATCCAAAAAAATCATTGCCAAGACCCATGTGAAGAAGCTTTTCCCCTACATTTTCTTTTAAGAGTTTTATGATTTCAGGCCAGGCGCAGTGGCTCACGCCTATAATCCTAGCACTTTGGGAGGCCGAGGCGGGTGGATCACCAGGTCAGAAGATCAAGGCCATCCTGGTTAACATGGTGAAACCCCGTCTCTATATAGTGAAAATACAAAAAATTCGCCAGGCATGGTAGCACGCACCTTTAGTCCCGGCTACTTGGGAGGCTGAGACAGGAGAATCGCTTGAACCCAGGAGGCGCAGGTTGCAGTGAGCTGAGACCATACCATTGCACTCCAGCCTGGGCAACAGAGTGAGACTCCGTCTAAAAAAAAAAAAGAATTTTATGATTTCAGGTCTTATGTTTAAGTCCTTATCCATTTTGAGTTGATTTTTGTGTATGGCATAAGAATAAGAATTCATTATCATTCTTTTGTATGTGAATATTCAGTTTATCCAGCAACATTTAATGAAGAGATTGTCCTTTCTCATTGTGTATTCTTGTTGTTTTTGTCAAAGATTAGTTGATCATATATGTGTGGGTGAATTTCTAGGCTCTCTATTCTGTTCCATTGATTTATGTTTCTGTTTGTATGCCAGTACCATACTGTTTTGATTACTATAGCTTTGTAATACAATTTGAAATCAGAAAGCTTGATGCCTGCAACTATGTTCTTCTTCTTAAAACTGCTTTAGCTATTTGGGATCTTTTGTGGTTCCTACAAATTTAAGATTGTTTTTTATACTTCTATGAAAAATGCCATTGGAATTTTGATAGGGATTGCACTGAAATTTTAGGTCACTTTGGATAGTATGGACATTTTAATAATATTAATTATTCCAATACATAAAACACAGGATATCTTTCCATTTATTTGTGTCTTCTTTAATTTCTTTCATCAACATTTTATAGTTTTCAGTGTACAGATCTTTCACTTCCTTGGATAAATTAGTCCTAAGTATTTTATTCTTTTTGATGCTATCTGAAAAGGAATTGTTTTCTTAATTTCTTTTTCTAGTAGTTTGTTTTTAGTGTATAGAAACAATTGATTTTTGCATGTTGATTTTGTATTCTGTAACTTTACTTAATTCATTTATTCTAACAGTTTTTTGGGGATGTCTTTAGGGTTCTCTATATATAAAATAATGTCATCTGCAGAGAAAATTTAACTTCTTCCTTTCTGATTTGGATGCCTTTTATTTCTGTTTCTTGCCCAAGTGCTCTAGCTAGAATTGCCAGTACTTTGTTGAATAGAAGTGGATAGAGTGGACATCCTTGTCTTACTCCTGATATTAGAGGAAATGATTCAGCTTTTCACTGTTGAGTTTAATGTTAGCTGTGGGCTTGTCATATATGGCCTTTATTGTGTTGAGGTACATTCCTTCTATACCTAATTTGTTGAGAGAGTTTTTATCATGAAATTATGTTGAATTTTGTCAAATGCTTTTTTGCTTTTATTGAGATGATCATATGGTTTTTATCTTTAATTCTGTTAATATCATGTATCACATTTATTGGTTTGTGTACATTGAACTATCCTTGCATCCTGGGGATAAATTCCATTTGATCATAGTGTATGAGTTTTTATGTGCTATTGAATTCAGTTTGCTAGTATTTTGTTGAGGATTTTGGCATTTATTTTCATCAGAGATGTTGGAAAGTAATTTTTTCTTATAATCTCCTTGACTGGCTCCTCTATTAGGTAATGCTGGGCTTTTGAAATGAGTTTGGAAGTATTTCTCTTCTTCAATTTTTGGTAGGGTTTGAGAATTGCTATTAATTCTTTTTTTAAAGTTTGGTAGAATTCACCAGTAAAGCTATCTGTCTATGGGCTTTTCTTTGCTGGGAGATTTTTCATTACAGATTCAATTTCCTTGTTTTTCGTTGATCCATTCATATTTTCTATTACTTTATAATTCAGTCTCAATATGTTCTATTGTTTCTTTAATCACTATCTCATTTATTTCTGCTCTGATCTTTGTTATTTCCTTTCTTCTGCTTACTTAGGTTGGGTTTAGTTTGTTCTTTTTCTAGTCCCTTGAGATGTAAAGTTAAGTTGTTTATTTGAGATCTTACTTCTTCTTAATGTAAGTATTTATCTACATAAATTTCCCTCTTAAACTGCTTTTGCTGCATCCCATAAGTTTTGGTATATTTCATTTCCATTTTGTTTATCTCAATTTTTAAAAAAAATTTCTTCTTTAACCCATTGGTTGTCGCTATGATCTGAATATTTGCTTCCCCCTTGAAACCCTAACCAATACCAATATGGTATTGGGGGGGGGCCTTTGGAATGTTCTTAGATCATGAGGGCAGAGCCCTCATGATTAGGATTAGTGCCCTTATAAAAGAGACGTCACCAAGCTAACTAGCCCCTTCCTCCATGTGAAGTTACAGTGAAAAGACATTAGTCTATGGAGAAAGCAGACCCTCACCAGACATTGAAACTTTCATTGCCTTGATCTTGGACTTCTCAACCTCCAGAACTGTGAGAAATATATGTTTATTGTTGATAAGCTACCTAGTTTATGCTACTTTGCTAGAAAAGCCTGAGCAAACTAAGACAGTTGTTCAGAAGTGTTGTTCAATTTCCACATATTTGTTAATTTTTCCAGTATTCCTCTTGTTGTTAATTTCTAGTTTTATACCACTGTAGTCAGAAGAGATACTTAATATGATTTCAATATTCTTAACATTTGTCAAGACTTGTTTTGTGACCTAACATATGATCTATCCTAGAGAATATTCCATGTGTGCTTAACAAGAATGTGTATTTGGTTGCTGTTGGATACAGTGTCCTGTATATGTCTGTTAGGTTTATTTGGTCTAAGGTTCAGTTTAAGTCCAATGTTCCTTATTTATTTTATATCTGGATGATCTCTCTGTTTTTTAAAATGGGGTATTGAAGTTCCCCTTCTATTATTGTATTGCTATCTATTTCTCCCTTCAGATCTGTTAATATTTGCTTTATATGTTTAGGTGTTCCAATGCTTAGTGCATATATATTGTCATATTCTCTTGATAAATTGATCCCTTTATCATTATATAATGACCTTATTTGTCTCTTGTGACAGTTTTTTACTTAAAGTCTATATTTTTCTGATTTACATATAGCCACTCCTGCTCTCTTTTGGTTACCATTTGCCTAGAATATATTTTTTCATCCCTTCACTTTCCGTGTGACTCTTGTAGGCAGCATATAATTAAATTTTTGTGTGTGTGTGAGACAGAGTCTCACTCTGTTGCCCAGGTTGGAGTGCAGTGGCATGATCTCAGCTCACTGCAACCTCTGCCAACCAGGTTCAAGTGATTCTCCTGCCTCAGCCTCCTGAGTAGCTGGGATTACAGGTGCCTGCCACAGTGCCTGGCTAATTTTTGTAGTTTTAGTAGTGATGGGGTTTCACCATCTTGGCCAGGCTCTTGAACTCCTGACCTCATGATCCACCCACCTCGGCCTCCCAAGGTGCTGGGATTACAGGTGTGAGCCACCGTGCCTGGCCAAATTAAATCTTTTTTAAAAAAGTCCAATCAGCCACTGCATGTCTTTTGATTGGAGAAATTAACCCATTTACATTTAAAGCAATTATTGATAGGTAATAACTTACTATTGCCATTTTGTTAATTGTTTTCTAACTATTCTGTAATTTTGTTTCTTTCTTCCTCTCTCGACATCTTCTTTTGTGATTTGATGGTTTTCTATAAGGGCATGCTTTGATTTCTTTCTTTTTATCTTTTATGTATCTACTAAGGCTTTGCTTTGTGGTTACCATGGGGCTTACATGAAACATAATTATATCAGTCTATTTTAAGCAGATAACAACTTAATTTGATCACATACAAAAACTCTACACTTTTACTTCTCTCCTCACATTTTATGCTTTTGATGTCACAATTTACTTATTTTTATATTGTGAGTCCATTAACAAATCATTGTAGCTATAGTTATTTTTCATACTTTTGATTTATACACCACCATTACAGTATACAAGTATTCTGAATATGAGTACAGATAGTCCCTGACTTACAATAATTCAACTAATGATGCTTCAACTTTACAATGGTCCAAAAGCAATACACACTTAGAAAGAAAAATAAAACAAAACAAAAAATTTCAGTATAGTGTTTAATCAGTTACACGAGATATTCAACACTAATATAAAATAGGCTTTGTGTTAGATTATTTTGCCCAACTTTAGGCTAACATAAGTATTCTGGGTATGTTTAAGCTAAAACATTCAGTAAGTTGAGTGTATTAAATGCATTTTCAGCTTATAATTTTTTCAACTTATGATGGTTTTATCAGGACATAACCCCATCATAAGTCAAGGAGCATTTATATATACTTACCTTTACCATTAAGTTTTATACTTTTATACGTTTCATGTTACAAATGAGTGTCCTTTCATTTCAGCTTGAAGAATTTCTTCAGTATTTTTTTTTTTTTTTTTTTTTTAGACAGAGTCTTGCTCTGTCACCAGGCTGGAGTGCAGTGGCATGATCTCAGCTCACTGCAGCCTCCACCTCCCGGGTTCAAGTGATTTCTCCTGCCTCAGCCTCCCAAGTAGCTGAGACTACAGGTGTGTACCACCACGCCTGGCTAATTTTTGTATTTTTAGGAGAGATGGGGTTTCACCATGTTGGCCAGGATGGTCTTGATCTCCTGATCTTGTGATCCGCCCACCTTGACCTCCCAGTGTGCTGGGATTATAGGTGTGAGCCACTGCACCTGGCCTTCTTCAGTATTTCTTATAAGGCAGGTCTAGTGGTGATGAACTCCTTCAGCTTTTGTGTGTCTGGGAAAGTTTTTATCTCTCCCTCATTTCTGAAGGATAGCTTTTCCAGGTAAAGTGTCCTTAGTTGGTAGCTTTTTTCTTTTAGCACATTGAATATGATATATTTGATTATATCCTACTCTCTCCTGGTCTGCAAAGTTTTTGCTGAAAAATCTACTGATAACCTTATGGGGGTTCCCTTGTATGTGACCCATCTATTTTCTCTTGCCTCTTTCAAAATTCTCTTTGTCTTTGATTTTTGACAATTTGATTACAGTGTTCCCCACTGAAGTCTTCTTTAGATTGAATCTGTTTGGGGACCTTTGATCACCATGTACGTGGCTGTCCGTATCTCTCCCACTATTTGAAAAGTTTTAGCCATTATTTCTTTAAATAAGCTTTTGCCCCTTTATCTCTCTCTTTTCCTTGTAAGATTTCCATAGTGTGGAAATTTTATTTCTCTTGGTGATGTCTCATTAATTCTGTAAGTTTTCTTCATTCCTTTTCATTCTTTTTTCTCCTCTGACTGGATAATTTCAAATGACCTGCCTTCAAATTCACATGTTTTCTTCTTCTTAATCAAGCCTGCTGTTGAAGCTCTCTATTGCATTTTTTTGTTCCATTCATTGTTTTCTTCAGCCCCATAATTTCGTTTGTTACTTTTGTGATTTCTTTCTCTTTGTTGAATTTGTTCTGTTCATGTATTATTCTTCTGATTTCATTGAGTTGTCTATCTGTATTCTCTTATAGCTAGGTGAGCTTTCTTAAAACAATTATTTTGAATTATTTGTCAGGCAATTTTTATAGATCTTCATTTCTTTGGGGTCAGTTACTGGAAAATTACTGTGTTCCTTTGGTGGTGTTATATTTCCCTGGTTGTTTGTTTGTTTGTTTTTTAAGTTCCTTTAAGTCTTGCATTGATGTCTTTCCACTTGAAGAAGCAGTCACCCCTTTGACTTGCTTTAGGAGAGAAATGCCTTTACCAGTAAACCTGGTTAGAAATTCCAAGCCCTCTCAGACATTTTTAATGAAAGCATCCATTCCACCCTTCTTGTTTCCTCTTAGGATGGATGGAGTTCTTAAGATTGTATGCCTTCTCTCAATTTTACAAAGCCATGCTGGGTGTTGAGAACCTCCCTCATTTCCCATATGACAGTGTTTTGAAATGCTTAAATTTGTGTGCCTTCTCCCAATTCCCCAGAGTCAAGCTGGCTGACTATACATGCTTTTTAGCCATCTGCAAAGGCTAAGACTCACTTTCCAGGTGTACACAAAGGGAGCCAGCCATGGGTGGAGAGATAGGTGAGGTGTTTGGAGCATTGAGGTGTCCATGGGTCAACTGGAGGATCTGCAGATGAGGCATCCCAAACAGCTTGTGGGCAGGCTTCTTGATGGATTCTGTGAAGCAGTTAGTAGGATTGTGGCCGTTTGTTGAGTCCCATGCCCTAGTTACTGTGAGTCTCCATCTCTTTTTCCTACTCCCAGCTTCTCCCAGCTACTCAGCATACTTATCTCCTCAGTATTATAGACAGGTATGACAGGAGAGAAAAAGGCGAGCCTCTTGGACAGCATTCCACACAGCTGTGGAACCTGGGCACTCACTCATTGCTCTCATTTTTTCCTGTGGGAGGAATTGCAGGCTGAGGGAGTCTCTTCTGTCATTGAGCTGTGACCCCATGGTGGAGGGAATATGCTGGTAAAGTAAAGGTGTTCTTACCCTCTTGAATGCATCTGTTCTCAGATTTTATGATTCAACTGTGTGCTGGAACTTCTCCCACTGGACTCTCAGATTCCCACAGATGTACTCTTATCTTTGGGTGACTGTCAAAATCGGTGCCCTATAGGTAAATGATGATAGAAAATTCGTATTCCACCATCTTGCTGACATCATTGTCTTCCATTTGTTTTCTGTTCTGAAGTTTCCTATGCTCTCTAGGGCTGCTTCTCAAGGCCACCTGCCCACATCATTGGTGCCTTCTCTCAACTGCCCATAGTTTCTGCAAGATTGCCCATGAAACTGTGTTGTAGTCCAGCTCTTATGCTCTCAGAACAAGAAACCTAGAAGAATAATAAAAATAGCAGATTTAAGCCCAGAATCCACTTCAGCAGCATTCAGATCTTCCAAATGAAGAAAGCTAATTATCTGCACCCACTCTTCCTTAAAACAGCAACATTCAAAAAGAAGTGAGCAGCTCCTCTCCAAAGATGTGTAAGCAGAGGCACAGGAACTATCTGTTCTCAGCCAAAGATATTCTAGCCTTGTGCTACTACCAATGTGGTCCATGGACCAGCTGCACAAGCATCACCTGGGATGCATCAGAAATGCAGAATCTTGTTAGAAATGCTCCTCCACTCCAGATCTACTGAATTAGAGTCTGCACTTTATCAAGATCCCCAGATGATGCATGTGCATATTAAGGGTTGAGAAGTGTTAGTTCCCAACCACAGCTGCACATTAGAATCACCTTGGCAACTTTAGTTTTTAAACGTCAACACCCAGGCCCCATCCACAACCAAGTAAATCAGACTCTCTGTGAGTGGGGCCCAGACAACTGAATTTTAAATGTTCCCAATGGGATTCTAATGTGGCCTGAGTGAGAACTTCCCATGAAGATTCCTACACTTCATACCCAGCTAGACTTGAGAAATTTTCCTTCTCTTCCTTGTTACTTTTTCATAGGTAATATGTGCACATAACTTTTTTAAAGTCAAAGAATATAGGCTGGGCATGGTGGCTCACGCCTGCAATCCCAGCACTTTGGGAGGCCGAGTCGGGCAAATCACTTGAGGTCAAGAGTTTGGGACTAGCCTGGCCAAAATGGTGAAACCCCGTGTCTACTGAAAATACAAAAAAAAAAAAAAATTAGCCAGGTATGGTGGTGCATGCCTGTAGTACCAGCTACTTGGAAGGCTGAAATGGGAGGATCACTTGAACCCGGGAGGCAGAGGTTGCAGTGAGCCAAGATCTCACCACTGCACTCCAGCCTGGGTGACAGAGAAGACTCTGTCTCAAAATAAATAAACAAATAAATAAGTAAATAAAAGTCTAATAATATAAACTAGTGTACAGTGAAAAGAAAGTCTCTCTCCATCTCTAAATTTTAGTGCCCCAATTTCCACTCCAAAAGCAACCACTGTTAACAGTTTTTGTGTCTGTGTGTGTGTGTGCCTTTCCAGAGCTTTTCTGCTTTGCTTTTCTTTTTCTTTTTCTGAGACAGAGTCTCGCTCTGTCGCCCAGGCTGGAGTGCAGTGGCGTTATCTCAGCTCACTGCAACCTCCACCTCCCAGGTTCAAGCTATTCTTCTGCCTCAGCCTCCTGAGTAGCTAGGACTACAGGCACATGCCACCATGCCCAGCTAATATATATATATATATTTTTTTTTTTTTTTTTTTTGTATTTTTAGTAGAGACAAGGTTTCACCATATTGGCCAGGCTGGTCTCAAACTCCTGACCTTGTGATCCTCCCACCTTGGTCTCCCAAAGTGCTGGGATTACAGGCGTGAGCCCCCGCGCCTGGCCCTCCCAGAGCTTTTCTATGCATGATCAAACACATCCAAGTACAGACACCCTTCTTCTTTATATATAGTAGTATTATACTATATATGGTGTTCTGTATCTTGCTATTTTCACTCAACACTATCTTAGACATCATCCCATAGCAGTAATTGTGTCTCAATTCTTTTTGACAGCTACATACTATTCTATTGTATCAATGTAACATCATTTATTAATCAATCTCCAATTAATGTACATTCAGGATATTTCCAATTTTTTGTTACTACAAATAATCTGCAATGAATAATACATAAAATAGCACACATTTCAGTCACTCTTTCTCTCTTTTCCTACTTTTTTTCAAAGCACTCGTCAACACCACCACAGGGTAGCCCCACATCATTTATCATACAGACTGGAACACTTCTTTTTTTTTTTTTTTTTTTTTTTTTTTTTTTTGAGTTGGAGTCTTGCTCTGTCTCCCAGGCTGGAGTGCAGTGGCATGACCTGGGCTCACCACATCCTCCACCTCCCAGGCTCAAGCAATTCTCCTGCCTCAGCTTCCCTACACCTGTAGCTGGGACTACAGGTGTCCATGACCACGCCCGGCTAATTTTTGTATTTTTAGTAGAGACAGGGTTTCACTATGTTAGCCAGGCTGGTCTTGAACTCCTGACCTCAAGTGATCTGACCACCTCGGCCTCCCCGAGTGCTGAGATTACAGGTGTGAGCCACTGTACCTGGCCCAGACTGGGACACTTCTGAGAGCAGAAGGGGGCACTAACAGTTCTACTAGAACATACCTATGACTATGCCAGGCAACTGGGATACATGGGCACGCTATATGATCTATTATGCATTCCCTATTTATTTCTTTATTGTCTGCTTCTCCCACTCGAATGTAAGCTCCTGGAGGGTAAAAACTAGTCTGTCTTCCTCATGACTGTTTCTCTAGAGCCCCGAACAGTGCCTGGAATGCAGCAGTACCTCATTAAATGTTTGATGAATGACTAAACGAATTAAAATTAAATATCTCTGAATAGCATCATTAGCACATGTGTAAGAATATCATTAAGATAAATTCCTAAAAGTTGAATGATTGCATCAAAAGGTATGTGCATTTTTTTTTTTTTTTTTTTTTTTTTGAGATGAGATCTCACTATGTTGCCTTGTCTGGATTGGATCTGAACTCCTGGGCTTAAGCTATCCTTCTGCTTCAGTCTTCCAAGTAGCTGGTAGTATGTGCATCTTATAATTTAGTAGATATGACTATATTGTACTCCATGGAGTATGTACTAATTAGCACTCCCACCAACAATGAGAGTGGGACATCTCCCTCCCTCAATCTGCATGGCCTGCATGTGTGCATGTGTGTGCAAATGTGCATGTGTGTGCAAATGTTCACATGCTCACACATCTATACTCAGTGTGCTCCACACACAGGCACAGAGAGACCTGCTACCACAATGCTGCCAGGACAAGCACTGAAACTTCTGACTTCCCAGGGACACAGGTTCTGGTGCTGGGAGAGGAGAAGGAGGCCCCTCACACTCTTGATCAAGGGTGTTTGTTCAACCTCTCTTCTCCCCCGTACCCTTTCCAGACAGGATCAACATTTGCAAATTACCTTCCAGGACTCTGACTATGAGACGCAGCATGGCAGCACCTAGTTCAAGCCTAGCTCAATAGATGTTTAATTAATTAATCAATCAAGCCAAATCAAAGATCAGGTTGATTATCCAGATATTTTTATCTATGTGGAAGTAGGCAACTAGTTAATTGTTTTTTCTCTTTTTTAAAATTTTGTACTGAAATGATAATAATATATTTGGGAATTGTACAGATATGACCTCAAAGGTCAAAAACCTGATAAGTATGAAATATTCCCAGGGTGTCCTCAAGGGCAGACTGCTGCAAAAGCAATCATCATTATACTAGGAGTCAATGCCTTGATGTTGCCATGATGCTGAGGTAGAAAATTCTCTGGCTTATGATGGAATAACTAAAATCCACAAATATGGTCTGTTACAGGAAGGGGTTCCGATCCAGACCTCAAGAGAGTGTTCTTGGATCTCGTACAAGAAAAAATTCAGGGAGAGTCCACAGTGCAAAGCAAAAGCAAGTTTATTTAAAAAGTAAAGGAATAAAAGAATGGCTACTCCATAGACAGAACAGCCCCAAGCACTGCTGGTTGCCCATTTTTATGGTTATTTCTTGATGATATGCTAAACAAGGGTGGATTATTCATGCCCCCCCTTTTTAGACCATAGAGGGTAGCTTCCAGACATTGCCATGGCATTTGTAAACTGTCATGGCGCTGGTGGGAGAGTAGTGGTGAGGACGACCAGAGGTCACTCTCATAGCCATCTTGGTTTTGGTGGGTTTTAGCCAGCTTCTTGACTGCAGCCTGTTTTGTCAGCAAGGCCTTTATGATCTGTATCTTGTGCTGACCTCCTGTCTTATCCTGTGACTTAGAATGCCTTAACCATCTGGGAATACAGCCCAGTAGGTTTCAGCCTCATTTTACCCAGCCCCTACTCAAGATGGAGTTGCTCTGGTTCATACGCCTCTGACGATTTTCCCCACTGTGGCTGTCCATACATATGCTGATCATGAGGACAAAGGAATGGGTTATTGCATAAGATTCTTAACCATGCCTCTCCCTGTGGGATTCCAGCAGAATCTGGGCATGCCACAGCTGTGCGAGAAAATAATTAGGTTAAGGCCGGGTGCAGTGGCTCCTGTAATCCCAGCACTTTGGGAGGCAGAGGCAGGTGGATCACTTGAGGCCAGGAGTTCGAGACCAGCCTGGCCAACATGGCGAAACCCCATCTATACTAAAAATACAAAAATTAGCCAGGCGGGGTGGCACGCATCTGTATTTCCAGCTACTCAGGAGGCTGAGCCAGGAGAATCACTTGAACCCGGGAGGCGGAGGTTACAGTGAGCTAAAATCGCACCACTGCACTCCAGTCTGGGCAACAGAGTAAGACTCCGTCTCATAAAAAGAAAAGAAAAAGAAAATATTATGTTGGGTAAAATGTAGGAAAGTGAAAATCTGGTCATCAAACAACCGCAATGAGGAGAGATGCAACGTGGTTCCTGTGCTTCATAAATTTCCCATGGATAGTGGTGATTTCTACGAAACCCCATCCAAGAGCCCTGTGGGGATCCCATGTTCATATCCCTAAGTTCCTCATGTCGTCACTTAAGAGTCATAAATTATCTGCCTTACTTTCATTTACAGATCAGAAGGTGCTAAGATTTTTGTGCCATTCCATTTAGTTGCAGGTACTAGACTAGGGCTTTTTGGATATTAATCTGGTTAAAATTGTTCTCTTGGTGGATTTGGGATGGAATAAAATAACAGCATCCCGAGGGCCTTCTCTGCAAAATCCACAACAGGCGCCCAGGGCGGATACATCCAGATCCTGCCACTCCCCTGTCGCCGGCAGCAGCTCAGTCTAAACCGGCCCGGGACCTTCGGAAGGTGCAGTCTGCAGAGCGGGAAGCCCTAGCAGGTTCAATACAACTAGAAATTTTGGGGTAACTTCCAGAAGCTGGAAAAAATAATTCACAAGTTCCCCTTACTTTCTAAAGATTTGCCTTTGATTTTTAAAACGCTCTTTCGGGTTGAGTTGGAGCACTCACTCACACATTCGTCTGGGAGGCAGTGATCTGGCAGCAGCCCATGCCTCAGAGGCTGCCAGGAGGACTCCAGCGGCTCGTTGAGGCCTCCGATTCCTTGCAGTCTGAGCCGGAGTGCAGAAATGCGTGATCCCGACCATAAGCGCTGCCTTCACAGGCTGTCGGGGAGTGTGAACCGGGGACAGCAGAGCTGGCTGGCAGCCCCACAGTAGCCACTTCCTCCTCCACCCGCACGATGCAAACACTCAGAAAGATCAATAGCTGTTGCTTCAGAATTTCCCTCTGCTCAACGTTGTCAACACATGTTCAGCCACACTCTGTGTGTGTATAAGTCCACAAATACCCGAGCCAACAAACACATTGATCACACGTCAATCTTCACGGTCGACTCAACACCTTTCAATGGTGCAACACATCCCAGCGGAGGGCAAACTTGGGCCCGGCTAAGGATGGATGCCCGCAGGCTCCCAAGGGGTCCAAGTCTAATCAAGATTCACTAAGGCTTTGGGGATGCTAATCTGGGGACATTGCAACCACGCAGGGACATTTGTGCCATCTTCAGGCCTGGAACGCGTGTGAGGGAACATGCCTCCAGGGTCTGGATAACAGATCACGTATTAGAAAGCACAGAAGTAGGCCAGGCACGGTGGCTCACACCTGTAATCCTAGCAATTTGGGAGGCCAAGGCGGGTGGATCACTTGAGGCCAGGAGTTCGAGACCAGCCTGGGCAGCATGGTGAAACCCCGTCTCTACTAAAAATACAAAAATTAACCAGGCATGGTGGCACATGCCTGTAATCCCAGCTACCCAGGAGGCTGAGGCAAGAGAATCACTTGAACCCTGGAGGAGGAGGTTGCAGTGAGCCGAGATCACGCCACTGCACTCCAGCCTTGGCGACAGATCAAGATCTGTCTCAAAAAAAAAAAGAAAAAAGAAAACAAAAGCACAGAAATAGTGTCCGGAGAGGCAGCACCTGGAGGCATGGGCTCTAGAACAGGCACATGCCTTCTGGAGAACTCATGTTTTCAGCTATGACGCGTCTTCCATCAAGTGCCACAGGACAACCTCTTAACAGGTGGTAGCTCTGGAACAACTCGGTTCCAAATTACCTGTGTCTGTCTGTGTTAAAAAGAAGAGGCAGCACTGTCTTTCCTGGGGACTCTAACCAACAGCCTCACGAGCACTGTGGAAGGAACCCAACTTGGGTAATACGTAGGCTTGGGGTCCAGCTCTGGCTGTGCTGTAAATAGCTGGGTGGCCTTGGCCAGGTTTCGGAACCCCTTGGACCTTTGATTTCTTAATCTCTAAAATGGGGATGATAGCATTTGATTTCTTAATCTCTAAAATGGGGATGATAGCATAGAGTTTGTTGTGGGAATTAAAGAAGATGCGTATAAAATGTTTAGGACTCAACAGGAGGGTGGCATGTAGAGGGGCAGAAAGAGGCCAACAGTCAACCCACTGAGCAGGGAAACTCGGCCTTCCTGTGGTCTTTCCTCCTGCAGGGCAACCTTCCCCAGGACCCTCTGGAAAGCAGAGGTCAGATCAACGTGCTTCTGTAAAGTATCATAGCCTTGGGATTGACCTTGAACATGAGAGTGCGTCTTGGACATGCAGTGAGATTGGGGATAAGGTAGTGCATGGGCAGCATACAGAGGAGGCTTGGGTTGGGAGGAATAAGAAGAAAACCTTGTGCTAAGTGCACCTATCCCACACTCACAGCTCAAAGACAGAGGAACTGATGGGTGACCTCCTGGAGGATGCTATTGTGGTGCCTACGAATCTCACTGGAGTGTCCTCAGCAGACACTCTCGCCCCTGATCTTCACACCCACATTGTGGACCTTCCACAACAGACCCCACATGCACAACGAGGCACCAGGAGGGTGAGGACTGGCCCCGTGCAGGTCGCCAGCCAGCTCCCTTTATCCCTGCAGTATCTTCCTTTTTTTTATTTTTTTATTTTTATTTTTTTTGAGACAGAGTCTTGCTCTGTCATCCAGGCTGGAGTGCAATGGCGCAATCTCGGCTCACTGCAACCTCCACCTTCTGGGTTCAAGCGATTCTCCTGCCTCAGCCTCCCAAGTAGCTAAGATTATAGATGTGCAACACCACACCTGACTAATTTTTGTATTTTTAGTAGTGACGGGGTTTCACCATGTTGGCCAAGCTGGTCTCGAACTCCTGATCTCAAGTGATCCGCCCGCCTCGGCCTCCCAAAGTGCTGGGATTACAAGTATCTTCTGAGACTGCTGTAAAACCAGTGGGGACTCCTGGATACCTCGTATGGCCCCAGGGAGGAGCTCCACCCCTGCACGGGGATGAACTGAGTGGACTTTGGCACACGTAGGTGGGGTACGCACACCCCATCACACAGGCAGTTGAGAACATCGCCTATCATCGCTGTTCAGGTCCAGGAGGTCGGATTTGGACACACGATGGGGAAGCTGCCAGGGCAGAAAAGCAGACATTGAAAGACGCTTCTGAGAAGCCAATCTGAGAATCTGCGTGATATGATACAGATGAGACAAAAGGGAGAAATGTCATTTCACACTTCTTCCTGGATAAAAACTATACGTATTTAGAGGAAAGACTTTGATAAGCTGCCTGTGGTTTGGGGATGACACTGCAGAAGCCTGTTGAAATAATAAAGATGGCATTTTAAAAATAATAATAATAACTAGCCGGGCTCAGTGGCTCAGGCATGTGATCCCAGCACTTTGGGAGGGGTGGATCACCGGAGGTCAGGAGTTCGAGGCCAGCCTGGCCAACATGGTGAAACCCTGTCTCTACTAAAAATACAAAAATTAGCGGAGCATGGTGGCATGTGACTGTAATCCCAGCTACTCAGGAGGCTGAGGCACAAGAATCGCTTGAACCCAGGAGGCGGAGGTTGCAGTGAACCAAGATCGTGCCACTGCATTCCAGCCTGGGTGACAGCATGAGATTCTGTCTCAAAAAATGTATATATAAATAAATAAATGATAAAAATAAAGATGGCAATCAATCTGCCTCCTAAAGAGAATCCTGTTATCTGGGGCGGGTAGCGGGGAGGGGCGGGCAGTGCTTTGTTTTATTGGGTTTAGGATTGTGAGTTTGAGGATAAGACTGAGGGAAGAGCTTAACAGTTGGACATAGAGAGTAGAAAAGCTTTGCACCCTGGCATGATGAAGAGCCAGGTGATTGGACACTGTCTAAACAACAGTTGGGAATGACCAAGAGTGGCCATTGGTAGCCAGGAATTTTCACTGAGGATGTTACAAAGTCTTTGAGTCGTGACCCTAAAAACAAAACTTTTTCCCTACTCACAACATTTCTGGCACAAAATGTGTACATTTTCCACATCAAGTCATTTTCCAGTTCTCTGAAGACACCAACTGGGTATCCAGTCATTCATTTCAATTCCGACCTTAGCTACCCGGAGATGATATCAGACCTCATACGACTGCCTCCCACATCACACACCAATTGCAAGTAGGGGGTCTCCAGGTTGCCCACAC
This sequence comes from Pongo pygmaeus, assembly GCF_028885625.2. Taxonomy (NCBI): domain Eukaryota; kingdom Metazoa; phylum Chordata; class Mammalia; order Primates; family Hominidae; genus Pongo; species Pongo pygmaeus. The sequence continues at coordinate 37,484,505 of NC_072393.2, forward strand.
TTCTTTCTGTCTGACTTGTCTACAAATCAGGGGTTCCCATAGCCCCCTCTTCAATAATTCAATAATTTGCTACAATAATAATAATAATTATAAAATAAAGGTTCAATAATTTGCGGTAACAGCTCACAGAACTCAGGGAAACGCTTTACTTATTGTTACCAGTTAATTATAAAGCATATAAATAAACAGTCAGATGACTAAGTATGTAGGGAGAGGTCTGGAAGGGGCAGGAAGTCCGTAGGAGCTTCTGTCCCCATGGAGCTAGCTGGGGTATGCCACCCTCCCGGCACATGGATGTGTTCACCAACCCAGAGGCTTGTCAGCTCCCATTGTTCAAGTTTTTAGAGCTTAACCTCCAGTCTGCTTCCCAGAGGTAAGTGTGTGGGAATGAAAGTTCCAGTCCTCAAATTACTTGGTCTTTCTGGTGACCAGAAAAGCTGATCTTTCTGGCAACCCAAGCTAAGGCTGTCTAGAGATCCCAGACTAAGCTACATCATTAGCATAAATTCATGGGACCAAAGAGGCTGATTATGATTAACAAAAGACTCTCCTATCACTCAGGAAATTCCAAGAGTTTTAAGATCTCTGTGCCAAGAACTGGGAACAAAGACCAACTATATTTCTTATACTATAGCCTTCTCTGCCGACCAGGGATCATTCATGCTTTTGTGGGTAAGGACTCTTGGAGCGTGTGGGAACAATGTCTAGGTTGATGTGTGAGCAAAACACACACCACATGCCTAGACACAGGAACGAGGGGATGAGAGCAGAGCTGCTATCTATGCTGTAGCAGGAGCCAGAGGCTTGGATACAGACCCAGCTCTGCAGCTAATGATTTTCATAAGCAGCTGAAATCAGGCCACTGCACTCCAGCCCGGGCAACAGAGACTCTGTCTCAAGTAAATAAATAAATAATAAAAATGAAGATGGCCTTCAATCTTCAATCAAAAAATCATCTGCCTTCTAAGGAGAATCCTGTTAACTGGGGTGGAAGGGGTGCTTTGTTTCATTGGGTTTGGGATTGTGAGTTTGAGGATAGGACTGCGGGAAGAGCTGAACAGTTGGGCATAGAGAGGATAAAGGTTTTGCACCCTGGCACAATGAAGAGGCAGGTGATTGGGCACTGTCTAGAGGACAGTTGGGAATGACCAAGAGGCTCTGGAAAAGCCCCTTCCCCTCTCTGGGTTTTATTTATTTACTCAACCCTAAAATGGGCTCATGCGCTTCCAACCGTCACATTCTAGGATTCTGACTTTAGTTCAGCACTCTCCACAATGCAAAGTGAGGTGACAGCATTTATTAACAGAGCATTTGTGCATTGATATGGAATGTACTTGCTGCATCCCCATATAATGAATTTTCTCACAAATTACATATGCTAAGAACTGCTCAGATTAAACTGTAAGATCACATCAGATGCACTATTGATTTTCGTTATTTTAGTTTTCTCCATCCCTGAGTTTTCTGCAATTTATCCGCCAATTTCAGCAGAACAATCTCTGCCTCCTCTTTCTAGTAATCGTTCATAAAACTTCAGAACTTGGGAGTTTGAGGAACTAGGCTAGTTTGGATATAATGCCTGTCCTTCTACAGGGATGATGACTGTGGACCTCCTGGAGTCAGTAGGGATTCCTCTGGCTAGAGCAGTAGATGTCTTTCAATGGCAATGTGAATCAACAGCCATGCCTGTATACACACTCTTCTTATGAAATAAGGAAGGCTGGACACTGTGGCTCATGCCCATAGTGCCAGCACTTTGGGAGGCCGAGGAGGGAGGATGGCTTGAGCCCAGAAGTCTGAGACCAGCCCAGGCGACATGGTGAAACCCCACCTCTACAAAAAAATACAAAAATTCACCGGGCATGGTGGCATGCACCTGTAGTCCCAGCTACCTGGGAGGCTAAGGTGGGAGGATCGCTTCAGCCTGGGAGGTTGAGGCTGCAGTGAGCCAAGATCACGCCATTGTACTCCAGCCTGGTGGACAGAGCAAGACCATGACTCAAAAAATAGTAATAAAATAAAAGAAAGAAAGCAACTTCTGTTATGAAAAAATATCCTGCTAATGCACAAATGCTTTATCCCTCTATTATTATAGCTGCCCACTGAGGAACACTAGCAGCGCTTCTCCACGGATGCTCTCTGGGGTGCCCACTTTCCCACACATTTTGCCCTTTTGACCCTGTTTCCTTGCAATGACTAGGCCGTACAGTTTCTAGGCAGCCCCAGTTCCCCCAAAAGGGTATGCAAGGTAATTTTCCAGCAAAGGAGGCCTCTCCTGACTTTGCAAGGGCCATGGAGGGAGCTGAGATCCCTCGGTGTCCTTTTCAGAATCTCTCCTCTGATTCATTGTCATCCCGGAACAGATTAGCTCTGCATACAAACACCAAGTTATTAAAATTGGACACTGCTCTGCCTCTGATATTGGGAAACAGTTACAGATAGCTTCGTATAGAATGACTTCTATGACAGAGCAACAAGATGTACAACTCCAAGGCTATTAAAAACAAAGCAAGATGAAAAGCAAAACCAGAAGGGCTGCTCACCCAAAAACTTTCACGGGAACAGCAAATAAGTCAAGGGATTATTCATGAGAAAAAGACCACAAATAGAGAAACACTCAATGGCTTAAAGTGTGAGCCTTGGGGACTTGCAATGAGCTCATTCATCACTCACTTTTGTACAAAGGGCCAAGCGCTGTCCTAAGTGCTGGATCCCCCACAACTGAGAACAACCAACAAGATCCTAACTCCTCTGACATTTAAATACCTGTAGGGGGCCAGGCGTCATGGCTCACGCCTATAAACCCAGCACTTTCTTGAGTCCAGGAGTTCAAGAGCAGCCTGGGCAATATGGAGAGACCCTGTATCTACAAAAAGTAGAAAAAAAAAATTGCCAGACATAATGGCATCCACCTGTAGTCCCAGCTACTTGGGAGGCTGGGGTGAGAGGATCACTTGAGCCCAGGAGGTAGAGGTTGTTGTGAAACAAGATCAAGC